>NC_092343.1:200032500-200730000 GCF_046630445.1 Rutidosis leptorrhynchoides | reverse complement strand
CGGTGATCTGCCTCGATTACTCTGTCTGATGTTCCCATTATAAATTAAGCTCTTCCGTTCTACTATTCTCACCATTCCTATACTTTTCTTCTTGTTTCATACATCCAAAAGATTCTGAAAATGCTTAATCCAGTTCTGATCCTTGTCCTCATCCTTACTATCAAAACAATCATTCTCCTTTTCTAACTTCCACCAGAGGAATCTGCTTTCTTCTACTTTACCCTTGGGATTATAACGTTTTAAATTCTCCCATGTCTTTATTGTAGTGACCCGAACTTTTCCATGTTTATATATATTAATTGAGATTGATATTTACATGATTAAATGTTTCCAACATGTTAAGCAATCAAACTTGTTAAGACTTGATTAATTGAAATATGTTTCATATAGACAGTTGACCACCCAAGTTGACCGGTGATTCACGAACGTTAAAACTTGTAAAAACTATATGATGACATATATATGGATATATATATAGTTAACATGATACTATGATAAGTAAACATATCATTAGGTATATTAACAATGAACTACATATGTAAAAACAAGACTACTAACTTAATGATTTTTAAACGAGACATATATGTAACGATTATCGTTGTAAAGACATTTAATGTATATATATCATATTAAGAGATATTCATACATGATAATATCATGATAATATAATAATTTAAAATCTCATTTGATATTATAAACATTGGGTTAACAACATTTAACAAGATCGTTAACCTAAAAGTTTCAAAACAACACTTACATGTAACGACTAACGATGACTTAACGACTCAGTTAAAATGTATATACATGTAGTGTTTTAATATGTATTTATACACTTTTGAAAGACTTCAATACACTTATCAAAATACTTCTACTTAAGAAAAATGCTTACAATTACATCCTCTTTCAGTTTCATCAACAATTCTACTCGTATGCACCCGTATTCGTACTCGTACAATACACAGCTTTTAGATGTATGTACTATTGGTATATACACTCCAATGATCAGCTCTTAGCAGCCCATGTGAGTCACCTAACACATGTGGGAACCATCATTTGGCAACTAGCATGAAATATCTCATAAAATTACAAAAATATGAGTAATCATTCATGACTTATTTACATGAAAACAAAATAACATATCCTTTATATCTAATCCATACACCAACGACCAAAAACACCTACAAACACTTTCATTCTTCAATTTTATTCATCTAATTGATCTCTCTCAAGTTCTATCTTCAAGTTCTAAGTGTTCTTCATAAATTCCAAAAGTTCTAGTTTCATAAAATCAAGAATACTTTCAAGTTTGCTAGCTCACTTCCAATCTTGTAAGGTGATCATCCAACCTCAAGAAATCTTTGTTTCTTACAGTAGGTTATCATTCTAATACAAGGTAATAATCATATTCAAACTTTGGTTCAATTTCTATAACTATAACAATCTTATTTTAAGTGATGATCTTACTTGAACTTGTTTTCGTGTCATGATTCTGCTTCAAGAACTTCGAGCCATCCAAGGATCCATTGAAGCTAGATCCATTTTTCTCTTTTCCAGTAGGTTTATCCAAGGAACTTAAGGTAGTAATGATGTTCATAACATCATTCGATTCATACATATAAAGCTATCTTATTCGAAGGTTTAAACTTGTAATCACTAGAACATAGTTTAGTTAATTCTAAACTTGTTCGCAAACAAAAGTTAATCCTTCTAACTTGACTTTTAAAATAAACTAAACACATGTTCTATATCTATATGATATGCTAACTTAATGATTTAAAACCTGGAAACACGAAAAATACCGTAAAACCGGATTTACGCCGACGTAGTAGCACCGCGGGCTGTTTTGGGTTAGTTAATTAAAAACTATGATAAACTTTGATTTAAAAGTTGTTATTCTTAGAAAATGATTTTTATTATGAACATGAAACTATATCCAAAAATTATGGTTAAACTCAAAGTGGAAGTATGTTTTCTAAAATGGTCATCTAGACGTCGTTCTTTCGACTGAAATGACTACCTTTACAAAAACGACTTGTAACTTATTTTTCCGACTATAAACCTATACTTTTTCTGTTTAGATTCATAAAATAGAGTTCAATATGAAACCATAGCAATTTGATTCACTCAAAACGGATTTAAAATGAAGAAGTTATGGGTAAAACAAGATTGGATAATTTTTCTCATTTTAGCTACGTGAAAATTGGTAACAAATATATTCCAACCATAACTTAATCAACTTGTATTGTATATTATGTAATCTTGAGATACCATAGACACGTATACAATGTTTCGACCTATCATGTCGACACATCTATATATATTTCGGAACAACCATAGACACTCTATATGTGAATGTTGGAGTTAGCTATACAGGGTTGAGGTTGATTCCAAAATATGTATAGTTTGAGTTGTGATCAATACTGAGATACGTATACACTGGGTCGTGGATTGATTCAAGATAATATTTATCGATTTATTTCTGTATATCTAACTGTGGACAACTAGTTATAGGTTACTAACGAGGACAGCTGACTTAATAAACTTAAAACATCAAAATATATTAAAAGTGTTGTAAATATATTTTGAACATACTTTGATATATATGTATATATTGTTATAGGTTCGTGAATCAACCAGTGGCCAATTCTTACTTCCCGACGAAGTAAAAATCTGTGAAAGTGAGTTATAGTCCCACTTTTAAAATCTAATATTTTTGGGATGAGAATACATGCAGGTTTTATAAATGATTTACAAAATAGACACAAGTACGTGAAACTACATTCTATGGTTGAATTATCGAAATCGAATATGCCCCTTTTTATTAAGTCTGGTAATCTAAGAATTAGGGAACAGACACCCTAATTGACGCGAATCCTAAAGATAGATCTATTGGGCCTAACAAACCCCATCCAAAGTACCGGATGCTTTAGTACTTCGAAATTTATATCATATCCGAAGGGTGTCCCGGAATGATGGGGATATTCTTATATATATGCATCTTGTTAATGTCGGTTACCAGGTGTTCACCATATGAATGATTTTTATCTCTATGTATGGGATGTGTATTGAAATATGAAATCTTGTGGTCTATTGTTACGATTTGATATATATAGGTTAAACCTATAACTCACCAACATTTTTGTTGACGTTTTAAGCATGTTTATTCTCAGGTGATTATTAAGAGCTTCCGCTGTCGCATACTTAAATAAGGACAAGATTTGGAGTCCATGCTTGTATGATATTGTGTAAAAACTGCATTCAAGAAACTTATTTTGTTGTAACATATTTGTATTGTAAACCATTATGTAATGGTCGTGTGTAAACAGGATATTTTAGATTATCATTATTTGATAATCTACGTAAAGCTTTTTAAACCTTTATTGATGAAATAAAGGTTATGGTTTGTTTAAAAATGAATGCAGTCTTTGAAAAACGTCTCATATAGAGGTCAAAACCTCGCAACGAAATCAATTAACATGGAACGTTTTTAATCAATAAGAACGGGACATTTCATTTATGTTGCGATAAACATTGATATACATGGTTTGTAATTTATGTGTTGTTATCAGGCTTTATATTCTCCCTTATATTTCAAAGCTCTATGCTTTTGTTTTCTTTTCCTGACTTCAAGTCAAGCGAATAATGGTCCAGAATTTGTAGATATAGAGTTTCGAATGATTATAATGTTCTAAGCAGGAAGGAACGTGATAGCACGATTTGATTTTCAAATTTATCAACATCACTGAAGATAGAACCATCAAGAATACATTTTCTTGATTTGTTCAGGAGTTAAGTAGAATGAAAGAGTTATGTAACATGGTACATGATGACGTTAGGGTCTGTGAATCATCACGTTCCATTAGAAACTCAGCATGACTTACTGTAATATAATCACATTGATCAAGTGTCATTATATTATACTAACTCATGCATCAATTCCCAACATTACTTCAATAACATTCATATTTTAAGCTCGAAAGTTTACAGAATATAGAAACTAACAGTTTCTATATGATGTAACACTGATATCATGAAGAGATTAATGATTTCAGATAAGAATAGTTATGAAAATATCTTCAGAAATATGGAGGATATTTATAATGAAAGATACGATGATATCTTGGAATTTCTAATATCGATGGATGATGAAGAAGATTTGTCCGCAAGAGTTTGGAGTCAGAAGCAAGGTATTCGCTAAAGATTTCATCAGAAAGAGAATCATCAGGATTCTTAATGTACAAGTTTACTCCTTGTGATTTGTTCAGAGACTCCTTCGTAGTGTGCTCAATCAGTTTTTCAGTACTAAATTTTCTATCGAGCGTTCCTAACATTCCATTCTTTATTATCAACTTTTGGCCGTTCAGACCATCTACGATTTTGTTGTTTCCTCTGCATTTAATGCTACCATATCTGAATCATTGGTTATCAATTCGAGGTGGTTTCAAGAGAATTGTGTTTTTAGATGATTAAACGCTGATGGTAATATGGTGGATTATAAAAGGTTCCCTAGTAACAATAAAAGAGTAGGCATATATATCAAGTTGATGATAAGGTTGTTCCGAACGAAAAGTCAAAGTTAACTTGCTGAAGCTGTGACAAAATTGGCTACTTTGGAAAGGGATTGTAAGGTTATCTTCGGTAATAACAACGCCAAAGGAGCTAGCACAGATATGTATTAAATGTTTAATCAGATTCAGAGTATTTTTCAGGTGCATAACTATATGCATAAATCTTTTCTTCCGTAGATAAAGTGCGATTGGTTCATCCTCTCGATTGAGGTGTTTTCAGGAATTATGACAGGTTTGAACGCAGATTGTAATCGTCAAGATACAAATGAGGTTTAAGATGAAATTAAATGGCAAACTTGAAGAAATATTTAGTTTCATATGTTATAATCAATATTTTAATTCATTTTAATTGTCCAATGCTATTAGTCCACAGTTGATAGTCCACAGTAACAGTCCAATAATTCATATATAGTTTAATATATAATATTCGAATTAATTAATACGTATCGTGACCCGTGTACATGTCTCAGACTCGATCACAACTCAAATTATATATATTATTGTAGAATCAACCTCAACCCTGTATAGAGAACTTGTTCATTACTGCATATAGAGTGTCTATGTTTATTCCAAATAATATATATAAATGCGTCGATATGATATGTCAAAACCTTGTATACGTGTCCCGATATTTAAGGTGCGTAAAATAAATAACAGAAATTAAATAACGATAAATAAAGTGCGTAAAGTAAATAACAGAAATTAAATGATGATAAATAAAATTGCGAGAATGTAAATTGCGATAATTAAATTGCGATAATTCAAATGTAATCAGTTAGCTATGAACAATTAGCTAGGGACAATTAGCGTAGATTCTTAGCAAAATTTCTCATAGTTAATTTGTTTGTTTCTAACAAATTTTATTTTTGTCAAATGTTTTCTTCATTATGCCACTTGTCAGATTCTGATAGGTCAAAATCCTAATATGAAATTGAATGAAAATGGTTATTCTGTGGTGAACAGATACGTATATCGGTGGTTATAAGGAGGATAGTAAATGACTGTCGAATCAGATTTGAAGAATGTACAGTGTAACTTATTAACGTGAAATCTAAATATTCCTCGGGTATTACCTACCCGTTAAAATATTTTTACCACTAACAGTTTGTACGAAAGAATTTTTAATTACAATCGTTATGAAAATATATATACATATATATTTTCTTCAGACGTAATCATGGATTTAATGAGTTAATATGATATTAAACTCATTTGATTTACCGTTAGAACAAGAATATATAATTCCTAAAACATTAGAGATTACATAATCGTCATGTCAAACGAAGATAGATGATGTAGAACGTCATGTAGAACGATGATTATGCTCGAGGTACAGATTAAGATATTGAGGCATGTGATGTTGAAACATGGGTTGTTGGTGGTACTGATGTTGATGTTGGTGGTACTGTTGGTGCTGGTAATGTTGCTGAATCTGGTACATTTTGCACCATATTTTCCAAGGCTACAACTCGGGTGCGAAGCTCGTTGACTTTTGCTATAACTCGGGGATGATTGTCGGTCGGAACGAGCGGATGAATGAGGTTTTGAATTTGAGATAGTATATGATCGTGACGAGATACTCTGTAAATGAGAGAGAAAATGGTGTCTCGAATAGGTTTGCCGGTAAACGCTTCAGGTTCATTGTCAAGAGGTGAATTTGGTTGGTGGAAGGGAATTTCCTTCTTCTCGTCTCCATTGATTAGGTCGACTACGAACACATCAGATGAATTGGGTATGGTTGATCGATTGATTCATTCTGGTGACACCGCTTTCGGATCTTAGGTGAATATCCATGTCGGAATACCTGTCGAAATAACTATCGGAATAGCTATCGAAATCTGAGGGACTCGAATTGGTTGAGGGATTCATCTCGTACGATCAGATGAAGGATTTTTTGATAAGAAATAGATTATAGGATGTAGATTAGTACCCTGCAATACATAATTTACATATGCAAATATAATACTAAAATCTCATAAGTTACGGAGAAATCTACGGAAGCTGTCAGGCAAAGGTAACAATAACAGATACGCTAAGATATGAAGTAGCAGATACGCTAAGATATGAATTTTGTCTATACACTATTCATGCAATCCAGGAAGTAAGATATGTCTAGATTAAGAATGATAAGCAAGTGATTCCCTAAGAATGATAAGCAGGTAATTTTTAACACGAAATGATAAGCAAAACTTTTGACATGCAGACACGGTCGAAGTCCAGACTCACTAATGCATCCTAACGACTATCAGTTAGACACACTAATGCAAGACCTGGTTCGCTAAGACCACCGCTCTGATACCAACTGTAAAGACCCGTCCTAATCCATCCTGACGAAGTCCATATCATTTATAAACGATTCACAACAGTTGGTTACATCGCGAGGTACTTGACCTCTATATGATACATTTTACAAACATTGCATTCATTTTTGAAAAGACAATCTTTCATTACATAGAAAGTTGACGACATGCATACCATTTCATAATATATCTAACTATAATTGACTTAATAATAATCTTGATGAACTCGACGACTCGAATGCAACGTCTTTTGAAATATTTCATGTATGACTCCAAGTAATGTCTCTAAAATGAGCAAATGCACAGCGGAAGATTTCTTTCATACCTGAGAATAAACATGCTTTAAAGTGTCAACCAAAAGGTTGGTGAGTTCATTAGTTTATCATAAATAATCATTTCATAATTTTAATAGACCACAAGATTTTCATTTCTCATAAACATACGTCCCATGCATAGAGACAAAAATCATTCATATGGATTGAACACCTAGTAACCGACGTTAACTTAATGCATAGAATATCCCCAAAACAGAACCACTCGTCTGTATAATAATCTCGAAGTACTAAAGCATTCGTACCCCGAATGGGACTTGTCAAGGTCCATAGATCTATCTTTAGTATTCGCGTTAATCAGGGGCCATTTCCCTAAATTCTTAGGTTACTAGACTTGAAGGGCGATATTCGGTTTAATAATCCAACCATATAATGTAGTTTTTGATCACTTGTGTCTATTTCGTAAAACATTTATAAAAGCAGCGCATTTATTCTCAGTCCCAAAAATATATATAAAAAGGGAGTAATGAAACTCACCGTACTGTATTTTGTAGTAAAAATACATATGACGACATTAAACAACTGAACAATGCAGGGTTGGCCTCGGATTCACGAACCTATATCATTCATATATATATTAAAACATATACTCGTAATCGAATAATTATAACTTTATGTAATTAATTTGTATATATATTTGATAGTGATTATTATTTATTTAGTTATATATATATATTTAGTTATATATATATATATATATATATATATATATATATATATATATATATATATATATATATATATATATATATATATATATATATATATATTTATATTTAAAAAAAATACTTAGTTTATTATATATGGATATTTATATAAAGATTGGTAACCTAATTAATTTATACTTATATGTAGTATACTTATAAGTATATTTTACATAGATAATAATGTTTGCTATATATAAAAAGTTGTATTTAATTATATTGATATGAAGATTACTAATAATATCATTAATAATACTTAATGACGTTACTTAATCTAAATGATAATAATATTAGTCATAGTATTTAGGTTAACATAATGATAATAATAATAATACACCTATTAGTAGTTAATAAATGTAATAATAATAGTAGTAATAACAATATTTTTAGTTATAACTTTAATTGTAATAATAATAGTGATAAATGATAACTAATATTAATAATTACAATAACCATATTAATAACCATAGCAATAATAATAATAATAATAATAATAATAATAATAATAATAATAATAATAATAATAATAATAATAATAATAATAATAATAATAATAATAATAATAATAATAATAATAATAATAATAATAATAATAATAAAAATAATAATAACAATATAATTTATAATAGCAATGATAATAATAATAATAATAATATATAAAAAATTGATTACTACCTTAAGGCATTAAAGGCTCAAAAAAAAATACATAGCAATCCACCCAAGCCGGGACTCGAACGATTGACCTCTCGCAAACACGAACCAACAACCAACCACTCGACCAGTTTCATTCTTTCTGAATTTATCTCAAACTATAACAATATAACTCGTAGTTTTTATTTCCTACTTTCTTCTTCTTCTTCCTCCCATTTAATTCGAACCAGGAATCAATCTAAAAAAAAAATGAGTTTAATAATTAGTTTTAAGGGTTAAAACTTATACAAAACAATTTCAAAGTTTTTACAATAATTAAAATAGAGAATAAATAAAAGTAAAAAATAAAAACGCTGTAGAAACCCGGTTTGAACAAAAAATCCAATTCGATCCTAGAGACAGTTATGGACTATGATTCCTTCATGAAAAAGTTTTTAAATCGATACTAGAAACTTTCTGGAGTGTCAATTAACTTAAAACATAACACAAATTTCGAATTTAATTGAAGAACAAAGGTTGACTTTTTTAATACGAAACTTTGACTCCAAAATTTACGATTGATAGAAGGAATTGGAATCTGAAACTTTAAAGATAGATTAAATAAGAGATTATTAACATGACTACATTTTTAGTTTTTGAAAAATCGTTTACAATTCGGGATTTGGATATAAAGTTCACGTACAGAGGTATCGAGCTGTTGAATATTTAAAAGAAAATTTTAATAGCTGAAATTAGTTACAGATAGCTGTAATTTGATACAGGTAGTGAGAAGAAATTGAGATGCCTGAATTATATGATAAATTGGTCGATTATGTATTGGATCATAGTGTAAATTTTCTCAATCAGACAAAAGAATACAATTAAATAAATAAATAGAATAACAGATTAATATGACTTTTATCAAAATCGTACAACATTGATATCAACCTTCAACAACTTGGAGACTAAAAACAAGAAATCGTACAGTTGAAAGTAAAAAAAAAAAACGAATTTAGAATCTGCCTTGTAGATTTTCTTGACTTTTATATATAAAATATATAATTAATATTAATTATTGAATATAACTATATAAATAATAATAATAATAATACTTTTAATATCCTTAGTAAAAATTATAATGATATTATAAATAAAATAATACTAGTGATATTAATAATAATGATAAAATTAATAAGATTCATGATAATGATATTCTTATATAAAAATAATAATTTTTGGTAATAAAAATAATAATAATTATTAATAACTATATTAATAATAATAATCATAATATTATTATAAGACAATACTACTAATACATAGTGATAATAATAATAATATGATGATATTGCTAATAACAATTATAATTTCAATAAATTTTTTTATAATAATCAATATTAATAAAACTGCTAGTATTAATATTATTAATAATACTAATAATAATACTAATTGTAATTATCAATAAAAATGTTATAACAATTCTTACATATCAACTTTCATATCTTTATGCTATATATAATAATATTATTAATACAAATATTACTATTAATATAGTAAGTAATATAGAAATTATATTTTTATTTGCAAATAAGTTTATTATATTGATATTATATCTTATTAGCTATGTAATACTTTATTATATATCCTATGATAACATTGATTGAATCATAAATATACATATAGGTAATAATATCATATATATATATATATATATATATATATATATATATATATGTATATATATATATATATATATATATATATATATATATATATATATTTATATATAATCATTTTTAATATTACTTGATTATTCTGTTTATTACTTTTATATTTTTAATTCTAATTGATTAAGTGTACTTTATTGATTTAAATTTTTATATATACACTTATGTTTATATTTATATATATCTATATATATTTATTTACATAATTATTTACACGTAACTATTCGTGAATCATCGAGAATAGACAAAGGTCAAATGACAGTTCAACAATTTTGAGATTCAGTTTAATAGACTTTTCTTATCGTGCCAAAATCATAATACGATAAAGTTTAAATTTGGTTGGAAATTTCCGGGTCGTCACATGTTTCTACTCAGTTTAAGAACTACCTTCATGAAACCACAACCAACCCAAACTACTACTGCAGTTGCAATTACTATAGTTTCTATATACGATCAAACCCATAATACCCATTACTGGATATGACTCCCACTCCATCACTTTCAAGAACGAATCACCACCCAACCACTAACCTATTGTTACTTTCTTTCTTGTTTCTTCTTCAGCCGTGAGTACCAAAACCATCATCGAAACAAACTCAAGAACCCACTCGAATTATTGCTCACTGCTGTCTTCTTTCTTCTCTTGTTCATGCTGCAACTCGTGTTTCTAATGCTTTTAACATAACCAGAAAACCCTACCTCGAACATATTAACCCCACGTAATTTCTATCGATCGGTTATATATATATATATATATATATATATATATATATATATATATATATATATATATATATATATATATATATTGTTTTGTTCTTTTCTTCATTTATTTACTCATAATCAACCGCCAAACTCCACTATAATGCGACTACTTCTTTTTATAAGATATTTCTTGGTGGCCGACAACTTTAACAAAACCCTTTATGATTGATACTGAATAATCTGTTTAAGTTATGATTAGGCCATCGAGTATCTGTTTCACATTGGGCCATCGAATAGCTGTTTTACATATTGGGTTGTACATTTATTGTTTGGGCCGAGACCCAGTGAGGTTGTTGATGAAACACGAATGAATGATGAAGTTATAAAAGGAGAAACAGATAAATACGGATTTTATGTATATATCTGAGATACTTAAATGAAATTGTAGAGATAAAAGAATGGTTAAGGGTGTTGTGGGTTGAGCTAGAGGTTGCGAGTTCGATTCCCACAAGTGACGTATTTTTTTTTAAAAAGCTTTCTACAATGGTTGTAATCATTCAATTATTATTATTATTATTATTATTATTATTATTATTATTATTATTATTATTATTATTATTATTATTATTATTATTATTATTATTATTATTATTATCATTATTATCATTATCATTATTAGAATTAATATTAATATTATTAGTATTATCATTATTATTAGTATTAACACTATTATTATCACTTTTATCATTATAATTATATAGTATCACTATTGTTATTATAATTATTAATTTTACAATCACATTACTCATATAAAAATATATTTAAAAATACATAACTTAACTATATTAATATTTTTATATATAAAATGAATATATTTGATAATGAAATATATAAGTTATTAATTACATCACTAATAATAATATATGTATTTGTTTGATTACCATTATATGTGTTAATATATATATATATATATATATATATATATATATATATATATATATATATATATATATATATATATATATAGGTTCGTGAATCCGAGGCCAACCTTGCACTTGTTCAATGACGTCATATGTATTTTTACTACGAAATACAATATTGTGAGTTTCATTTGCTCCCTTTTTAAATGCTTTTGCAATATATATTTTTGGGACTGAGAATACATGCGCTGTTTTATATCTGTTTTACGAAATAGACACAAGTACTTAAAACTACATTCTATGGTTGGATTATTAAACCGAATATCGCCCCTTCAAGTCTGGTAACCTAAGAATTAGGGAAATGGCCCCTAATTGATGCGAATCCTAAAGGTAGATCTTTCGGGCCCGACGAGCCCCATCCAGGGTATGAATGCTTTAGTACTTCGAGGTATTATTTAGTATATTAGCTGCGAGCTGTATACTGGGGGATATTCTATATGCATCTTGTTAAGGTCGGTTACCAGGTGTTCAATCCATATGAATAATTTTTATCTCTATGCAGTTTGCGAAATGCCTGATATGAGATGTGTATTTATGAGAAATGAAAATCTTGTGGTCTATTAAAATGATGAAAATGAATGTTTATGATAAACTAATGAACTCACCAACCTTTTGGTTGACACTTGAAAGCATGTTTATTCTCAGGTTTGAAAGAAATCTTCCGCTGTGCATTTGTTCATTTTAGAGATATTATTTGGAGTCATTCATGACATATTTCAAAAGACGTTGCATTCGAGTCGTTGAGTTCATCAAGATTAATATTAAGTCATTCATAGTTTGGATATATTATGAAAGGATATGCATATCTGTCAACTTTCAATGTAATGGAAGTTTGTCTTTTAAAAACGAATGCAATGTTTGTAAAATGTATTATATAGAGGTCAAATACCTCGCGATGTAATCATATGTTATTGTATTCGTTCTTATGGATTAGTACGGGTCGTCTCATGTGGTATCAGAGCGGTGGTCTTAGCGAACCAGGTCTTGCATTAGTGTGTCTAACTAATAGTTGTTTAGATGCATTAGTGAGTCTGGACTTCGACCGTGTCTGCATGTCAAAAGTTTTGCTTATAATTTCGTGTCAAAAATCATCTACTTATCATCCTTAGGAAATTACCTGCTTATCATTCCTAGTCTAGACACATCTTACTGCATTGATTGCATGAATAATGTATAGACAAATCCATATCTTAGTGTATCTGTTACTGTAGACTTTATCTGACACGTTTCCTTAATTTCCTCCGTAATCTACAGGATCTTTTGTACTATATTAGATATTCTATATAATTAGAATATTATCCGATAACCACAAATCATTTCATATCGAAAATCCTCTAACTGATCATAAGAGATGGATCCTACACCTAGCTTGGATTCCATTAGTTCCGGAAGCAATTTTGAAATACGTATTGAAGTAGACTCCGAAGTCAATGAACCCGAAGTGTCTCCACCGTTTAGCTATTTTTCTTTCTAGAGGAGATGGGGGTGGGTCCGAGACTTACTCACTCGATGGAGAAATGAAGAAGGCGAGCCCTACCGCGAACCAAACTTACCTCCTAACATCGGAGAAAATGATGTACTCACCAGTGAACCTATGCACAACACTGTATTCACCCTTCTTGCTAAAGTTTTCCACCTCGAAGGTCCCATTACTGCAATCTCATAAAATATTCAACCTCTACTTCGAATACCAATCGAAGGGGAATATTAGAAGAAGTTAGGGAACTTCGAATTGATAATCAAGATCTATCGAATCAGATGAGTGGATGGATAGAAATGATAAAGGGTAGGATAGAAACCCTGAGAAGAATGGTCCATGATTTACAAGCTATACTTACTACACCAACATCATCACCAACCTCAGCACCAACAACACTTGTAGCACCGACATCAACAGTACCACCATCAGCAGCACAAGCATCATAACTAGTACCAACAACAACAACATCATCACACGTCTCAACCTCGCAATCTATACCTCAAGCATAATCATCGTTCTACAAATCGTTCTACATAAACTATCTTCGTCCTTCATGGTGATTATGTAATCTCTAATGTTTTAAAGATTATGTACTCTAGTTCTAGCCGTAAATCTGATGAGTTTAATATCACATTGACTCATTAAATCCATGATTACGTATGAAGAAAATATATATGTATATATGTTTTCATAAAGATTGTAATTAAAATTTTTATTGTACAAACTGTTAATGGTGAAAATATTTTAACGGGTAGGTAATACCCGAGGAATATTTAGATTTCGCATTAATAAGTTACACTGTACATTTTTCGAATCTGATTCAACAGTCATTTACTATCCTACTTACAACCACAGCTATACAAATTCGTGCACCATAGAATAACCATTTTCATTTAATTTCATATTTAGATTTTGACCTATCAGAATCCAACAAGTGGCATAATGAAGAAAACATTGGACAAAATAAAATTTGTTAGAAACAAACAAATTAACTATGAGAAATTCTGTTAAGAATCCACGCTAACAAAATCCTAGCTAACTGTTCCTAGCTAACTGTTAATTCTTTATTACATTTAATTATCGCAATTTAATTATCGCAATTTATATTCTCGCAATTTTATTTATCGTCATTTAATTTCTGTTATTTATTTTACGCACTTTAAAAATCGGGACATGTATACAAGGTTTTGACATATCATATCTACGCATCTATATATATTATTTGGAATAACCATAGACACTCTATATGCAGTAATGATCGAGTTAGCTATACAGGGTTGAGGTTGATTCTATAATAATATATATATTTTGAGTTGTGATCGAGTCTGAGACATGTACACGGGTCACGATACATATTAATTAATTCGAATATTATATATAAACTATATATGAATTACTTGACTGTTAACTGTGGACTATCGATTGTGGACTAATAACATTGGACAATTAAAATGAATTAAAATATTGATTATAACATATGAAACTAAATATTTCTTCAAGTTTGCCACTTGAGTTCATCTTAAACCTCATTTGTATCTTGACGATTATAATCTGCGTTCAAACCTTTCATGATTCTTGAAAATACCTCAATCAAAAGGATGAACCAACTGCACTTCATCTACGGAAGGAAAAATTTATGCATATAATTATGCACCTGAAAACACTCGAAATCTGATTAAACGTTAAACACGAATCTGTGCTAGCTCCTTTGGCATTGTTATTACCAAAAATAACTTTGCAATCCCTTTCAAAATTAGCCAATTTTCTCACAGTTCCAGCAAATCAACTTCAACTTTTCGTTCGAAACAACTTTATTATAACCTTGATATATATGCGTACTCTTTTATTGTTACCGGGAAACCTTTTATATTCCACCATATTACCATCAGCGTTTAATCATCTAAAAACACACTTCTCTTGAGACCACCTCGGATTGATAACCGATGATTCAGATATGGTAGCATTAAATACAGAGGAAACAGCAAAATCGTAGATGGTCTAAAGGGCTAAAAGTTTGATAATAAAGAATGAAATGTTGGGAACGCTCAATAGAAAATTTGGTACTGAAAAACAGATTGAGCTAACTATGAAGGAGACCAAGGACAAATACAAGGACCAAACCCGATATTCAAAGAATCCAGGTAATTCTGGACCCGACGAAATCTTTAGAGAATATCCTGCTCCGAAGTCATGTTGAAATCTTGCGGAAAATTTTTTCCTTATCAACTCTCGAACTTAGAAATTCCAAAATATCATCATAAATATCTTCAATACTTCTGAAGATATTTTCATAAATATTCTCATCCGAAATTATTTACCTCTTCGTGCTATTTCTAATGCATTATATTGGAAATTTCTGTAAAATCTAAGTATAAACTATGAATGAATTCTGAAGTAGTGTTGGGAACTGAAGCATGAGTTAGTATAATATAATGACACTTGATCAACGTGATTATATTACAGTAAGTCATGCTGAGTTTCTAATAAAACGTGATGATTCACAGATCATAAAGTCATCATGTGCCATGTTACACGACTCTTGTATTCTATTTAACCTCAAAATTATCAAGAAAATATTTTCTTGGTGATTCGGTCTTTTTCGGATATTCTGGTAATTTAACAAATCAAATCGTGCTATTACCTTTCCTTTCTACCTTGTACATTATGATAATTCGAAACTCCATACCTACGAATTCTGGACCATTACTTACGAAAAGAAAACAAAAGCATGAAGCTCCGAAATAGAAAGGGGGTATAAATTGCAGCAAATAAGAGAGAGCATTAACTGTGAATGACAATGATTATAGAAAATAGAAGATGGGACTCCGAAACATGAGGAAGAATATAAAGTCCGATAATAACACATAAATTACAAACCATGTATGTCAATGTTTATCGCAACATAAAGACACGAGAGAATTAAAAACGCTATAATCCCAAGGACGAGATAGAAGAAAACAGATTCCTCCAGTGGAAGTTGGAATAAGAGAATGATTGTTACGATAGTCAGGATAAGGACAAGGATTAAAACTGGATTAAGCATGTTCACAATCTTTTGAATTTGGGAATTGAGTATAGAAGTGATAAAAACTAATGAAACGGAAAAGGTATATTTATAATGAAAATATCAGACGTAGTAATCGGGACAGATCATCGTATTTAATTAAAGAGATACTAATTTCCTTAAATCTCGAAGAATCAGATCTTATAGATTTCCAAGATTTTCTTTTGAATCCTTTGAATTCCAGAATTCAACCCTGTCTACATCAACAGATATGACGAAACTTTACTTTACTTATTTCACTCTTTTACGATAACTTCACTCATACTCTCCGAGTAATCTAATTGTTTATTCCATATTACTCAATGATTATAAAACTCTATTTATCAACTCATATTTGTCATGAAAACATTTTTATTGTTAACCATGACCACCTCACTCAAATTTTGGGACGAAATTTCTTTAACGGGTAAGTACTGTGACGACCCGAGAATTTCTGACCAAATTTAAACTTAATCTCAATATGATTTTGACACGATAAGCAAAGTCTGTAAGGTCGAGTCTCAAAAAGTTTGAACTATTTCATATATTCAATTGACCTTCGACTGCTCTCGACGATTCACGAACAGTTAATTGTAAATAGATATGTGTGTATGTATATATAAATAATAATTCAAAATTTAATTTGAAGTATTATATGGTGTTGTTATTAAAAATTAATAAAATAAAAATAGGAAATTATAATACTTATTATTTAAAATATATCTATATATATAAATAAAGTATATTAAAAATAAATATTAAATGATTGTAATACTCGTTTGATGTTCCGATTGATATTAAGCAAGTTAAATTCAAACTTATGTAATTTTAAAATAAACGGTGATACGAAAATAAGTTCTATAAATTTTAGGCTTAATAAAAATATATTTAGTGTTATAAAATGTCAAAAGTGGCTGCCAATTTTCCACATAAATCCAAGCGTTGTTGTATCTCGTGAAGAACTTTATATTTTATTATTATTTCACCTACCATGTACAGTAAATTATTGTACTATAAATATTGAAGGATGTAAACTTACAGAGACACCACTTTCAATATATTTCATATACATATTCTCTCTTCTTTCTATTCTATAATTAGAGACTACGTTACTAAAAGGTAGTTATAAACACCTAAATTATAACACGTTATCAGTACGAAGTGCTCCGTATAATCAAGGTTTATCTAAGCAAGCACAAGTCACTAATCAAGGTAAGAAATTCTTTAACGATATCTTCTATTATTTATTAGTAAGGTAAATATTATTATCATCATAAGTAAAATTATATTTATGTAATCTAACTTTTATTAACATCACTAACATTTATATTTATGTTATTTAAGTTATATATGGTCGATTATACCGCCTGAATTACATTTATGTAATCTAACTTTTTTTTAACTTCACTAACATTTATATTTATGTTATTAACTTCACTAACATTTATATTTATGTTATTTAAGTTATATATGGTCGGTTATACCGCCTGAATTATATTTATGTAATCTAACTTTTTTTAACTTCACTAACATTTATATCTATGTTATTAACTTCACTAACATTTATATTTATGTTATTTAAGTTATATATGGTCGGTTATACCGCCTGAATTATATTTCTGTAATCTAACTCTTATTAACTTCACTAACATTTATATTTATGTTATCTAACATTTATGATTACTTATGCAATTAATCATTACTTATTTCATGCATACTAATGTTTATTCTTAAAATTTATTATTTATGCATAATATGTTTATTCTCTTAATCTTCGTATTTATACTAAACGTATTTATACTAAATGTATTTATAGTAATCGTATTTGTACTAATAAAATTCTTTTATTAAAAGTATTATTAATACAACGAGTACATAACAGTCGTTAACGTCAACTAACGACGTTACAACGATCATATATACATAACAGTTGTTAACGTCAACTGACGAAGTTACAACGACTATATTTTTCAAATATAAAATAAACATCTCTGTTTTCACATTTTCACAAATCAATCTTCATTTTCTCAGATTACCACTCTCAAAAAGTTTTTTGTAAAGATGATTCACACAAGGATAATTTTTCCTATTGTATTGGTCATACTAACTATCATCATTGTTGCTAATATAACACGGGGTGAACCTATATTCTATCCTGCTCTTGTGATTTTATCATTTGTAATCATGCCATTATTCTGTTGTTTGCTACTTATGAATTTAAAATGATTCTAATTTCATTTTATTATTTGTCTATGAATAGAAGTTGATTATGATTATAATTTATGTTGTTCATTTTTTTGATAATAGAAAATGTCGAATTTGAAAAGGCTTAAATTTGCTCCTTTAGAATTAAGTGGGAACAACTACTTAACATGGGTTATGAATGTAGAAAAATATCTCGAATCAATCGGTATTTTAGAAACCCTGAATGAAAATAACAATTGTTTCGAATAAGAGAAAGCAATAGCAAGTATTTTTATTAGTAAACATATTGAAGAGTCCTTAGAATCTACGTATTATATGATCGAAGATCCAAGTGTATTATGGAAAATACTCAAAGATAGATACAATATTAATTATCAAGAAATAACGGTGATCCATGAAAGAATAAAATTGAAGATGTTAGTAGACGATCTTATAAGAATCACGGAGATTCTTATTAATGATCTGGTAATGTGAATCATCAGTCTAGTATTTCTTGAATACATGAACATCTTGTTTAGCTCTACAAGTAAGTCCCAAAAGAAAAGAAAACGAGAGTGAATCTGTTGAAAAATCTTGATTAAATAATACCTGAGCTACCTTGAGACTTGAATGGTTTGAATTTTCTAAGATGCCTAGCTTGTTATGTATCACTCATAAATAAATGGTTTTAAACCATAACGCATATGTTTATTAAGTGTTATCTTTTATGTACTTTAGATTGTAACTTATTTGCATGTAATATAATTTGATTATCTTGCTGAAATATAACTCATTATTTGCTTATCCTATTTGAAGTTTTAGTATGAATTCTACTGAAATAAAACATCAATTAAATGGTAAAGACCTAGTATTACAGATAGTGGTAACATACGCACTATGATCAAATCTAAGAAATATTTCATTGATTTAAATCAAATGAAGGAATTATAAATACTATATCAGGTCTTGCAAACTTGATATAAGGAACGGAAAAGGCAAAATTCATATTACCAAATGGTACTAATTTTTTGATAAACAATGCCTTGTTTTCTCCTAAATCAAAGAGAAATTTGTTAAGTTTCTCTGATATATATCATAATGGATATGATTATCAGTCAATGATAACCGGAAATGAGAAATATCTATGTAGCACCGAAAAGCGCATATGATGAAAAGCGCAGCGCATATGATTAAAAGCGCATATGATGAAAAGTGCATATGATGAAAAGTACAGCGCATATGATTAAAAGCGCATATGGTGAAAATGATATATGATTAAAAGCGCATATGATAAAACGTGCATATGATGAAAAGCGCATATGATGAAAAGCGCATCGCATATGATGATAAGCGCATATGATGAAAAGTACATATGATGAAAAGCACAGCGCATATGATTAAAAGCGCATATGGTGAAAAGGATATATGATGAAAAGCGCATATGGTGATTAATAAAAAAGCACATATGGTGATTAATGAAAGGCACATATGGTGATTAATGAAAAGCACATATGGTGATTAATAAAAAGAATATTGAGAAAGAATGACCAATGTTTCTTGAAAGAATTCAAGGTTATATATATGGACCAATTGATCCATCATGTGGACCATTTTGATATTACATGGTTCCAATAGACGCATCTAGCGGATGGTCTCATGTTTGTGTATTATCAAGCCATAATATGGCATTTGCAAAGTTTCTTGCACAAATTATTAAATTGAGAACACATTATTCTGATTACACCATTAAAAGGATGAGACTTGATAATGCTGGTGAGTTAACATCACAAGCATATTATATGTCTACAGAGATTGTTGTTGAACATCCAATTGCTCATGTGCATACACAAAATTGGTTTAGCTGAATCAATAGATAAACGCTTCCAGCTAATAACTAGACAATTGGTAATGAGTACAAAACTCTCAATATTTATATGGGGACATGTAAATTTACATGATGCGATATTAATTCACATTTGGTTGTGCGGTTTATGTTCCTATCGCACCACCACAACGCACTAAAATGGGTCCTCAAAGAAGGATGGGAATATATGTTGGATATGAAACATCTTCAATCATAAGATATATTGAACCCATGACGGGTGATATTTTTACGGCACGTTTTGCTGATTGTCATTTTAATGAGACAATGTTCCCTAGATAAGGGGGAGAAATAAAAAAATAAAAAAAATGATGTTTCATGGTGTGAACATCAATTAAGGTATCTTGATACTCGCACAAAAGAATGCTAAAAAAAAAAAAAATAATGCATATGCAAGAACTTACGAATAAATTGCCCGATGCATTTATAGATGCAAAAAGAGTGACTAAATCATATATATTAGCAGTAAATGCTCTAGCAAGAATTGAAATTCCAAAAGCTAGAAATAATGTCACTCATGATGTGATGACCCGTCCTAATCCATCCAGACGAAGTCCATATCGATTATAAACGATTCGCAACAGTTGATTACATCGCGAGGTACTTGACCTCTATATGATACATTTTACAAACATTGCATTCGTTTTTGAAAAGAAAATCTTTCATTACATTGAAAGTTGACGACATGCATACCATTTCATAACATATCTTACTATAATTGATTTAATAATAATCTTGATGAACTCAACGACTCAAATGCAACGTCTTTTGAAATATGTATGAATGACTCCAATTAATATCTCTAAGATGAGAAAAAGCACAGCGGAAGATTTCTTTCGTACCTGAGAATAAACATGCTTTAAAGTGTCAACCAAAAGGTTGGTGAGTTCATTAGTTTAACATAAATAATCATTTCTAATATTTTAATAGACCACAAGATTTCATATCTCCATTTCTCATAAACATACGTCCCATGCATAGAGACAAAAATCATTCATATGGATTGAACACCTGGTAACCGACATTCACAATATGCATATAAGAATATCCCCATCATTCCGGGATCCTCCTTCGGACATGATATAAATTTCGAAGTACTAAAGCATCCGGTACTTTAGATGGGGCTTGTTGGGCCCGATAGATCTATCTTTAGGATTCGCGTCAATTAGGGTGTCTGTTCCCTAATTCTTAGATTACCAGACTAAAAAGGGGCATATTCGGTTTAATAATCCAGCCATAGAATGTAGTTTCATTTACTCGTGTCTATTTCGTAAAACAGTTATAAAAGCAGCGCATGTATTCTCAGCCTAAAAATATAAAGGGTAAAAAGGCAAATGAAACTCACGCATATAATTATTGTAAAACAGTTAATAAAGCATTTTCATGTATTCGCAAGTCAAAATGTATTTCAAAAGCATTTAATAAAGCAGTTGTAAAAACAGCGCATGTATTCTCAGTCCCAAAAATGTAAAGAGTAAAAGGGAATCAAATGAAACTCACCTAATGTATTTTGTAGTAAAAATACATATGACGATATTTAACAAGTGTAGGGTTGGCCTCGGATTCACGAACCTATATTAAGTATGTATATTATTACATATAATAATATTCAAATAAATGTATATTTTGATTTTTGTAATATACTTGTGATATTAAATTTAATATTAATAATCACTTATGTGTATTTATTATGTATATATATATTCTATTAAATTATCACAATAATCTATTATATACTTTATTAAAATCTTTTGAATAAGTATTTAGTATTAATATTTTTAAATACTCATAATTTTTAATATGGTAATATTTTTACTAAATTCGAGTTATATTAAAACGTAATTGAACAAAAAGTATTTTATTAAATAAAATAATAATAAAAATTAAGAAAAATATAGTATACTTTTTATATATACTTTCATATATCTAATGTTTGTATCTAATTTATAATATCTTTCTTTTTAGTTTAAGATCATAAAAACTTAGTTAAAGTTTATATACGAAATACATTTAAAACTATAGTTATAGTTAGTAATATTAATTATAATATTAATAATGATAAAAATAATACTAACTTTAATAAAAAGATAATTTTAAAACTATTGATACTTTTAGTAATAATGATAATGATAATAATAATAATAATAATATAAATAATAATAATAATAATAATAATAATAATAATTTTAGTGATTAACAATAATATTAATACTAGTAATTAGAAAAAACTTTAGTCATATTAATCATCTTATTTAACAGCTTAATTATAGCCCAATTTTAATGAGGGCAGCCTAAAAATCATAGTAGGCTAAACCCATATCACTTTTGATTTTAAAGATATACGAGTATATATAAAAAAAATTAACTAATAATAATAATAATAATAATACGTAGTACCTAATAAAAACCTGCAGTTTGTTTCTCTCAGGTTTGATCGAAATAGCAGAAGTAACACACAGAGATGATAACACGATTTAGGGGTTCTTCGATTCACACAGATCAATCAATGTAACAACAATCGTTGATGTTCAATCGGTCATGGATTTATCATCATCACCGTTCCACCGTCAACATCAATCAAGCAATCGGTTCAACAATTGAGGAAATAGGTAAATGGATTCATCGATGCTTTTAATTTCTTTATCCTTCTATATCTATATATATGTTCTGTACTTTCTAGTGGATCAAACTAGAACAACAATTAAGGGTGTTATTGGTGAGTTTGATGATGGTGAATGCTAATCATGAAGATTACAGGTGTTCGAATAGTGTTCGAAATAGAAAGCTACACAGTAGTAATTATTGAATTTGAGTTAGCAATAATCGAAGAGGTAACAGGTTCAGTGAGGGTATTGAAGGTGGTCTGGTGTTGATCCAGAAAACAGAGCAGTAGATGGTGATTATTTATTTATTTACCTAGTTATATAAGTATATACTTTTCCATCATCGTTCATCATGAATTTTTAATCGATACATTATTTATCTGTTTGGTTTGTATATGAGGGATTTGAGTATTAAATTGTAAACATGTTCAATTCAGGTAACAATATTCGATGGTGTTATGGGTTGATTCATGGCTTAATAAAAAAAAATGAAAGTGTTTTAGTTTGCAGGTGTAGCAGCAGCATGTTAATAGCACAACGATGGTGCTTGGTTTGTGTTTGAGCTCGAAAATAAAAGATACCGGACAATATAGTTGTAGAATCAGCTTCTTCAATTGAAACATATATTCGAGACCTGGTATGTAGCAGCAGACAGTTTGCAGATATGTAATGGTTGTTGTGGTAGCCTGAAACAGAAAGGCTGTTGCAGTAGAAGCAAACAACTAGAAGGATATTTTAAAAGAATGGTGTGTGACTGTTTGATTTTTCTGATGGTCTTTGAATAATAGAAATGGAAACCTTTAGCAGTGTAGAAATCAATCGAAGGGTAGAGAATTTGTAGTAATTAGTGGTTTTAGTTTCTTGGTTTCCTGCAGCTGTCGAAGAAAAACAGAAAGTGATTAGTTGTGATGCTTATGGTGATGGTTTAGTTTCTTTTTTGGGTTAGGTTCACAAAGGATAGCAACAAAAAAACATGATGTGGTTTGTTGTTGAGTTTATACATAAAATAGAAACGAGTAATAAAGGTTCGATCATAGGCAGTAGATTATGGTTGTGGTGATGTTTCAATCGGGACATAAAAGAAAAGGAACACAAAATGATGAAGTGGTGAGTTTTATTGGTGGTTTGGTTTCTCAAATTTTGTTTGTTTTCTCCTTTTACGAACCACAGTAGGCAAATTATATTGTATTATTGAATGATTAAAGCTGCAGTAAGATTTGATAGTAAGATTTGATAGGGAGTTGTTTTGTAGTGAAGATTGAGTAGACAATAAATCCCAATCAGAGAAGGAATCGAAATAAAAAGAACATAAATAAAGGAGATAGGGATATGTAATCAAATTTGATTCTTTATTTGTATGTACTAATATGTAATTAATATTAATAAATCTATGATTAATAACAATAATATTGATAATATTAATAATAATAATAATAAAGATACTAATAATAATAATAATAATATTAATAGAAATTAAGAATACTAATAATATCAAATTATTACTTGGTTATTGTTGTTGTTGTTGTGTATATCAATAATAATGATATTTAGTAAAAATGATAATTTTTGAAAATAATAATAAGTAATAATTTATTTAAACGTAAAATTTTAATAATTCTTCTAGTAATATTTATATATAGAATCTTTATTTTTTATCGTATTTACTTTTATTAGAATTTTCAACATTTATATTTATGACACTACTTTCATACATTAATCTAATAACCTTTCAAGTTATTAAATGAACATACATATTCATATACATATAAATTTACAACTAATTGTTCGTGAATCGTCAAGAGCAGTCGAAGGTCAATTGAATATATGAAATATTCAAACTTTTTGAGACTCAATATTACAGACTTTGTTTATCGTGTCGAATTCATTTACAGATTAAGTTTAAATTTGGTCGGAAATTTCCGGGTCATCACAGTACCTACCCGTTAAAGAAATTTCGTCCCGAAATTTGAGTGAGGTGGTCATGGCTAACAATAAAAATGTTTTCATGACAAATATGAGTTGATAAATAGAGTTTTATCATCATTGATTAATATGGATAAAACAATTCGATTATTCGAAGAGCACGAATGAAGCTATCACCAAAGAGTGAAATGAGTAGGTATAGATTCGTCATATCTTTTGACGTGGATAGGATTGATTTTCAAGTTCAAGAGATTTGGAGAAAAACTTCGTAATAAGATTTGATTCTTCGGTAATCAAGGAAATTAGGATCCGCTTTAAATGCGATCATCTGTTTTGATTGCTTTATCGGATATTTTACTATAAATCCACCCCCGTCGTTTCCTTACAACTCACACCTTCTATTCTTTCTCCTTAATTCATACTTTAAAACATTCGTCAATATGCTTCATCCAGTTCTGATTCTCGATATACTCCTAACTTTCATATCTGTCATCCTTCTTTTTCATCTACCACCGGAGGATTTTATTTATTTTTACTATTACCTTGGGGTTATAGTGTTTTTAATTCTCACGTGTCTTTATGTTGCGATAAACATTGATATACATGGTTCGTAATTTATGTGTTATTATCGGGCTTTATATCCTCCCTTATATTTCGGAGCTCTTTGCCTTTTTATTCTCTTCTCGACTCTAAGTCAAGCGAATAATGGTCCAGAATTTGTAGATATGAAATTTGGAATGAACATAGTTAATGTTCTAAGAAGGAAATCGTAATGGTACGATCTTGATTTGGTAAATTACCAGAATATCCGGAAAGATAGAACTATCAAGAATATATGTTCTTAATAAGTTTGGAGATTTAGTAGAATGTAAGAGTCGTGTATATGACACATGATGACGGTATGTTCTGTAAATCATCACGTTCCATTAGAAACTCAGCATAAATTACTGTAATATAATCACGTTGATCAAGTGTCATTATATTATACTAACTCATGCATCAGTTCCCAACATTACTTCAATAACATTCATATTTTAAGCTCGAAAGTTTACAGAATATAGAAACTAACAGTTTCTATATGATGTAACACTGATAGCACGAAGAGATTAATGATTTCAGATAAGAATAGTTATGAAATTATCTTCAGAAATATGGTGGATATTTATAACGAACGATATGATGATATCTTGGAATTTCTAATATCGAAGGATGGTGAAGAAAATTTGTCCGCAAGAGTTTGGAGTCAGAAGCAAGGTATTCACTAAAGATTTCAGCAGGCATTGAATCATTTGGATTCTTTGAAGTCAAACTTATTCTTTGTGATTTGTCCACGGCTTCCTTCATAGTTTCGCATAATCCGCTTTTCAGTACTAAATTTTCTATTGAATGTTTCCAATATAATGATACACAGGAAGCACGAAGAGGTATATAATTTCGGACGAGAATATTTATGAAAATATCCTCAGAAATATCGAAGATATTGATGATGATATTTTGGAATTTCTAAGTTCGATGGTTGATGAGGAAGATTTTCCGCAAGATTTTAACATGAGTACGGAACAAGATATTCGTTGAAGGTTTCATCGGATCCAGACTTACCTGGATTCTTTGAATATATGGTATGGTCCTTGTATTTGTCCTTGGTCGCCTTCATGGTTAGCTCAATCCATTTTCCAGTTCCATCTTTTCTGAGCTTTTCCAACATACTATTCTTTATCATCAAACTTTCGATGATTAAGGTCGTTTACGGTTGTCTATGGTTTCTGCTGCTTCATTCAGCTTTTTCAACATTCAGAGTTTTGATTTGTGACTGAGTGCCTTTCAGAATTTCAGAATGAGAGATCATAATTCTAAGAGATAAATGTCATACATATAACTGTTGATTTAGATATGCTGTGAGTTTTCAAAGTACTGATTGTTGATTCCTGGTAATTGTTATGGCAGTTCTCGTTACAAGATGCGGATGAGTGCATGATGAGACTTCAATAGATAAATATAGTGATTTGTGGGAGGGATTTAAACTAAGGAGCGACAAGGTTGCTGGTACATTTGCTGGTAATGTGGTGGAATATAAAAGAATCCTCCGAATATCAAAAGGGTAGTTGTATATATCAGGATTATAGTAAGGCTACTTCGAATGAAAAGTCGAAGTTGACTTGCTGGAGCTGTGACAAAATTTGCTACTTTGAAAGGGATTACCAAGTTATTTTGGGTAATAACAATGCCAAAGAAGCTAATCACAGATATGGGTTAAACGTTTTACTCAGGTTCCGAGTGTTTTCAGGTGCATAACTATATGCGTCAATCTCTTCTTCCGTAGATGAAGTGCGGTTGATTCATACTCTCGATTGAGGTGTTTTCAAGAATCATGAAAGGTTTGAACGTAGATTGTAATTGTCAAAATACAAATGAGGTTTAAGATGAAATCAAGTGGCAAACTTGAAGAATTGTTTAGTTTCATATGTTATAAACAATATTTTAATTTATTTTAATTGTCCAATCTTATTAGTCCACAATCGATAGTCCACAGTAATAGTCCAATAATTCATATATAGTTTAATATATAATATTCGAATTAATTAATATGTATCGTGACCCGTGTACATGTCTCAGACTCGATCACAACTCAAATTATATATATTATTATAGAATCAACCTCAACCCTGTATAGAGAACTCGATCATTACTGGATATAGAGTGTCTATCGTTATTTCAAATAATATATATAGATGCATCGATATGATATGTCAAAACCTTGTACACGTGTACCGATATTTACAATGCGTAAAAATAAATAACAGAAATTAAATGACGATAAATAAAGTGCGTAAAGTAAATAACAGAAATTAAATGACGATAAATAAAATTGCAAGAATTTAAATTGCGATAACTAAATTACGATAAATAAATAAAATGTAATACGGAATTAATTAGTTAGCTAGGAACAATTAGCTAGGAACAGTTAGCGTGAATTCTTAACAAAAATTTTCATAGTTAATTTGTTTGTTTCTAACAAATTTTATTTTATCAAATGTTTTCTTCATTATGCCACTTGTTGGATTCTGATAGGTCAAAATCCAAATATGAAATTGAATGAATATGGTTATTCTGTGGTGAACGGATTTATATATCGGTGGATGTAAGTAGGAAAGTAAACGACTGTTGAATCAGCTTCGAAGAATGTACATTGTGACTTATTAACGTGAAATCTGAATATTCCTCGGGTATTACCTACCATATAATATTTTCACCATTAACAGTATGTACGAAAGAATTTTTAATTACAATCTTTATGAAAATATACTTTCATATATATTTTCTTCAGATGTAATCATAGATTCAATGAGTTAATATAATATTAATCTCATTTGATTTACCGTTATAACTAGAATACATAATCTCTAAAACATTATAGATTACATAAACGCCATGAAGAACGAAGGTAATTGATGTAGAACGATACGTAGAACGATGATTGTACTCGAGGTACTGAATGTGATATTGAGGCAAGGATTGTTGATGATACATGTGCTGTTACTGATGGTACTGTTGGTGTCGGTGATGTTGCTGAAGCTGGTAAGTTTTGCACCATGTTCTCCAAATTGATTACTTGAGCGCGAAGCTCGTTGACTTCTTCGATTACCCCGGGATGATTGTTGGTCGGAACGAGCGGATGAATAAGGTTTAGAATCTGAGTTATGATATAGTCATGGCGAGATATTTGGGAAATGAGGGTGAAATGGTGTTACGAACAGGTTCGCCGGTAAGTGCTTCAGGTTCTTCACCAAAAGGTGAATTCGGTTAGTGGATGGGATCGCCTTCTGCGCGTCTCCATTGATTAAGTCGACTATGAATCCATCAGATGAATTGGGGATGGATGATTGGTTGATTCATTCTGGTGTCGTTGCTTCTGGAGCTTAGATGACTATCCATTCTGAATAACTGTCGGGATAACTATCAGAATAGCTGTCGGAATCTGAGGGACTCGATCTAGTTGAGGGATTCATCTCGTACGATCAGGGGAAGGATTTTCGATAAGAAATAGATTATAGGATGTAGATTAGTATCCTGCAATAAATAATTTACATATACATATATAATACTAAAATCTCATAAGTTACGGAGGAATCTACGGAAGCTGTTAGGCAAAGATAACAATAACAGATACGCTAAGATATGAATTAGTAGATACGCTAAGATATGAATTTTGTCTATACAATTTTCATGCAGTCAATGCAATAAGATGTGTCTAGACTAAGAATAATGAGCAGGTAATTTACTAAGGATGATAAGCAAATGATTTCCGACTAGAAATGATAAGCAAAACTTATGACATGCAGACACGGTCAAAGTCTAGACTCACTAATGCCTCCTAACGACTTATCAGTTAGACACACTAATACAGACCTGGTTCGCTAAGACCTCTGCTCTGATACCAACTGTGATGACCCGTCCTAATCCATCCAGACGAAGTCCATATCGATTATAAACGATTCGCAACAGTTGATTACATCGCGAGGTACTTGACCTCTATATGATACATTTTACAAACATTGCATTCGTTTTTGAAAAGACAATCTTTCATTACATTGAAAGTTGACGACATGCATACCATTTCATAACATATCTTACTATAATTGATTTAATAATAATCTTGATGAACTCAACGACTCAAATGCAACGTATTTTGAAATATGTCATGAATGACTCCAATTAATATCTCTAAGATGAGAAAAAGCACAGCGGAAGATTTCTTTCGTACCTGAGAATAAACATGCTTTAAAGTGTCAACCAAAAGGTTTGTGAGTTCATTAGTTTAACATAAATAATCATTTCCAATATTTTAATAGACCACAAGATTTCATATCTCCATTTCTCATAAACATACGTCCCATGCATAGAGACAAAAATCATTCATATGGATTGAACACCTGGTAACCGACATTCACAATATGCATATAAGAATATCCCCATCATTCCGGGATCCTCCTTCGGACATGATATAAATTTCAAAGTACTAAAGCATCCGGTACTTTAGATGGGGCTTGTTGGGCCCGATAGATCTATCTTTAGGATTCGCGTCAATTAGGGTGTCTGTTCCCTAATTCTTAGATTACCAGACTAAAAAGGGGCATATTCGGTTTAATAATCCAGCTATAGAATGTAGTTTCATTTACTCGTGTCTATTTCGTAAAACAGTTATAAAAGCAGCGCATGTATTCTCAGCCTAAAAATATAAAGGGTAAAAAGGCAAATGAAACTCACGCATATAATTATTGTAAAACAGTTAATAAAGCATTTTCATGTATTTGCAAGTCAAAATGTATTTCAAAAGCATTTAATAAAGCAGTTGTAAAAACAGCGCATGTATTCTCAGTCCCAAAAATGTAAAGAGTAAAAGGGAATCAAATGAAACTCACCTATTGTATTTTGTAGTAAAAATACATATGACGACATTTAACAAGTGTAGGGTTGGCCCCGGATTCACGAACCTATATCAAGTATGTATATTATTACATATAATAATATTCAAATAAATGTATATTTTGATTTATGTAATATACTTGTGATATTAAATTTAATATTAATAATCACTTATGTGTATTTATTATGTATATATATATTCTATTAAATTATCACAATAATCTATTATATACTTTATTAAAATCTTTTGAATAAGTACTTGTATTAATATTTTTAAATACTCATAATTTTTAATATGGTAATATTTTTACTAAATTCGAGTTATATTAAAACGTAATTGAACAAAAAGTATTTTATTAAATAAAATAATAAAAAAATTAAGAAAAATATAGTATACTTTTTATATATACTTTCATATATCTAATGTTTGTATCTAATTTATAATATCTTTCTTTTTAGTTTAAGATCATAAAAACTTAGTTAAAGTTTATATACGAAATACATTTAAAACTATAGTTATAGTTAGTAATATTAATTATAATATTAATAATAATAAAAATAATAATAACTTTAATAAAAATATAATTTTAAAACTATTGATACTTTTAGTAATAATGATAATAATAATAATAATAATAATAATAATAATAATAATAATAATAATAATAATAATAATAATAATAATAATAATAATAATAATAATAATAATAATTTTAGTGATTAACAATAATATTAATACTAGTAATTAGAAATAACTTTAGTCATATTAATCATCTTATTTAACAGCTTAATTATAGCCCAATTTTAATGAGGGCAGCCCAAAAATCATAGTAGGCTAAACCCATATCACTTTTGATTTTAAAGATATACGAGTATATATAAAAAAAATTAACTAATAATAATAATAATAATACGCAGTACCTAATAAAAACATACGGTTTGTTTCTCTCAGGTCAGATCGAAATAGCAGAAGTAACACACAGAGATGATAACATGATTTAGGGGTTCTTCGATTCACACAGGTCAATCAATGTAACAACAATCGTTGATGTTCAATCGGTCATGGATTTATCATCATCACCGTTCCACCGTCAACATCAATCAAGTAATCGGTTCAACAATTGAGGAAATAGGTAAATGGATTCATCGATGCTTTTAATTTCTTTATCCTTCTATATCTATATATATGTTCTGTACTTTCTAGTGGATCGAACTAGAACAACAATTAAGGGTGTTATTGGTGAGTTTGATGATGGTGAATGCTAATCATGAAGATTACAGGTGTTAGAATAGTGTTCGAAATAGAAAGCTACACAGTAGTAATTATTGAATTTGAGTTAGCAACAATCGAAGAGGTAACAGGTTCAGTGAGGGTATTGAAGGTGGTCTGGTGTTGATCCAGAAAACAGAGCAGTAGATGGTGATTATTTATTTATTTACCTAGTTATATAAGTATATACTTTTCCATCATCGTTCATCATGAATTTTTAATCGATACATTATTTATCTGTTTGGTTTGTATATGAGGGATTTGAGTATTAACTTGTAAACAGGTTCGATTCAGGTAACAATATTCGATGGTGTTATGGGTTGATTCATGGCTTAACAAAAAAAAAACGAAAGTGTTTTAGTTTGCAGGTGTAGCAGCAGCATGTTAATAGCACAACGATGGTGCTTGGTTTGTGTTTGAGCTCGAAAATAAAAGATACCGGACAATATAGTTGTAGAATCAGCTTCTTCAATTGAAACAGATATTCGAAACCTGGCATGTAGCAGCAGACAGTTTGCAGATATGTAATGGTTGTTGTGGTAGCCCGAAACAGAAAGGCTGTTACAGTAGCAGCAAACAACTAGAAGGATATTTTAAAAGAATGGTGTGTGACTGTTTGATTTTTCTGATGGTCTTTGAATAATAGACATGGAAACCTTTAGCAGTGTAGAAATCAATCGAAGGGTAGAGAATTTATAGTAATTAGTGGTTTTAGTTTCTTGGTTTCCTGCAGCTGTCGAAGAAAAACAGAAAGTGATTAGTTGTGATGCTTATGGTGATGGTTTGGTTTCTTGTTTGGGTTAGGTTCACGAAGGATAGCAACACAAAAACATGATGTGGTTTGTTGTTGAGTTTATACATAAAATAGAAACGAGTAATAAAGGTTCGATCATTGGCAGTAGATTATGGTTGTGGTGATGTTTCAATCGGGACATAAAAGAAAAGGAACACAAAATGATGAAGTGGTGAGTTTTATTGGTGGTTTAGTTTCTCAAATTTTGTTTTTTTTCTCCTTTTACGAACCACAGTAGGCAAATTATATTGTATTATTGAATGATTAAAGCTGCAGTAAGATTTGATAGTAAGATTTGATAGGGAGTTATTTTGTAGTGAAGATTGAGTAGACAATAAATCCGAATCAGAGAAGGAATCGAAATAAAAAGAACATAAATAAAGGAGAAAGGGATATGTAATCAAATTTGATTCTTTATTTGTATGTATACATATGTAATTAATATTAATAAATCTATGATTAATAACAATAATATTGATAATATTAATAATAATAATAATAATAATAAAGATACTAATAATAATAATAATAGAAATTAAGAATACTAATAATATCAAATTATTACTTGGTTATTGTTGTTGTTGTGTATATCAATAATAATGATATTTAGTAAAAATGATAATTTTTGAAAATAATAATAAGTAATAATTTATTTAAACGTAAAATTTTAATCATTCTTCTAGTAATATTTATATATAGAATCTTTATTTTTTATCGTATTTACTTTTATTAGAATTTTCAATATTTATATTTATGACACTACTTTCATACATTAATCTAATAACCATTCAAGTTATTAAATGAACATACATATTCATATACATATAAATTTACAACTAATTGTTCGTGAATCGTCAAGAGCGGTCGAAGATCAATTGAATATATGAAATAGTTCAAATATTTTGAGACGCAATATTACAGACTTTGCTTATCGTGTCGAATTCATTTACAGATTAAGTTTAAATTTGGTCGGAAATTTCCGGGTCATCACACATGAGTGTTTACCACATCTGAAATGTGGAAGACCAATTGGTTCCAAACATAAAAAAATCTCCGAAAAAGAAAATCAGCTGATAATGAGGTAAAAGAAAATGTTCAAGAAGAACTACAAATCAATACTCCTTCTGTAGAGGATATCGACGATGTAAATACATAAATTACAATAAATTATGCAATATTATGGAACAGAAACGAAATGACAAATATTGATGAGAAGTTTTCATATAATGACATCATGAATAAAGATGATGATCTGGAACCAAAAATCTATCATTGAATGTCAAAATAGACATGATTGGACTCAATGGAAAGGAACAATACGAGCTGAATTAGAATCGCCCAATAAAAGAAAAGTTTTTGGATCAATCGTTATCACTTTTAAAGATGTGAAACGTATGAGATAAAAAATGAATTTTTATACGAAAAAGAAATGAGAAAAATGAAGTTACAAGGTAAAGCTAGACTTATTTCTTTCAAAGACCATGAATGGATTATGAGGAAAACTTATTCTCCTGTTATGGATGCAATTACTTTTAGATACTTAATCAGCCTAAAAGTTTCTAAAAATTTAGAAATGCATCTCATGGATGTTATTACTACTTATTTAAATGAATCACTTGATAGTGATATATACATGAATATCCATGAAGGGTTTCAGGTATCAGAAGCATCTAATGCAAAACCTAAAAAAATGTATTCCATTGAATTACAAAGATTTTTATATGGGTTAATACAATAGTATAACTGATTAAGTGATTACTTGATAAGAAAAGTGTATACATATAAACTTATTTGTACATGTGTTTTTATTATGAAAAACAATGATCAGATATATATCGTAGTTATTTATGTCAATGTTCTTAACATCATATGAACAAATAAAGAGATCTATGAAATCAGTCAACTTATAAAGAATTATTTTGAAATGAAAGATCTTGAAAAAACTAAGTATTACCTTGGATTGCAAATTGAGTATATGCCTAATGGTTTACTTGTACATCAAACAACTTATACTGAAACTATTTTAAAGCATTTTTAAAGACAAACCCATTGTTGTTAGATCACTCAATATTGACACTGATCTATTTCATCCCTATGAAGATCATGAAGATCTTAACAGATCGGAAGTTCCATATTTTAGTGCAATTGAGGTTCTTATGTATCTTATAAATTGTATAAGACCTGCCATTTCTTTTGCAGTTAATTTGTTGGCAAGATTCAGCTCAACTTCTACCAAATGACAATGGAATGGGATCAAACACATGTTTCGATACCCTTGTGAAACTGCTGATTTAAAATTATTTTATTCTAACGCTTCAAAACAAGTTTTAGTTGATTATGTATATGCAGGTCATTCATCAAATCCTCATAAAGATAAATCTCAAACTCGGTATGTATTCTTAAATGGAGGTACCACAAAATCATGGCATTCTTAAAACAAACACTTGTTGCAACATCATCAAATCATGACGAAGTGATTGCATTATATAAAACTACTCGAAAATGTGTTTGGTTGATATCAATGACATAAATCGTTATTGATTTTGTGGACTAGAACGCTATAAAATACCAACAACTATCTTCACCAACAACTATATATGAAGATAATGCAGCTTACATAATACAAATGAAAGAACAGTATCAAAAGTGAATATAAATGCTGACGAGGCACCAAAGTCAGACGGTCTAAACGGTCATAAGTTTGACGGAAAAGAATGGTATGTTGGTAAGGCTCAGAAAAGACTGAAAGGGAATAGGAATTGAAACAAGGGTTTGAGCAAACCATGAAGGAGACTGTAGACAAATCACAGGAGCTAAATTTATACATAAAAGATTTAGATGTACAGTTTCAGATGAAAACCTCAGATTCTTCTCATATACTCAAGATCTTGTAAAAGACAACCAGATTAAAATAAGATACGTTCAATCAACAACTCTACTGATCTTTATACCAAAGCACTGTCAACCAGTGTTTTCAGAACACACGTTCACAATATTGGCATGAGGCATGTTCAAACGATGTAACAGCTTAGCGATGTCTACTTGGAGGGGAGTCAACTCTATGCTGCACTCTTTTTCCCTTGGCTAAAGTTTTTATCCCACTGGGTTTTTCTTTAGTAAGGTTTTTAACGAGGCAGTACTAGTTGCTCTATAATGAACTAAAATTGTCATCCAAGGGGGAGTGTTATAAAATGTCAAAAGTGGCTGCCAATTTTCCACATAAATCCAAGAGTTATTGTATCTCATGAAGAACTTTATATTTTATTATTATTTCACCTACAATGTACAGTAAATTATTGTACTATAAATATTGAAGGATGTAAACTTACAGAGAAACCACTTTCAATATATTTCATATACATATTCTCTCTTCTTTCTATTCTATAATTAGAGACTATGTTACTAAAAGGTAGTTATAAACTCCTAAATTATAACATTTAGGAACTATTTGTTGAATTTTTAAACTTTTTATATTTTACTTGGTGTTGAGAGTGAACAATTAATGTAATTTTTATTTAACCGTTAATGACCAAATTTTATACCATAATGACCAAAATAAATAAATATAGTTAATTTAAAAATATGAGATTTTTCTGAAAACTTTTATACGCCCCTAATTTACAACGGAACACGATATAATATCCCATATAAACTGTCGGCAGACTAATAGGAATTATATCCGTGATCTCAATATTGAATCATTTGAATCAATGTTTCCTTACTTTAATTATATATGAATTAGTTATACATATATACACAACATCATATATATTACTACATATACAACTGGATCACACACCATATCATTAAAGTGAATTACTGTATCTCCTTTTGACTCATATGATAATGATTTAGGATGTATGATAATGATATTATATAGCTATATATATATAACTATATATATATATATATATATATATATATATATATATATATATATATATATATATATATATATATATATATATATATATATATAACACTAGCTTCCATGATCAATTATATGCCACTACGTGAGTCTGTTTTTCCTGTCTCCACTATGAGGAGTTGTACTATCTTTCTATTCTACTTTTGCTGCTCTCCTATTCTACTTGTGAGAAAATGTCGACAAGGATAAGCCAAGAAGATGGATGCTCACTATTACAGATTTAATCATTATGTAAACTAATTTGTCAATTAACACTATAATAGATATATGTACCAAGTATCAATCATTTATGTCCCTGTTTTCATTTCGGTTTACAATCGAGAACACTACCAAAGCACCAACTTCTTCTTCGATCAACCATCATAAACCTCCTCCTCCTTTCACCATAATCACCACTATCTTCAACCCTCACCATCTTCAACCTTCAGTTCAACCTATCATCGACAAACATCAACCCATATCACCACCATGGATCCCAGCGAATTGTGACTATCTTCTATCTTTCTGTTTCGTTCAAATAACAAGACAACTACCCTCACCTTGAAAACTATCGCCTTCATTATTAACTGCTACTGCTATGTACTTTGTTTTCTGTTAATGAACGATGTATATGATAGTAGTTAAATGTTGAGGGTCATAACAAGATAATGATGATGAGAATGATATCCGCTACTGCTACACCACTCATTTTTTTTCTGTTCGATCTTTCCTGTTGTAGCCACCACACAAGCTGCAATTGCTTAACAGATTGTTGATCTTACTATTTGTCTTCTGTTTTTCTGTTTCTACTCAGTTCAAGAACTACCTTCATGAAACCACAACTAACCCAAACTACTACTGCAGTTGCAATTACTATAGTTCCTATTTACTATCAAACCCATAATACCCATTAATGATATGACTCCCACTCCATCACTTTCAAGAACGAATCACCACCCAACCACTAACCTATTGTTACTTTCTTTCTTGTTTCTTCTTCAGCCATGAGTACCATAACCATCACCGAAAAAAACTCAAGAACCCACTCGAATTATTGCTCGCTGATGTCTTCTTTCTTCTCTTGTTCATGCTGCAACTCGTGTTTCTAATGCTTTTAACATAACCAGTAAACCCTACCTCGAACATATTAACCCCACGTAATTTATATGGATCGGTTTATATATATATATATATATATATATATATATATATATATATATATATATATATATATATATATATATATATATATATATATATATATTTTGTTTTGTTCTTTTCTTCATTTGTTTACTCATAATCAACCGCCAAACTCCACTATAATGCGACTACTTCTTTTTATAAGATATTTCCAAGTGGCCGACAACTTTAACAAGACCCTTTATGATTGATACTGAATAATCTATTTAAGTTATGATTGGGCCATCGAGTATATGTTTCACATTGGGCCATCGAATAGCTGTTTTTACATATTGGGCAGTACATTTATTGTTTGGGCCGAGACCCAGTGAGGTTGTTGATGAAAAATGAATGAATGATGAAGTTAGAAAAGGAGAAACAGATAAATACGGATTTTATGTATATATCTGAGATACTTAAACGGAATTGTAGAGATAAAAGAATGGTTAAGGGTGTTGTGGGTTGAGCTAGAGGTTGCGGGTTCGATTCCCTCAAGTGACGTATTTTTTATAAAAAGCTTTCTACAAAGGTTGTAATCCTTCAATTATTATTATTATTATTATTATTATTATTATTATTATTATTATTATTATTATTATTATTATTATTATTATTATTATTATTATTATTATTATTATTATTATTATTATTATTATTATTATTATTATCATTATTATCATTATCATTATTAGAATTAATATTAATGTTATTAGTATTATCATTATTATTAGTATTAACACTATTATTATCACTTTTATCATTATAATTATATAGTATCACTATTGTTATTATAATTATTAATTTCACAATCACATTACTCATATAAAAATATATTTAAAAATACATAACTTAACTATATTAATATTTTTATATATAAAATGAATATATTTGATAATGAAATATATAAGTTATTAATTACATCACTAATAATAATATATGTATTTGTTTGATTACCATTATATGTGTTAATATATATATATATATATATATATATATATATATATATATATATATATATATATATATATATATATATATATATATATATATATATATATATATATATATATATATATATTATATATATATATATAATATAGGTTCGTGAATCCGAGGCCAACCTTGCACATGTTCAATGATGTCATATGTATTTTTACTACGAAATACAATATTGTGAGTTTCATTTGCTCCCTTTTTAAATGATTTTGCAATATATATTTTTGGGACTGAGAATACATGCGCTGTTTTATATCTGTTTTACGAAATAGACACAAGTACTTAAAACAACATTCTATGGTTGGATTATTAAACCAAATATCACCCCTTCAAGTCTGAAAACCTACTAATTAGGGAAATGGCCCCTAATTGACGCGAATCCTAAAGGTAGATCTATCGGGCCCAACGAGCCCCATCCAGGGTATGGATGATTTAGTACTTTGAGGTACTATTTAGTATATTAGCTGCGCGCTGTATATTGGCGGATATTCTATATGCATCTTGTTAAGGTCGGTTACCAGGTGTTCAATCCATATGAATGATTTTTATCTCTATGCAATTTGCGAAATGCCTGATATGAGATGTGTATTTATGAGAAATGAAAATCTTGTGGTCTATTAAAATGATGAAAATGAATGTTTATGATAAACTAATGAACTCACCAACCTTTTGGTTGACACTTGAAAGCATGTTTATTCTCAGGTTTGAAAGAAATCTTCCCCTGTGCATTTGCTTATTTTAGAGATATTACTTGAAGTCATTCATGACATATTTCAAAAGACGTTGCATTCGAGTCGTTGAGTTCATCACGATTAATATTAAGTCATTCATAGTTTGGATATATTATGAAAGGATATGCATATCTGTCAACTTTCGATGTAATGGAAGTTTGTCTTTTAAAAACGAATATAATGTTTGTAAAATGTAACATATAGAGGTCAAATACCTCGCAATGTAATCATATGTTATTGTATCCGTCCTTATGGATTAGGACGGGTCGTCTCATGTGGTCGATGGTATAAATAAAGAAAATACGATACTCGAAGGTGGTGGTGGTGATTGTTTACAGTACCATTAGCAACAACGAATTATTAATAATAAGAGGTGATCGAATACGTTTAGGTGATGTTTCAATAAGTGGTAAGGTGGTGACGGGGGTTGACTGAAGTAAGAAGAAAGTCACATGATGGTTGTAGTGGTGATGAAAGATTCACGGAGGTGATGATGTGGGTCTTGGACCAAAAACAAGAACAGAAGAAGAAGATGGGTGTTCAAAAATGAAAGTGATTGAAAATTGATAAGGTAAAGTCAATTGATATCATATACACTGGATTTGATTGAGTTTTATAACAATAGAGCTCGACAGGAAGAATCAATCGTACACAAAAAATATAGAATGATGTCGATTGCTAACAAATTTTGGATTCATCCTATTGTTTTAGATTCTGATTTGTACAAAGAAAACCAATCAACTACAGCTTGACAAGGATTGGAAACGGAATACGTTCCCTTCTGTGTTTATATATGTATATACGGTGTTTATATATTTATATATATGTATATGTAATTAAATATATCTGTATTTCATGTATATATAAGCATTTATATATAACTGTAGTTATCTGTATAATATATCTGTATTAATTTTTTGAATATGTAAAGTAACATATTAATATTTATAATACAAACATTAATATTTAATATTTATATTAATAATATTAATAAAACTAATAATAATAATGAATATAGAAATAATAATGATATTAATATCATAATAATACTGATAAGAGTACTAATAATAATAACTTTAAATGAAAATAATAATTTTTAGTAATCAAGTTAATATAATAACTTATACATAACAATTATATATATATATATATATATATATATATATATATATATATATATATATATATATATATATATATATATTATATTATGAGTAATAATATTAATAATAAATTTACTGATATCATTATTAACAATGATAAAAGTAATAATAATAATATTAATATAACAATTATATTCAAACTTGTAATTAAATTTAATACCATTTATTATTTATGTAATATTATATTATTTGATGACATTTACTGAATAATTAATATTTACATACTATATATATATAATAGAAATCATGTATATTTTTAATATAACACACACACACACACACACACACACACACATATATATATATATATATATATATATATATATATATTTTAACAATAACATAATTATTCTTATTATTATTTTTACATTTTAAATTCCAATTAATTAAAGTATATCTTATTAATTCAAGATATTATATATACACTTATATTTATATTTATATAATTTTTATACATATTTATTTGTAAATAATTGTTCGTGAATCGTCGGAAACGGCCGAAGTTAAATGAATCCATGTAAACAGTTCAAAAATTTTAAGACTCAACATTATAGACTTTGCTCATCGTGTCGAAATCATTTTAGATTAAAGTTTAAATTTGGTCGATAATTTATGGGTCGTCACACTTGACATCAAGCATGACATGACGAGTACCGACCGGAGGAACGTGGCATGGTTGGGGTAGAATCGGGACGAGTTAGGAATCTTTTATTGGTTCCTAGGATATAGTGGTCTCGAGTGATGTCCTTGTTGTCACATCGGGTTCTTTGTGAGTCGGGAAGTGTTACGGTGGATTCGGTTAGTTAAGTGAGTGAGCAACTCACGATTTCGGCGCGTACTTAGTTACCCTACGTAGTGGGTGCATTATTGGGATTGTCATTGGTTGTAGTTACTCATCGTAACAAGGAGGACCGATTAGCGAGTGTGTGTATGATGAAGACTTGAATCCCGTGATGGGATGTAGCAAGTCTAATGATTATAGAATTTGGTTACACTCGAAAGAGTGTGTGGTTAGAGAATCGTTTTAGGATTCTTGTTGGGAGTCGCCTTGGAATTGGCGAATCAAGGAGTCTTCGGGTCGTTAAACTCATGGGAGTTGGGCCCGTATAATGTGATTGTGTTAGTGAATTGTGGATTATGGGGTAACGTTCCTAATGGAGCATCCCTTGTAGTAGTGGTTTTATCGAGGTGTGGAAGGATGTAAGACTTGGTGTTTCCAAGCATCTCCTTAGTGTTGGGTGAAAGGTTTCGTTAGGCTATACTGTTTTGGCCTTGTGGAAATTGTGGGTAGCGTGTGATCGCTAGGAACTTTCGATAAGACAATGAACTGTAAGGTTCATCAGGTAGGAATGACTTCGGGTCATTATTGTGGAGAAACGGGTGACATCGGGTGTATGGAACCCAAAGATCGAGTTTCTAAATCTTGGTAGATTGTGGTGGGAGTCTGCATGACACTGCGTCAGGTGCCCGTTATACCTGCTAGTGTGATGTTCAACTCTGGTGATGGTGTGATCACTTTGTGCTTAGGGTGACTGTGAGATATCCTTCGAAGCAGCGGAGATTACAATAGTGATCGACGGGTGATAGTAATTCGACGATTGCAAAAGTTGAAGTTTAAGAGCACTGTGATAAATAGTTCTGATGAAGTGACGGATGAGCGAATCTTGTTGCTCTTAAGTGATGGACGGGTAAGGATAACCGGTGAGCCGGTGATGGACTTAATAGTCGATTAGGTCGAAGGTTATGATGAAGCATTGATATTGCGGTCGATGCAATTATTGTGTCGGATTGGTCACTCTTCTCCATGAGAGTGAGCAAATGTTGACAAAGGTTCGTTGAGTGGAAGGTCGGGTGATCTCGACTGAGATGCACGACTGATTTATCGGAGTGATGTATGCTTAGGCATAGAGACGTGTGTGGGACTTTAGTGGAGTTCGCTTTACGAACGATTAAGGCAGTCGGTTGTGATTTGTGGTATGAAGGTACGAAGTCGTCGCGTGTAAGACATCTCTGGTAATTTTGTACAACAGCTCTGAGAGCCCAAAGTGAAATTGCAGTGATTCGGTGTTTATGATCAGTGATGAGAATGATCATGTGCATTGTGGAATGGTAATTCCGCGGGATGTTATCACCTTAGCGATGAGAATGTGGAGCTAAATCCTAAGTGGGGGAGTTTTTACTACCGCCAGAGGAAAACTCCAGTGCTGTTATGTATAGTGAAATGTCGGAGTGTAATGTGCTAAGCCTCAATAGGTATTCAGAGTACTTAACGAGGAAAGGTGATGGTTGTTGATGTTGACTCGAGATCGTGCGTTACGATTGTGAGTTACAATTTCGGAATGTTATGTGTAGAGTTGTGATGATGGGATCGAATGAAGTGTAATTCTTTTTAAGCAAGGTGGTCGTGTAATACCAAAGTGCGGTATGAGACCAAATGTGAAGCTTGAGATCTCGGAGTGAGAGAATGAAGTTGTCGTTGCGGGTGCTCTGTAACAACCCGACTTTTTCCGTTTACTATCGTTAATTGTCCGTTAAGTATTTAACGGTGGTTACTTAGATTTGTATGTTTAATAGAATTAAATACATGCTTATTAAAGAGATTCTTGAATTAATATGTTATATTAATTTACGAACTTATTTTGGTTAGCGAAATAACTAGAAAACGTTACGATTAAGTTTATCGTCTAGAAAGCTTTTCAGTTTACGGAACTCAGAAAAACGACGAAATAATTATTTTCAATAATTATTAACTTTAAGAAAAACTAATTTAATTTATTATTTATTTAGTAAATTAAATCCGGTGATTTTGTTTCAACGACTAGTTAACGTTCCGGAGACCCGGTACGGTTAACGGCATTCGAAACAGACCACGCGCGTACAAGCAATTAAGCAAAACGAGCCCAATGACCCCCCTAGAAGGGCCATCGGCCGAACCCCCTCCTCATTCCCTTAGTGGACATAAACTTGGCTTGTTGGGTCATTAGTATGAGATTTAGGGCCTATTGGGATATAAAAGGAAAAATTAGAGAAAGAACCCTCATTCCCCACAAGTGCTAGTCGAATTTTGCTCTCTTCCCTCTCCCACTTTGGCCGTCGATCACCACCACACCACCATCATCACCAAAACTCAAAATTTGATCAAGTCTTAAACACGAACGTCGTTCTACGCATCATTCTCTACGCGATAGTATAAGCAATTTGATCGTTTGAGGTATAATTGCTAACCCTAAGTTTATTAATTCAGTTTTTTGTTCAATTACATCGTGTATTAGAGACTAGTGCTCAATTAATGGTGTCTAGTGTTGTTAATTGTTGATTGATTGCGTAATTAATGAATTTGTTTATTGATGATCTAATTTAATTTACATGAGATCTAATTTTTTAATATGTTTAATTAGAAAGATATCGAAAAGTTATTAATTTTAGACTCCGATTTTGCGTGATTTCATTATCGTATGCTTAAGATATGCTTAATCGAAGTTTTCATTAGGGTTTGTATGATATCCGAATTTTCTGAGTTGCATGCTTTGTGTTCTAGCTTATATAAAGTATACTACTATATTCCTTGTGAAAATTATGCAATTTAGACTTAAGATTTGCGTCAAAAGGTTATGTAATGCTCCCGATATGTCAAAATGAAGATTTGGTTTTTAAAGAGAGCTGAATCGTTTTTCAAAGTTACATAAAAATTGCTAGAGTGAACTAGGAATTGATTTAGACTTTTCTCTTCTGGAATATGTTATTTTAAGTATTCCTTGACATGTTTCATTTTTATTCAAACATGTGAGAACGTGATTTTCCATGAGATATATGCTCGTCTTTGTGATGTGTCCGGTTGATGTTCAAAAACTGATGAGTCTGTAATGTTTTGTGAAACTGTACAAATTATCTAAAGCAATGCTTTTGTTTATTTTATCATAAAAATTTTGAGATGTTTTGAGATGACACCAATTGGATGTTCATCAAAATCCATTTTCTATATTTTATGAAAAATGTTTAAAAACTGACGTGCGGGCAGAAATTTCTGTGATGAACTATGAATTGATCTTTTCTGATATTGGACTTTTATTTATCGTATGAGGCTTTGGCCAGACTTTTTGGAATTTATTTTTAGTGTAGTTAGTATCTGGAGTTGTTCATGAATTAATGATTTATGTGCTATGAGCTATAGTAGGATCTTTCTACGATGTACGAATTTCTAAGACGTGCTTTAAGGTGTAAATGTGTAATATGCTTAATTATGACTTGTAAAGTGAAACTTGACCTAGATTTGACTTATTGATTATGTTTGCATGACCTACTGAGATGTTTGACTTTAGTTGACCACTTTGACCGAGTTGACTTTAGGGTTGACTTTGGTTGACTTGCTTGGATTACTTGACTTTTACTTGTTCGTTGAGTCAGTCTGAGCACTACGACTTTGCGTACACTATGGGTTGATGAAGTTTGACCTATTAGTGTATACTTAAGATAATTTACTTGATTAGGTTGCGTTGTTCAGTCGAGAGTTTCGACAACAGTTCGATTTGCTAAGATCTTTACGAGTGCTTTGCTAAGGTGAGTCTACAGTCCCTACTATGTTTTTACAGGGATGAGATGCATGCTTTTTACAAATGTTTTACGTGTTTGGTACAAGTAAATTACCAAGAATATACGTATGAGTTCAGATCAAAAATCCCTTAGCTTGATTATATTAATTACTTTGTAAGCTCGACTTTATAGGGACGGTACAGTTAGGTTTGACAAACCTCATCGCAACGTTAAACAGGTGCTTATATAGTTGTTACTCGTACACTTGATCGGTGTATCCCCCGTATAGGGTAAACTAAAGACGTAGTGCTCATCTCACGCAAAGGTTAAAGCTTAATCAAGTGCTCATGATAATGTATACTTTTTGATGTGCGTAGAGGTGTATACAAAATAGTTATATTTTTGCAACAAAATACTATTAAATACGATACAATTTTACACAAGTTATTTATTTATTTATAGAGTGGATATACCTAAACCTTGCTACAACACTTATAGGCAGTGTACCTAATCGTACAGTAGTGTAGTTATTAGTAAGTCCGGTTCGTCCACAGGGAACTTGCCAAGTTTAACGCTATATTTTTAAAATTATATTTGTAAATAAATATATATATATTGCAATTATTATTATAAAAGGGGGGTTTTTACCGTTTAATGACCGGTTTGTCGATTTTAAAACTTTAGTCGCAGTTAAAACCTAATGTAAAATATTAAGAATAAATATAACTTAATTTAAAGCGTAAAGTAAATAACGATAATGAAATTGTGATAAATAAAAGTGCGATAAAATTGCGATAATTAAAGAATACGATAATTAAAAGTGCAATTAAATATAATGACAATAAATAAAAGTGCGATAATTAAAAGTGCAATTAAATATGAAAATAAAAGAATTATGCTTATTTAAACTTCCGTAATCATGATGTTCGACGTGTTGATTTTAGTTTATTCCCATGGGTTAATTGTCCTTTGTCCTGGATTATTCAATATGTCCGTCTGGTTTTTGTCCATAACAGTCCATCGGTCATAAATTTAAAGTGCGAGTGTCCTCGTCAAATTATCCTTATATCCAAAGTCAAATATTCCAACTAATTGAGGACTTAAACTGTAACAAGGTCTTAATACTTTATTTAATAATTACACCAGGATATCGACTGTGTGTAACCCAAGGTTTTAATACTTTGTTAACAATTATGCCAAGTATCCTTGTACATAATTCACCCCTGTTTTAATAAGTCTATTAACTATTAATCTATTCCCGTGTCCGGTTAAATGAACGATTATTCGTACATATAAATATCCCGCCCATCGTGTCCGATCGAGTGTATATGGTTATTTATAGGTACGTCCAATTGTAAATCTTTATATTAAATTAACAAACTATCATTTAATTAAACAAATAAAAAGCCCATTAATAGCCCATAGTCTAATTTCCACAAGTGTCGTTCTTTTGTCCAAACCCCAATTATGGTACAAAGCCCAATTACCCAATTTTAATATTTAGCCCAACATCACGATTACTTCGGCTTAAATAAGCATAATAATAACTTAGCTACGAGACATTAAATTAAAAATAACATTAACCATAACTTACAGTGATTAAAAATAGCGTAGCGTTACACGGACAGAATTTCGACTTACACCCTTACAACATTCGCTAACATACCCTTATTATTAGAATTTAAAATTAAAATTAAAATTATAATATATATATATATATATATATATATATATATATATATATATATATATATATATATATATATATATATATATATATATATACGTGAGATAGATAAGGGAAAGATTAGAAAAAGTGTGTTAAATTCGTGCAGAATTCGATGGCTTTTATAGGCCCACGTTGTACTGTAGAGTTTTGCGAGTGCGGTGGTTTCCTTCACAAAAGTACCGCGAGTGCGGATCTGTGGATTCCAGCTCACTCTTTGGATCCTAGCTTTGCCGACGGTTTTATTAAAATATAAATATAATATATATAATTTTAAGAATTATTTATATATTATATTATATTTATGTGCATAGTTGACTTGTAATTTTTAGTCCGTTGCGTCGAGCGTTGAGAGTTGACTTTGGTCCCGGTTCCGGATTTTCGAACGTCCTTGCGTACAATTTAATATCTTGTATTTTGCGTTTTGTAACTTGTACTCTTATCATTTTTAGACGTTTCTCATCAATAATTTGAAACACTTTGATTGTACTTTGTACTTTTGAGCTTTTTTGGTCATTTGCGTCTTCAATTCGTCGAATCTGTCTTTTGTCTTCACCTTTTATTATTTAAACGAATATCACTTGTAAATAGAACAATTGCAACTAAAAGCTTGTCTTTTTGAGGGATAATGCTATGAAATATATGTTCGTTTTTAGCATTATCAAATATTCTCACACTTGAGCGTTGCTTGTCCTCAAGCAATATAGTCTTGAAATAAAAATACTAGAATCACTTCTTTATTCTTCACACTTTGTACATCAGTGATTTCTATACGGCGGTATGAACAATGATAGTAACGTTGTGGTTTACAGTCCCACATGACTATGAAAATTTAGATCCTTAAGTAAATTGGATCTTTATGAAAACTTTTGATCTTTTTGAAAATTCAATCTAGCTTTTACCCTAGATAAGTTTTCCGGAATAACCCTTCACCGGTGTTTGCAAAATGTTTTTGTGGGCTTGGTGGGTTTCAGATTTGAAAATTTTAGCTCAAAACTTATGGTTTTGTGTCACCCACCTGCTAACCTTGTATTGGGAAAGCAACACATCCAATATACTTGCTCCGTATATTACATTTCAGTAAACTACCGTCCGGTTGTAAAGGAAAGCGTTGAACAAGCAACTGTTATGGCAATGTCCCCTGACATGCTTTTAATTATGGTCTATAACGTGTCAGATGCAATTACTATCCCTGGTAGGAGCAATAGTAAAGCTCACCCTATAGTTTTTTCGGTCTGGCACAAGGTCCTGTCTTCGACCATGCTATGCAACCACCGTTCTTACGGTTGACACCCGATTTGGTTCAGGTGACCTAATGAATTCCAGGTGAATTCTTAGGATTTTACGTTCAATGGTAATGAACGCATTAAAATGAGTTCTCAGAAAACAAATCGGTTTGTAATTTTGATCAAAATATTTTCTCGTTCAAGCTCGAGTTTAGATATCATCGAATTCCATGAGTTTGAATTCTCAATCTTTAAGGTCAATCTCTAGGATTGAGTAATATCAGTCTTAAAAGCCGATTTTTGATCTTTAAGGAGATTATCCTTTCTGGGGATTTGATTCATTAGTCTTATCCAGCTAATTTGCACGGCGTCCTCCCCATTTTACAAGACAGATCCTCTCATAGTTAAGATAAGTCTGACCACTTGGCGACCCTGTTTGATGCTGAGGTCCGTGGATTTCCTGCTGATTTTAGAGATGACTTTTCTAGATTTTTCATCAACCTACAGCTGGTCTGGACGACAACTTCATGACCTAAATCAAGAAGCGCGTTTCTTTTTCGGAAGACTTTACTTCCTTTTAATGATGGAATTGATTCATCGTGAAGATCCATCTTTCTTTCAAATATATTACAGTAAATTGGGTAAAACTGATTTGTTTAGTCTAAAACAAAAGTATCTTCAGTTATTTGTACAAAAATATGTGATATATGTTTTAAATAACTTAGTAATTTTTTCCTCACTTGGCTTTTATGTTCATTTCTTTGTCTTTTTATTGTCCTCTATTCCATTTTGAATGAATTCTTACATTTTGGTTTGTTTCTCAATTTATGTCCTTTCTGAGGTAACAATAATTTCGGTGTTAACACCTAGTTTTATCGTTCATAAATATGTATAAACATGATTTTGAGTTCATTTAATTGAAAATTTTGAAAATTTTTTACTAGAATTGAGTAGTCAGTATATAAGACTAGGGCTGTTCTTTATTATCAGAGAGCACTAGATTCTAATACAACTACTGCGTTACTAGTATTTTTAATGGTAACCAAGTGTATAAGTTAAAATTTTAAAAATTCGAAAGAATTTAACCCCTTCCCACACTTAAGATCTTGCAATGCCCTCATTTGCAAGAAATCAGTAACAATTTAAATTATTGAGGGTGATTAGCGTAGAAAAATAATTAAATTTTACCAAAGTTTCCAAACAAATTGGCGTTTGTTTGTTAAATGATAAATGGTGCACATCATTTGTTCATTCCGTCTTGTTGTTTCATCACATTTGTTTTTCGTTTTGTCGTCAAAAGTACTAGCTTTTGCTGAACTTAATGCCAGTCTTTGAAAATGCGCTGTTTTACCCTGTTTTGTACATGAGATAAACTACAAACATATATATAAATATTTTTTAAGTTGGGTATATCACCCCACATTCAAAAATTATTAAAAATCTAATAAGAAAAGTTAGAAAATTATAAAAACTATTAAAGTATCAAAAGAAATATTAAAAGTATAAAATTACAAGTTACCAAATAAATAAAAATAAAAGTAAAAGAAAATCAGGGTTGATAAGGATGGTGCCAGTAGGGATCCCATTCATAGCCGTATGTACTGTAGAATGCTTGAGCTGGGTCATATGTAGGATAAGGTGGTCGGGTCTGTATAGTCCAGGGAGGAAATACGGGCATTGGAGTCGCAATATAAGCTGCATTTATATGTGCACGATGACTTATGATTTGGTTTTGATGATACTGCCAATCTTGAAATGCTCGTTGTCTAGCCATTTCATACTCATGATGAGCCATAAAAAGTTGCATTTCTGTCATCTCGTTCCCCCCTCCCGCGTTACCTTGTTGCTGATCTCTTTCGACCTGTGGATGCGAGCCATCATATGGTGCTGCAACGTTATGTTTTTTTCTTTAAAACCTTAGCACCATGATATACTTTCAAGCCAATTGTATCACGGGGTTCCGGTGCTGCAATTATTAATCCCCCCGATTTCTATCGACACCGAGATACTCAGCAATTAGGGTAACAAAGATACCACCACCTATTATCCCATTAGGCCGTATACTCTTAACTATATCTGATAAATAATAACCCGCACAATAAGGTATACTCACAGCGCTCTGTGGGTCTCGAATACACATGAGATAAAATAAATCATTCTCATTTACTTTCTCTTTGTTCTTACCTCGCTGTGTAATCGAGTTTGCTAAGAACCTATGGATTACTCTTAGCTCAGCTCTATCAATATCAGTATAAGAGTTATTCCCCCCACGAAATCGGTTATGCCTAGTCATTCTACTCCATACACCATTCATATCAAAATTCTCATCAACCCTCCTACCCTCAACTATCAATCTTTGATAATCAGTAGATGCTAGTTCCTCAGGCATATATATACACAAAGCCTGAGCCATGTCTAGTAGAGACATATGGCTCATCACACTTCCTAATAAAAATCTAATAAAACTACAATCGGTTAAGGTAGATACCCGATCATTTATTTCAATACTACACAATAACTCCACACACCATTCTCTATATACACGCCTACGTATATTAAACAAACGTTCCCAATCGGTAAAAGTAGAATTACCATCCTGATAATGCTAAAAACGAACATATATTTCATAGCATTATTCCTCAAGAAAGACAAGCTTTTAGTTGCAATTGTTCTATTTAAAAGTGATATTCGTTTAAATAATAAAAGGTGAAGATAAAAGACAGATTCGACGAATTAAAGACGCAAAGATCCAAAAAGCTCAAAAGCACAAAATACAATCAAAGTGGTTCCAATTATTGATAAGAAACGTCTCAAAATTACAAGAGTACAAGATTCAAAACGCAAAGTACAAGATATTAAATTATTCGCAAGGACGTTCGAAAATCCGGAACCGGGACCAGAGTCAACTCTCAACGCTCGACGCAACGGACTAAAAATTACAAGTCAACTATGCACATAAATATAATATAATATTTAAATAATTACTAAAATTATTTATATATTATATTTATTTATATAATCGTCGGCAAACAAAGAGCCAAAGTTGAGTGAGCTGTAAAATGGAATCCGCGACTTGCGGAGTTCGAAGACCAAATGGGCCGCGACTCGCGGAGCCCCCAATTTTGAAACAGCCTATAAAAGCAACGCAGTTCGACGAGTAAAAATATCAATAATCTATCTCCCTCTCTCAATATATACGTAAATATATATATATATATATATATATATATATATATATATATATATATATAATTTATATTTTAATTTTAATTTTAATTTTAAATCCTAATAATAAGGGTATGTTAGCGAATGTTGTAAGGGTATAAGTCGAAATTCTGTCCGTGTAACGCTACGCTATTTTTAATCATTGTAAGTTATGTTCAACCTTTTTAATTTAATGTCTCGTAGCTAAGTTATTATTATGCTTATTTAATCCGAAGTAATCATGATGTTGGGCTAAAAATATTAAAATTGGGTAATTGGGCTTTGTACCATAATTGGGGTTTGGACAAAAGAACGACACTTGTGGAAATTAGACTATGGGCTATTAATGGGCTTTATATTTGTTTAACTAAATGATAGTTTGTTAATGTTAATATAAAGATTTACAATTGGGCGTCCCTATAAATAACCATTTACACTCGATCGGACACGATGGGCGGGGTATTTATATGTACGAATAATCGTTCATTTAACCGGACACGAGAATGGATTAATAGCCACTAGAATTATTAAAACAGGGGTGAAATTATGTACAAGGACACTTGGCGTAATTGATAACAAAGTATTAAAACCTTGGATTACATTCAGTCGACATCCTGGTGTAATTATTAAACAAAGTATTAAAATCTTGTTACAGTTTAAGTCCCCAATTAGTTGGAATATTTAACTTCGGGTATAAGGATAATTTGACGAGGACACTCGCACTTTATATTTATGACTGATGGACTGTTATGGACAAAAACCAGACGGACATATTAAATAATCCAGGACAAAGGACAATTAACCCATGGGCATAAAACTAAAATCAACACGTCAAACATCATGATTACGGAAGTTTAAATAAGCATAATTCTTTTATTTCATATTTAATTTCCTTTATTTTATATTTAATTGCACTTCTAATTATCGCATTTTTATTTATTGTTATTGTATTTAATTGCACTTTTAATTATCGTACTTTTTAATTATCGCAAGTTTATTTTATCGCACTTTTATTTATCGCAATTTCATTATCGTTATTTACTTTACATTAAGTCTTGTATTTATTTTTAATTTTGGTTTTAACTGTGACTAAAGTTTTAAAATCGACAAACCGGTCATTAAACGGTAAAAACCCCCCTTTATAATAATAATATTACTTATATATATCTATTTGTATTTTTATAAATTAATCTAATATAGCGTTAAGCTTTGATTAAAAGATTTTCCCTGTGGAACGAACCGGACTTACTAAAAACTATACTACTGTACGATTAGGTACACTGTCTATAAGTGTTGTAGCAAGGTTTAAGTATATCCATTCTCTAAATAAATAAATATCTTGTGTAAAATTTTATCATATTTAATAGTATTTCCTTGTAAAATTTAATAGTATTTTATACCCCTTAGCTTTAACCATCAAGTATTTTTGGCGCCGCTGCCGGGGAACACCTAGCTTAAAAGCCGGAAGCGCAACGCTAATATAAAAACAAAAAAAAAATATTTATTTTTTACTAATATAAAAAAAATACGTTTTTGTAAAAATACGTTTTAAATATTCAAAAATATAAAAAGAAAAACAAAAATATAAATATTTTTAAGAGTTTGTTAAATATTTAAGTTTTATAAAGTTTCTTTATTTTTATTTTATAAAAAATATAAGTTTTATTTAAATATTTTGTGTTTATTTAAAATATAAAAAAATTTAAAAAAAAAAACCGAAAAAAATAAATATATATAAATCTATTTTTAGATTGTTATTTTTATAAAATTTTAAAGTATTTTTATTTTTATTTTAGTTTTTAAAACATAAGTTTTTCTTTAGTTTTTATAAATATTTTATTTAAATATTTAAACAGAAAATATAAAAAAAACAAAAAACAAAAACGCGTCGAATTTAAATCAGCCTGTCATCTGAAATTTGGAACCCCGCGACACGCGGAGTTTTCCAGCTTCGGGAACTGCAACTCGCGGAGCAGCCCTGACACAGGTGACCAGAAACCCTAACTGCATCATTACGGTGTAATTATTATTATTATTATTTTAATTAAAACCCTAATTAGTTTTTTAGTTTTTAATTACTTAATTTAAGTTATTATTATTTTGTATATTTAGTTTAATTAATTAAAATATATTATAAAATTTACACTTTTATAAAATAAATAATATAAGAATAATATTTTTATAAAAATTATAATTTTTGCAACTTTTAGTATATTTTTATATTTTGTCTCTTTTTAATTGTTTTAGCGTAATATTTGTATTTTTCGCTCGTATTTAGTTTTAAACTTAGTTTTTGCCATAGTTATTTTTATTTATAGATTTTTAGGCTTTGCCGTAAAATCCCTTAAGTGCTTTTTCTTTAGACTAAGATCTAGGTGCTTTAGAATTTTGCGACGCCTTTTTAAGTTTTAGTACCTTTTTAAGTTATTTCCATTTGAGATATAGTTTTACTTGTAAGCTTCAATATTTTTAGACGGAACTTTTAGTTTTAAATTTTTAGTTCCTTTTTAAGTTTAGACGCGCTATTTTCTTATCTCTCGACGCCTTTTGCCTATGTATCAATTATCACTCCAATTAGTAATCTCAATTTGCGATTATAATTTTAAGTTAGTGATAGTAATAAGGTTGGGTTAGTCGAGTGTTTTAAAATTTTATAGTCATTTTCTTTTTCTTTATTATTTTTCGACGCCTTTTATTTTTCAATTCTTTTCTTTTTCGACTTTTTTCGACGCGCTCTTTTTCTTTCTTATTTCTCGCTATTCTAGTTTTTAGGACATAGATTTTTTTTTTCTACTTCTTATCTAAATTTCTTAAAATTACGAAAATTTATTTTAAGTGGTTAAATTGATAGACATCAAAATTTTCTGGTTCGTAGTAATAGTTGGATTTGTACGTGGACCGGGTTATTGGAGCCAAACAGTACTCAATTATATTGAGACCAAACGAATCCTGCCCCTCTGCTGCATCTTTTGGCTATTCGAAACGTGGGCAAAATCAGAAAAGTCTATTAATTGGATAACTTATATAATTTTTCTTTCCTTTTAAAAACTAATAGGATATTCAGTGAATGCACCGAGCAAGACGTTCACCACCTTTTGTACGTTCACCACCTGTAATTCGATCAAGACATCTAGCTAATATTGTCGCCGTTGATAATCCATTTTTTGAAACCGACCTCACAATTGAGAATCCGGAGAATAATCAGGGACGATTCATAGATCCTGAACCATTAATTTTTTCTCCGGAACCACCAATCATTCAAACAGAGATTGTTGAGGAACGAACCATTAAATCAGAATCCCCCAGTGATTCAGATTCAACAAATTCAATTATGGAGAATCTGGAACCTTTAAGTATGGAAGACCGAATGAGAGCTAAACGTGCTGGCCAAGGTCACGCAATTACTCATCCAGACATTAATGCGCCAGATTATGAAATCAAAGGACAAATTCTACACATGGTGACTAATCAATGCCAATTTAGTGGTGCGCCGAAGGAAGATCCAAACGAACATCTTCGTACCTTTAATAGGATCTGCATTCTATTTAAAATAAGAGAAGTTGAGGATGAACAGATATATCTCATGTTATTTCCCTGGACTTTAAAGAGAGAAGCCAAAGATTGGTTGGAATCGTTACCTGAAGGGGCGATTGATACATGGGACATTTTAGTTGAAAAATTTCTTAAACAGTTCTTTCCGGCATCTAAAGCCGTAAGACTTCAAGGAGAAATTGTTACGTTCACACAGAAACCGAATGAAACTCTATATGAGGTGTGGACAAGATTTGGAAAGTTATTAAGAGGATGTCCGCAACATGGTTTAGACACCTGTCAAATAGTACAAATATTCTGCCAAGGATGCGATATCACTACAAGAAAAGACATCAATATAGCAGCTGGTGGTTCCATTATGAAGAAAACCGAAACTGATGCTTACAAAATTATTGATAACACTGCTTCCCACTCACATGAGTGGCACCAAGAAAAAGATATCATTAGATCATCTAAAGCAGCTAGAGCCGATTCTAGCCATGACTTAGATTCCATTTCCGCAAAGATAGATGCTGTCGAGAGACGAATGGAAAAGATGACTAAAGATATCCACTCAATACGAATTAGTTGTGAGCAGTGTGGAGGACCACATTTGACAAAAGATTGTCTCAGTATTAAATTAACAATGGAACAAAGAGAGAATGTTTCATATCTAAACCAAAGGCCTGGAAATAATTATCAGAATAATTATCAACCGCCAAGACCAATCTACAATCAAAACCAGAATTATAATCGAAATATTCCATACAACAACCAACAAGGTCCTAGCAATCAACAAGTATCTAACAATACTTACAACCAGCAAAGACCTAATTTTCAAAACAAATCACCACAACCCGATGATAAAAATCCGAATTTAGAAGATATGATGACGAAGCTAGTTGAAACTCAAACGCAGTTTTTCACATCTCAGAAACAAACTAATGAACAAAATGCTCAAGCATTTAAAAATCAACAAGCTTCTATTCAAAACTTAGAACAAGAAGTAAGTAACCTAGCAAGGTTAATAGGTGAAAGAAAACCGGGAAGTTTACCTAGTGATATAAATGCAAACCCCCGGAATGAAACAGCTAAAGCTATTACCACAAGAAGTGGTACAACACTTAAACCACCTGAAATACCTGTAACTTCTGATGAAGCTATTCCTACTCCACAAGAACCACAACCTGAACAAGATAAGGAAAAAGAACCGGTAGTTGAAAAGGTTAATGAAGATAACACAGTTAAGGCTAAACCTTATGTTAAACCATACCAACCACCACTTCCTTACCCAAGTAAAATGAAGAAAGAGAAACTTGAAGCCGAGCAATCCAAATTCTTGGATATGTTCAAACAGATAAATGTAAATCTTCCTTTCATTGATGTGATTTCAGGAATGCCTAGATATGCTAAATTCTTGAAAGATCTGATCACGAATAGAAAGAAAATGGAAGAACTCTCGGCTGTTACTATGAATGCTAATTGTTCAGCAGTGCTGTTGAATAAGATACCAGAAAAATTATCTGATACAGGAAGTTTCACAATTCCATGTTTTTTGGGTAGTCTTAGTTCAATAGAAGCATTGGCAGACTTAGGTGCTAGTATAAATTTAATGCCATATTCACTATACGCTAAACTAGACCTTGGAGAATTGAAACCAACCAGAATAAGTATACAACTAGCCGATAGATCAATAAAATATCCTAGAGGGATAATGGAGAACATGCTAGTTAAAGTTGGTACTTTAGTATTTCCAGTAGATTTTGTTGTTCTGAAAATGGAAGAAGATTCTCAAGTTCCTCTCATATTAGGAAGACCATTCTTAAACACGGCTAAAGCAATGATAGACGTGTTTGGTAAGAAATTGACATTAAGTATATAGGACGAGAGTGTTACCTTTTCAGTTGATAGAGCAATGCAACAACTGCAATCTGCAGATGATACATGCTATTATATTCAAACTATAGATTCACATGCAGAATTGTTAGAAGAATTTCCAGAATTACAAGGAACATGAGAATGTTCTTTAGGAGAAGGAACTGAACAAATTGATGAAGCTGAAATGTTAGCTACACTTATAGCTAATGGATATGAACCAACAACAGAAGAAATTCAAATGCTAAAAGAAGAAGACATATATCGATATAAATCATCGATAGAAGAACCACCGAAATTAGAGTTAAAGCCACTTCCAAACCATTTGGAATACGCTTATTTACATGGTGAATCTGAATTACCTGTAATATATCGTCTTCTCTTACTGAAAATGAGAAATCGCAACTCATTTCTGTGTTGAAAGCTCATAAACCAGCCATTGAATGGAAGATTCATGATATTAAAGGAATAAGTCCTTCGTATTGCACACATAAAATCCTTATGGAAGAAGGTCATAAAACGTATGTGCAACGCCAACGAAGACTAAATCCGAATATGCAAGATGTTGTTAAAAAGAAATAATTAAACTGCTAGATGCAGGTTTAATTTATCCAATTTCTGATAGTCCATGGGTAAGCCCAGTTCAATGCGTCCCTAAGAAGGGTGGCATGACTATCATTACAAATGAAAAAAATGAGCTTATTCCTACAAGGACTGTAACAGGATGGCGTGTATGTATTGATTATAGAAAATTAAATGACGCCACCAGAAAAGATCACTTTCCCTTACCTTTCATTGATCAAATTTTGGAAAGATTAGCCGGAAATAGTTACTATTGTTTTCTTGATGGATTTTTCGGATATTTTCAAATTCCAATAGCACCCGAAGATTAAGAGAAAACCACGTTCACGTGCCCTTATGGTACTTTTGCTTACAAACGCATGCCATTTGGACTTTGCAACGCCCCTGCAACCTTTCAAAGGTGTATGATGGCGATTTTTCACGACATGATAGAAGAATGCATGGAAGTTTTCATGGATGACTTTTCAGTCTTCAGTGATACATTTGAATCATGTCTAGCTAATCTTGAACGAATGCTGATTAGATGCGAACAATCAAATCTAGTACTTAATTAGGAGAAATGCCATTTCATGGTTAAAGAAGGCATCGTTCTTGGACATAAAATTTCAAAATAAGGAATTGAAGTGGATAGAGCTAAAGTAGATGTAATTGCTAAACTTCCACATCCCACCAATGTTAGAGGAGTTAGGAGTTTTCTAGGGCATGCCGATTTTTACCGACGTTTCATAAAAGACTTTTCTAAAATTGTCACTCCTATGAATAAACTCCTAGAAAAGGATGCTCCATTCATCTTTTCAGATGAATGTATCAAATCTTTTAATATTCTTAAAGAGAAACTTACTAATGCGCCGATCATGATAACACCAAATTAGAATCTACCGTTTGAATTAATGTGCGATGCAAGTGATTTTGCAATGGGAGCCGTTTTAGGACAAAGGATTGAAAAACGATTTCAACCTATTTATTACGCTAGTAAGACGTTACAAGGAGCACAAACAAATTACACAACTACTGAAAAAGAACTCCTTGCTATTGTCTTTGCTTTTGACAAATTTCGATCATATCTCGTTCTAGCAAAAACGGTGGTCTATACCGACCATTCTGCTCTTAGATACCTATTTTCGAAACAAGATGCTAAACCAAGATTAATCCGTTGGATCTTACTCTTACAAGAGTTTGATATTGAAATCCGAGATAAAAGAGGAGCAGAAAATCTCGCCGCTGATCATCTTTCTCGTCTTGAAAATCCTGAATTAGAAGTTCTAAATGAATCGGCCATACAAGACAACTTTCTTGATGAATATCTATTGAAGATAGATTATAATGAAATACCATGGTTTTCAGACTATGCAAACTACTTAGTATGTGGATTCCTTGAAAAAGGATTATCGTACCAAAAACGAAAGAAATTCTTCAGTGATATAAAATACTATTTTTGGGAAGATCCACATCTATTTAAAAGTTGTCCAGATGGAATAATACGCCGATGTGTATTCGGAGATGAAGCTAGTAAAATTTTAAACCATTGTCACACAGGACCAACAGGAGGGCATTATGGGCCTCAACTAACAGCAAGAAAAGTTTAAGATGCTGGATTCTATTGGCCTACAATTTACAAAGACGCACACCTTCTTTGCAAATCCTGTGATGCTTGTCAAAGGGCCGGAAAAATAAGTCAACGTGATGAAATGCCACAAAATGTCATCCAAGTATGTGAAGTATTTGACATTTGGGGTATTGACTTTATGGGTCCATTTCCAAAATCTCATAATAATTTCTATATTCTCGTAGCCATTGATTATGTATCCAAATGGGCGGAAGCACAAGCTCTCCCAACTAACGATGCACGAGTTGTAGTCAACTTTTTAAAACGTGTTTTTGCAAGGTTTGGAACACCGAAAGCTTTAATAAGTGATCGGGGAACTCATTTTTGTAATAATCAACTTGAGAAAGTTCTCAAAAGATATGGAGTAACTCATAAAATCTCCACCGCATATCATCCACAAACAAGTGGACAAGTTGAAAATACCAACCGAGCTTTAAAACGTATTCTAGAGAAAACCGTAGGATCAAATCCGAAGGAATGGTCCATTAAATTGGAGGATGCACTCTGGGCTTTTAGAACAGCCTACAAAACTCCAATTAGAACCACACCTTTTAAATCGTCTACGGAAAAGCATGTCATCTTCCGGTAGAAATTGAACACAAAGCATTTTGGGCTTTGAAGACATGTAATCTTGATTTACATGAAGCTGGACGTCTACGATTAAGTCAACTAAACGAATTAGAAGAATTAAGACATGAAGCATACGAAAATTTGTTAATCTATAAGGAAAGAACGAAAAAATGGCATGATAAAAGAATCAGAAGTTCAAAAGAATTCAAAGAAGGAGACAGAGTTCTTCTTTTCAATTCACGATTCAAGCTATTTCCTGGAAAATTGAAATCAAGATGGTCTGGACCATTCATAGTGAAAAGAGTTTTCCCATACGGAACAGTAGAATTGATAAATTCAAATGGGATTGAATTTAAGGTTAATGGTCACAGAGTTAAACACTACATAGATAGTCCGATGGAATTCGACAACGAAGTTAATCACAATTTCGATACCACAGCTAACTAAGCGTGGGGAGAATCTAGTCTTTTAAGGATTTTATGTATTTCTGTTAGAGTTAGATTGTCTGTTTTCGTCTAGTTCTCGAAAATGGAACCCGAATGGTCTTTCCCTAGCAGACCCTAAAGAACTAGTCTTCTCCCCCATTCTGAATTTTTATTTTTTTTAGGTTTTTACGAAATGAAGACTGCCTGTGAACTAAACCATGGTCTAATGCTACACGCTTTGATCACTAAACGTAATAATGACACACTTTCGAGTGAAATAGTATCAGTAATCAGAGAAAGATTGGACGGAGTAAGAAAAGAATCCAGATGCGAAGATAATAAGTTACAATTTGGTAAAGGAAAATCAAAATCCGCAGCGAAAAGAAGAGCACGACACCTAGAAAGATGTCATAAATGCGGAAAATGGTCACATGGAGGTAAATGTTCAAATAATCAAACCTATTCAAACACCGAATTTGTTACTTTATGCAGAGACGGACCGTTCATATGTTTAGAAGAAAAAACACTGAATGCTCGAGGTTACGCCTATGTATCTATGGAAAACCAATTAAACCGACTATCTTATGAATGGGATAGATCATATAACTAAGAATACTATCTCACAGGTAAGTCTGTACAGTTTTTATTTTTTTTATTTTTATTTTCAACCTTTTGATAATAAATGCTAATTTGTTCGCTATAAAGTATTAAATTGGTATTGAATAAAATTAGGTTTGGCGACCGAAATTATTGATATCATTCAAAAATTTATTACATCACTGCGAAATTTAACGTTTATTCTTAAGGTATAAATATCTTTAATCAATCAACCCAAAATATTTCAAAAATTCGTCATGAGTTAAATTAGGTCATGGAACCGAAATTACTTTACCGAAAAGAGGGGCGTATATTTTTGATAATATTTGATTGATTAAAGTGGGATAAAAGCCAAAAAGATTTTTAATTTTACCATGTTTTAAAAAATTAATATATAAAAATTAAAATAATATTGTAAATTTTTTTTTAAAAAATTGTAAATATTTGAAAATTAATCTTTTTAATATAAGTTTGTATGTTTAAAAACAAAAATATAATATAAGTTTGGTGTGAATTTTTAATTTTTATTATATGAATTCTTAATTTTATGCATTTTAAATTTAAGTTTGGTGTGAATTTAAAAACAAAAATTTACTTTATGACGCTAAGTTAAAAATATGATTTTTAAAATTCATCGTAAGTTGAAGACTAGGTCTTTGAACCGAAATTGCTTTACCCGAGGGAGGGACGAGAACTTTTATTATCATTATTTTTAATCTTATTGAATTAAAGTATGCCAAAAACATTAAAAACCCCCAAAAATCTTAGCTTTTAAAACAATCGCTACAAAAAGACAAATTTTAAAATTTTGTCGAAGGACGGACTAGGACATCGATCCGAAATGACCTCGTCCTAAAACAAAGGAAAACAAAATTTTAAATTTATTTTATATTTGTTTTATAAGTTAAGATTTATATATAAAAAAAAAAGCACCGCGACTCGCGGAGTTTGCAATGGCCAAATGCCGCGACTCGCGGAGGATGTAAAATACAGAAAAAAATAAAAGGGGCCAAACAGGTCAGTCTACACACAACACCCACATAAACTGCGAAAAATACCCGAAAAATCACACAAAAATCGAATTTTTTCACCAAAAATCATCAAATCTTTTACTAAAATCATGTTGAGAAGGATGCTATCAAGGAATAACTCAAGAAAAACGGTAAATTTCTACACCTAAACACCATTTAATCCGAAAATTAGTGTTCTTGAGCAATTTTTTCCCCAATTCGATTTTAATGCTTTTAGTGTAATTATGCTTAAATTGCTTGTGTATTATGCTTGTATAACCTAGATTGATGCTATTTAACATGATTAGATGCCTTAAACTTCAAATTTTGAGTAATCTAGGGTTTGTGTTCCTGAGCAATTTGGGGCTTTTTGATATAAACAGGTTATGGCCGATTTTTGTCATGAATTATTGCTAAATTAAGTAGTGTAACATGTTTAGGTAGTTAAATGATCCAAACTTTGAGCCTAAACATGATTTTAAGAATTAAAGTGGACTTTTTCAAGTCTAAAATTCATGAACTTGATTTTTGAGAAATAATGCTATTTGAAACTTGTTTAATTGCTAGTAATGATTATTTTGACATGTTATTTGAGTTGAATGCTTATGAACCTGGTGAACATTTTCGTATATGCTTATTTGAAAAAGTGTAGATTTGATAAAAATATGAAAATGAGCTTAAAGTTGATATAAATTGAACATGTCATTGTAATTATTTTGATTGATGATTTTGCTGACACTAATGCATATTTGGATGCACAAAAATTGTGTTTGGTGTGTTTTGCAGACTGAAAGAGGTGAATCTTCATCCCAAGCTCGCAATGCTCCTGCTGAGAATGCGGAACAACAGGAGGTGGATAACTACTACAAACAAGATATACCTCATCCAGTTATGACATTTTCTGATATGCACTTGGAAGATTTGCAGCCGAACTTGAGATTTGACAGACGTTGGATAGATTATCCAAAATACCAAAGGGGCTTGCATACTCTTCATTCTAAAGCTGTTGAAGTACCTAGGGTCATAGAATGGGGACCGTTAGAAGCTGTAGAATTGGCCGGTCCAATTAGAGAATTACTTACACAGAGGTATGGTAATTCTACTTTTAATGATTGGGTACGTTTATTCAACATGCGTAGACCTGTATATAAAGTATGGTGTGAAGAATTGTTGTGTAGTATAGAAATAAATGATCGGGTAGCTAGTTTAACCGATCGATCTTTTATTAGATTTTTGTTAGGAGGTTCGATGCGCCACATGTATTTACTAGACATGGCTCAGGCCTTACGTATATATACGCCTGAGGAGCTAGCATTTGCTGATTGTAGAGGGTTGATATTGAACGGTAGGAAGATAGACGAAAATTTTGACACGCATGGTGTATGGAGTCAAATGACTAGCCATCACCGATTCAAAGGGGGAAATTACTCTTATTTGGATATAGATAGAGCTGAATTAAGAGTAATTCATAGGTTTTTAGCTAATTCGATTACACAAAGAGGTAAGAATAAGGAAAAGGTAAATGAACAGGATTTGTTTTACCACATGTGTATTCGAGACCCACAAAGCGCTGTAAGTATACCTTATTGTGTGGGTTATTATTTATCAGCTATGGTTAGGGGGATGAGACCACATAGCATAATAGGAGGTGGTATATTTATTACTTTGATTGCTGAATATCTCGGTGTGGATATAAGTCGGGGGGGATTATTAGTCGAAGAACCAGAACCCCGCGATACAATAGGTTTAAATGTATACCATGGTGCGAAGGTTTTGAAGATGCGAAATAACGCCGTAGTACAATACCATGGTAGACATCCACGGGTTGAGAGAAACCAACAGCCAGGTAATGTGGGAGGAGGAAATGAAATGACAGAAATGCAAAGGTTTATAGCTTCACAAGAGTATGAAAATGCTAGACATCGAGCATTTGAAGATTGGCAAGTTCATCAAAACCAAATCATAGCTTATTGTTAACAAATAGGTAGAAACTATATTCCTACTCCATCGCCCGTATTTCCTCCCTGGTCTATAGAGATCCAACCACCGTATCCTACGTATAACCCAGCCGAAGCATTTTATAACACATACGGTTATGCATGGAACCCCTACTGGTATCAGTATCATCCCTAGTCTACTTAGTTTTATTTATTTTATAATTTGTAATGTTGATACATTTAATACTTATGTTGGAATTGTATTAGTTTTTATAATTTACAAATTTTTATTTTTAGATTTTAATAATGTTTGAATGTGAGGTAATATACCAAACTTCAAAAATATGTATATATGTTTGCAGTTTATCTTATGTACACAACAGGGTAAAACAACGCATTTTCAAAGACTGGCATTAAGTTCAGCAAAAGCAACTAATTTTGACGACAAGATGCAAAATAAATGTGATATAACAACAAGACGGAATGAACAAATGATATGCACCATTTATCATTCAGCAAATAAACGCCAATATGTTTGGAAACTTTGGTAAAATTTAATCATTTTCACACAAATCACCCTCAATAATTTAAATTGTTACTGATTTCTTGCAAATGAGGGCATTGCAAGATCTTAAGTGTGGGAAGCGGTTAAATTCTTTCGGATTTTAAAATTTTTACTTTATACACTTGGTTACCATTAGAAATACTAGTAAAGTAGTAGTTGTATTAGAATCTAGTGCTCTCTGATAATAAAGAACAGCCCTAGTCTTATATACTGACTACCCAATTCTAGTAAAATTTTTCAAAATTTTCAATTAAATGAACTCAAAATCATGTTTATACATATTTATGAACGATAAAACTAGGTTTTAACTCCGAAATTATTGTTACCTCGGAAAGGACATAAATTGAGAAACAAACCAAAATATTAAAATTCATTTAAAATAGAATAGAGGACAATAAAAAGGAAAATAAAAGCCAAGTGTGGGAAAATTTACCAAGATATTTTAAACATATGTCACATATTTCTGTAACAAATAACTGAAAATACTTTTGCTTTGGACTAAACTAAACTGTTTTACCCTTATGAAAGAAAAGAAGAGAAGGATCTACATGATGAATCAATTCCATCATTAAAAGGAAGTAAAGTCTTCCGAAAAATAAACGCGCTTCTTGATTTAGGTCAGGAAGTTATCGTCCAGACCAGCTGTAGGTTGACGAAAAATCTAGAAAAGTCATCACTAAAATCAGCAGGAAATCCACGGACCTTAGCATAAAACAGGGTCGCCAAGTGGTCAGACTTATCCTAACCATAAGAGGATCTGTCTTGTAAAATGGGGGGGCGCCGTGCAAATTAGCTGGATAAGACTAATGAATCAGATCCCCAGAAAGGATAATCTTCTTAAAGATTAAAAATCAGCTTTTAAGACTGATATTACTCAATCCTAGAGATTGACCTTAAAGATTGAGAATTCAAACTCATGGAATTCAATGATATCTAAACTCGAGCTTGAACGAGAAAATATTTTGATCAAATTATAAACCGATTTATTTTTTGAAAACCCATTTTCAATGCGTTCATTACCATTGAACGTAAAATCCTAGGAATTCACCTAGAATTCATTAGGTCATCTGAACTAAATCGGGTGTCAACCGTAAGAACGGTGGTTGCATAGCATGGTCGAAGACAGGACCTTGTGCCAGACCGAAAAATCATAAGGGTGAGCTTTACTATTGCTCCTACAAAGGATAGTAATTGCGTCCGACACGTTATAAGCCATAATTAAAAGTATGTCAGGGGACATTGCCTTAACAGTTGCTTGTTCAACGCTTTCCTTTATAACCGGACGGTAGTTTACCGAAAGGTAATATACGGAGCAAGTATACTGGACGTGTTGCTTTCCTAATACAAGGTTAGCAAGTGGGTGACACAAAATCGCAAGTTTTGAGCTAAAATTTTCAAATCTGAAACCCATCAAATCCACAAAAATATTTTGCAAACACCGGTGAAGGGTTATTCCGGAAAACTTATCTAGGGTAAAAGCTAGATTAAAATTTTCAAAAGATCAAATGTTTTCATAAAGATCAATTTCCTTAATGGATCTAAATTTTATAGTCATGTGGGACTGTAAACCATATCGTTACTACTATTGTTTATACCGCCGTATAGAAATCACTGATGTACAAAGTGTGAAGAATAAAGAAGTGATTCTAGTATTTCAAGACTATATTGCTTGAGGACAAGCAACGCTCAAGTGTGGGAATATTTGATAATGCTATAAACGAACATATATTTCATAGCATTATTCCTCAAGAAAGACAAGCTTTTAGTTGCAATTGTTCTATTTAAAAGTGATATTCGTTTAAATAATAAAAGGTGAAGACAAAAGACAGATTCGACGAATTGAAGACGCAAAGGTCCAAAAAGCTCAAAAGTACAAAAGACAATCAAAGTGGTTCCAATTATTGATAAGAAACGTCTCAAAATTACAAGAGTACAAGATTTAAAACGCAAAGTACAAGATATTAAATTATTCGCAAGGACGTTCAAAAATCCGGAACTGGTACCAGAGTCAACTCTCAACGCTCGACGCAACGGACTAAAAATTACAAGTCAACTATGCACATAAATATAATATAATATTTAAATAATTACTAAAATTATTTATATATTATATTTATTTATATAATCGTCGGCAAACAAAGAGCCAAAGTTGAGTGAGCTGTAAAATGGAACTCCGCGACTTGCGGAGTTCGAAGACTAAATGGGCCGCGACTCGCGGAGCCCCCAATTTTGAAACAGCCTATAAAAGCAACGCAGTTCGACGAGTAAAAATATCAATAATCTATCTCTCTCTCAATATATACGTAAATATATATATATATATAATTTATGTTTTAATTTTAATTTTAATTTTAAATCCTAATAATAAGGGTATGTTAGCGAATGTTGTAAGGGTGTAAGTCGAAATTCTGTCCGTGTAACGCTACGCTATTTTTAATCATTGTAAGTTATGTTCAACCTTTTTAATTTAATGTCTCGTAGCTAAGTTATTATTATGCTTATTTAATCCGAAGTAATCATGATGTTGGGCTAAAAATATTAAAATTGGGTAATTGGGCTTTGCACTATAATTGGGGTTTGGACAAAAGAACGACACTTGTGGAAATTAGACTATGGGCTATTAATGGGCTTTATATTTGTTTAACTAAATGATAGTTTGTTAATGTTAATATAAAGATTTACAATTGGGCGTCCCGATAAATAACCATTTACACTCGATCGGACACGATGGGAGGGGTATTTATATGTACGAATAATCGTTCATTTAACCAGACACGGGAATGGATTAATAGCCACTAGAATTATTAAAACAGGGTTGAAATTATGTACAAGGACACTTGGCGTAATTGATAACAAAGTATTAAAACCTTGGGTTACATTCAGTCGACATCCTGGTGTAATTATTAAACAAAGTATTAAAATCTTGTTACAGTTTAAGTCCCCAATTAGTTGGAATATTTAACTTCGGGTATAAGGATAATTTGACGAGGACACTCGCACTTTATATTTATGACTGATGGACTGTTATGGACAAAACCAGACGGACATATTAAATAATCCAGGACAAAGGACAATTAACCCATGGGCATAAAACTAAAATCAACACGTCAAACATCATGATTACGGAAGTTTAAATAAGCATAATTCTTTTATTTCATATTTAATTTCCTTTATTTTATATTTAATTACACTTCTAATTATCGCATTTTTATTTATTGTTATTGTATTTAATTGCACTTTTAATTATCGTACTTTTTAATTATCGCAAGTTTATTTTATCGCACTTTTATTTATCGCAATTTCATTATCGTTATTTACTTTACATTAAGTCTTGTATTTATTTTTAATTTTGGTTTTAACTGCGACTAAAGTTTTAAAATCGACAAACCGGTCATTAAACGGTAAAAACCCCCCTTTATAATAATAATATTACTTATATATATATTTGTATTTTTATAAATTAAACTAATATAGCGTTAAGCTTTGATTAAAAGATTTTCCCAGTGGAACGAACCGGACTTACTAAAAACTACACTACTGTACGATTAGGTGCACTGCCTATAAGTGTTGTAGCAAGGTTTAAGTATATCCATTCTCTAAATAAATAAATATCTTGTGTAAAATTGTTTCGTATTTAATAGTATTTCCTTGTAAAATTTAATAGTATTTTATACCCCTTAGCTTTAACCATCACATACCTTTGTGTAAGTAATTCTCTGATTGGACCGGCCAATCCAACTGTTTCTAACGGTTCCCAATCTATGACTCTAGGTACTTCAACAACATTAGACTGAAGGGTGTGCAAGTTCCTCTGGTATTTTGGATAATCTATCCAATGTCGATCAAACCTTAAATTAGGATGTAAATCTTTCAATTCTATATTTGAATATGGAATGAACTGATGCAGTAGTTCTTGTCTATATAGGTCATTAATCTCCTATTCTGCTGCATTCTCAGGAGGAGCATTGTGAGCCTGAGATGCGGATGAAGATTTACCCCTTTCAGTCTGCAAAACATATCAAACACAATTTTTGTGCATCCAAATATGCATTAGTGTTAGCAAAATCATAAATCAAAACAATTACAATGACATGTTTAATCTATATTAAACTTTATACACATTTTCATAATATTAACAATTCTACACGTTTATAAATGAACATATATGAGAATGTATACAATGTTCTTTAGCTTTTATCTCAAATAACATGTCAAAATAATCATTACTAGCAATTAAACAAGTTCCAAATGGCATTCATATCAATTAAATTGAGTTCATGCATTTTTGACTTAAAAAGTCCACTTTACTTCTTGAAAATCATGTTTAGGATCAAAGTTTTGATCATTTAGCAACCTAAACATGTTACACTACTCAATTTAGTATAAACTAACAACAAAATTCGGCCATAACCCGTTTATATCAAAAAGCCTCAATTTTGCTCAAGAACACAAACCCTAGATTACTCAAAATTTGAAATTTAAGGCTTCTAATCATGTTAAATAGCATCAATCTAGGTTATACAAGCATAATATACAATCAATTTAAGCACAATTACACTAGAAATTATCAAAATCACATTAGGTATATTTTTGTTCAAGAACACTAATAATTCGAATTAAAGGGTGTTTAGATGTAGAAATTACCGATTTTCTTGAGTAACTTCTTGGTAGCATCCTTCTCAACATGATTTTAGCAAAAAATTTGATGTTTATCGGTGAAAAATCGCGATTTTGGGAGTGGTTTTGTGGGTTTTTTCGCAAAAAATGAGATAGGGTGTGTGGAGACTGGTCTGTTCGACCAATTTATCTGGGTTGGGACTCCAGACCTCCGCGAGTGCGGTGGTGGGTACCCACAAAGTACCGCGAGTGCTGAAATTTTTTTTATTTTTTTTATAAAACCTTAAACTTAATAAAACATATAATTTGATTAATTTAAAATTTTGTTTTCCGTTTTAGGACGAGGTTGTTTCGGTACGTTGACCTAGTCCGTCCCTCAACAAAATTTTAAAATTTCATCATTTTAAAGCGTTGTTTTAAAAGCAAAGATTTTTGGGTTTTTTAATGTTTTTGGCATACTTTAATTCAATAAGATTAAAAATAATGATAATAAAAGTTCTCGTCCCTCCCTTGGGTAGAGCAATTTCGGTTCAACGACCTAGTTTTCAACTCACGACGAATTTTAAAAATCATATTTTTAACTTAACGAAATAAAGTACATTTTTGTTTTTAAATTCACACCAAACTTAAATTTAAAATGCATAAAATTATAAATTCATATTATGAAAATTATAAATTCACACGAAATTTTTATTATGTTTTACATACAAACTTATATTAGAAATATAAATTTTTCAAATATTTACAAACTTAAATATATTGATTTTAAAAAGTTTACATTAATAATTTAATATAAATTTTAAAAACAAAGTAAAAATAAAATTAAAAATCTTTTTGGTCTTTTATCCCACTTTAATCAATCAAATATTATCAAAAATATACGCCCCTCTTTTCGGTAAAGTAATTTCGGCTATATTACCTAGTTTTACTCCTGACGAATTTTTGAAATATTTTGGGTTGATTGATTAAAGATATTTATACCTTAAGAATAAACGGTAAATTTCGCAGTGATGTAATAAATTTTTGTATGATATCAATAATTTTGGTCGCAAAACCTAATTTTATTGAATACCAATTTAATACTTTATAGCGAACGATTTAGCGTTTATTATCAAAAGGTTAAAAATAAAAATAAAAATAAAAACTGAAAACTGTACAAACTTACCTGTGAAATAGAATTCTCAGAGACCTGTTTTAGCCCACTCCTAAGAGAGTCGGACTAATTGGTTTTCCATAGCTACATAGGCGTAACCTCGAGCATTCAATGTTTTTTCTTCAAAACATATGAACGGTCCATCTCCGCATAAAGTAACAAACTCGGTATTGGAATATGTTTGATTATTTGAACATTTACCTTCGTGTGACCATTTTCCGCATTTGTGACATCTTTCAAGGTGTCATGCTCTTCTTTTCGCTGCGGATTTTGATTTTCCTTTACCAAAATGTAACTTATTATTTTCGTTCCTGGATTCTTTACTTACTCCGTCCAATTTGCCTCTGATTAATGATACCAATTCACTTGGAAGGGTGTCATTATTACGTTTAGTGATCAAAGCGTGTAGCATTAGACCATGGTTTAGTTCACATGAAGTCTTCATCTCGTAAAACCTAAAAAAAATAAAAATTCAGAATGGGGGGAGAAGACTAGTTCTTTAGGGTCTGCTAGGGAAAGACCATTCGGATTCCATTCTCAAGAACTACACGAAAACAGAACATCTAACTCTAACAGAAATACATATTATCCTTTAAAGACTTGATTCTCCCCACACTTAGTTAGCTGTGGTGTCGAAATTGTGATTAACTTCGTTGTCAACTTCCATTGGACTATCTATGTAATGTTTAACTCTGTGACCATTAACCTTAAATTCAATCCCATTTGAATTTATTAATTCTACTGTTCCGTACGGGAAAACTCTTTTGACTATGAATGGTCTAGACCATCTTGATTTTAATTTTCTAGAAAATAACTTGAATCGTGAATTGAAAAGAAGAACTCTGTCTCCTTCTTTAAATTCTTTTGAACTTCTGATTCTTTTATCATGCCATTTCTTCATTCTTTCTTTATAGATTAACGAATTTTCATATGCTTCATGTCTCAATTCTTCTAATTCGTTTAATTGACTTAACCGTAGATGTCCGGATTCATGTAAATCAAGATTACATGTCTTCAAAGCCCAAAATGGTTTGTGTTCAATTTCTACTGGAAGATGACATGTTTTTTCGTAAACGAGTTTAAAAGGTGTGGTTCCAATTAGAGTTTTGTAGGCTATTCTAAAGGCCCAGAGTGCATCCTCCAATTTCATGGACCATTCCTTCGGATTTGATCCTACGGTTTTCTCTAGAATACGTTTTAAAGCTCGGTTGGTATTTTCAACTTGTCCACTTGTTTGTGGATGATAAGCTGTTGAGATTTTATGAGTTACTCCATATCTTTTGAGAACTTTCTCAAGTTGATTATTACAAAAATGAGTACCCCGATCACTTATTAAAGCTTTCGGTGTTCCGAACCTTGTAAAAAGATGTTTTAAAAAGTTGACTACAACTCGTGCATCGTTAGTTGGGAGAGCTTGTGCTTTCGCCCATTTAGATACATAATCAATGGCAACGAGAATGTAGAGATTATTATGAGATTTTGGAAATGGACCCATAAAGTCAAAACCCCAAATGTCAAATACTTCACATACTTGAATGACATTTTGTGGCATTTCATCACGTTGACTTATTTTTCCCGCCCTTTGACAAGCATCACAGGATTTGCAAAGAAGGTGTGCGTCTTTGAAAATTGTAGGCCAATAGAATCCAGTATCATAACCTTTTCTTGCTGTAAGTTGAGGCCCATAATGCCCTCCTGTTGGTCCTGTGTGACAATGGTTTAAGTTGAGGCCCATTCCATCGGGACAACTTTTAAACAAATGTGGATCTTCCCAGAAATAGTGTTTTATATCACTAAAGAATTTCTTTAGTTTTTGGTACGACAATCCTTTTTCAAGAAATCCACATACTAAGTAGTTTGCATAGTCTACAAACCATGGAATTTCATTATAATCTATCTTCAATAGATATTCATCAGGAAAGTTGTCTTGTATGGCCGATTCATTTAGAACTTCTAATTCGGGATTTTCAAGACGAGAAAGATGATCAGCGGCGAGATTTTCTGCTCCCTTTTTATCACGGATTTCAATATCAAACTCTTGTAAGAGTAAGATCCAACGGATTAATCTTAGTTTGGCATCTTGTTTCAAAAATAGGTATCTAAGAGCAGAATGGTCGGTATAGACCACCGTTTTTGCTAGAATGAGATATGAACAAAATTTGTTGAAAGCAAAGACAATAGCAAGGAGTTTTTTTTCAGTAGTTGTGTAATTTGTTTGTGCTCCTTGTAATGTCTTACTAGCATAATATATAGGTTGAAATCATTTTTCAATCATTTGTCCTAAAACGGCTCCCATTGCAAAATCACTTGCATCGCACATAAGTTCAAACGGTAGACTCCAATTTGGAGTTATCATGATCGGCGCATTAGTGAGTTTTTCTTTAAGAATATTAAAAGATTTGATGCATTCATCTGAAAAGATGAATGGAGCATCCTTTTCTAGGAGTTTATTCATAGGAGTGTCAATTTTAGAAAAATCTTTTATGAAACGTCGGTAAAAACCGGCATGCCCTAGAAAACTCCTAACTCCTTTAACATTGGTGGGATGTGGAAGTTTAGCAATTACATCTACTTTAGCTCTATCCACTTCAATTCCTTCCTTTGAAATTTTATGTCCAAGAACGATGCCTTCTTTAACCATGAAATGACATTTCTCCCAATTAAGAACTAGATTTGATTGTTCGCATCTAATAAGCATTCGTTCAAGATTAACTAGACATGATTCAAGAGTATCACTGAAGACTGAAAAGTCATCCATGAAAACTTCCATGCATTCTTCTATCATGTCGTGAAAAATCGCCATCATGCACCTTTGAAAGGTTTCAGGGGCGTTGCAAAGTCCAAATGGCTTGCGTTTGTAAGCAAAAGTACCATAAGGGCACGTGAACGTGGTTTTATCTTGGTCCTCGGGTGCTATTGGAATTTAAAAATATCCGGAAAAACCATCAAGAAAATAATAGTAACAATTTCCGGCTAATCTTTCCAACATTTGATCAATGAAAGGTAAGGGAAATTGATCTTTTCTGGTGGCGTCATTTAATTTTCTATAATCAATACAAACACGCCATCCTGTTACAGTCCTAGTAGGAATAAGCTCATTTTTCTCATTTTTGATGACAGTCATGCCACCCTTCTTAGGCACGCATTGAACTGGGCTTACCCATGGACTATCAGAGATTGAAAAAATTGAACCTGCATCTAGCAGTTTAATAATTTCTTTCTTAACAACATCTTGCATATTAGGATTTAGTCTTCGTTGGCGTTGCACATACGTTTTATGACCTTCTTCCATAAGAATTTTATGTGTGCAATACGAAGGAATTATTCCTTTAATATCATGAATCTTCCATGCAATAGCTGGTTTATGAGCTTTTAACACAGAAATGAGTTGAGATTTTTCATTTTCAGTAAGAGAAGACGATATTATTACAGGTAATTCAGATTCACCATGTAAATAAGCATATTTCAAATGGTTTGGAAGTGGCTTTAACTCTAATGTCGGTGGTTCTTCTGTCGATGATTTGTATCGATATCTGTCTTCTTCTTTTAGCATTTGAATTTCTTCTGTTGTTGGTTCATATCCATTAGCCATAAGTGTAGCTAACATTTCAGTTTCATCAATTGGTTCAGTTCCCTTTCCTAAACAACATTCTCCTGTTCCTTGTAATTCTGGAAATTCTTCTAACAATTCTGCATGTGAATCTATAGTTTGTATATAATAACATGTATCATCTGCAGATTGCGGTTGTTGCATGGCTCTATCAACTGAAAAGGTAACACTCTCATCCTCTATACTTAGGGTCAGTTTCTTACCGAACACGTCTATTATTGCTTTAGCCGTGTTTAAGAATGGTCTTCCTAATATGAGAGGAACTCGAGAATCTTCTTCCATGTCCAGAATAACAAAATCTACTGGAAATACTAAAGTACCAACTTTAACTAGCATGTTCTCCATTATCCCTCTAGGATATTTTACTGATCGATCGGCTAGTTGTATGCTTATTCGTGTTGGTTTCAATTCTCCAAGGTCTAGTTTAGCGTATAGTGAATATGGCATTAAATTTATACTAGCACCTAAGTCTGCCAATGCTTCTATTGAACTAAGACTACCCAGAAAACATGGAATTGTGAAACTTCCAGGATCAGATAATTTTTCTGGTATCTTATTCAACAGCACTGCAGAACAATTAGCATTCATAGTAACAGCTGAGAGTTCTTCCATTTTCTTTCTATTTGTGATTAGATCTTTCAGAAATTTAGCATATCTAGGCATTCCTGAAATCACATCAATGAAAGGAAGATTGACATTTATTTGTTTAAACATATACAAGAATTTAGATTGCTCGGATTCAAGTCTTTCTTTTCTCATTTTACTCGGGTAAGGAATTGGTGGTTGGTATGGTTTAACATAAGGTTGAGCCTTAACTGTGTTATCTTCATTAACCTTTTCAACTACCGGTTCTGTTTCCTTATCTTGTTCAGGTTGTGGTTCTTGTGGAGTAGGAATAGAGTCATCAGAAATTACAGGCATTTCAGGTGGTTTAAGTGTAATACCACTTCTTGTGGTAATGGCATTAGCTGTTTCATTCTGGGGGTTAGCATTTGTATCACTAGGTAGACTTCCCGGATTTCTTTCACCTATTAACCTTGCTAGGTTGCTCACTTCTTGTTCCAAATTTTGAATAGAAGCTTGTTGATTTCTAAATGCTTGAGCATTTTGTTCATTGGTTTGTTTCTGAGATGTGAAAAATTGATTTTGAGATTCACCTAGCTTCGTCATCATATCTTCTAAATTCAGCTTTTTATCATCCGTTTGTGGTGGTTTATTTTGAAAAATATGTCTTTGCTGATTGTAAGTATTATTGGATACTTACTGATTACTAGGACCTTGTTGGTTGTTGTATGGAACATTTCGGTTATAATTCTGGTTTTGATTGTAGATTGGTCGTTGATAATTATTCTGATAATTATTTCCAGGCCTTTGGTTTATGTATGAAACATTCTCTTTTTGTTCCATTGTTAGTTCAATACTGAGACAATCTTTTGTTAAATGTGGTCCTCCACACTGCTCAAAACTAATTCTTATTGAGTGAATATCTTTATTCATCTTTTCCATTCGTCTCTCGACAGCATCTATCTTTGCAGAAATGGAATCGAAGTCATGGATAGAATCGGCTCTAGCTGCTTTAGATGATCTAACGATATCGTTTTCTTGATGTCACTCATGTGAGTGGGAAGCAGTGTTATCAATAATTTTGTAAGCGTCGGTTGCTGTTTTCTTCATAATGGAACCACCAGCTGCTATATTGATGTCTTTCCTTGTTGTGATGTCGCATCCTTGGTAGAATATTTGTACTATTTGACAAGTGTCTAAACCATGTTGCGGACATCCTCTCAATAATTTTCCAAATCTTGTCCATGCTTCATATAGAGTTTCATTTGGCTTCTGTGTGAACGTAACAATTTCTCCTTGAAGTCTTACGGCTTTAGATGCCGGAAAGAATTGTTTAAGAAATTTTTCAACTAAAACGTCCCATGTATCAATCGCTCCTTCAGGTAACGATTCTAACCAATCTTTGGCTTCTCCCTTTAAAGTCCAGGGAAATAACATGAGATATATCTGTTCATCCTCCACTTCTCGGATTTTAAATAGTGTACAGATCCTATTAAAGGTACGAAGATGTTCATTTGGATCTTCCTTCGGCGCACTACTAAATTGGCATTGATTTGTCACCATGTGTAGGATTTGTCCTTTGATTTCATAATCTGGCGCATTAATGTCTGGTTGAGTAATTGCGTGACCTTGGCCAGTGCGTTTAGCTCGCATTCGGTCTTCCATACTTAGAGGTTCCAGATTTTCCATGATTGAATTTGTTAAATCTGAATCACTAGAGGATTCTGATTTAATGGGTTGTTCTTCGACAATCTCCGTTTGAATAATTGGTGTTTCCGGAGGAAAGATTAGTGGTTCAGGATCTATGAATTGTCCCTGAATATTCTCCGGATTCTTAATTGTGATGTCGGGTTCAAAAAATGGATTATCGGAAATTTGAATTGGAGTACTTGGTCGACTGCATGACGATTCTAAAGAAAAATCAACGGCGACAATATTTGCTAGATGTCTTGATCGAGTTACAGGTGGTGAACATACGAAAGGTGGTGAACGTTTTGCTCGGTGCATTCACTGAATATCCTATTAGTTTTTAAAAAGAAAGAAAAATTATATAAGTTATCCAATTAATAGACTTTTCTGCTTTTGCCCACGTTTCGAATAGCCAATAGATGCAGCAGGGAGCCAGAACCATTTAAATCGGAAGCTCACAACTCAGCCACTAACAAATCCAACTATTACTATGAAGTAGAAAATTTAGGATGTCTATCAATTTAACCGCTTAAAATAATTTTTCGTTGAATTTTAAAGAAATTTTAGAGAAGAAATAGAAAATTCTAAGCCCTAAAAACTAGAGTGTCGAGAAATAAGAAAGAAAAAGAGCGCGTCAAAAAACGTCGAAAAATAAAAGGCTGAAAAATAATAGGCGTCGAAAAATAAAAATAAGAAAGTAGCGCGTCGAAACTTAAAATTCTAAAAATTAAATATTAAAAGTTGCGTCTAAAGGTATTAAAACTTAAAAGAAATTCTATAACCAAAACAGCAATAACTTAAAAAGGTACTAAAATATAAAAACGGCGTCGCAAAATTCTAAAGCACCTAAATCTTAGTCTAAAGAAAAAAAAAAGCACTTAAGGGATTTTACGGCAAAGCCTAAAAATCTAAAAATAAAAATAAATATGGCAAAATACTAAATTTAAAATTAATTACGAGCGATAAATATAAATATTATGAATAAACGATTAAAAAGATATAAATATAAAAAGAAACTTAAACTTACGAGCGATAAATATATATATATACGTGAGATAGATAGAGGAAAGATTAGAAAAAGTGTGTTAAATTCATGCAGAATTCGATGGCTTTTATAGGCCCACGTTGTACTGTAGAGTTCCGCGAGTGCGGTGGTTTCCTTCACAAAAGTACCGCGAGTGCGGATCTGTGGATTCCAGCTCACTCTTTGGATCCTAGCTTTGTCGACGGTTTTATTAAAATATAAATATAATATATATATATATATATATATATATATATATATATATATATATATATATATATATATATATATATATAATTTTAAGAATTATTTATATATTATATTATATTTATGTGCATAGTTGACTTGTAATTTTTAGTCCGTTGCGTCGAGCGTTGAGAGTTGACTTTGGTCCCGGTTCCGGATTTTTGAACGTCCTTGCGTACAATTTAATATCTTGTATTTTGCGTTTTGTAACTTGTACTCTTGTCATTTTTAGACGTTTCTCATCAATAATTTGAAACACTTTGATTGTACTTTGTACTTTTGAGCTTTTTTAGTCATTTGCGTCTTCAATTCGTCGAATCTGTCTTTTATCTTCACCTTTTATTATTTAAACGAATATCACTTATAAATAGAACAATTGCAACTAAAAGCTTGTCTTTCTTGAGGGATAATGCTATGAAATATATGTTCGTTTTTAGCATTATCACTTTTCCTATGATGTTTTCTAAGAAAAATCTTGTGGCCTAACTTAAGGAAATGATTTACTAAACCTGTAGATTCACTCAACGTTTTCGTTGACGTTTTTCATGTTTTATCTCAGGTACATAGAGCTAGTGCTTCCGCTTAATTGAAGTTATATGCTGTTTGTTGTTAGAACTAGACGGCGTCCAGCATGTTTATCATTTTCATTTCAAGAACAATTATTCGCATTTAAACAGTTTTCTTTTAAAACGTTTGGGTTCTTTTACATTAGTCATTGACGTCAAATGTTTCCAGTTACATTTTCTTTAATAAATGACTTTGTTTTAATGATTAATGCGAATACTTTTCGGAAACGTCTCATATAGAGGGCGTGACCGCTAAACTGTGGGACCAGGAGTTCATACTCCGTTAGTGGATTCTGACGGGGTATTACATTTGGTATCAGAGCAGATCGGTTACCTAGGGCTAGGCTGCATTAGAGAGTCGAACGTTAGGACAACTAGTGCATCTAAATTGTAATCTTAGACTTGTTAAGTTACATGAACCCTAGTTAAATAAATTACTATGTTACTTGGTATCTATTATGGCATGATTACTAAGTGACTAACTTTGTGTTTTTCTTTGAGAGCTAGATGACTTCTTCTAATCCTATCATTCTTACCGACTCCGACACGGAATCCGAGGAAACCGTGCAAGCGCAAGGAAATACAATACTCGAGTTTGTGGATGATACCGAATTGGAACCCGAGATGGAAACCGAGCATGAGAATGAGCCTAAAGGAAAGGAACCGGCAGAGGATTCCGAGGAAGAATCGGAACCCGAATCCGAATCCGAACCTGATGTACCCGATTCACCCAGTCACCTGTTATTAAACCCGACTATGTTAACCCCTACAGACCGAGAGGCCACCGTAGGATACCGAAAGGACCTGCTCGGTGTAATAACCCATTTTATAAGAGTTTTCTCTATGATAACCAGTCACTTGAGATGTGTCAACGTTACCATCCCTATGACGCTTCTACATCTACTTCTAAACCTAGTACCTCTACTGCTGCTACTAATGACAACAACCCTAGTAACCTCACGCTATTAAAACATTATTTGATTATTATTATCTATTATATGATGTTCGCGCATACATTGTTAGATGTGGCTTTACTTATGTGGTTTTTCTTATGACATGAGAAATATGTTACTTTCATTGGTTATGCATGATTTTTGAACGAAAAGTTTATTTCTTTAAGTGTTGGTTTAGTAATGACGATTTATGCTTGGTATTACTACTTCTACTGCTAATTAGTGATAATGTTACTAGTGTACATTGTTCTTACTACTGCTACTACTAAACGATATATACCGCTATTACGTATCACTAGTGCTACTAAAATCGCTATAATTTAATATTAGTTACTATGCATCGTTCCATTGCTAGTATATTTTATATGTCCATTTCATTGACACTAACCGAATTTGTTATCTTGACCAGAAAGATAATGCCGCCAAAGCCAGTTTCTCAAGCTGATGTTCGTCGGTGAATTTCCGAAGGATTAACCGAGGCTGTGGCAGAACTCCGAAATGGAACTAATAGTAACAATGTGAACGCTACGAATCAGCGAAACCAAAATGTGACTAATAATCAAAACAGATGGACAAGTAGGGTGTACGTACAAGACTTTCTTGAGTTGTGAACCACACTCGTTTAATGGCACCGAAGGTCCAGTTGGTTTGACACGTTGGTTTGAGAAGCTCGAGTCAGTTTTCCATATCAGTGGTTGTAGAGATGCGGATAGAACGAAGTTTGCATCTTGTAAGTTATCTGATGGTGCTTTGACATGGTGGAATACCTATGCCAAATCAGTAGGTATGGATCAGGCATTTGAGACTCCATGGGATGATTTGAAACGACGGATGATCGAAGAGTATTGTCCCTACACCGAAACTGTTAAGATGGAGCGGGAACTCCAAAACTTGAAACTAGTGGGTACTGATCTGGCCAGTTACAACAAGATATTCTTTGAGCTTGCTCTTATGTATCCACATATGGTTACTCACAAACGTCGCAAGATCACTCTTTATGCGAACGGTTTGACCGAGAAGATTCAAAGTGGTGTAACTACTTCGAAGTCGAGAACTATACAAGAAGCTGTCGAGATGGATAGTGAGTTAATTGATCAAGGTGAACAGCGAGGAAAAGCTCCTGCCTCAACGGAGTCAAAAACTCATGATAATAAGAGGAAATGGAAGAACAATAACAATAACTCAAGGAAGAATTACAATCAGCAGCCCTTTAAGAAACAAGATAATACTAAGAGTAATACTGCAACCCCAAATGCTAATTCTGGTTATAAGGGAAAGTTTCCGTTGTGTGCTAAGTGTAATAGGCATCATCCGGGGGATTGTTTGAAAAGGTGTGATAAGTGCATGAGGAGAGGACATTTAGCTGCCGAGTGTAAAACTGGTATGAATGTGTGCTATGGGTGCGGAAAAGAAGGTCATTTCTGAAAGGATTTCCCAACTGCTAGTAAGATTAATGAACCTGCAAGAGGAAGGGCTTTCAACCTTACCTACAGCGAAGCTCGTGATGATCCTAAGCTAGTCACGGGTACGTTTCTTCTCGATAATCAACATGTTTATGTACTTTTTGATTCCGGAGCTGATAGAAGCTTTGTGTCTAGAGATTTTTGCCATAATCTTAAGAATGCTGTATCGTCATTAGAAAACTTATATTCTATAGAGCTAGGAAATGGTAATCTAATGAGTACGGATAAGGTTTACCATGATTGTACTTTGACTTTGGCTGGAATGTCATTTAAGATAGATGAGATACCGATTAAGCCAGGAAGTTTCGACCTTGTGGTTGGAATGGACTGGTTAGCCGAGAATAGAGCCGACATTGTTTGTCATCAGAAAGCAATTCGCATTCCTGTTACTGAAGGTGAACCTTTAATGGTGTATGGAGAGCGAAGCAATACACCGTTATATTTCATTAACTGTTTGAAGGTGCAGAAACACATGAGAAAGGGTTGTCTTGCTATGCTGGTTCACGTGAGCAAAACTGAATCTGAAGGCAAGAAACTCGAAGATGTGCCCATTGTTAGAGAATTTCCCCATATGTTTCCAGATGAGTTACCTAGTTTACCACCGCATAGAGATGTAGAATTCCAGATTGATTTAGTTCCTGGAGCGGCACCAGTAGTGCGTGCACCATATAGACTTGCACCACACGAATTACAAGAGTTATCTAGTCAATTGCAAGAGCTTTTTGATAAAGGATTCATTTGACCGATCTCGTCACCATGGGGAGCTCCAGTACTTTTTGTGAAGAAGAAGGATGGATCTATGAGACTTTGTATTGATTATAGAGAGTTGAATAAGTTGACTATCAAGAATAGATATCCGGTGCCGAGGATTGATGACTTATTTGATCAATTGCAAGGATCAGCATGTTATTCTAAGATCGATCTAAGGTCAGGTTATCATCAAATGAGAGTGAAGGAATCAGATATACCGAAGACAGCATTTAGGACACGCTATGGTCATCATAAATTTACCGTAATGCCGTTTAAATTGACGAATGCACCGTGTGTGTAAGCCATATCTAGATAAGTTTGTTATAGTGTTTATCGATGATATATTGGTATATTCTAAAAATGAGAAAGAACATGAACAACATCTTTGTTTGTTACTAGAGATGCTCAGGAAGGAGCAGTTGTACGCGAAATTTTTGAAGTGTGACTTTTGGTTGCGAGAAGTGCAATTTTTGGGTCATATCGTAGGTGTCAATGGTATTCAAGTTGATCCTGCGAAGATAGAGACGGTAAAGAAATGGGAGCCTCCTAAGTCGCCAACGCCGATACGACAATTTTTAGGTCTTGCTGGTTATTATAGAAGATTCATTGAGGGATTTTCTACTATTGCCCGACAGTTAACAGCATTGACTCACAAGGGTAAGAAGTATGAATGGACGGAGTTGCATGAAGCTGCATTTCAGTTGTTAAAAGAGAAGTTAACGACTGCGCCGATTTTGTCTTTACCCAAAGGAACCAAGGATTTTGTAGTCTACTGTGATGCTTCATGGCAAGGTTTTGGTTGCGTGTTGATGCAACGTACGAAAGTGATTGCATATGCATCCTGACAATTGAATATACATGAGTTGAATTATACGACTCACGATTTAGAACTTGGTGCTGTAGTTTTTGCACTGAAGATGTGGAGACACTATCTGTATGGTACTAAATTCACAGTATTCGCTGATCACAAGAGTTTGCAGCATATTTTCGATCAGAAACAGCTTAATATGAGACAGAGACGTTGGATTGAATTTTTGAACGATTACGATTGTGACATTAGCTATCATCCTGGTAAGGCTAATGTAGTGGCAGATGCTTTGAGTAGGAAGGAAAGAGTTAAGCCTATTCGAGTTAGAGCATTGAACTTAACTATTCGAAGGAACCTTACTTCTCAGATACGTGACGCACAGCTAGAGGCGTTGAAAGAAGAGAATGTTGCTATCGAATCACTTCGAGGAATTGATAAGAAGTTTGTTACTCGACACAATGGAACCCGGTATTTTATCGAAAGAATATGGGTACCGAAGTTTGGCAGATTAACGGAACTAGTGCTAGAAGAGGCACACAAGACGAGGTATTCTATTCACCCTGGATCAAACAAGATGTACCAAGATCATAAGGCACTGTATTGGTGGCCTAATATGAAGGCTGATATCGCTACCTATGTTGGTAAATGTTTGACTTGTACTAAAGGTAAGGCAGAGCATCAGAAACCGTCAGGTTTGTTGACACAACCAGAGATTCCTCAATGGAAGTGGGAGAATATTACTATGGATTTTATCACTAAGTTTCCTAAAACGGTAGGAGGTTATGATACGATTTGGGAAATCATTTATCATCTTACGAAGTCTGCTCATTTCTACCGATTAAGGAAACGGATAAGATGGAGAGGTTGGCACAGATCTACATAAAGGAAGTAGTTTCATGACATGGAGTGTCGCTATCCATTATTTTCGACAGAGATAGTAGATTTACATTTAGATTTTGGCAAGCTTTGCAAGATGCCATGGGAACTCGTTTAGACATGAGTACAGCCTACCATCCGCAGACTGATGGGCAAAATGAGAGAACCATTCAGACACTATAAGACATGTTAAGAGCGTGTGTGATTGATTTTGGAATTAGATGGGATAGACATCTACCATTAGTAGAGTTTTTCTATAAAAATAGTTATCACGCGAGTATAAAGGCAGCGCCTTTTGAAGCACTGTATGGCAGAAAGTGCAGATCACCTATATGTTGGACTGAGTTAGGAGATAGTCAGTTGACTGGTCCTGAGATTGTTCATGAAAAGACTGAGAAAATCGTGCAGATTCAAGAAAGAATGAAAATAGCACGAGATCATCAAAAGATCTATGCAGATCTTAAAAGGAAAGATTTGGAATTTCAGGTTGGAGACAAGGTTATGCTCAAGGTGTCACCCTGGAAGGGTGTAGTGCGCTTTGGTAAGAGAGGAAAGTTAAGTCCGAGGTATATTGGACCATTTGAGATTACCGAATGAATTGGACCGGTAGCGTATAGATTGAAACTATCGCAGGAACTTAGCGAGATTCACGATACTTTTCATGTTTCCAATTTGAAGAGGTGCTTATCCGATGAAAGTTTGGTGATTCCTTTAGATGAAGTGCAAGTTGATCCTAAGCTTAATTTCATTGAAGAACCTGCTGAGATTATGGATCACGAGATTAAGCAACTAAAGCAAAGCAGAATTCCGCTTGTTAAAGTTAGATGGAATGCTCGTAGAGGACCAGAATTCACGTGGGAGCGTGAAGATCAGAAGAGACTTAAGTATCCGCAACTGTTTCCCGAGGAGACAACTACGACGGATGACCACTAAAATTTCGGGATGAAATTTTTCATAACAGGTGGGTAATGTAACAACCCGACTTTTTCCGTTTACTATCATTAATTGTCCGTTAAGTATTTAACGGTGGTTACTTAGATTTGTGTGTTTAATAGAATTAAATACATGCTTATTAAAGAGATTCTTGAATTAATATGTTATATTAATTTACGAACTTATTTTGGTTAGCGAAATAACTAGAAAACGTTACGATTAAGTTTATCGTCTAGAAAGCTTTTCAGTTTACGGAACTCAGAAAAACGACGAAATAATTATTTTCAATAATTATTAACTTTAAGAAAAATTAATTTAATTTATTATTTATTTAGTAAATTAAATCCGGTGATTTTTTTTCAACGACTAGTTAACATTCCGGAGACTCGGTACGGTTAACGGCATTCAAAACGGACCACGCGCGTACAAGCGATTAAGCAAAACAAGCCCAATGACCCCCTAGAAGGGCCATCGGCCGAACCCCCTCCCCTTTCCCTTAGTAGACTTAAACTTGGCTTGTTGGGTCATTAGTATAGGATTTAGGGCCTAATGGGATATAAAAGGAAAAATTAGAGAAAGAAGACTCATTCCCCACAAGTGCTAATCGACTTTTGCTCTCTTCCCTCTCCCCCTTTGGTCGTGGATCACCACCACACCACCATCATCACCAAAACTCAAAATTTGATCAAGTCTTAAACACGAACGTTGTTCTACGCATCATTATCTATGCGATAGTATAAGCAATTTGATCGTTTGAGGTATAATTGCTAACCCTAAGTTTATTAATTCAGTTTTTTGTTCAATTACATAGTGTATTAGAGACTAGTGCTCAATTAATGGTGTATAGTGTTGTTAATTGTTGATTGATTGCGTAATTAACGTTGTATGTCAAAAAATGAATTTGTTTATTGTTGATCTGATTTAATTGACATGAGATCTGATTTTTAATATGTTTAATTAGAAATATATCGAAAAGTTATTAATTTTAGACTCCGATTTTGCGTGATTTCGTTATTGTATGCTTAAGATATGCTTAATCGAAGTTTTCGTTAGGGTTTGCATGATATCTGAATTTTCTGAGTTGCATGCTTTGTGTTCTAGCTTATATAAAGTATACTATTGTATTCCTTTTGAAAATTTATGCAATTTAGACATAAGATTTGCGTCAAAAGGTTATGTAATGCTCCCGAAATGTCAAAACGAAGATTTGGTTTTTAAAGAGAGCTGAATCATTTTTCAAGGTTACATAAAAATTTCTAGAGTGAACTAGGAATTGATTTAGACTTTTCTCTTCTGGAATATGTTATTTTAAGTGTTTCTTGACATGTTTCATTTGTATGCAAACTTGCGAGAACGTGATTTTCCATGAGATATATGCTCGTCTTTGTGATGTGTCTGGTTGATGTTCAAAAACTGATGAGTCTGTAATGTTTTGCAAAACTGTACAAATTGGCTAAAGAAATGCTTTTAATTATTTTATCACTAAAACTTTGAGATGTTTTGAGATGACACCAATTGGCCGTTCATCAAAATCTATTTTCTATATTTTATGAAAAAGTTTAAAAACTGACGCGCGGGCAGAAATTTCTGTGATGAACTACGAATTGATCCTTTCTGATATTGGACTTTTATTTATCGTATGAGGTTTTGGCTAGACTTTTTGGAATGTATTTTTAGTGTAGTTAATATCTGGAGTTGGTCATGAATTAATGATTTATGTGCTATGAGCTATAGTAGGATCTTTCTACGACGTACGAATTTCTAAGACGTGCTTTAAGGTGCAAATGTGCAATATGCTTAATTATGACTTGTAAAGTGATACTTGACCTATGTTTGACTTATTGATTATGTTTGCATGACTTACTGAGATGTTTGACTTTAGTTGACCACTTTGACCAAGTTGACTTTAGGGTTGACTTTGGTTGACTTGCTTGGATTACTTGACTTTTACTTGTTCGTTGAGTCAGTCTGAGCACTAGGACCTTACGTACACTATGGGTTGACGAAGTTTGACCTATTAGTGTATAATTAAGATGATTTACTTGATTAGGTTGCGTTGTTCAGTCGAGAATTTCGACAACAGTTCGATTTGCTAAGATCTTTACGAGTGCTTTTGCTAAGGTGAGTCTACAGTCCCTACTATGTTTTTAAAGGGATGAGATGCATGCTTTTTACAAATGTTTTATGTGTTTGGCACAAGTAACTTACCAAGAATATACATATGAGTTCAGATCAAAAATCCCTTAGCTTGATTATATTAATTACTTTGTAAGAGCAACTTTATAGGGACGGTACCGTTAGGTTTGACAAACCTCACCGCAACATTAAACAGGTGCTTATATTGTTGTTACTTGTACACTTGATCGGTGTATCGCAAGTATAGGGTAAACTAAAGACGTGTGCTCAGCTCACGCAAAGGTAAAAGCTTTATAATCAAGTGCTCATGATAATGTATACTTTTCCTATGATGTTTTCTAAGAAAAATCTTGTGGCCTAACTTAAGGAAATGATTTACTAAACCTGTAGATTCACTCAACATTTTCGTTGATGTTTTGTATGTTTCATCTCTGGTACATAGAGTTAGTGCCTCCGCTTAATTGAAGTTATATGTTGTTTGCTGCTAGAACTGGATGGCGTCCAGCATGTTTATCATTTTCATTTCAAGAACAATTATTCACATTTAAACAGTTTTCTTTTAAAACGTTTGGGTTCATTTACATTAGTCATTGACGTCAAATGTTTCCAGTTACATTTTCTTTAATAAATGACTTTGTTTTAATGATTAATGCAAATACTTTTCAGAAACGTCTCATATAGAGGGCGTGACCGCTAAACTGTGGGACCAGGAGTTAATACTCCGTTAGTGGATTCTGACGGGGTATTACATGCTCTCATAATGTAAGTCTGGGTTGCTATGAAACCCGGATGGTACTATTAAGTAGGTACATGCTAGTATTGTGGTGTTTATTGTATTTTACCTGTCAGAAAACGTGTTCGTGGTAATTGTCAGTGGATTATTCCACTTTAAGGATGACTGTGAGGCGGGGAGTGCCAGTTCCGATTGTCTCACATAGAGGCGTGCGGATGTTGTTGTTTGCGTGAGTGTGTTCCCTAGTGAGGTGACCCGTTAGTTGCATCTAAATGTCGAGGCCATCCTTAATGGGCGGTTTAGGTAGGAGGATTCCCCAGGTGTGATGGATATTATTGCGGGTCGTGCGGTAAATTGCGAAATTATTGTGATGATAATTCGTTGTTGACGGGATTCTAGTACACGAATAGCATGCTAGTACTAGGAAGCCGTAATCATAAGGATGTGTTGGAGGGTTTAGGGGAGAAACCCTGTATCGAGTGTTGGTGTTTCAGCTAACTAGTGGTGTATTATTGTTGTGCTGGATTAATCCAGAGACTGATGGTCGTGTGCGGATCGATTGATGGGACAGGTTTGTGTCCCTAGTATGATTATTTGGTGATACCGAAATTTCTTCGTTGAAGGAATGATCCGGTGGTAGAGACGGGGAACTGGTTCTTGGTTCGAGAAGATTCGTGATTGACCGTTCGAGTGACGTGTTTATGAACCGATGAAGTACAAAGTTTTAATGAGGCATGAATCCTTCTCGATTTGGATTAATGCAAGACATGGTTCACGACGTAGTGAATCTAGTAGATCGCTTTGGGTGATGTAGTTATGGATGTAGCTTATTGCGTGTTGTAGCCGAGAGATCTTGAAGGAAAATATGGTGTTTTCCGTATTTCCTAAATGGGCATTTTGGACGTTGAGCGTATGAGATACCGCTGGTTGCGGTACAGCATGCTAGTGATTATTAGCGTGTGGTGAGATTTTCGGGCTAATGGGAATTTTATGGACATCGAGCTTGGGATGTGTGTCGGAGGACCATAGAGGGTGGGTACGGTTGGTTAAGTGACAGAGATCACGGGAACGTGATCCAATTTAAGTGTGGGAGAGTTGTAACATCCCATTTTTCATTTACGCGTTATTTTGGACGTCATTTGAATTACGAGGCATGTAATCATATATTTAGACCCCAAATAAAGTTGGAGTTGATGTTCTAAAACCTTACCATTGGAAAGTACACCTAATTACATTTCCAACGATAGTTGATTCATCAAAAACGGAGTTACGGTTTGAAAGTTGTTACCAAAAAAATTTTCACAAAATGTTGATTTCGGCTTTTGCACGCCGCGTAAAAATATGCGCACCGCACAAAACGTGCTGACAGCAAGTTTTGTGATTTTAAATGTTTTAAAAACGGGCATTTTGGATATTTCGCATTGGGTCCGGTCTTGAGGCTACAAATTAGTTCCAAACCTCATCTTATCTTCATTTTCACACACAAACACTCTCATCTTCAAACCCTAGAGAGAGGAAGAGAGTTTGGAGAGAGAGAGAGAGAGAGAGAGAGAGAGAGAGCTCCATTTGGAGAAGAAGGAGGTTTAATCGGGTCAAGTCTCAAGAGTTAAAGTTTTTCATCTCGTCAACGGCATCATTTTAGTAGTATTGGTAAGTCTCAACTCCAAATTTCATCTTTATGATTTGATATTCAAGTTAGGGTTTTAAGCTTGTTAGTTGTAAAACCCATTTAGATGATGAAGTGGGTTTATGGAAACTAGTTATTTTTGATACATGGCGGGTTTTGGGTTGATTGACGTTTTGGCCATGATTAGGCTTTGATTTTGGGTGTAATCACTTAGTTTAGTGATTTTGGAAGTGTTGGAACCCTTTTGGGTGTATTTAGGTTGACTAATTTTGAAATGGGTCAAAATTAGGGTTTATGTGTCAAATTGGGAAAGCTAAGTGTTTAACACTTGTGATTTGATTTAATTCGTGTATTAGGGCCATTTTCACTTGTGTTAGTGATTATTGGTTAGTTTGGGCATTTTTGGGACTTATGTCAAAATGGGTGAATTGAATTAGGTCAAATTTTGGTAATGACACTAATTTTGGATTTAATGGATGTTAAACGCTTTTGTTAAGTGTTAAATGAAGTTTTTGAAAGAAAGTAATCATGGGAAGCGATTTTGGGTTAAAATGGTATTTTAAGATTAAGTCAAACGTGGTCAACCGTGATATGGGTCAATATTACACGTGTTGGGGTTTCGGTGTAAGTGACGATTGAAATGATTACTACCTAAGTAGCAATTTAGTGTTAAGACCTAGGTTTGGTCTAATTGGTGTAAAGTATGATTTGGGCTAAATTGTACTTTGTTGTGCGGGTTTGAATTACCACCCGAAGTGGTAATTGGTTTGTGTCCATTAGGTGATAAATGGGCTGGCTTTTGGCGAGCAAGGTGTAATCCCTCAGTTAAGGGATGTTTGTGTCGGGTTCTCTTTTAGAGGATGTCTACTTATGTGTATATTGTACATATGTGTGATATAGGTGGTTACTTGCTCGAATTTGAGGATGGAGATCATGTCATACATGACTTGTGCGGGCATTCCAAGGTGAGTGGGATAAGTATACATGTACGTATATAATGTATTTATTTGTATGAATGAATATGTGTTGTCCTAGTTAGTGATATATGTCGTTGTACACTAACGGTTTTTATGAATGGATATGTGTTGTCCGAGTTAGTGATATATGTTGTTGTACACTAACCGATTTATGAACGGATATGTGTTGTCCAAGTTAGTGAAATATGTCATTGTGCACTAACGGTTTTGTGAACGGATATGTGTTGTCGTTCCGCCAAAGGGTTAGTGATATATGTTGTTGTACACTCACGGTTGTTATGAACACCGATGGGAAATTCGAGTACCATTCCTTTGTACGATTGGTTAACCATGGTTATGTGTTGTAGTTTTAGCATATTATATTGTGAACTATATGCTTTTGGCGATGCTAGCGTATTGTGAATTGCGGATATTTAGTATGCATTGTGATTGCATGTTTGTTGAGTTGCTAGCTCGTATACGGTATTTGTGTAAGTGTATGCAAGTAAGTAGATTATATATGTATATGTATAATTATTGCATTCACTAAACTTTATGCTTACCCCTCTCGTTGTTCACCTTTTTACAGGTATTGTGAAGGTAGCTAGTTGTTAGATCAGATGCGTAGGAGCGCTTGGGCTCGATGGGGTAGCTTTTGGATATTGGATGTGGATTGGGGATTTGGTAGTCCCCGGGATTATGCTCTTGGTATCGGGTTGGGTTGTAGAGTCCTAAGTCGACTTTTGTAAACTCGTAACTTTTGAATATACGAATTACGTCAGTTGTTGAACGAGTTATTGTGGAAAATGTTATTGTTTGGGAAAATTAGGTTTTATATGTAAAAAGGCTGAACAGCTGTTTTTGTGTAATAAAGCGCGCCGCGCAGATATATGTGCGCCGCGCAAATGGCCAAGGTCATGAACATGGTGCCAGTCTCAAGTTCTGTTTCAGATCTACGTTGTAAACCGCGCCGCGCACCCATATGCGCGCCGCTCATATTGTCAGACAGAAATTAATGTTGTTTTAAAAAAAAGTCGTGTGTTTTCTCGTGTTACGTATCGGGGTGTTACAATTAAACAAAGTATTCTTTAGAAACGATAATAAGTAACGTGAATTATATCTTGATTAAAAGAAGAAATAAGGAGATAAGCTTGAAAATAACTTCGATAATCTTGAATGAAAAGTACAATACTAGGTTTTAAGCCGGAAAATCACTTGAATCTTCAAATAACAATGGTTGAAAGATAACTTGGATAATGTAACTTGAATGTAAAATACAACAGAAATTCGACAGAAAGTAAAACCTAATCTAGAAAGTATAAAAGTGCACACTAAAACTGGAACCGGAGCCCTCCTTTTATAAGAAAAATCTAACCACTGCCAAGCATCGCAGGCCGCCGTCCTGCTGGTATGGCCGTGGGGCTGAGGCCGTAGTCTTGAACTTGATGGCTGCCATCTTCAATTATATAAAGTGTTTTCTGTATCAAAACTGGTACGCTCAGCATGCGGCCTGGCTCTTGAGGCTGCCGTACTGAGGGATTCTTTCCTTTTTTTCCTAAGAGGTGTTAATATTTTTCTTAAATAAACTCGGCGGCTTTTACTTCTTTGTCGTCGTCCTGAACGGTTTCTGGAATTTTCTTCATTAAAGCCGAATATTTTCCATTTTTATCTTGGCCGCCGTACTGATGATCTTGGCCGGTGTACTGAGTTTTTTGCGGAAACTATTCTTTTGAAGTTCCTAATTTAACTTCAGTTGACTTTGATGAGGCCGGCGGTGTAGTGACCCGAACTTTTCCATGTTTATATATTAAATGAAAACTATATTTACATGATTAAATGTTTCCAACATGTTAAGCAATCAAACTTGTTAAGACTTGATTAATTAAAATGAGTTTATGTAGACAATTGACCACCCCGTTTGCCTGATGATTCACGAACGTCATAACTTGTGATGATAATATAATCATTTTATTTTTTTTATTATGTAAGTTTTTATTTTATATATATATATATATATATATATATATATATATATATATATATATATATATATATATATATATATATATATATATATATAAGAAGAAATTCAATTAAATTAAAGATGTACAAGTAAAACACTATTTGCTATAGTAAAACACTATTTGTTACAGTAAATTTGCATTCCCAAGTTGTTGTTTGTTTCGCGGGCACCCAATTATCAAACTTAACTGTTTTGTACCCTGTTACGTAGTGTTAGAACATACACTATACTCAAAAATATATTTCATCCGCTAACGGTAGCGAACTGTCCGAATGAGGCTCGTCAAGCCCATGTGATCACATAATATAAGTTCTCGTTTACACCCTGCAAGTGTAACTAATGATAATTGAATTGAGGATTTTTGTTCAAACCCATACGTGGAATGTTCATTTTCGTACTTGTGTTCAAAGTGTAAAAGTATGATACGTATTTGTTTCTCATCCCATAGTTTAAAGCATAAAAGTTGTTTGAAAGATGGGACTATGATCTCACCTTGTGTGCACGAGTAATAAGTACTTCAACAAGTAATGTGAGCAAAGAACACTGCTAGTCTTGGCCTAAACAAATAGGTCGTATCAATAACGGTAAACACGATAGGTCAAAGATGTTCAATTAGTCCTATGGCTCGTTACGACTCGATCAATAAAGCATGTGAATCAAATTATCAAGTTTCATGCAAGGCACAAGTATAAAAGCATGTTAGGATGATTGCATAAGTATTTGGTTAAGTTTGATTAAAAATCAACTTTGGTCGGGTCAAAGTCAACGAAAAAGTCAACATGTTCGGGTCGGGTCCCGAACTATTTTTCTGAGGTTTTTATTCATATATAAGCATGTTAGAACAAGTTACATGTGAATCGGAGGTGCGTAGCATAGCAAACATTTTTCGAATTTTGACCATGTAGGTTAGAACCCAAACACGACAAATGCCGCGCCGCGACCAAGGAGTGCCGCGCCGCGACATTTAACGTGGTCTGGTGCCTGGTCAGTCTCAATTGTTCAAGTCAAAATTAAATCTTCAAATTAGCACAATTCACAAACCGTAAAGACTTAGAACACGTATCTTATATCATTGGAAAGGTAATTTGACGAGGAGCACAACTAAACATGTTTCATCAATCAAAAACATCATTTGCAAATATTGAGTTTCCAAATTAAATGATCAAATAAATGCTCTTCATTTATGTTCAAGTTCGTCAATGCACATTCTTGATTCGAGCATTTAATGCATACATATAACACGCCGTTTTGTAGGTAATCAAGCATACAATACAACCTAACACTTACAAATAACATCTCATGTCATTCAAAGCATCAAAAGTCCATTTCCAAGTTCATCAAACCCTAACCCAATTTCACCAAAACCACTAATCAAGTTCATGAAGTTTTCTAACGCAACCTACACATCAAATTGAAGCTAGTGATACTAGGAACACATTTAATGCTTGCACTTTAACATAACAACAACATTTAAGCAACCAAATCATCAATCAAACACACCAAACTTTCAAGTTCATGCTAGTTACCAAAAATAACAAGATCGAACATATAAATCATATATTCATGTTAGACTTGAGCCATAGACACTTATTAACAACTTTATAAGTTAAAAACATCAAGAACACAAAATCTAGTGATTTTAGAAAGTTACCCAAATGTAATGAAATCGGTATGGAATCGAAGAGGAAATTGCAAGGATTCCAAATATGTAATTTCTTTTAATTGAAGCTTGCTTGAACGAATTTAGATGATGATTCCTTGTGATGAAGTTTGAGAGAAAAATATGAAAGTAGTAAAGAAAAGGGAAATGAAAATGAAAAAGAAAGGGAGGTGGGTGTTGACTAGTCAAAAGCTAGTCACAGCTTTGCTCCCTTGGCGAAACTAGTCCCTCAAGTTCGGTTGCGGTTGCGTGAATTACCTAAACGAGATATTTTTAAAACGCGTATCAACGGGAGATGTTATAAACATATAACGGAATTTAAAATAGTTAAACGGAAAAGTAAACGGAAAAAGGCGGGATGTTACATTACCTACTCCTTAAAAGAAATTTCATCCCGAAATTTAAGTAGGCGTAGTAGTCGTTGTTTCTTACTCGGAATCTTGCGTTTCCGGAACCGGGAACAAGTGAGGGTATTTCTTTTGCATTTGATCTTGCCTTTCCCAAGTAATCTCGGGTCCTCTTTTGGCATTCCAACGAACCTTGACAATTGGAATTCGGCTTTGTTTCAACGTCTTGACGGAGGTGTCCACAATCTCCACCGGTTCCTCCACAAAATGAAGTTTGTCATCAATAGTAAGCTCCTCGAGAGGGACGACGGTATCGGGTTCGGCAAGGCACTTTTTCAAGTTAGATACTTGGAAGGTAGGATGAACGGAGCTCAATTGAGGTGGAAGATCTAAATGATAAGCAACGGTTCCAATACGCTCCACGATTTCGAAAGGACCAATATACCGCGGATTTAGCTTCCCGCCTTTCCCAAAATGGATTACACCTTTCCAAGGTGTGACTTTTAACATTACTCGGTCACCGACTTGAAATTCGAGGTCGTTGCGTCGTTTGTCGGTATAGCTCTTTTGACGACTTCGGGCCATCCTAAGCCTATCTCGGATTTGAACGATTTTCTCGGTTGTTTCTTGAATGAGTTCGGGTCCGGTGATTTGTGTGTCGCCTACTTCGGCCCAACAAAGAGGTGAACGACATTGTCTGCCATATAAAGCTTCGAATGGTGCGGCGTCAATACTCGCGTGATAACTATTATTGTAAGAGAATTCGGCGAGAGGTAAGTGCTTTTCCCAAGCTTATCCAAAATCGACGACGCAAGCTCGTAACATGTCTTCCAAGGTTTGGATTGTGTGTTCACTTTGTCCGTCGATTTGAGGATGATATGCGGTGCTCATGTCTAAACGCGTTCCCAACGCTTCTTGTAAAGTACACCAAAATCTAGAAACAAAACGGCCATCTCGGTCGGAGATAATCGATAACGGTACACCGTGTCGGGCTACGATCTCCTTAATGTAAAGTTGTGCAAGTTTCTCCATTTTATCGGTTTCCTTCATGGCTAGGAAGTGCGTGGATTTGGTGAGTCGGTCAACAATAACCCAAATAGTATCATAACCGCCAACCGTCTTTGGTAGTTTGGTGATAAAATCCATCGTTATCCTTTCCCACTTCCATTGTGAGATCTCGGGTTGTTGAAGTAGTCTGGACAGTCTTTGGTGTTCGGCTTTGACTTTGGAACATGTCAAACACTTGGAAACATAAGTAGCTACGTCCCTTTTCATGTTCGGCCACCAATATTGTTGTTTAAGGTTGTGGTACATCTTATTGGCACCGGGGTGGATCGAGTATCGTGACTTATGGGCTTCATCTAAAATAAGACTTCGTAGGTCCCCAAATCTAGGCACCCAAATCCTTCCGGCGAAATATCGAAGTCTCCCTAACTTCGAATCGAGAGACGAGAATGTTCAAGAGCTCGTGTGAAATGTTTTCATCCTTGAGAGCCTCATCTTGGGCTACCCGAATTTGGCTATTAAGGTTTCTGTGGATGGTGATGTTTAAAGCTCGTACACGAAGAGGCACCGCTCTTTCTTTTTGACTTAAGGCATCAGCTACTACATTTGCCTTTCTGGGATGGTAACGAAGCTCACAATCGTAATCATTTAAGGTTTCAATCCACCTTCGTTATCTCATGTTTAGTTGTTTTTAATCGAAGATGTGTTGGAGACTTTTGTGATCGGTAAAGATAGTACTCTTGGTTCCATAAAGATAGTGTCTCCACATTTTAAGTGCAAAGACAACGGCTCCGAGTTCGAGATCATGTGTCATGTAGTTTCGTTCATGAATTTTGAGTTGTCGACAAGCATAAGAAATGACTTTCATTCGTTGCATCAACACACACCCAAAACCATGTTTCGAGGCGTCGCAATACACAACAAAATTATCATTGCCTTCGGGAAGTAACAAGATAGGAGCGGTGGTTAGCTTCATTTTCAAGATTTGAAATGCGGATTCTTGTTCGGTTGCCCAAACAAATTTTCTTCCCTTATGAGTTAACGCGGTTAGAGGACGAGCGAAAAAAGAGAAATCTTTGATGAATCTACGATAATATCCGGCGAGACCCAAGAATTGACGAATGTGAGTAGGAGTAGTAGGAGTCTCCCATTTACTAATGGCTTCGATTTTTGATGGATCGACTTTAATACCTTGGTCACTTACAACATGACCAAGAAATTGAACTTCCTTCAACCAAAATTCACACTTGGAGAATTTGGCATAGAGTCGTTCTTGTCTTAAAAGTTCAAGCACAAGTAGGAGGTGTTCCTCGTGTTCTTCTTCGCTTTTAGAATAAACCAAAATATCATCAATGAACACGATAACGAATTTGTCAAGATACGGTTTGCACACGCGGTTCATAAGATCCATGAACACTGCCGGTGCATTAGTGAGACCAAATGGCATGACAAGGAATTCATAACTACCATAACGAGTTCGGAAAGCGGTTTTGGAGACATCTTCCCCCTTAACCCTTAATTGATGATAACCTGAGCAGAGATCGATTTTCGAATATACACAAGACCCTTGTAGTTGATCAAAGAGGTCATCGATGCGAGGAAGAGGATATCGGTTCTTAACCGTAAATTTGTTTAGTTCACGATAATCAATGCACATTTGTAGGGATCCGTCTTTCTTTTTAACAAACAAAATCGGAGCTCCCCAAGGTGAATGGCTAGGTTGGATAAAACCACGATCAAGTAGTTCTTGGATTTGACTTTTCAATTCTTGCATTTCGGATGGAGCGAGTCTATATGGTGCACGTGCTACTGGTGCGGCTCCCGGAATAAGATCGATTTGGAATTCAACCGGTCGATGAGGTGGAAGACCCGGTAATTCGTCGGGAAATACATCGGAATAGTCACTAATAATTGGCACATCATCGATGTGCTTCTCATCGGACTCGACTTTCTTAATGTGAGCAAGGATCGCAAAACAACCCTTACGAAGTAGTTTTCTAACTTTAATGCACGAAACGAGGTTGAGCCCGGTGCAACTCTTATCGCCATAAACAATCAAGGGTTCACCATTCTCGATAGGAATTTGGATTGCGTTAAGATCACAAAGGATGTGAGATTTCGTTTTGGCTAGCCAATTCATACCGATTATTACATCGAAGCTTCCTAGTTCCATGGGTATCAAGTCAATTTCAAACTCATTACCCAAAATGTTTAACGTACACCCCCGATAATATGTGTCGGCACTCAATAGTTTCCCGTTGGCCACTTCAATGGTATAAGTGGTATCTAGTAGAAGTGGTGGAGTGCTAAAAGAATGAGTCAAAGTCTTGGATACAAAACTCTTATCGGCACCCGAATCAAATAAACAAGTAACATAAGTGTTGTTGAGGAGAAACGTACCCGTGACTAATTCATTGTCATCTCGGGCTTCCTCGGTGTTAATGTTGAAAGCTCGGCCGCGTGAGTTGGGGTTGGCTTTCTTCTTCGGACATGCATTTCTAAAATGACCTGTTTGGCTACATGACCACCCCTTTTGGCACCGGTGGCAAAATAGATTGCTACATTCACCATAGTGGTGTTTGTGGTATTTGTTGCAAAAGGGTTTATTTCCGCCATAACTTTTCTTGGCGTCGGAGGTGAAAGGCTTTTTGGTGAAGTTGTTGTTGTAGTTGTTGCTTGATTGGGGGTTTCCCATTTTCTTTTGTTGCCACCTGATTTATCCTCGGCCTTAGGTGTCGGAACTACGATTTCGTCAACCGTTTCTATCAATTGGCGGGCCATGTTTAAGGCTTGTTGTAGGTTAGCGGGTTTGGATGACATCACTCCTTGTTTGATGCTCTTTGGAAGACCATCCATATAGAGTTCAACCCTTTGAGATTCGGGGTTCACGAGGTTGGGACACATCAAGGATAGCTCAGCGAATCGTTGATTGTAGGCCTTGAGATCATTTCCAACCGCCTTTAAAGTTCTTAGCTCTTGTTCGAGCTTTCGGGTTTCTTCACGAGGGAAAAATTCGACGATCATCCTTTCCCTTAAATCGGCCCAAGAGAGGGCGTGAGCTTCATCAGTACCCACCGATTGTACATACGTGTTCCACCACGTGAGGGCGATACCGGCAAAGGTGTGGGTGGAATATTTGACTTTATCTTGGTCCCGATAACCGCTTATGCTAAAAATGGCTTCCGTTTGTTCGAACCATCGAGTGAGTACAACCGGTCCCCCGATTCCATCAAAAGTGTGAGGTTTGCACCCCATGAAGGCTTTATAGGAGCACCCTTCGCTTGAGTTACTGGCCCCTTGATTGTTTTTGTTGTTATTATTATTGTTGTTATTGTTGTTGGTGGTGTGACCGGTCATGGCTGCCTCTATGGCGGTGGCTACCATTCGTTGTAGAGCTTGTTCGGGTGTCTCACGGCGTGGTCTACGGCGAGGAGCCATTGTTCCTTCAAAACACAAGAATATCGTTGATTAGTATTCTTAATAATACTAACCATGATATGGAATAAGGATAGAGAGAAATTTTCCTTGACTCGCCTTAAATTCTTTATGTCATAATGTCGGAATGTTCATATGAGTCACCGAAATATAATCCCATAAATTATATTACCCTAATTCATATGTGCATTCGACACTATTTCATATAGTCAAGGTGGCGCGTCAATTAAATCAAGTAACGTGAGATTAAGATTGAATAAGAATTAGATATGATAGAAGAGTTCGAGTATAATGCACAAGTAGTCAAGTAATTCCTACTTCAAGTCTATATGCCGGTTGTAGTCTAGACTCACCAATGTACCCTATGACTCGGGGTCGACACCCATGAACTCTAAATCCCTATAACCAACGCTCTGATACCATCTGTAGCGACCCGACCAAATCATGTTTGACGGCGCCAACTACTTAGGTCCTGTCACGTGGTCGTAAGTCTTTAACAAGACGTTTGACCAAAATATGTCGCCTTCATTTCATAAGTAAAAGGATGTTTCAAGTTTACAAAAGTAGTTCAATGATAAGTTACATTTCAATGTTTAACATACAAATGAAACCTATGCGACACAATTTATAAAAGTAGTCAAAAGAGGCTCCAACTATGAACGTACACTCGACATCCAAGCAAGTATCAAAAAGTAAGCGGAAGCATGTATCCTTAAGCATTCAAGGACCTGAGAAAACATATAGAAAACTGTCAATGAAAACATTGGTGAAATCATAGGTGTTTTAGTAAACGTTGTATTTGAACCACAAGATTTAATATAAGATGATTATCAAAATCATTTGCATTCCTAAGTTGTTATTTGTTTCGCGGGCACCCAATTATCAAACTTAACTGTTTTGTACCCTGTTACGTAGTGTTAGAACATACACTATACTCGAAAATATATTTCATCCACTAACGGTAGCGAACCGTCCGAATGAGGCTCGTCAAGCCCATGTGATCACATAATATAAGTTCTCGTTTACACCCTGCAAGTGTAACTAATGATAATTGAATTGAGGATTTTGGTTCAAACCCATACGTGGAATGTTCGTTTTCGTACTTGTGTTCAAAGTGTAAAAGTATGATACATATATGTTTCTCATCCCATAGTTTAAAGCATAAAAGTTGTTTGAAAGATGGGACTATGATCTCACCTTGTGTGCGCGAGTAATAAGTACTTCAACAAGTAACGTGAGCAAAGAACACTGCTAGTCTTGGCCTAAACAAATAGGTCGTATCAATAACGGTAAACACGATAGGTCAAAAATGTTCAATTAGTCCTATGGCTCATTACGACTCGATCACTAAAGCATGTGAATCAAATTATCAAGTTTCATGCAAGGCACAAGTATAAAAGCATGTTAGGATGATTGCATAAGTATTTGGTTAAGTTTGATTAAACGTCAACTTTGGTCGGGTCAAAGTCAACGAAAAAGTCAACATGTTCGGGTCGGGTCCCGAACTATTTTTCTGAGGTTTTTATTCATATATAAGCATGTTAGAACAAGTTACATGTGAATCGGAGGTGCGTAGCATAGCAAACATTTTTCGAATTTTGACTATGTAGGTCAAAACCCAAACACGGCAAATGCCGCGCCGCGACCAAGGAGTGCCGCGCCGCGACATTTAACGTGGTCTGGTGCCTGGTCAGTCTCAATTCTTCAAGTCAAAATTAAATCTTCAAATTAGCACAATTCACAAATCGTAAAGACTTAGAACACGTATCTTATATCATTGGAAAGGTAATTTGACGAGGAGCACAACTAAACACGTTTCATCAATCAAAAACATGATTTGCAAATATCGAGTTTCCAAATTAAATGATCAAATAAATGCTCATCATTTATGTTCAAGTTCGTCAATGCACATTCTAACACGCCGTTTTATAGGTAATCAAGCATACAATACAACCTAACACTTACAAATAACATCTCATGTCATTCAAAGCATCAAAAGTCCATTTCCAAGTTCATCAAACCCTAACCCAATTTCACCAAAACCACTAATCAAGTTCATGAAGTTTTCTAACGCAACCTACACATCAAATTGAAGCTAGTGATACTAGGAACACATTTAATGCTTGCACTTTAACATAACAACAACATTTAAGCACCCAAATCATCAATCAAACACACCAAACTTTCAAGTTCATGCTAGTTACCAAAAATAACAAGATCGAACATATAAATCATATATTCATGTTAGACTTGAGCCATAGACACTTATTAACAACTTTATAAGTTAAAAACATCAAGAACACAAAATCTTGTGATTTTAAAAAGTTACCCAAATGTAATGAAATCGGTATGGAATCGAAGAGGAAATTGCAAGGATTCCAAATATGTAATTTGTTTTGATTGAAGCTTGCTTGAACGAATTTAGATGATGATTCCTTGTGATGAAGTTTGAGAGAAAAATATGGAAGTAGTAAAGAAAAGGGAAATGAAAATGAAAAAGAAAGGGATGTGGGTGTTGACTAGTCAAAAGCTAGTCACATCTTTGCTCCCTTGGCGAAACTAGTCCCTCGAGTTCGGTTGCGGTTGCGTGAATTACCTAAACGAGATATTTTTAAAATGTGTATCAACGGGAGATGTTATAAACATATAACGGAATTTAAAATAGTTAAACGGAAAAGTAAACGGAAAAAGGCGGGATGTTACAGCAAACCTGTCCGAAACACCATTTTCTCTCTCATTTCCAGAGTATCTCGTCACGATTATATACTACATCAAATTCTAGATTTTATTTATCCGCTCGTCCGAACCGACAATCACCCCAGTGTAATAGAAGAAGTCAACGAGCTTCGCGCTCGGGTAGTGGCTTTGGAGAATATGGTGCAAAGGTTACAAACACCAGCAGCAGCACCAGCAGCAGCACCAGTACTACCATCATCAACGCCAACAGTACCATTACCACCCCTAATCACAACCGCGTCGTAAACCTCAACTTTACAATCTGTCCCATGAGTGAAAGGACCCGTTCATATACATTATAAACGATTCACAATAGTTGATTTCATCGTGAGGTATTTGACCTCTATATGATACATTTTACAAACATTGCATTCGTTTTTAAAAGATAAACTTTCTTTACATTGAAAATTGACAGACATGCATACCCTTTCTTAATATCCACAATCCAAACTATAATTGACTTAATAATAATCTTGAGAAACTCAATGACTCAAATGGAACGTCTTTCAAAATGTATGTCATGAAAGACTCCAAGTAATGTCTTTAAAATGAGCTAATGCAGAGCGGAAGATTTCTTTAAATACCTGAGAATAAACATGCTTTAAAGTGTCAACCAAAAGGTAGGTGAGTTTATTAGTTTATCATAATCATTCATTTCCATCATTTTAATAGACCACGAGAATTTCATTTCCAGTTCTAATAAATATACGTCCCATGCATAGAGACAAAAAATCATTCATATGGATTGAACACCTGGTAACCGACATTAACAAGATGCATATAAGAATATCCCCTATCATTCCGGGAAATCCTTCGGACATGATAAAATAACATCGGAGTACTAAAGCATCCGTTACAACGGATGGGGTTTGTTGGGCCCAATAGATCTATCTTTAGGATTCGCGTCAATTAGAAGACTGGTTTACTAATTCGTAGGTTACCAAGTAAAAGGGGCATATTCGGCTTCGATCATTCAACCATATAATGTAGTTTCGATTACTTGTGTCTATTTCGTAAAATATTTATAAAAATTTCGCATGTATTCTCAGCCCAAAAATATAAAGGGTAAAAAGGCAAATGAAACTCACCTATTGTATTTCGTAGTAAAAATACAGATAACGTCATTGAACAGGTGCAAGGTTGACCTCGGATTCACGAACCTAAATTAAGTATATATATTTATATGTTGGTCAATATTTGTATAGCAATTTAGGTCAGGCCATAGTGTACCACAATCCTAATGCTCGAGTTTAGTATGCAAAAGTCAACAAAAGTCAATTTGATTCAAAATGATTTCCAAAACTTATATATGATTATTATATAGTTTAAATATCGTCGTTTTATATTTTTAAATATATTTAAAAGATTTTATTAGAGTAAATAACATAATTCATTTATTATTAAAATTTATATAATAAAAATATACTTTTATATATCTTAAGTAATAAAATTTATAAAGTTCATTTATTATAATATGATAGGTATTATTAATGTAAATATATTACGTATAATAAAATATCTTTGTATTACATATTTATTTGATAAAATAACATTGATAATGATAATAAGTAAAAGTTGTATTATTTTGTAATAATTTATAATTATTATTCTATTAATAAAAATATCAATATTTATATTTTACTAAAAGTGATATTATGATAAAACGATAATTCTAATTATGATAACATTAATATTTACAATACTTTTTAATATTATCTTTAAAATTAATAATTCTATTAATAATGATATTTTATAATAACAATGACATTTCTATTAAAATTATAATTTTTGTTAAAATGATAGTTTTAATACTAACGATACTTTTAATAATAATAGTAATGATAAAAATAATAAGAACGATAATTTTATCTAAATCAATATCTTATAATATTTTAATTTCATCATGATACACATACTCATTATTTCCTAATCGTTTCGTTTAATAGCTTTTAATCGACTTTTATATCGTGTTCATAATGATAATAATAGTAATCAAAATAATTAGATGTTACTAATATTAGTTTTAATTACAATAATACTAATAATGATAATTACTATGACATTATTAACGATAATACTAATAATTATTTTAATGATAAGATAATAATAATAATGTAACAACCTGACATCATTTTACCAAAAACACGCCTTCAAAAAAATTTTGTCAGACAGCGTATCTAGACGGCGTCCCATAATCTGGACGGCGTCCAGAGATAAAGACCAGGACGGCATCCCATGATTCTGGACGGCGTCCAAATGAACTAAAGTGGACTGATCAGTTTTTATTTACACGCGACTGGAAAACCCGCTTCCCGACACTTTTAAACGTAACCAATTTCACAATATGTCATATTAAGTAAAACTAAGATGTTTCCACCATAAAAACAAGTTTTACAACACTGGGCCCACAATGACCCGTTTTATAAATAATGTAGCGATTTCGACCCATTTATCTCTTTAGACGGATTAGGACTCCACAACCCAACCCGATACCAAGAGCATAATCCCGGGGACTACCAAAAACCCCCATGCGCGTCCAATTATCCGAAAGCTACCCCATCAAGCCCAACCGCTCCTGCACGTCTAGTTTAACAACTAGCTAGCATCATTAACACAATACCTGTAAAAAGGTAAACAACGAGAGGGGTAAGCATAAAGCTTAGTGAATGCAATAATTATACACATACATATATAATATACCTACTTGCAATCACTTACACAAATACCGTAAACATGCTAGCAAACACAATTAGCTTATCGTCACAAATACAAGCTATAACCTCCAATAATCATGCTAGCATAACACAAGCATATATAACATGAATAATATAATATGCTTACAACACAAATAACCATGGTTAACCAATAGTACAAGGGAACGGCGCTCGCGAAAACGCCATCGGTGTTCACAACATCCGTTAGGGCACTTAACACCTCGCACCACTAACCCCTAAGATGGCACCTTAACACCTCGGCACTTCACCCCGAGTGGCATCTTAACACCTCGATGCTTCACTCATTATTTTACGGAGTGGTGTCTTAACACCTCGACACTACACTCCTAGGTGGCATCTTAACACCTCGATGCTACACCCGAGTGGCATCTTAACACCTCGATGCTACACTCTTCACGTGAAACGTGGTGTCTTAACACCTTGACACTACACATTTCACGCTACAACAAATAGATACATTATATACCTACGCATATAATTATTCCACTCACCTTATCACGTCGGTGGTGATTTAGCACTTCCGTATGCTTCGAGCAAGGTACCTAATACATAAGTACACATTCAATACACAACTTGTGGAATTAACAACAATACTCACTCACACCCAAAATCGCCCATAAAATGGCCAAGACTCATCTTTAATTACTAAAACTAGTGATGTAAGTCTACTAACACCAATTAGCACAAACTTAGGGTGTTTCATACCCATTTCACCCAATTAGGTCAACCTTAACTCATTTGACCCATTTCAACACTTATACATACCATTTTAGCCAAACATGACCCATTTACAATTCTTCCATCATTTACAAGTGTATTAATGACTAATCAACATAATTTAACACTTACAACTTCAATTCACATGGCCAAACCCTAGATCATAGCTATTAGGGTTTTCCTTATCTCAACATAACCCAAATTCACCCATTTTACCCCCAAATGGGTCTTACAAGTTTCAACACTCCTAAAATCACTAATACTAGTGATTATACCCCACTTACAAACCTTAAACATGCTTAAATCATTAACCAACCCAAAACCCGCAAAATATCAAAATACTGGGTTTCCATAAACCCTCTTCATCATCTAAAAGGGTTTTACAAATAACAAGCTCAAACCCTAAATGTACACAAGAATCTTAACAATGAAATTCGGAGTTGAGACTTACCAATACTACCAAAATGTAGCCGTGAATAAAAGGAACAACTTTAACTCTCAAACTTTGACCCGAAACGCTCATCTTCTTCACCAAACCAAGCTTTCTCACTCTAAATTAACCCTCTCTCTCTCAAATAAGATGAGAGTGTTTTGTGTGGGTGAGAATGAGCTCCAAATGGAGTTCTAGATCATTTTTGATGATCCCAAACCAACCCCAAGTGAAAAGACCCAAATACCCCTTTTAATTTGAGTAAAATAGAGCTGCTGGCCCGTCAGGCCTTCTGGACGGCGTCCAAAAATCTTGGACGACGTCCTAACCTTCATTGTTAGACGGCGTCCCAAAGTCTGGATGGAGTCCCAATGAACTGAGTCTGAAACTGAACTTGTTTTGGTCGTAACTTTCAAACCGTAACTCCATTTTCGACGAATCAAATATCGTTGGAAACGTAATGAGATTTACTATCCAATGGTAAGGTTTTAGAACATCAACTCCAACTTTATTTGGGATCCAAATATACACTTACATGCCTCGTATTTCGAATGTCATTCGAAATAACTCGTAACTGAAAACGGGTGTTGAAACTCTCACCCACTTAAATTGGATCATGTCCTCGTGATCCGCACCTATAATAGAAGTTAAGCAGTTCTCCCTCGAACATATCCGCTTCCAATGCGGAGTCACACAAGTAGTACTTGCATCCGCACTCTCGTTTCGTGCACTAATGCATCATAATACAACAATATTGGGTAATCAACCCACGAGTCGAAACAACCGTAACCGTTGCTCCCACGCCGAGTATCCAAACTCATACCATACACTTCACAATCGTCCTAAGAGTAGAACAATTTGCCGACAAACATCATCGTCACGCCTCACGATCTTACTAAACACAACCAAGCCCGACATCCATAACATCTTCTACAAATCCGAAGATCTTACCACACGCTAATAATCACTAGCGTGCACTACCGCAACAAACGATAACTCACACACTCAACGTCCAGAGTTTCCATATAGGAAAATACGAAAATCACTACATATACCTTCAAGAAAAAGTTCTCTCGGCTACAACACACCACCAGCTACGTCCGTAACCCTATCACTCAATCAGTCAATCCGCACACGACCAATCCGTCACTGGATTAATCCAGGACAACAATAATACACTATGTGCTGAGCAAAACATCAACACTCGACGAGGGTTCCTCCTCTAAACCCTACGACACAACCACACCAGACGGCTTCCTAGTACTAGCATGGAGACTAATCATATACCAGAATCCCGTCAAGGCGAATTATCATCACAAAATTCCGCAATTCGCCACACGATCTACAAAAATATTCACCATGCCGGGTGGACCTTCCTACCTAGACCGTCTGTTAAATATGGTCTCGACATTTCAATGCAACTAACAGTTGCATTACTAGGGAACACACTCTCGCAAACAAACAACATCCGCGTGTCTCGATGTGAGACAATCAGAATCGACACTCTCCGCCTCACATTCATCCATAAAGTGGAATAATCCACTAACAATCTCCACAATTGCGTTTCTCGACAGGGAAAATACGATATTCGTCACGATATCGAACTTGTTCTCATTCAATTATACTGTCCGGGTTTCATGACAACCCAGATTTTTCACTACGGGAGCACTCGCAACGACACTTCATTCTCTCACTCCGGGATCTCAAACTTCACATTTGGTCTCATACCGCACATTGGTACTACACGACCACCTTACATAGGAAGTCTTACACTTCCTTTGATCCCATCATCACAATCTTCACGTATAACATTCCAGAGTTGTAACTCACAATCGTAAAGCACGATCTCGAGTCGACATTAGCAACCCGTCACTCTTCCTCGTTAGGAACTCCGAATACCTATTGAGGCTTAGCACGGTACGCTCCGACATTTCACTATACATAACACCACTGGAGTTTTCCTCGGGCGATAGTAAAAACTCCCCCACTTAGGATTTATCTCCCTATTCTCACCGCCAAGATGATAACATCTCGCGGAATTGAAATTCCACGTCACACCTGACCATTGTCACTGTTGGTCATAAACATCAATTCACCGCAAATTCACTTTAAGCTCTCAGAGCCGACAGGCACAATCACTTGAGACGTCGTACACGCAATGACATCGCACATTCATACCACAATTCACAACTAACTACCTTAATTGTTTGAAAAGCAAACTCCACCAAAGTCCTACATATGACTCTAAGCCTAGGCATATGTCACGCCGCTTACTTAGTCGTGATTCTTAGTCGAGATCACCCGCCCTTCCACGCAATGAACTTTTTCAACAATTGCTCACTCTCATGGAGAAGAGTGACCAATTCCGACACCATAATTGCATCCACCACAATGTCAACACTTCATCATATCCTTCGGACTAACCGACCATTAAGTCCGTCACCGGCTCACCGATCATCTCTACCCGTCTATCACTTAAGAGCAACAAGATTCGCTCACCCGTCACTTCATAAGAAGTATTCGTCACAATGCTCTTAAACTTTGACTTTCGCAACCGTGGAATTACCATCACCCGTCGATCACTATTATAATCTCCGATGCTTCTAAGGGTATCTCACGGGCACCCTAAGCACAAAGTGATCACACCACTACCGGAGTTGAACATTACACTAGCAGGTATAAAAAGGCACCTGACGCAGTGTCATACAGACTCCCACCACAATCAAATGAATTTTAGAAAATCGATCTTTAGGTTCCATACACCCGATGTCACCCATCTCTCTATAATAATGACCCGAAGTCATACCTACCCGACAACCTTACGGTTTATTGTCTTATCGAAAGTTCCTAGCGATCACACGCTACTCGCAGTTTCCACAAGGCCAAACGATATAGCCTAATGAGGCCCTTCATCTAACACAAGGAGATGCTCGAGGATACCAAGTCTTACACCCTTCTACATCTCGATAAAACCACTACTACAAGGGATATTCCATTAGGAATGTTGCCCTATAATCTACAACACACTAACGCAATCAACATTACACGGGTCCCACTCCCATGAGTTTAACGACCCGAAGACTCCTCGATTCGCCAATTCCAAGGCGACTCACAACAAGAATCCTAACACGATTCTCTAACCTCACACTCTACCGAGTGTAACTCAAAACTACAATCTTTAGACTTGTCGCATTCCATTACAGAATTCAAGTCCTTGTCGCACACACGCAAACGTAAATCGATCTTCCTAGTTACGATGGGTAACTAAAACCAATAACAATCTCAATAATGCACCCACTACTTAGGGTGGCTAAGCACGCACCAAACTTGTGAGGTGGCTCACTCACTTAACTAACCGAATCCATCGTAACACTTCACGACTCGCAACGAACCCGATGCGACTACAAGCACATCACCCGAGACAACTATCACTTAGGAACCAATAAAGATTCCTCATTTATCCCGAATCTACCCCAACCATGCCACGTTTCCTCCGTTCGGTACTCGTCATGTCATGCTTGATGTCAAGATACACTTTCGTAATAATGGTGATCGGTCACTATTACAAATGCGTACCTTACCATTTCCACATGGTCACGCAAAGTACTTTACCCGAACTAACGCAACATTCACACAAAATAACACGCGATAACTCCTAGTACCCGAATGACCAAAGTCCTTACCGTGAACTTGATCATTCAAAACCGCCAAACCTTTGAATCTCACCAATAGATTCATCTCTAAGACAACGCACCAATTAGGTACCTGTATATATATATATATATATATATATATATATATATATATATATATATATATATATATATATATATATATATATATATATATATACACCAATATACAATAGTAATAAACGTACACAAGTACACCACAACGACAAGTCAACCTACAACCTAGGTGACTATCACTAAAACAACGTCCAAGTTCGCCTACTTACCTTAGGCACTAGCAATCTAAGGCACTAATTTACACGCGAAATAAGGCCCCACATCATCACACTTTGGACAAAAACAAGTCCTAGTTAGTCACCTACTCTAAGGCACTAACAAATCTCAATCCGACCCGTAATCCTACAAGTCCCGCAAATAACGTACAACCGCCAATAAGTCTAAGACTAGGCACCTATTCCAAGGTCACCTAATTCCCTTAGACTATGCTCTGATACCACTTGTAACAACCCGACTTCATTTTACCAAAAACACGCCTTAAAAAATTTTTTGTCAGACAGCGTATCTGGACGGCGTCCCATAATCTGGACGGCGTCCAGAGATAAAGACCAGGATGGCATCCCATGATTCTGGACGGCGTCCAAATGAACTAAAGTGGACTGATCAGTTTTTATTTACACGCGAGTGGAAAACCCGCTTCCCGACACTTTTAAACGTAACCAATTTCACAATATGTCATATTAAGTAAAACTAAGATGTTTCCACCATAAAAACAAGTTTACAACACTGGGCCCACAATGACCCGTTTTACAAATAATGTAGCGATTTCAACCCATTTATCTCTTTAGATGGATTAGGACTCCACAACCCAACCCGATACCAAGAGCATAATCCCGGGGACTACCAAAAACCCCCATCCGCGTCCAATTATCCGAAAGCTACCCCATCAAGCCCAACCGCTCCTGCACGTCTAGTTTAACAACTAGCTAGCATCATTAACACAATACCTGTAAAAAGGTAAACAACGAGAGGGATAAGCATAAAGCTTAGTGAATGCAATAATTATACACATACATATATAATATACCTACTTGCAATCACTTACACAAATATCGCAAACATGCTAGCAAATACAATTAGCTTATCGTCACAAATACAAGCTATAACCTCCAATAATCATGCTAGCATAACACAAGCATATATAACATGAATAATATAATATGCTTACAACACAAATAACCATGGTTAACCAATAGTACAAGGGAACGGCGCTCGCGAAAATGCCATTGGTGTTCACAACATCCGTTAGGGCACTTAACACCTCGCACCACTAACCCCTAGGATGGCACCTTAACACCTCGGCACTTCACCCCGAGTGGCATCTTAACACCTCGATGCTTCACTCATTATTTTACGGAGTGGTGTCTTAACACCTCGACACTACACTCCTAGGTGGCATCTTAACACCTCGATGCTACACTCGAGTGGCATCTTAACACCTCGATGCTACACTCTTCACGTGAAACGTGGTGTCTTAACACCTCGACACTACACATTTCACGCTACAACAAATAGATACATTATATATCTACGCATATAATTATTCCACTCACCTTATCACGTCGGTAGTGATTTAGCACTTCCGTATGCTTCGAGCAAGGTACCTAATACATAAGTACACATTCAATACACAACTTGTGGAATTAACCACAATACTCACTCACACCCAAAATCGCCCATAAAATGGCCAAGACTCATCTTTAATTACTAAAACTAGTGATGTAAGTCTACTAACACCAATTAGCACAAACTTAGGGTGTTTCATACCCATTTCACCCAATTAGGTCAACCTTAACTCATTTGACCCATTTCAACACTTATACATACCATTTTAGCCAAACATGACCCATTTACAATTCTTCCATCATTTACAAGTGTATTAATGACTAATCAACACAATTTAACACTTATAACTTCCATTCACATGGTCAAACCCTAGATCATAGCTATTAGGGTTTTCCTTATCTCAACATAACCCAAATTCACCCATTTTACCCCCAAATGGGTCTTACAAGTTCCAACACTCCTAAAATCACTAATACTAGTGATTATACCCCACTTACAAACCTTAAACATGCTTAAATCATTAATCAACCCAAAACCCGCAAAATATCAAAATAGTGGGTTTCCATAAACCCTCTTCATCATCTAAAAGGGTTTTACAAATAACAAGCTCAAACCCTAAATGTACACAAGAATCTTAACAATGAAATTCGGAGTTGAGACTTACCAATACTACCAAAATGTAGCCGTGAATGAAAGGAACAACTTTAACTCTCGAGCTTTGACCCGAAACGCTCACCTTCTTCACCAAACCAAGCTTTCTCACTCAAAATTAACCCTCTCTCTATAAAATAAGATGAGAGTTTTTTGTGTGGGTGAGAATGAGCTCTAAATGGAGTTCTAGATCATTTTTGATGATCTCAAACCAACCCTAAGTGAAAACACCCAAATACCCCTTTTAATTTATGTAAAATAGAGCTGCTGGCCCGTCAGGCCTTCTGGATGGCTTCCAAAAAGCTTGGACGGCGTCCTAACCTTCATTGTTGGATGGCGTCCCAAAGTCTGGACAGAGTCCCAATGAACTGAGTCTGAAACAGAACTTGTTTTGGTCTTAACTTTCAAACCGTAACTCCGTTTTCGACGAATCAAATATCGTTGGAAACGTAATGAGATTTACTATCCAATGGTAAGGTTTTAGAACATCAACTCCAAATTTATTTGGGATCCAAATATACACTTACATGCCTCATATTTTGAATGTCATTCGAAATAACTCGTAACTGAAAACGGGTGTTACAAATAATAACAATAACAATAATCATTTTTAAATAATAATATTTATATTAATAATGATAATAATAATAATAATAATAATAATAAAGATAATAATAATAATAATTAGATAATAATAATAATACTAATTATAACTTTAACGATAATAACGATAGTAATAATAATAAAAATAACAATTTTTAATGATAAATCCTTTTATTGATAAAGATAATAATAATAATATTAATAATAAGATAAAACTAGAATGACGATAATAACGACGATAATAATAATCATTTTTAATAATAATACAAAAATTAAGTTGACTATAATTTCTAATCTGTTCATCGAAACCATTCGAGTACTAAATGAAAAGTTCTTAATTTTTCTCTAGCTTTTCAACGACATGCATATCTTATACCTTATCTCAACCGCATATATAACTAATTCAGGATTCAACATAACATAACTAAAGGCAATATCAAAAGTACAAACATGCATAATCCTATATTCTCGAGCACTAGTCAGGGATACACTATTAGTATGTAAAAGTTAAGTTATGAGTGCTCACGTATCAATATTGAGATTCAATATTGCAGGAAAGGTACGTTGACGCAACGGAGATGATAAACACTAATTTGACCTCACGAGCATACCCATGAACCATACCCATCACCTCCATAGCTATAACCCATAATTTCCTTAGCCCTATCCTACTCAAAAACCAGTTTTGAAAATAACCCACTCATGACCTCGTCGTAGTATTTTAGGTAAATAATACTAATAATATTACCAATACTCCTAATAATATTATTACTAATAATATTAATCTTAATATGAATAATAATAATAATAATAATAATAATAATAATAATAATAATAATAATAATAATAATAATAATAATAATATAAATAATAATAAATAAGGTAATATAGAGGAGTATATGTGTGTGTACGAGTGAATGAAAAAAAATTGATCCCAAAAATGAAATCGATCGAACTTTAAAGACCTGACCTCTCTCCCTCAGCCATGCGATCACATGGGGTTGTGAGGGAGTCCTCATGCGATCGCATGAGGCCTATTTACAGCTCACATTCGACTAATGGAAGTTGCCGACACTTATTTTAATTATTATTATATTTATATTATATTTAATTTATATAATTACTTATATATTATATTATATTTACGTTCATGGTAAAAATATAATTTTTACAAAGATGACTTGTACGTTGACACTCGACTCATATACCACTTTCGGTTTTTTGAACGCACTTTCTACGTTTAGAAAACTAGCCTTTTACGTTACGCGACGTGTACCTTTAATAATAATTTGACTTATTTATCAATAAATTACTTTATGAAAATATATCTTATAAAATTCGAGCATCGTGGTCATTTACTTCTATAAAACAGAGTCTCATTTGTTTATTAAAATACGTTTATTGATATTGAAACATTTTATATTATACATTAACGCGTTTGTAAAATATATATATATTCTTACTTAAAATATAGTTTTGTATATCTCATATATAATTGAAATATCTATCTAATTATATTTCAAAGTTCAAAACATTTAAATAATAGAAAATATCATGTCGTATCACATTTTATGTTTTTGAAACAATATATATATAATTTATAATACAAACTTTAATTAATTCTTTAAAACTTATGTACAATTTATCTTATAAAACGTTTCACTAATAAAGTTCTTTAAAAATTGTTTTTGTATGTCTGAAACAATATTAAATAAAGATGAAAACTTTGTTTTCCAAAACTAAATATATTTAAGAATCATTTTACTAACAAGGTTATATTAGTAGAAATTGTTATATCGTAAAGCATTTTAGGGAAGTAAGATTGAATACACTTTTCATAGGTTTCAAGCTTTCAAATTAACAATTGTTGGTGACACGTGTTATAAAGTCCAAAGGTTAGTTAAACGTACGAAATCACCTTAATGTAAAATGTCGATACCCGTTGTCTAAGTTACTTACATTCCACATTCCAACTTAAAATGATAGTCATACTAGTTATCTTATTAACATCACGAGGAAAATGTTGTAAGGTATGAATTGAAAATAAATTAAGAATCTTCACCAACCCTTGTCTAGTTATCGTTAGTTGACACTTTGTTCTTACTTGTAAAATCACTTTACCATTTTCCGAATATGGTTAAAAAGAATAGATTTCTTAAATCATAGTGGACCTCTTAACAGAGACTCGTAATTATAATTCAATGTATCTGATAAATCAATCATTTGATATTATCTTCTAATTCCATCGCTAATCATATTGAAACAAATACGTTCATATAAAGTATTATACGTTTAATATTTTGTTAACATTCTCAAACTGTTATATATACATATACCTATACATATTCATATCCAATTAAATAATGGTTCGTGAATCATTGAAACTTGGTCGAGGTTTAAATGAATGTATGAGCATAGTTTAAAATCTTTGAAATTTAACTTAACAAACTTTTCTTATCGTGTCGGGAACATATAAAGATTAAAGTTTAAATTTGGTGGAAAATTTCCGGGTTGCACAACGAGCACCAATGTCATACGCCCTGTAGATACCAAGAAATACCAACAACAACAAACTATGAAGTGTTGATTCATAACTTCATTGGAGAAACACTCAGTGGCGATTATGTAATCTCTAAAGTCTTAGAGATTATCTATTCTAACCCTAACCATAAATCAGATGAGTGAATCGAAATTATAGAAGGAAGAGTAGAAACCCTGACAAGAATGATGCGTGATTTATAAGCTAGACTTGTTTTACCAACAGCATCAACAGTACCGTAGCATCACCATCACAGTCAGTGCCGTCAGTGTCATCAGAATCAGCAGCACCTATAACATCACAAACTCCGTCAGTTCAAGAATCACCGTGGACATCATTACGAATCAATAACACGTATATTGTATCAACGAGTTATGAGGTATTAACTCATTCCCTCTGAAGAAATTATATGTATATTATATATATATATATATATATATATATATATATATATATATATATATATATATATATATATATATATATATATATATATAATTTTGAGATCAAAATAAATCTTTCGTACTAAGCTATTATGTATGAATTAAATAAGGGTAAATACTACTCGATTAAATTCATATTACTAATATGCTAAGAGGTACATCCTTCCTTAACAACTTAACCATCGTTAACTACAATCTATGTTTTAATTCAATAAATTCCATCTCATAATAAATCAAGTGTATTATTCAAATATATGTTTGATTTTACACTTTCATCATCGATGTACTCGAAACTTTTCAAATAACATCATTCGTACTTTGCGAAATTCACAAGAATTCCACGAACCGAACATCATACATCAACAAATAAAGAAGTATTGATTCATAATTTCAATGTCATTAAAGAAATACTCCGTAAAAGTTATGTAATTTTTAAAGCCTTTAGGGATTATTCAATTCTAGTTTCAACCGTAAATCAAATGAGTTTAATTTAACATTAACTCATTAAATCTATGTTACATCTGAAGAAAATATACATATATATATTTTCATAAAGATTGTAATAAAATTCTTTTGTACAAAATATTAACTGTGAAATTTTTTTAACGGGTAGGTAATACCCGAGAGATATAAAAATTCACAATTAATATGTTACATTCTTCGAATCTGATTCAGCAAATCATCCATTATACTCCCTACTTTCACAACAATATACATTCTTTTATAGAAATCAAAACAACCATACTCATTCAAAATTTAATTACATATTCTGATTTTGAAATCTCAGAATTCAACTCGAGATATGACCAAAATCATCACTCTTAGATCCTTACATCTTTCACAAGCTATACTTTGACTTCAAAACTGTGTTAGAACATCATATGTATATTAACGATTAAAATCTGTGTTCAAAACCCTTCGAAATTCCTGAAGACACTTCAAATAATGAACAATTGAGATGATGATCCAACCACATATTAACCACAGTCTTGCATCTGAAAAGCTCTCGAAACCAGAGTCATAATTTAACACGTATCCATGTCAGACCCTTTGGCATTTATTAGCAAAAATAACTTTGAGATTCGTTTTCAAATTAGTCAGTTTTGTCACAGCTTCAGCAAGTCAACTTCGACTTTTCAGTTGAAACAGTCTTATTATAACCTTGATATAGACGTTGCCCTTTCGTCATCGTTACCGGAGAACCTTTTATGTCTCACCACATTAGAAATAAACTTACCAACAACTTCACTGATCTTTGACTTTTCGAAAAGTCATTATATTTATCGAAACCCCATCATTTACTCATCCGCATCTTGTAACAAGAATTGTCATGCCAATTACTGGGAATCAACAATCAGTATTTTGAAATCTTGCATCATGTCTCCGCCAACTGTTATAGGTGTATATATAACGTCTATCTCCTAGACTTATATACTTTGAATGTGAAGTTTCTGAAAAACACCCTAAACTGCGAACTAGTTCTCCGAAGTTTGGAAAATGCTGATGAAGCAGCAAAAACTGTAAACGACCTTAACAGTCAAAAGTTTGATAATAAAGGATAGTGTGTTAGAAAAGCTCAGAAAAAGAGAAGGTTTGGAACTGGAAAACGGATTAAGAAAACCATGAAGGAGGCTGTGAACAAATCACAAAGACTAAACCTGCCTTCAAAGAATCCAAATGATTCAGTGACTGCTGAAATTATTATCAAATACCTTACTCCTGACTCTAAACCTTTGTGAATAATATTCTTCATCATCCTCTGATCTTAGATATTCTAAGATATCATCATATCTTTCATTATAAATATCTTCAATATTTCTGAAGATATCTTCATAACTATTGTTATTCGAATTCATTTATCTCTTTGCGCTATCTGTGTTACATCATAAAAGAAACTATTTTAGTTTCTAAATTCTGAAAAAATTTGAATTTAAAATATGTATACTATTGAAGTAGTGTTGGGAACTGAAGCATGAGTTAGTATAATATAATGACACTTGATCAACGTGATTATATTACAGTAAGTCATTCTGAGTTTTTAAATGGAACGTGATGATTCACAGATCATAACATCATCATGTGCCATGTTACACGACTCTTGTATTCTATTTAACCTCTAAAGTATTAAGAAAATATTTTTTGATGATTCGGTCTTTTCCAGGGTATTCTGGTAATTTAACAAATTAAGACCGTGCCATTACCATTTCCTTCTTAGAATATTAACAATGTTCATTCTGAAATTTATATCTGCGAATTATGGACCATTACAAGCGATGCTTAATCGCAAGAAGAAGAAACGAAAGGACAAAGCTCCAAAATAGAAATTGGAGTATAAATCGCAGCAAATAGGAGGGAGTATTAACTATGGATGACAATGATTATAGAAGACAGAAGCAGGGACTTTGAAGCATAAAGGAAGATATAAAACCCAACAACAACCCAGAAATTACAAACCATATACATCGATGCATATAGCAATATAAAGACATGGGAGAACTAAAAACACTATAAAACCAAGAGTATAGTAGAAGTAAATAGATTCTTCCGACTGCAGATGAAAAAGAAGAATGACAGATATGAAAGTTAGGAGTATATCAAGAATCAGAACTGGATGGAGCATATTAGCGAATGCTATAAAGTATGAATTGAGGGAGAAAGAATAAAAGGTGTGAGTTGTGGAAATAAGGAAACGTAGGGGGTGGATATATAGTAAAATATCTGACAGAGAAATCAAAACAGAATATCGCATTTAATCAAAGCGGATCCTAACTTCCTTAATTACCGAAGAACCAAATCTTATTACGAAAATTTTCTCTAAATTTCTTGAATTCTGAAAATCAACCGTGACCATGTCATTGGTTAAAAAGAACGTGCATTTACTCATTTCATTCTTTTGTGATAACTTCACTCGTACTCTTCACAAAAATCAAATTGCTTTATCTATATTACTTGATGATAATAAAACTCTAATTTTCAACTCGTATACGTCAACAAAACATACTTATTATCAGCCATGACCATCTCATTCAAATTTTGGGACGAAATTTCTTTAACGGGTAGGTACTGTGACAACCCGGAAATTTCCAACCAAATTTAAACTTTATCTTTATATTATTCTGACACGATAAGCAAAGTTTGTTAAGCTAAATCTCAAGAATTTTAAATTGTGTTCATACATTCATTATAACCTCGACCAAATTCCGACGATTCATGAACCGTTATAAATAAATAAATATGTATATATATATTATAACTTGAGAATATTAATAAAGTATTAAACGTATAATACTTTACATGAATGTATTTGTTTCAATATGTTTATCAATGGAATTAGAAGATAATATCAAATAATTTATTTATCAGATGCATTGTGATATGATTACGGGTCTATGTTATGAGGTCCACTGTGATTTAAGGAATCTATTCTTTTTGACAACATTCGGAAAATGGTAAAGTGATTTATAAGTAAGAACGTGGAGTGTAAATAACTTAGATGTTGGATATCGACAAGTTAAGTAACTCGACATTTTTCATTAAGATGATTTCATACGTTTATTTAACCTTTGAACTTTATCGCATGCTTCACCAACAGACTGTAATTTAAAAACTTGAAACCTATTATGAATATATATGATTCTACTTTTGTAAAACGTTTTATGATATAACGATTTCCATTATTTTAACCTTTAAACAAAATGATTCTTAAATATATTTAGTTTTGGAAAACAAAATTATCATATTTATTTGATTTAGTTTCAAACGTACAAAAACGTTTTCAGTTTAAAAAGAACTTTATATTAAAACGTATAAAACTTTTATAAATATCTAGAACCACTTTTGACAACTCATTACTTAACCAGTATGATAAAGATAACGATATTTATATTTTATTTTATTAAATATATATAACGATTTAAATTAATATTATATATATTTATACGCGTATTATACGTACATAGTTTTCTACTTTTACTATACTTAAACTTTACCTTTACTTTATTTTTACTTTACTTTAACTTTAATAATTCACTTTAATAATTCATACTTTAATAATTCACTTTAATAATTTATACTTTAATAATTCACTTTAATAATTCATACTTTAATAATTCACTTTAATAATTCATACTTTAATAATTTACTTTAATAATTCAAAAGTCTATTATAAATAGAATTCAATAGGTTTCATTAATTTATAGAAACTTGAAAATATTTTTCTCTAAACTCTCTCAATCGATTTACATATATATATTTACTCCGTATTATTTCAAGATATTGTTAGTATACATAAAATATTACGACGGAGTGCTGTCCGAGTGATTTCGAAATTGTTTTTCGAGCGGGATAGAGCTAAGAAAATTATGGGTTATAGCTATGGAGGTTATGGGTATGATTCGGGAGTATTGCTCGTGAGTCAAACTAGTGTTTATCATCTCCATTGCGTCTACGTACTTTTCCTGCAATATTGAATCTCAATATTGATACGTGAGCACTCATAACTTAAGTTTTATATATTATTAGTGTATCCCTGACTAGTGTGATGCCCCGTACAAAACCATCGTGTACGAATCATCAACAACAGGATCATTACAAGGTTAAGTACTATATGCTGTAATTAAAGAAGTTGCATTCACGATAAAAAAGGTGATGTCATAACCGACATCAAATGTTTTACATTTCAAAAGCCTGCTTCACTAAGTAGAAGCAAATAAATAAGTGTACGTGACCCCAAAGGTCGTTACATAACATAGTTTCAATAGTAAATAAGTTTGAATGCAAGATATGTAGTCATGCGATAACAACTCTAAGCAGCGGGTTCTACAGCACGACTAGTACACAGCGGAAGCAACCTCAAGCACCTGAGAAATACATGCTTAAAAACGTCAACACAACGGTTGGTGAGCTATAGTTTAAGTATAACAGTATGTAAGGTAGTCCACGAGATTCCAGTGCTACAAAGAGCGTTTCAAAACAGTATGATAAAGTATATGTTAACCGTGGGCACTTGGTAACTAACATAACGTTTAAAATACCCCCTGAAAGTACACTTGGTGAGTGCATATGTTTACGAAGTATTAAACACTCGTTGACTGCTAGCGCGACTAGCCCGAGTGGGGATGTCAAACCCTATGGATCCATATCTAAGATTCGCGTTCACGGTTCAAAAACCAATGATTAAACGTTACCGAGCTAAAGGGAATATTTATGCCGTTGTATAACCCACACATATATAAGTTTAAGTACTCATGCCTAGTATGTAAAACGTAAAATGCACATGTATTCTCAGTTCCCAAAATAGTTAAAGTAAAAAGGGAATGCTATAACTCACAATGATATGTAGCGGTAAAGTAGTAGTCGGGAAAGGTGTGCAAGTAAATGGTCCGAAGTCCTCAACCTAAGTCAAATAGTAATAAGTCAGTAAATCGTCTTAATAGGTTTAAAAGTATGTATTTAAGGTCTTAAGGGTCATCATCAATCATCATTAAACAAAAGGCGTAAAGTAAGTTTCGTTTATGAAAGTAGTTTTCAACAAAGTCTGACTTCAGTCAGTCACCACGGCCTCTACCCTTACTGAATTAAGGTGAGACCAGTGGCCATGGCTCCGTATATGAGTCCTTTAAGTGTGGTAAAATTTACAGAAGCAAACTCGTCTTGGTTTGACCGTGGCGACGGTCTAAGTGCGAGTAGGTCATAAATTTCTGCACAACGTTAAAGGACATAGTAACGATCGGAGGGCCATAAATCCTAAACCGTAACTCGGATTAAGACGAGTCCTATATGAAAAGTTATCTACTCGAAACGTTCTATCTAAAAATGAAGGTTAGAACAGCCCAGGTCTAATGGTCTGTTCCAGAAGCATCAGGTCAGTAGGTTTTGGACAGAACAGTGAGTTTAAAAGGGTTCCGGTGGTCTTGGTGCTTGATGTTCATCATGGCTCTCATCCTTGATGCATATAGCTTCAAGTGTACAACTCATTGATGTATCTACATCATCTTAACCAAGTCTTGACCATCATAACCCATGTGCAAGTCTAAGACATGAAGCACAACTCACTTAAGAGTTGTATGAAGTTTGATGAACCAAAGTTGCATCAAAGTCTTAGATCTAACACATACATGGACTTTAAAGCTAATAACAAGTTACAAACTTGAAAGTAAACTAACTAATCAAGATCATAAGTAGTAGAACATAGTTCCTAGTTTGATCTTGAAGATCCAAGACTCAAAAGTCTAGATCCAAAGTTACATTTAAAGAAAACTTGTTTGTGTGTTCTTGAACTTCCAAGGTTAACTTGATTTGTTCAAGAGATATGAGATCAAGACTAACTTGTAGTACTTGACCATATAAACTAACTACATGAAATTAAAGTGTATAAAATAAAGAAACAAGTTAACTAAACAAGTAATTAGTTCAAGGGTTGCTCATACTTTAAAGATTCAACCAAAGTTGATCTTTAAGTAAAGTAAACTTTAAGTTTACTTCCATGACTTACAAGTATGATTTCAACAACAAGAACTTTATAATCTTTGAAACATTATATGTAGAACTTAAACTAGAGAGTTTAGTTCTTGATTGTTCTTGTTAAAATAAGATAAAAGATGAATCAAACTAGAAAGTTAGATTCTTGAAACATGTAAGTAAATAACAACAATTAACAAGACAAGTAACATTAACAACAAAGAACAACAAATGATGATGATGATTTGCATGTATGTATAAGGTTTTAAGAAGAAAAGAAGAAGAGAAAAAGTCTTCAAGATTACTTACAAGAACTAGAGAAAAGAGAGAAAAGAAATGTTGCAAGTAAGAGTGTGAGTTGGAAATGAGAGATGCAAGTGAGTATTAGTGAACAAGTAGTGTAAAAAAAATTAAAAACACCACTAAATGGTCACATGGTTTCGGCATTCTGCAGCAGAAAAGGGAGGGGATGGCTAAGTTTAATGGTTATTAGCATGTAAAGTTCATAAAGGTGGTTAATGAATGGTCATGCATGGGGAAGGTGTGCAACTAGATTCCTTCAAGTATTAAACTAAGTAGTCTCCATCTAATTGATACTTACAAGTGTAGGACATGGGCTAACTAAGTCCATTAATAATGTAGGGTGGGCTTGGAAGTCCAATAACATGAGTCCATTACACTAACAAAGCCCAAGTTCAAATAAATCACAAGTTAAATCAATTAAAGCCCAAGTAGCTAACTAATAGCCTTAGTTAATTAAAATGATTAATAAATTTAATCATGAATGTAAATAATATCTAAAAATATTATTCGTGCAAGTTCCGGGTGTCACAAAGACGTTTCGGGCAATTAAAGTCAAGTTCGGGCAATCATGGCAACATGTAAATGTAATAACGTACATTCGTTTAAACACGCGTATTAATAATAATAATTATTAATAAAATAACGTTGGAAATTCCAGGGTCGTTACAACTAGTGCCCGAGTATATATATAGGATTATGCATGCTTATACGTTCGTTATTGTCGTTAGATAGGTTATGTCGAATCTTGAATTAAATACATATGCTATTAAGATAAGGTATATGATATGCATGTCGTTGGAAAGCTAGCGAAAATTTGAGAACTTTTCATTTAGATATCGAATGGTTTCGATGAACGGTTTAGAAGTTATAGTCAATTGCATTTTTGTATTATTATTAAAAATGATTATTATTATCGTCGTTATTATCGTCTCTATAATCTAATTATTATTATTATTATTATTATTATTATTATTATTATTATTATTATCATTGTCGTTATTAATAAAAGATATTATTGTTATTTTTATTATTATTACTATCGTTATTATCGTTAAGGTTATAATTAGTATTATTATTATTATTATTATTATTATTATTATTATTATTATTATTATTATCATTCAAATAGTTATTAGTATTATCATTAATATTATTATTATTAGTATTATTATAAATAAAACTAATATTAGTAACATCTAATTATTATGATTACTATTATTATTATTAATATGAACGCGATATAAAAGATGACTAAAAGCTATTAAACAAAGCAATTAGGAAATAATGAGTATGAGTATCATGATGAAATTAAGATATTGTAAGATATTGATTTAAACGAAAAATATCGTTTTAATTATTTTACTATTATTATTATTATTAAAAGTATTATTAATATTAAATCTATCATTTTTACTAAAATTATTATTTTTAATAAAAATATCATTGTTAATATGAAACATCATTATTATTATCATTTTAGTACTATTGTTAATAAAAATTATCATTTTATCATTTTTAGAAAATATAATTATTGTTATTTTTATTAGTAGAATAATAATAATTATTACAAAATAATACAACTTTTACTTATTATTATTATTATCAATATTATTTTATCAAATAAATATGTGATACAAAGATATTTTACTACGTATAATATAATTACATTAATAATACCTATTATATTATTTTTATGATATTAAATGAACTTTATAAATTTTATTACTTAAGATATATAAAAGTATATTTTTATTATATAAATTTTAATATAAAATTTTATTTATTAATAAAAGAACTATATTATTTACTTTAATAAAATCTATTAAAAATATTTAAATAAATAAATCGACTATATTTAAACTATATAATAATCATGTATAAATTTTGGAAGACATTTTGGTCAATATTACTTTTGTTGACTTTTGCATATTTAGTCTCGAACATTAGGATTGTGATACACTACGACTTGACCTAAATTGTTAGACAGATATTGATCAAACATATAAATATATATAATTAATATAGGTTCGTGAATCCAAGGCCAACATTGCACTTGTTCAATGACGTCATATGTATTTTTACTACAAAATACAGTATTGTGAGTTTCATTACTCACTGTTTTTGGCATATTCTATATGCATCTTATTAATGTCGGTTACCAGGTGTTCACCATATAAATGATTTTACCTTAATGCAGACGAAAGGATTCTGCTTGAGGATTATGTTTATGAAAAATGAAAATCTTGTGGTCTATTATATTATTGGAAATGATTTTACCTTTATGCAGACGAGAGGATTCTGCTATTGAAATTATGTTTAATAAAAATCTTGTGGTTTATTAAAATAATGGAAATGAATGATTATGATAAACTAATGAACTCACCAACCTTTTGGTTGACACTTGAAAGCATGTTTATTCTCAGGTTTGAAAGAAATCTTCCGCTGTGCATTAGCTCATTTAAAAGATATTACTTGGAGTCATTCATGGCATATTTCGAAAGACGTTGCATTCGAGTCATTGATTTCATCAAGATTATTATTAAGTCAATTATAGTTGGATGTATTATGAAATGGTATGCATGCCGTCAACTTTAGATGTGAATAAAGTTTGTCTTTTAAAAACGAATGCAATGTTTGTAAAATGTATCATATAGAGGTCAAATACCTCGCGATGTAATCAACTATTGTGAATCATTTATAATGTATATGAACGGTTCCTTTCAATGTCAGTTACCAGGTGTTCATCATATGAATAATTTTCATGCAGATTGCATGTTGTTTATGAGAAATGGAAATATAAAATCTTGTGGTCTATTATTACGATTTGATAAATATATAGGTTAAACCTACAAGTCACCAATATTTTTGTTGACGTTTTAAGCATGTTTATTCTCAGGTGATTATTAAGAGCTTCCGCTGTTGCATGCTAAATAAAGACAAGATTGGAGTCTGCATGCTTGTATGATATTGTTTAAAAACTGCATTCGAAGACTTTAGTTGATGTGTAATATTATTGTAAACCATTATGTAATGGTCGTGTGATAACGCTATATTTCAGATTATCATTATTTGATAATAATCGTAATGTTTTTAAAACCTTTAACGATAAAATAAAGGTTATGGATGTTTTAAAAATCGAATGCAGTCTTTGAAAAATGTCTCATATAGAGGTTAAAACCTCGCAACGAAATCAATTAATATGAAACGTTTATAATCATTATGAACGGGACATTTCAGTCAGTCCAGAAGATAAGGCCGCCAGCCTGAGCAATTTCTCAGGTTTTCTTTGGCTTCTAGATTCAAGAAACTTGTTCATTAAGTTGTTTCTTTGTTCGGCTTCCTCTATAAAAGGACCCTATCGTAACCCATACATGTATACACGAATTTAATCATTAAAATCTCTCTAGTTTCGTCTGTGCATTACTTGATTACATATAACCACGTTAAATTATCGCGTTCTTAATTTTCTTAGTTTTGTCTTCGTTTATCTTTTGTATGTTGAGTAATTTCTGGAATTACTCACTTGGGTTACAAAACCTTACACCAAGAACACCAACTGTACATGGTACTAATTCTGCATCATTTGAAATGTGTAATGTGATAACTGAATTTTTTATCTTTTCAGATCATAGATTGTCATGCATAGCTGCAAAGATAGATGTCATTTGTAGTATGAACATACAAGAATACTGGCTTCATGCCAACTCGGTTCGAGTATATATTTCGTTGAGACTTGAGTGGGCTTTAAATATTCGTGGTCATGTCTGTTATAAGTGTGTTCACACACTTTTGTTTAATTAACGAATGCTTCATATTTGGAGTCATATGTTTAGCAAAAGAGTAATCTGTAATTTTATACACAGTGATTCGAAGTGTGGTAAAGTGGCTTTTTCTAAGTGATAATGGATTAGTGAAGAAGATGAAAATGATGGGTATATATTTAGTCAAGATGTTTGGATACTTGTCAGTAGCGGTACCAGAATTTTATTTCACCGGGGGCAAAAAAAAATTTAAAATCATGGCAATTTTTTGGGCAAAATATTGAGATTTTGGGGCAAAAAATGGAGGTTTTTAGGCAAAATATGGAGGTTTTGGTGCAAAATTTTAACGTTTGTGGACAAAATTTGAAGGTTTTGGGGTAAAATTTAGAGATTTTTGGGCAAAATTTAAAAGTTTTAGGGTAAAATATGTAGGTTATGGGACAAAAAAATTCACTGGGGGCAAAGTCGAAAAATTCAAAAATTTTACACTGAAAATTGCAAATGCACTGGGGGCGGCTCCCCCGCATGTCCCTTAATAAAACCGCCCCTGATACTTGTACTTGTGCATTAGTAATAATACCTTTTGATAGAAAAAAATGAGTCAAATAAAAAGAGGGTAAAAAGACAAAAATACCCTCACATTCATGCATATGTCATGGATATTTTTAACGAAATTTAGACGGAGGGATGCTGATTGCAAATTTTTGAATAACAAAAGATTCTAAACGCAAAATTAAAAACTGAGAGATGTCAGCAATAAGGAGTATAATATAGAAATTAACGGAGTAAAAAAAACCCAAATTGAAGTTACGCAATTTATTAGTTAAAAATTTAGAAGTCCATTGACTAATAAGGGAAAAAAACTACTCTATGGTACTCTTTTATTAAATAAAATAAAAAAAATAAATTAAAAAAAACTCGTATGGTGTAGGAACAGTCTGGATACTGCTAAAGTACACTCTCCACAAGTTTATTAAAAAAAATTGTTAAAGAACTTGTTTGTATAAACTTTATATATCTTCTAACGTTTAATTTTTTAATGGATATTTTAATCTCTTAACGTGTTTGATATTGTGTGATAGATGTCTACCCCTAGTACAAATCACATCGACTCACCTAATAATAATGAAGAGTCGAATATATTTTGGGAAGATTCACAAATTCCCGAAGAGGAACCGGAAGAAGAGGAACCGGAAGAAGAGGAACCGAAGAAGAGGAACCAGAAGAAGAGGTTCCGGAGGAGGAAATATTAGAAACCACAGAAAAATCGATAAATAAAAGAAAATCCCCAAACAATGGATCAAAGTTAAAAATGGTCAATGGTGTTTCCGCCGAGGAAGCAATATATTGGGAAAATTACGATTTCGATGAGGATTCCGATGATGTTATAGAAATTACCCCGACCTAATTTGAAAAAGCAAAAGAAAACAATAAGGGAAAAGGTATCAAAATAGAGAAATCTAATTCCAACCCCGATGAACTTTATGTTAACATGAAATATCCCGATGGAAAATACCGTCAACACCCGTATTTCTTAAGTTTTAACTATAACCCGGGGAGATCTAAGCCACCAGATTTTTCTAAGCCATTTGTGAAAACAACGGCTCGTATTAGAGGAACATCATATATCCTTAGGAAATTAGCAAAACGAACCAAGTCCGAAGAGGAAGAAACAAGTGAGTCGGAATGAAGAGGAGTAATCATGTTGTGTAATATATGTATTGTAGTGTGCTTGTACTTTGATGATATATGTAAAAATTGCTTGTATTGTTTGTTAACTATCTTTTACAAATCTAATCCTTGTCTATTTTACAGTATAAAACACACAATGGACGTTAAGGATAGACAACCAAAAATTTTAAAAGACCTACCAGGGGATATGATTGATGAAATCTTGTCTAGAGTCGGTCAGAATTCATCGGCACAATTATTTACGGCGAAATTAGTTTGTCGAACATTTAAAAGACGTTCCAAGCATACCTTAGTTTATAAAAGGCTTTCATTTGAAAGATGGGGTATATCACATTGGGGAGCCTTTAAGTTACGCCGTGTTTTCTTTAAGGCATTAAATGCGAAAAACCCAGATGCAATTTTACGCTACAGGTTGAGAACCCATTTTGACTCCACATATCCCAACATAGGACTTCGTTCTTTAGAAAGAGCTTCAAACATGCAACATAAAGAAGCATGTTATTTTTACGGGTTAGTGATGTTCGCTTCTCACCAAATTGAGAAAAAGAACATCGGATTGCAACTGTTAAATAAAACATTCCCACAAGTGACGGATTCAGTAGTTGGGGTGAGAAATAAGGTTTTTAGATTGTTACGGGGCTGTTGGGCATTACGTAACCCTCGTCCTTTTGACGACGTTACAACATGCTGTCTTGCCAACGACCAAAACGGTTATTTTCCACAAGACCAAGGATGGAAAATAATACTAGTAAAACCCGAATGCATGACTTGTTTCTGGACTTATGAATTACGTGCCTTTATTGCTTTTGCTGAACGACTTGCGTATTAAATAGAATTGTCTTCACAATTGCCTTGTATCAAAGTTATTGTGTGCTATATTTTATGCTATATGTAAAATAGCGGTATTGTAAGTTTGTAAAATATTGTATAAGTTTGAACGCGAAATATTATTGTATTTAGTTTTTCATATCGAATCGTAGTAGTTGAATTGTATAGTAGCTACTAAGTATGAACTTAACGGGTAGGTACTACCCGAATTAAAACTATAAAATGCTAATATGAAGAAAAAGCTTTTATAAATAAGTTCATATTATGCTATGAAATACTATTGACTACTCTTGAATTCTATATGATTAACTCAATTCTTTTGGCTATTTTTGAAGGAAATGGCACCGACGACTCGTCAGAACTTGAACATGAGTGAGGAAGACTTCCATGTTTTCCTTGCTGCGAACATAGCCGCAGTGCAGGCCGCAATGCAAAATAACAACAATAACTCTGGTTCTAGCAGTGGAACTAATTCCACAAGAAATCGTGTAGGATGCTCCTACAAAGAATTCACTGCCTGTAAACCTTTGGAATTCGATGGAATCGAGGGTCCAATCGGATTAAAACGGTGGACTGAAAAGGTTGAATCGGTGTTTGCCATAAGTAAATGTACTGAAGAAGACAAAGTAAAGTACGCTACGCATACCTTCACAGGTACTGCGTTAACATGGTGGAACACCTATCTCGAGCAGGTGGGATAAGATACTGCTTACGCATTACCGTGGTCAGCATTCAAGCACTTGATGAACGAACAGTACCGTCCCAGAAATGAGATCAATAAGCTAAAGGTAGAGCTTAGAGGATTACGAACGCAAGGTTTCGACATTACCACGTACGAACAACGATTCACAGAGTTGTGCCTATTGTGTCCAGGAGCGTTCGAAGATGAAGAAGAGAAAATCGACTCATTTGTAAAAGGGTTACCGGAAAGGATTCAAGAAGATGTGAGTTCACACGAGCCCGCCTCTATACAAAAGGCAAGTCGAATGGCTTACAAACTCATAAATCAGATTGAGGGAAGGATTAAAGAACAGGTGGCCGAAGAAGCCAACACGAAACAAGTCAAGAGAAAGTGGGAGGAAAACAATGACAAAGGTCACCAATACAACAACAACAATTACAACCACAATTGCAACAACTATCCCAACAACCGCAACATCAATCGCAACAACAACTGTCCCAATAACAACAACAACAACCGTCCCAACAACAACAACAATCGTCCCAACAACAACAATAATGACAATATGAGGCAGAAAACCAGGTGCTTAAGGTGTGAGAAATACCATTAGGATAATTACTGTAGGGAGTTATGCACAAAATGCAAAAGAACGGGTCACAGTGCTGCAAAGTGTGGAATCTATAGACCGAAGATTAACAGGAGTAAAGGAACAAATAATGTCGGAATATTTAATGCTGCCATTACTTGTTTTGGGTGCGGAAAGACGAGCCATTACAAAACTGCATGCCCAGATGAAGTAAACAATAATGGCCAATACCGTGGAAGTGTCTTCAACATTAATGTGGTTGAAGCGCAGGAAGACCCGGAGCTTGTTACGGGTACGTTTCTTATTGACAATAAACCTGCTTATGTTTTATTTGATTCAGGTGCGGATAGAAGCTATATGAGTAGAGATTTTTGTGCTAAATTAAGTTGCCCATTAACGCCATTAGAGAATAAGTTTTTACTCGAATTAGGAAACTGTAAATTAATTACAGCAGATAAAATATGTCAGAATCGAGAAATTAAACTGGTTAACGAAACGTTTAAGATTGATTTGATACCAGTAGAGTTAGGGAGTTTTGATGTGATAATCGGCATGGTTGTTGAAAGAGGTGAAAGCAGAGATCGTCTGTTACAAAAATGCAATTCGCATTGTACGAGAAAAAGGGAAACCCTTAATGGTGTACGGAGAAAAGAGCAACGCGAAGCTAAATCTTAGTAGTAATTTGAAGGCGCAAAAAATAATAAGAAAAAGTTGCTATGCCGTTCTAGTACACGTTGAGAAGGTACAAACTGAAGAAAAGAACATCAATGATGTTCCCATCGCAAAAGAATTTCCCGATGTATTTTCGAAAGAATTACCGGGACTACCTCCACACCGATCTGTTGAATTTCGAATAGATCTTGTACCCTGAGCTGCACCAATAGCTCGTGCTCTATACAGACTCGTACCCAGTGAAATGAAGGAACTTCAAAGTCAATTACAAGAACTTTTAGAGCGTGGTTTCATACGACCAAGCACATCACCGTGGGGAGCTCCTGTTTTGTTTGTCAAATAGAAGGATGATACATTCAGGTTGTGTATCGACTACCGAGAGTTGAACAAACTTACCATCAAGAATCGTTATCCACTGCTAAGAATCGACGACTTGTTTGATCAACTCCAAGGTTCGTCAGTTTATTCGAAGATTGATTTACGTTCTCGGTATCATCAAATGCGGGTGAAGGATGATGATATTCTGAAGACTGCTTTTAGGACGCGTTACGGTCATTACGAGTTTATGGTTATGCCTTTTGGTTTGACTAATGCACCAGCTGTGTTCATGGACCTCATGAACCGAGTGTGTGGACCATACCTTGACAAGTTTGTCATTGTTTTCATCGATGACATACTTATTTACTCAAAGAATGATCAAGATCACGAAGAGTATTTGAGAAAAGTGCTAGAGTTGTTGAGGAAAGAAAAACTGTATGCTAAGTTTTCAAAGTGTGCATTTTAGTTGGAAGAATTTCAATTCCTCGTTCACATAGTGAACAAAGAAGGTTGATGTTATGCGAGGTGTATACGAAATAGTTATATTTTTGTTACGAAATAATATTAAATACGATACAATTTTACACAAGTTATTTATTTATTTATAGAATAGATATACCTAAACCTTGCTACAACACTATAGGCAGTGTACCTAATCGTAGAGTAGTGTAATTTTTAGTAAGTCAGGTTCGTTCCACAGAGAGCTAGCTGAGTTTAATGCTATATTTTTAACAACTATATTTATATAAAATATATATAATTATATATAGTAATATTATTATAAAAGGAGGTTTTTACCGTTTAATGACCGGTTTGTCGATTTTATATTTTAAGCTTAAAGATAAATGACGATAATATAAATAACAGAATTTAAATTGCGATAAAGTAAATTGCAGTAATTAAAATGACAGTAAATAAAGGTATGATGAAATATGAAATAAAAGTATTATGCTTATTTAAACTTCCGTAATCATGATGTTTGACGTTTTGATTTTAATTTATTTATCTGGGTTAATTGTCCTTTATCCTGGATTTATTTGATACCTATCTGGTTTTTGTCCATAATAGTCCATCGGTCATAATTATAAAATGCTCGTCAAATTAACTTTATTCCCGAAGTCAAATATTCTAACTAATTAGGGATTCGAACTGTAACAAGGTTTTAATACTTTGTTTAATGATTACACCAGGTTATCGACTGCGTGTAATCCAAGGTTTTATTACTTTGTTAACAATTACACCAATTACCTTTGTATATAATCCACCCCTGTTATAATTAGTCCATGATACATTAATTTATCCACTTGATTAGAATGAATAATCAATTACCCAACCCGAATAATTAATTAAATGATCGTAACAGATGTCGTATAAACGTCACTAAATAGGACATGCATAATCATTTAATAATGATTAGATTAACTAATTTGAAGATAGGTTCGACAGATTCTAACGAGTTATCATTCGATTAGACAATACCCCCATCTATTAATAGTTCGTAGTCCAATGTCCATAAGTGTCGGTCTTTTGTCCAAACCCGAATTATGGTACAAAATCCAATAACCCAATCTTAATTTTTAGTCCAACATCACGATTACTTCGGCTTAAATAAGTATAATAATAACTTAGTTACAAGACATTAATTTAAAAAGGAAGAACATAGCTTACAGTGATTATTTATCGCGTAGCGTTACCCGGACAGAGTTCCTACTTTAAAACCCGTAAAACATTTTTTACAATAACCCAGTTATTATTAAACTTAAATTAAACTTAATATTATATAAATATATATATTTGATTACAGAGGAAGAATGAAAAATGGTGTACATAATTCGTCCGAAAATCGCTGAATTTATAGATGTGGCCAGCTATCTCCTGCCATGTGATCTAATGACTTTTGTGCCTCCTGGCCATGCGATCGCATGGCCCTCTATGACATCTAACATTGATTTGTTTTCTTCTTTGCCGACATTTTATTTAAATATATACTCCCTCCGTCCCAAAATAATTGTCCTGTTTGACTTTTCAAAGTCAGTTTATTATGTTGTATGTTATAGAATATTTGATGAAATGTATATTAATAGATTCATTTCGAATGTGTTTTCATTTGGTACAACTTTCACTTAATATTATATAACACAAAGAAAGATATTTAAAGTCAAAATTAAAGAAAAATGACTCAAAAAGTCAAATTAGGACAATTATTTTGGGACGGAGGGAGTATATAATATATATAATTTATATTAATTATATATATATATATATATTATATTATATTCTTGTACATAGTTGACTTGTAATTTTCACTCCGTTGACTCACGCGTTGATAGTTGGCTCAGGTCCCGGTTCCGAATTTTCGAACGTCCTTTCGTACGCGGAGATATCTTGTACTTTGCGTTCCGCGGCTCGTACTCTTGTCATTTTTAGACGTTTCTTATAAATAAATGGAACCATTTGAATTATATTTTGTACATTTGAGCTTGTTGGTCATTTGCGTCTTCAAATACTCATTTTCTTCTTTTGTCTTCGCACTTATTAATTTAAACGAATATTACATAAAAATAGAACAATTACAACTAAAAGCTTTACATATTGGAAGGATATTGATACTGAATATATGTTCATTTAGAGCACTATCAAATATCCCCACACTTGAGCAATTCTTGTTCTCAAGCAATACAGAACTTTTGAAATAAAATCACACTTCACTCGAATCACTTTTTTATTCTCACACTTTATACATCAGTGATTTTGATACGGCGGTATAAACAATGATAGTAACGATGTAGTTTACAGTCACACATGACTATAAAAATTTAGATCCTTTAAGGAAATTGGATATTTATGAAAACATTTGATCTTTTGAAAATTCATTCTAGCTTTTATCCTAGATAAGTTTTCAGGAATAACCCTTCACCGGTGTTTGCAAAATGTTTTTGTAGGTTTTGTGGGTTTCATATTTTTAAAATTTTAGCTCAAAACTTTCGGTTTTGTGTCACCCACTTGCTAACCTTGTATTAGGAAAGCAACACGTCCAGTTTACTTGCTCCGTATATTACCATTCGGTAAACTACCGTCCGGTTGTAAAGGAAAGCGTTAAACAAGCAACTCTTAAGGCAATGTCTAATGACATGCAGATGTTCATGGTCCACAACGTGTCGGATGCAATTACTATCCTTTGTAGGAGAAATAGTAAAGATCACCCTATAGTTTTTCGGTCTGGCACAAGGTCCTGTCTTCGACCATGCTATGCAACTACCATTCTTACAGTTGACACCCGATTTGGTTCAGGTGACCTGATGAATTCCAGTGAATTCTTAGGATTTTACGTTTAATGGTAATGAACGCATTGAAAATAGGTTTTCAAAAAACAAATCGGTTTTAATTTGATCAAAAATATTTTCTCGTTCAAGCTCGAGTTTAGATATCATCGAATTCCATGAGTATGAATTCTCAATTTTTAAGGTCAATTTCAAGGATTGAGTAATATCAGTCTTAAAAGCTGATTTTTAATCTTTAAGGAGATTATCCTTTCTGGGGGTCTGATTCATTAGTCTTATCAAGCTAATTTGTGAAATGTCCCGTTCATATTGATTATAAACGTTCCATATTAATTGATTTCGTCGTGAGGTTTTGACCTCTATATGAGACGTTTTTCAAAGACTGCATTCATTTTTAAAAAACAACCATAACCTTTATTTTATCGATAAAGGTTTAAAAAGCATTACGTAGATTATCAAGTAATGATAATCTAAAATATACCATTTACACACGACCATTACATAATGGTTTACAATAAGAATATATTACATCAAAAAAATAAGTTTCTTGAATGCAGTTTTTACATAATATCATACAAGCATGGACTCCAAATCTTGTCCTTATTTTAGTATGCAACAGCGGAAGCTCTTAATAATCACCTGAGAATAAACATGCTTAAAACGTCAACAAAAATGTTGGTGAGTTATAGGTTTAACCTATATGTTATCAAATCATAATAATAGACCACAAGATTTCATATTTCAATATACATCCCATACATAGAGATAAAATTCATTCATATGGTGAACACCTGGTAACCGACATTAACAAGATGCATATAAGAATATCCCCTATCATTCCGGGAAATCCTTCGGGCATGATAAAAATGAATTCAAAGTACTAAAGCATCCGGTACTTTGGATGGGGTTCGTTAGGCCCAATAGATCTATCTTTAGGATTCGCGTCAATTAGTAGATCGGTTTACTAATTCTTAGGCTACCAAACAAAAGGGGCATGTTCGGCTTCGATCATTCACCCATATAATGTAGTTTCATTTACTTGTGTCTATTTCGTAAAACATTTATAAAACTGCATGTATTCTCATCCCAAAATATTAGATTTTAAAAGTGGGACTATAACTCACCTTCACAGATTTTTACTTCGTCGAGAAGTAAGACTTGGCCACTGGTCAATTCACGAACCTATAACAAATATGTACATATATATCAAAGTATGTTCAAAATATATTTACAACACTTTTTAATACATTTTGATGTTTTAAGTTTATTAAGTCAGCTTTCCTCATTAGTAACCTACAACTGGTTGCCCATAGTTAGATGTACATAAATAAATTGATATATATTATCTTGAATCAATCCACGACCCAATGTATACACGTCTCAGGCTAGATCACAACTCAAAGTATATATATTTTTGGAATCAACTCAACCCTGTATAGCTAACTCTAACATTACTGCATATAGAGTGTCTATGGTTGTTCCAAATAATATATATAGATGGGTCGATATGATATGTCAAAACATTTGCATACGTGTCTATGGTATCCCAAGATTACATAATATATTAGAATACATGTATAATACAATATAAGTTAGCTAGGATATGATTTGTATAGAATTGTTACAATATTTCCCGTAGCTACAACAATCAAAAAATATCCAATCTTGATTTACCCATAACTTTTTCGTTTTAAATCCGTTTTGAGTGAATCAAATTGCTATGGTTTCATATTGAACTCTATTTTATGAATCTAAATAGAAAAAGTATAGGTTTATAGTCGGAAATATAAGTTACAAGTCATTTTTGTAAGAGGTAGTCATTTCAGTCCAAAGAAAGACGTCTTGATGACCATTTTGAAAAACATACTTCCACTTTGAGTTTAACCATGATTTTTGGATATAGTTTCATGTTCATAAGAAAAATCATTTTCCCAGAAGAACAACTTTTAAATCAAAGTTTATCATAGTTTTTAATTATCAAACCCAAAACAGCCCGCGGTGTTACTACGACGGCGTATGTCCGGTTTTACGGTGTTTTTCGTGTTTCCAGGTTTTAAATCATTAAGTTATCATATCATATAGATATAGAACATGTGTTTAGTTGATTTTAAAAGTCAAGTTAGAAGGATTAACTTTTTTTTGCGAACAAGTTAAGAATTAACTAATCTATGTTCTAGTGATTTCAAGTTTAAACCTTCGAATAAGATAGCTTTATATGTATGAATCGAATGATGTTATGAATATCATTACTACCTCAGGTTTTTTGGATAAACCTACTGTAAATGAGAAAAATAGATCTAGCTTCAAAGGATCCTTGGATGGCTTAAAGTTCTTGAAGCAGAATCATGACACGAAAACAAGTTCAAGTAAGATTTCCACTTGAAATAAGATTGTTATAGTTATAGAAATTGAATCAAAGTTTGAATATGAGTATTACCTTGTATTAGAAAGATATATTACTGTAAATAAGAAAGATTTCTTGAGGTTGGATGATCACTTTACAAGATTGGAAGTAAGCTAGCAAACATGGAAGTATTCTTGATTTTATGAAACTAGAACTTATAGAATTTATGAAGAACACTTAGAACTTGAAGATAGAACTTGAGAGAGATCAATTAGATGAAGAAAATTGTAGAATGAAAGTGTTTATAGGTGTTTTTGGTCGTTGGTATATGGATTAGATATAAAGGATGTGTAATTTTATTTACATGTAAATAAGTCATGAATTATTACTAATATTTTTGTAATTTTATGAGATATTTCATGCTAGTTGCCAGATGATGGTTCCCACATGTGTTAGGTGACTCACATGGGCTGCTAAGAGCTAATCATTGGAGTGTATATACCAATAGTACATACATCTAAAAGTTGTGTATTGTACGAGTACGAATACGGGTGCATACGAGTAGAATTGTTGATGAAACTGAACGAGGATGTAATTGTAAGCATTTTTGGTAAGTAGAAGTATTATTTTGATAAGTGTCTTGAAGTCTTTCAAAGTTTAAGAATACATATTAAAAAACTACATGTATATACATTTTAACTGAGTCATTAAGTCATCGTTAGTCGTTACATGTAAATGTTGTTTTGAAACCTTTATGTTAACGATCTTGTTAAATGTTGTTAACCCATTGTTTATTATATCTAAAGAGATATTAAATTATTACATTATCATGATATTATGATATATTAATATATCTTAGTATGATATATATACAGTTAAATGTTGTTACAACGATAATCGTTACATATATGTCTCGTTTCGAAATCATTAAGTTAGTAGTCTTGTTTTTACATATGTAGTTCATTGTTAATACACTTAATGACATGTTTACTTATCATTTATCATGATTAAACATAGTGTATCAATATCTTAATATGATTCATATGTATTTAGTAAGACGTTGTTATAATGATAATCATTATATATACCGTTTCGAGTTTCTTAATTCAATAAACTCAATTTTATGTATATAACTCATTGTTAAAATACCTAATGAGATACTTACTTATCATAATATCATGTTAACTATATATATAATCATATATATGTCATCATATAGTTTTTACAAGTTTTAACGTTCGTGAATCACCGGTCAACTTGGGTGGTCAATTGTCTATATGAAACCTATTTCAATTAATCAAGTCTTAACAAGTTTGATTGCTTAACATGTTGGAAACACTTAATCATGTAAATAAAAATTTCATTTAATATATATAAATATGGAAAAGTTCGGGTCACTACAATTTGCACGGCGCCCTCCCCATTTTACGAGACAGATCCTCTCATGGTTGGGATAAGTCTGACCACTTGACGACCCTGTTTGATGTTGAGGTCCGTGAATTTCCTGCTGATTTTAGAATGACTTTTCTAGATTTTTCGTCAACCTACAGCTGGTCTGGACGACAACTTCCTGACCTAAATCAAGAAGTGTGTGTCTTTTTCGGAAGACTTTACTTCCTTTTAATGATGGAATTGATTCATCGTGTAGATCCATCTTTTCTTTCAAAAGTATTACAATAAACCGGTAAAACTGTTAATTTTTTCCAAAACAAAAGCACCTGCAATAACTTTATAGAAACATGTGATAGATAGTTTTTAATTGAAAAACTTGGTACATTCTCCCCACACTTGGCTTTTATTTATTTCTTTCTTTGCATTTTTATTCTCCTCTTTTACATTGTAAATGAATTCAAGCATTTTAGGTTGTTTCTCAATTTATATTCTCTCCGAGGTAATAATAATTTCGGCATTAACACCTAGTTTTATCGTTCATAAATATGTATAAACATGATTTTGAATTCATTTAGTTGAAAATTTTTCAACTTTTCAAAAAATTTGGCAATTAAACTAAGTGTAAACCCGAGAGAATTTATAACCCTTCCCCACACTTGAGATCATGCAATGCCCTCATTTGCATGAAATCAGACTATAATTATAAATTCATGAGGGTGATTAGTGTAGAAAAGTGATTAAAAATACCGAGTTTGCAAACATATTGTTTTATATCACATTTGATATTTTACGTCTTGTCGTCAAAATTAGTAGTTTTTGCTGAACTTAATGTCAGTCTTTGAAAGTGCGCTGTTTTACCCTGTTTTGTACATAAGATAAACTACAAACATACATAATATTTTTATCATATATATATATTTTTTTTATAAAACCTTTATTTATTGAAACAATTTAAATGAATAATTTTTTTAAAATTTTGTTTCCTTTTACTTTAGGTAGTTTCGGTATGCTTACCTATTCCGTCCCATGACAAAATTTAAAATTTGTCATTTTTAAAGCGATTGTTTTAAAAAGCAAAGATTTTTGGGTTTTTTAATTTTTTTTTTATTTTTTGGCATACTTTAGATCAATAAAATTAAAAATAATGATAACAAAATTTTTCGCCCCGCCCTCGGGTAAAGCAATTTCGGTTCTATGACCTAGTCTTCAACTTACGATGAATTTTAAAAATCATTTTTCAAACTTAATGAAATAAAGTAAATTTTATTTTTAAATTCACACAAAACTTAAATTTAAAAAGCATATTAATTTCATACAAAACCAAAAATTCAGAATGGAGGGAGAAAACTAGTTCTTTAGTGTCTGCTAGTGGAAAAGACCAATCGAATTCCATTCTCGGAACTACACGAGAACAGAACAACTAACTCTAGCCAACGTTTTCTTTTTAGAACATGTGAATTGAAATGTCCCGTTCTTATTGATTAAAAACGTTCCATATTAATTGATTTCGTTGCGAGGTTTTGACCTCTATATGAGACGTTTTTCAAAGACTGCATTCATTTTTAAAACAAACCATAACCTTTATTTCATAAATAAAGGTTTAAAAAGCTTTACGTAGATTATCAAATAATGATAATCTAAAATATCCTGTTTACACACGACCATTACATAATGGTTTACAATACAAATATGTTACATCGAAATCAGTTTCTTGAATGCAGTTTTTACACAACATCATACAAACATGGACTCCAAATCTTGTCCTTATTTTAGTATGCAACAGCGGAAGCTCTTAATATTCACCTGAGAATAAACATGCTTTAAACGTCAACAAAAATGTTGGTGAGTTATAGGTTTAACCTATATATATCAAATCGTAACAATAGACCACAAGATTTCATATTTCAATACACATCCCATACATAGAGATAAAAATCATTCATATGGTGAACACCTGGTAACCGACATTAACAAGATGCATATATAAGAATATCCCCATCATTCCGGGACACCCTTCGAATATGATATAAATTTCGAAGTACTAAAGCATCCGGTACTTTGGATGGAACTTGTTGGGCCCAATAGATCTATCTTTAGGATTCGCGTCAATTAGGGTGTCTGTTCCCTAATTCTTAGATTACCAGACTTAATAAAAAGGGGCATATTCGATTTCGATAATTCAACCATAGAATGTAGTTTCACGTACTTGTGTCTATTTTGTAAATCATTTATAAAACCTGCATGTATTCTCATCCCAAAAATATTAGATTTTAAAAGTGGGACTATAACTCACTTTCACAGATTTTTACTTCGTCGGGAAGTAAGACTTGGCCACTGGTTGATTCACGAACCTATAACAATATATACATATATATCAAAGTATGTTCAAAATATATTTACAACACTTTTAATATATTTTGATGTTTTAAGTTTATTAAGTCAGCTGTCCTCGTTAGTAACCTACAACTAGTTGTCCACAGTTAGATGTACAGAAATAAATCGATAAATATTATCTTGAATTAATCCACGACCCAGTGTATACGTATCTCAGTATTGATCACAACTCAAACTATATATATTTTGGAATCAACCTCAACCCTGTATAGCTAACTCCAACATTCACATATAGAGTGTCTATGGTTGTTCCGAAATATCTATAGATGTGTCGACATGATAGGTCGAAACATTGTATACGTGTCTATGGTATCTCAAGATTACATAATATACAATACAAGTTGATTAAGTTATGGTTGGAATAGATTTGTTACCAATTTTCACGTAGCTAAAATGAGAAAAATTATCCAATCTTGTTTTACCCATAACTTCTTCATTTTAAATCCGTTTTGAGTGAATCAAATTGCTATGGTTTCATATTGAACTCTATTTTATGAATCTAAACAGAAAAATTATAGGTTTATAGTCGGAAAAATAAGTTACAAGTCATTTTTGTAAAGGTAGTCATTTCAGTCGAAAGAACGACGTCTAGATGACCATTTTAGAAAACATACTTCCACTTTGAGTTTAACCATAATTTTTGGATATAGTTTCATGTTCATAATAAAAATCATTTTCTCAGAATAACAACTTTTAAATCAAAGTTTATCATAGTTTTTAATTAACTAACCCAAAACAGCCCGCGGTGTTACTACGACGGCGTAAATCCGGTTTTACGGTGTTTTTCGTGTTTCCAGGTTTTAAATCATTAAGTTAGCATATCATATAGATATATAAAATGTGTTTAGTTGATTTTAAAATTCAAGTTAGAAGGATTAACTTTTGTTTGCGAACAAGTTTAGAATTAACTAAACTATGTTCTAGTGATTACAAGTTTAAACCTTCGAATAAGATAGCTTTATATGTATGAATCGAATGATGTTATGAACATCATTACTACCTTAAGTTCCTTGGATAAACCTACTGGAAAAGAGAAAAATGGATCTAGCTTCAATGGATCCTTGGATGGCTCGAAGTTCTTGAAGCAGAATCATGACACGAAAACAAGTTCAAGTAAGATCATCACTTGAAATAAGATTGTTATAGTTATAGAAATTGAACCAAGGTTTGAATATGATTATTACCTTGTATTAGAATGATAACCTACTGTAAGAAACAAAGATTTCTTGAGGTTGGATGATCACCTTACAAGATTGGAAGTGAGCTAGCAAACTTGAAAGTATTCTTGATTTTATGAAACTAGAACTTTTGGAATTTATGAAGAACACTTAGAACTTGAAGATAGAACTTGAGAGAGATCAATTAGATGAAGAAAATTGAAGAATGAAAGTGTTTGTAGGTGTTTTTGGTCGTTGGTGTATGGATTAGATATAAAGGATATGTAATTTTGTTTTCATGTAAATAAGTCATGAATGATTACTCATATTTTTGTAATTTTATGAGATATTTCATGCTAGTTGCCAAATGATGGTTCCCACATGTGTTAGGTGACTCACATGGGCTGCTAAGAGCTGATCATTGGAGTGTATATACCAATAGTACATACATCTAAAAGCTGTGTATTGTACGAGTACGAATACGGGTGCATACGAGTAGAATTGTTGATGAAACTGAACGAGGATGTAATTGTAAGCATTTTTGTTAAGTAGAAGTATTTTGATAAGTGTATTGAAGTCTTTCAAAAGTGTATAAATACATATTAAAACACTACATGTATATACATTTTAACTGAGTCGTTAAGTCATCGTTAGTCGTTACATGTAAGTGTTGTTTTGAAACCTTTAGGTTAACGATCTTGTTAAATGCTGTTAACCCAATGTTTATGATATCAAATGAGATTTTAAATTATTATATTATCATGATATTATCATGTATGAATATCTCTTAATATGATATATATACATTAAATGTCTTTACAACGATAATCGTTACATATATGTCTCGTTTAAAAATCATTAAGTTAGTAGTCTTGTTTTTACATATGTAGTTCATTGTTAATATACTTAATGATATGTTTACTTATCATAGTATCATGTTAACTATATATATATCCATATATATGTCATCATATAGTTTTTACAAGTTTTAACGTTCGTGAATCACCGGTCAACTTGGGTGGTCAATTGTCTATATGAAACATATTTTAATTAATCAAGTCTTAACAAGTTTGATTGCTTAACATGTTGGAAACATTTAATCATGTAAATATCAATCTCAATTAATATATATAAACATGGAAAAGTTCGGGTCACTACAGTACCTACCCGTTAAATAAATTTCGTCCCGAAATTTTAAGCTGTTGATGGTGTTGACGAATCTTCTGGAAATAGATGCGGGTATTTCTTCTTCATCTGATCTTCACGCTCCCAGGTGAACTCGGGTCCTCTACGAGCATTCCATCGAACCTTGACAATTGGTATCTTATTTTGCTTAAGTCTTTTAACCTCACGATCCATTATTTCGACGGGTTCTTCGATGAATTGAAGTTTTTCGTTGATTTGGATTTCATCTAACGGAATAGTGAGATCTTCTTTAGCAAAACATTTCTTCAAATTCGAGACGTGGAAAGTGTTATGTACAGCCGCGAGTTGTTGAGGTAACTCAAGTCGGTAAGCTACTGGTCCGACACGATCAATAATCTTGAATGGTCCAATATACCTTGGATTTAATTTCCCTCGTTTACCAAATCGAACAACGCCTTTCCAAGGTGCAACTTTAAGCATGACCATCTCTCCAATTTCAAATTCTATATCTTTTCTTTTAATGTCAGCGTAGCTCTTTTATCGACTTTGGGCGGTTTTTAACTGTTGTTGAATTTGGATGATCTTCTCGGTAGTTTCTTGTATAATCTCCGGACCCGTAATCTGTCTATCCCCCACTTCACTCCAACAAATCGGAGACCTGCACTTTCTACCATAAAGTGCTTCAAACGGCGCCATCTCAATGCTTGAATGGTAGCTGTTGTTGTAGGAAAATTCTGCTAACGGTAGATGTCGATCCCAACTGTTTCCGAAATCAATAACACATGCTCGTAGCATGTCTTCAAGCGTTTGTATCGTCCTTTCGCTCTGCCCATCAGTTTGTGGATGATAGGCAGTACTCATGTCTAGACGAGTTCCTAATGCTTGCTGTAATGTCTGCCAGAATCTTGAAATAAATCTGCCATCCCTATCAGAGATAATAGAGATTGGTATTCCATGTCTGGAGACGACTTCCTTCAAATACAGTCGTGCTAACTTCTCCATCTTGTCATCTTCTCTTATTGGCAGGAAGTGTGCTGATTTGGTGAGACGATCAACTATTACCCAAATAGTATCAAAACCACTTGCAGTCCTTGGCAATTTAGTGATGAAATCCATGGTAATGTTTTCCCATTTCCATTCCGGGATTTCGGGTTGTTGAAGTAGACCTGATGGTTTCTGATGCTTAGCTTTGACCTTAGAACACGTCAAACATTCTCCTACGTATTTAGCAACATTGGCTTTCATACCCGGCCACCAAAAATGTTTCTTGAGATCCTTGTACATCTTCCCCGTTCCAGGATGTATTGAGTATCTGGTTTTATGAGCTTCTCTAAGTACCATTTCTCTCATATCTCCAAATTTTGGTACCCAAATCCTTTCAGCCCTATACCGGGTTCCGTCTTCCCGAATATTAAGATGCTTCTCCGATCCTTTGGGTATTTCATCCTTTAAATTTCCCTCTTTTAAAACTCCTTGTTGCGCCTCCTTTATTTGAGGAGTAAGGTTATTATGAATCATTATATTCATAGATTTTACTCGAATGGGTTCTCTGTCCTTCCTGCTCAAGGCATCGGCTACCACATTTGCCTTCCCCGGGTGGTAACGAATCTCAAAGTCGTAATCATTCAATAATTCAATCCACCTACGCTGCCTCATATTCAGTTGTTTCTGATTAAATATGTGTTGAAGACTTTTGTGGTCGGTATATATAATACTTTTGACCCCATATAAGTAGTGCCTCCAAGTCTTTAATGCAAAAACAACCGCGCCTAATTCCAAATAATGCGTCGTATAATTTTGTTCGTGAATCTTCAATTGTCTAGACGCATAAGCAATCACCTTCGTTCGTTGCATTAATACACAACCGAGACCTTGCTTTGATGCGTCACAATAAATCACAAAATCATCATTCCCTTCAGGCAATGACAATATAGGTGCCGTAGTTAGCTTTTTCTTCAATAACTGAAACGCTTTCTCTTGTTCATCATTCCATTCAAATTTCTTCCCTTTATGCGTTAATGCAGTCAAGGGTTTTGCTATTCTGGAAAAGTCTTGGATGAACCTTCTGTAGTAACCAGCTAGTCCTAAAAACTGGCGTATGTGTTTCGGAGTTTTCGGGGTTTCCCACTTTTCAACAGTTTCTATCTTTGCCGGATCCACCTTAATACCTTCTTTGTTCACTATGTGACCGAGGAATTGAACTTCTTCCAACCAAAATGCATACTTTGAAAACTTAGCGTACAATTCTTCCTTCCTCAATACTTCTAACACCTTTCTCAAATGTTCACCGTGTTCTTGGTCATTCTTTGAGTAAATAAGTATGTCATCAATGAAAACAATGACAAACTTGTCAAGGTATGGTCCACACACTCGGTTCATAAGGTCCATGAACACAGCTGGTGCATTAGTTAAACCAAACGGCATGACCATAAACTCGTAATGACCGTAACGTGTTCTGAAAGCAGTCTTTGGAATATCATCTTCTTTCACCCGCATTTGATGATACCCGGAACGTAAGTCAATCTTTGAATAAACAGACGAGCCTTGTAGCTGATCAAATAAGTCATCGATTCTCGGTAGTGGGTAGCGGTTCTTGATGGTAAGTTTGTTCAACTCTCGGTAGTCGATACACAACCTGAATGTACCATCTTTCTTCTTGACAAACAAAATAGGAGCTCCCCACGGTGATGTGCTTGGTCGAATGAAACCACGCTCTAAAAGTTCTTGTAATTGGCTTTGCAGTTCTTTCATCTCGCTGGGTGTGAGTCTGTAAGGAGCACGAGCTATTGGTGCAGCTCCTGGTACAAGATCTATTTGAAATTCAACGGATCGATGTGGGGGTAATCCCGGTAATTCTTTAGGAAATACATCGGGAAATTCTTTTGCAATGGAAACATCATTGATGCTCTTTTCTTCAGTTTGTACTTTCTCGACGTGTGCTAGAACAGCATAGCAACCTTTTCTTATTAGTTTTTGTGCCTTCAAATTACTAATAAGATGTAGCTTCGTGTTGCCCTTTTCTCCGTACACCATTAAGGGTTTTCCTTTTTCTCGTATAATGCGAATTACATTTTTGTAACAAACGATCTCCGCTTTCACTTCTTTCAACCAGTCCATACCGATTATCACATCAAAACTCCCTAACTCTACTGGTATCAAATCAATCTTAAATGTTTCGCTAACCAGTTTAATTTCTCGATTCCGACATATATTATCTGCTGAAATTAATTTACCATTTGCTAATTCGAGTAAAAATTTACTATCCAAGGGCGTCAATGGACAACTTAATTTAGCACAAAAATCTCTACTCATATAGCTTCTATCCGCACCCGAATCAAATAAAACGTAAGCAGATTTATTGTCAATAAGAAACGTACCCGTAACAAGCTCCAGGTCTTCCTGTGCCTCTGCCGCATTAATATTGAAAACTCTTCCACGGCCTTGTCCATTCGTGTTCTCCTGGTTCGGGAAATTTCTAATAATGTGGCCCGGTTTTCCACATTTATAACAAACTACATTGGCATAACTTGCTCCGACACTACTTGCTCCGCCATTACTCGTTCCGACACCATTTGTTCCTTTCGTTCTATTAACCCCTGGTCCGTAGACCTCACACTTTGCCGCGCTATGACCATTTCTTTTACACTTGTTGCAAAATTTGGTGCAGAACCCCGAGTGATTCTTTTCACACCTTTGGCATAGCTGCTTCTGATTGTTGTTGTTGTTGCGGTTATTATTGTTATTGGGATGATTGTTGTAGTTGCTGTTGTTGTTGTTGTTGTTGTTGTTGTTGGGCCGTTTGTTGTAGTTGCGATTGATGTTGCGATTGTTGGGATAATTGTTGCGATTATTGTTGTAATTGCTGTTGTTGTTGTATTGGTGATTCTTATCACCGTTTTCCTCCCACTTTCTTTTGACTTGCTTCACATTGTCCTCTTCAGCAGTCTGTTCTTTAATTCTTTCTTCAATCTGGTTCACGAGTTTGTGAGCCATTCTACATGCCTGTTGTATGGAGGCGGGCTCGTGTGAACTTATATCTTCTTGGATTCTTTCCGATAATCCTTTCACAAACGCGTCGATCTTCTCTTCCTCATCTTCGAATGCTCCCGGACACAATAGGCACAATTCTGTGAACCGTCTTTCGTACGTGGTAATATCAAATCCTTGGGTTCGTAACCCTCTAAGTTCTGTCTTGAGCTTATTGACCTCGGTTCTGGGGCGGTACTTCTCGTTCATCAAGTGCTTGAATGCTGACCACGGTAGTGCGTACGCATCGTCTTGTCCCACTTGCTCTAGATAGGTATTCCACCATGTTAACGCAGAACCTGTGAAGGTATGCGTAGCGTACTTTACTTTGTCCTCTTCAGTACACTTACTTATGGCAAACACCGATTCGACCTTCTCGGTCCACCGTTTCAATCCGATCGGTCCTTCGGTTCCATCAAATTCCAAAGGTTTGCAGGCAGTGAATTCTTTGTAGGTGCATCCTACACGATTTCCTGTACTGCTAGATCCAAGGTTATTGTTGGTATGTAGCGCAGCCTGTACTGCGGCTATGTTTGAAGCTAGAAAAGTACGGAATTCCTCTTCATTCATATTCACGGTGTGTCGAGTAGTCGGTTCCATTTCCTTCAAAATAGTTAAATGGAACAAGTTAATCATACAGAATATTAAGAGTAGTTAATAGTATTTCGTAGCATAATATGAACTCATTTATAAAAGCTTTTTCTTCATATTAGCGTTTTATAAGTTTAAATTCGGGTAGTACCTACCCGTTAAGTTCATACTTAGTAGCTAATATACAATTCAACTACTACAATTCTATATGAAAAACTGATTATAATAATATTTCGCGTTCAAACTTTTACACAACATTTTACAAACTTACAATACCGCTTATTTTACATATAGCATGAAATATAGCACACAATAAATTTGATACAAGATGGTTGTGAAGATAATTCTAGCTAGTACACAAGTCGTTCAGCAAAGGCAATAAAGACACGTAATTCATACGTCCAGAAACAAGTCATGCATTCTGGTTTTACTAGGACTACTTCCCATCCTTGGTCTTGTGGAACATAACCGTTATGGCCGTTGATAAGACAGCGTGTTGTAACGTCGTCAAAGGGACGAGGGTTACGTAATGTCCAACAGTCCCGTAACAATCTAAAAACCTCATTTCTTACCCCAATTACCGACTCCGTCACTTGTGGGAACGTTTTGTTTAATAGTTGTAGCCCGATGTTCTTGTTCTCACTTTGGTGAGAAGCGAACATTACTAATCCGTAAGCATAACATGCTTCTTTATGTTGAATGTTAGCCGCTTTTTCTAAATCACGAAGTCCAATATTCGGATATATTGAGTCAAAATAATTTCTTAACCCATTGCGTAAAATAGCATTTGGGTTCCCCACAATATATGCGTCAAAGTAAACACATCGTATCTATGGATTTCCCAATGTGATATCCCCCATCTTCCGACCGAAAGCCTTTTATAAACCAAGGCATTCTTGGAACGTTCTTCGAATGTCTTACAAACTGATCTCACCTTAAATAGTTGTGCTGAAGAATTCTGACCGACTCTAGACAAGATTTCATCAATCATGTCTCCGGGTAGGTCTCTTAAAATATTGGGTTGTCTATCCATTTTGTGTTTTTATACTGTAAAATAGACAAGAGTTAGATTCATAAAAAAAAAATACTTATTAATACAAGCAATTTTTACATATATCATAAAGCATAAGCACACTATATTACATATATTACACCACACGAATACAACTATCTTATTTCGACTCGCTTGTTTCTTCTTCTTGGGTTTTGGTTCGTTTTGCCAAGTTTCTAGGGATATATGATGTTCCCCTAATACGAGCCGTCGTGATCCACATTGGTTTAGAAAAACCTGGTGGTTTAGAGGTTCCCGGGTCATTGTTACAACTTAAGGACTTCAGGGGTTGACGATACATATAAAGTTCATCGGGGTTGGAATTAGATTTCTCTATTTTTATGCCCTTTCCCTTATTATTTTCTTTTGCCTTTTTAAATTCACTTGGGGTAATTTCTATAACATCATCGGAATTCTCGTCGGAATCCGATTCATCGGAGAATTGGTAATCCTCCCAATATTTTGCTTCCTTGGCGGAAACACCATTGACCATAATTAACCTTGGTCGGTTGGTTGAGGATTTTCTTTTACTTAACCGTTTTATTATTTCCCCCACCGGTTCTATTTCTTCATCCGGTTCCGATTCTTCTTCCGGTTCCGATTCTTCTTCCGGTTCCGACTCTTCTTCCGGTTCCTCTTCGGGAACTTGTGAATCAGTCCACGAATCATTCCAATTTACATTTGACTCTTCATTATTATTAGGCGAGTCAATGGGACTTGTTCTAGAGGTAGACATCTATCACATAATATCAAACGCGTTAAGAGATTAATATATCACATAATATTCACATGTTAAAAATATATAGTTTCCAACAAAATTTGTTAAGCAATCATTTTTCAAGTAAACACGGTCGAAGTTCAGATTCACTAATGCATCCTAACAAACTCGATAAGACACACTAATGCAAAATTCTGGTTCTCTAAGACCAACGCTCGGATACCAACTGAAATGTCCCGTTCTTATTGATTAAAAACGTTCCATATTAATTGATTTCGTTGCGAGGTTTTGACCTCTATATGAGACGTTTTTCAAAGACTGCATTCATTTTTAAAACAAACCATAACCTTTATTTCATAAATAAAGATTTAAAAAGCTTTACGTAGATTATCAAATAATGATAATCTAAAATATCCTGTTTACACACGACCATTACATAATGGTTTACAATACAAATATGTTACATCGAAATCAGTTTCTTGAATACAGTTTTTACACAATATCATACAAACATGGACTCCAAATCTTGTCCTTATTTTAGTATGCAACAGCGGAAGCTCTTAATATTCACCTGAGAATAAACATGCTTTAAACGTCAACAAAAATGTTGGTGAGTTATAGGTTTAACCTATATATATAAAATCGTAACAATAGACCACAAGATTTCATATTTCAATACACATCCCATACATAGAGATAAAAATCATTCATATGGTGAACACCTGGTAACCGACATTAACAAGATGCATATATAAGAATATCCCCATCATTCCGGGACACCCTTCGGATATGATATAAATTTCGAAGTACTAAAGCATCCGGTACTTTGGATGGGACTTGTTGGGCCCAATAGATCTATCTTTAGGATTCGCATCAATTAGGGTGTCTGTTCCCTAATTCTTAGATTACCAGACTTAATAAAAAGGGGCATATTCGATTTCGATAATTCAACCATAGAATGTAGTTTCACGTACTTGTGTCTATTTTGTAAATCATTTATAAAACCTGCATGTATTCTCATCCCAAAAATATTAGATTTTAAAAGTGGGACTATAACTCACTTTCACAGATTTTTACTTCGTCGGGAAGTAAGACTTGGCCACTGGTTGATTCACGAACCTATAACAATATATACATATATATCAAAGTATGTTCAAAATATATTTACAACACTTTTAATATATTTTGATGTTTTAAGTTTATTAAGTCAGCTGTCCTCGTTAGTAACCTACAACTAGTTGTCCACAGTTAGATGTACAGAAATAAATCGATAAATATTATCTTGAATCAATCCACGACCCAGTGTATACGTATCTCAGTATTGATCACAACTCAAACTATATATATTTTGGAATCAACCTCAACCCTGTATAGCTAACTCCAACATTCACATATAGAGTGTCTATGGTTGTTCCGAAATATCTATAGATGTGTCGACATGATAGGTCGAAACATTGTATACGTGTCTATCGTATCTCAAGATTACATAATATACAATACAAGTTGATTAAGTTATGGTTGGAATAGATTTGTTACCAATTTTCACGTAGCTAAAATGAGAAAAATTATCCAATCTTGTTTTACCCATAACTTCTTCATTTTAAATCCGTTTTGAGTGAATTAAATTGCTATAGTTTCATATTGAACTCTATTTTATGAATCTAAACAGAAAAATTATAGGTTTATAGTCGGAAAAATAAGTTACAAGTCGTTTTTGTAAAGGTAGTCATTTCAGTCGAAAGAACGACGTCTAGATGACAATTTTAGAAAACATACTTCCACTTTGAGTTTAACCATAATTTTTGGATATAGTTTCATGTTCATAATAAAAATCATTTTCTCAGAATAACAACTTTTAAATCAAAGTTTATCATAGTTTTTAATTAACTAACCCAAAACAGCCCGCGGTGTTACTACGACGGCGTAAATCCGGTTTTACGGTGTTTTTCGTGTTTCCAGGTTTTAAATCATTAAGTTAGCATATCATATAGATATAGAACATGTGTTTAGTTGATTTTAAATTTCAAGTTAGAAGGATTAACTTTTGTTTGCGAACAAGTTTAGAATTAACTAAACTATGTTCTAGTGATTACAAGTTTAAACCTTCGAATAAGATAGCTTTATATGTATGAATCGAATGATGTTATGAACATCATTACTACCTTAAGTTCCTTGGATAAACCTACTAGAAAAGAGAAAAATGGATCTAGCTTCAATGGATCCTTGGATGGCTCGAAGTTCTTGAAGCAGAATCATGACACGAAAACAAGTTCAAGTAAGATCATCACTTGAAATAAGATTGTTATAGTTATAGAAATTGAACCAAAGTTTGAATATGATTATTACCTTGTATTAGAATGATAACCTACTGTAAGAAACAAAGATTTCTTGAGGTTGGATGATCACCTTACAAGATTGGAAGTGAGCTAGCAAACTTGAAAGTATTCTTGATTTTATGAAACTAGAACTTTTGGAATTTATGAAGAACACTTAGAACTTGAAGATAGAACTTGAGAGAGATCAATTAGATGAAGAAAATTGAAGAATTAAAGTGTTTGTAGGTGTTTTTGGTCGTTGGTGTATGGATTAGATATAAAGGATATGTAATTTTGTTTTCATGTAAATAAGTCATGAATGATTACTCATATTTTTGTAATTTTATGAGATATTTCATGCTAGTTGCCAAATGATGGTTACCACATGTGTTAGGTGACTCACATGGGCTGCTAAGAGCTGATCATTGGAGTGTATATACCAATAGTACATACATCTAAAAGCTGTGTATTGTACGAGTACGAATACGGGTGCATACGAGTAGAATTGTTGATGAAACTGAACGAGGATGTAATTGTAAGCATTTTTGTTAAGTAGAAGTATTTTTATAAGTGTATTGAAGTCTTTCAAAAGTTTATAAATACATATTAAAACACTACATGTATATACATTTTAACTGAGTCGTTAAGTCATCGTTAGTCGTTACATGTAAGTGTTGTTTTGAAACCTTTAGGTTAACGATCTTGTTAAATGTTGTTAACCCAATGTTTATAATATCAAATGAGATTTTAAATTATTATATTATCATGATATTATCATGTATGAATATCTCTTAATATGATATATATACATTAAATGTCTTTACAACGATAATCGTTACATATATGTCTCGTTTAAAAATCATTAAGTTAGTAGTCTTGTTTTTACATATGTAGTTCATTGTTAATATACTTAATGATATGTTTACTTATCATAGTATCATGTTAACTATATATATATATATCCATATATATGTCATCATATAGTTTTTACAAGTTTTAACGTTGGTGAATCACCGGTCAACTTGGGTGGTCAATTGTCTATATGAAACATATTTCAATTAATCAAGTCTTAACAAGTTTGATTGCTTAACATGTTGGAAACATTTAATCATGTAAATATCAATCTCAATTAATATATATAAACATGGAAAAGTTCGGGTCACTTCATGAATCTCCCCACACTTAGGTAGCTGTGGTGTCGAATTTGTGATTAACTTCATTGTCAATTTCTCTTGAACCATAATCAACTTGCATATCTGTGACTTTTGCTTTAAGCCATTGGTCAGATTCCTGTGTAATATCCACAAATTCAACTAGTTTTGCCTTTTCTTTAGGCGATAGATTACTAACTGGTTACATAACTTAAAGTTCCCCTTGGTTCTAGCATCGCGAATCCGTTTAATAAGTTTCTTCATTGAACTATTAATAACGGGGTCATTTAATTTCGTATCAACAACGGGGTTCTTTGTTATCAAGTTATCATTAGGTGTTACTTCATCTTCCCCACACTTAGGCGTTTTATTATTATTAAGCACTACCGTTGGAGTTGGTAAAACAATATGTTTCTTACCAATCGTTTTTGTTGGTTCAACGGTTTTGGTTGGTGGAGATTTAGCCTTTTGACTCACAAAGGTGATTGATTTTTTATCATTACTAAGTGTCATTCTACCATCTCTTACATCAAATAACGCCCCGGTGGACGCTAAGAATGGTCGACCTAAAATTAGAGGAATGTTTGAGTCCTCTTCTATGTCAATGACAATAAATTCAACTAAAAAGGTTAAATTACCCACTTGAACGGGTAGGTTGTCAGCAACTCCAACTGGGTGCCTAATGGTTTGATCAAAGAGTCGAACACTCATCTCTGTTGGACTTAACTCACCTACTCCTAATCTCTTATATAATGAAAGAGGCATAACACTCACACTCGCACCTAAATCTGCTAGTGCATCATACATGGCACAATCACTAAGTACACAAAGAACAATAAATTCACCCGGATCACCCAACCTGGGTAGAGGTTTCGGTGGAACTGTCTTCATCGGGTTTACTTCTACGGTTTTTGTTTCTTACATTTTCTTATTCTTCTTCTTCGTCTTTCCAAAGGTATCACAAACTTTATTACCTATTACTTGCTCATACTCAACTCCTTTTCTTGGAAACGGGATGGGTGGTTTGTATGGTGTCACCACTGGCTTTACATACTCGGGTGGTGGTGGTGGTGTAACTTCTTCATTGTTACTCACATCAAAAACCTTCCCATCTTTTGGAGCTGGTTTTTCAGAATTTGTTGAAACCATATTAACATTCTCATTCCGAGGATTTACTTCAGTATTACTCGGTAGTTTTCCTTGTTCCCTCTCACTCATCATACTAGCAAGAGTACCTATGTGTTTTTCTAAATTCAAAATGGAAGCTTGTTGAGTTCTTAATGACTGATCAAACCTCTCATTTGTTTGGGTTTGAGATGTAATAAATTGTGTTTGAGATTCCATTAGCTTTGCCATCATTTCTTCTAGATTTGACTTTTTCTCTTCGGTTTGTTGTGGTGGTTTATATAAGCTAGGTCTTTGTTGATTGAAAGTGTTGTTTTGAGTTGGTTGGTTATTCAGACCTTGTTGGTTGTACGAGTTATTATTGGGTCCATTTGGATTGTAAAGAATGTTTTGATTTCGATTAAAGTTTGGCCTTGGCGGTTGATAATTATTTCCCGGCCTTTGGTTCATGTAGGAAAAATTCTCACGTTGTTCCATCGTTTGTTCAATGTGACAATCTTTCATTAAGTATGGTCCACCGCATTGCTCACAACTGATTCGTATTGTGTGAATATCTTTAGTCATCTTTTCCATTCGTCTCTCGAAAGCATCTATTTTTGCGGAAACGGAATCAAAGTCACGGCTAGAATCGGCTCTAGCCACTTTAGATGAACGAAAAATATCTTTTTCTTGGTGCCACTCATGCGAGTGGGAGGTTGTGTTATCAATAATTTTGTGAGCTTCGGTTGCGATTTTCTTCATAATGGAACCACCAGCTGCTGTGTCGATGTCTTTTCGTATAGCAACGTCGACACCTTGGTAGAATATTTGTACTATTTGATAAGTGTCTAAACCATGTTGAGAACATCCTCTCAACAATTTTCTGAATCTTGTCCACGCCTCATATAAAGTTTCATTTGGCTTCTGCGTGAATGTAACAATTTCTCCTTGAAGTCTCACGGCTTTGGATGCTGGAAAGAATTGTTTAAGAAATTTTTCAACTAAAACATCCCATGTATCAATCGCCCCTTCAGGTAACGATTCTAACCAATCTTTGGCTTCTCCCTTTAAAGTCCAGGGAAATAACATGAGATAGATCTGTTCATCCTCAACTTCTCTGATTTTGAATAGAGTACAAATCATATTAAAGGTTCGAAGATGTTCGTTTGGATCTTCTTTTGGCGTACCACTATATTGGCATTGATTAGTTACCATGTGTAGGATTTTTCCCTTGATTTCATAATTTAGCGCATTAACATCTGGCTTAAAAATGGAGTGACCTTGGCCAGTGCGTTTAGCCCTCATTCGTTCTTCCATACTTAGAGGTTCCGGATTTTTCATGATTGAATTTTTGAATCTGAATCACTAGAGGATTCTGACTTAATGGTTTCTTCCTCGACAATCTCTGAATGAGTAATCTGTGGTTCAGGAGGAATGATTAGTGGTTCAGGATCTCTGAATTGTCTCTGAATATCCTCCGGATTCTCAATTGTGAGGTCGGGTTCAAAAAATGGATTATCGGAAATTTGAATTGGAGTACTTGGTCGACTAGATGACGATTCTAAAGAAAAATCAACGGCGAAAATGTTGGCTAGATGTCTTGATCGAGTTACAGATAGTGAACGTATGAAAGGTGGTGAACGTTTTGCTCGGTGCATTCACTGAATATCCTATTGGTTATAAAGATAAAAATTATATAAGTTATCAAATTAATAGACTTTTCTGATTTTTCCCACGTTTCGAATAGCCAATAGATGCAGCAGGTAGCTAGGACCCTTTAAATCGGAAGCCCACAACTCGCCACTAACAAATCCAACTATTACTACGAACCAGAAAATTTGGATGTCTATCAATTTAACCGCTTAAAATAATTTTGTTTTTCGAAATTTTTAAGAAGATAAAAATCTATGTCCTAAAAACTAGAGCGTAGAAATGAGAAAGAAGAAGAGTGCGTCGAAAAACGTCAAAAAAGAAAAATGTCGAAACTTAAAAGTCTAAAAATTAAATATAAAAAGTTGCGCCTAAAGGTATTAAAGCTTAAAAGAATTCTATATCCAAAACGGCAATAACTTAAAAGGTACTAAAATATATAAACGGCGTCGCAAAATTCTAAAGCGCCTAAATCTTAATATAAAGAAAAAGCACTTAAGAGATTTTACGGCAAAGTCTAAAAACTAGAAATATAAAAATAACTATGGCAAAATACTAAACTTAAAACTATATAGCGAACGATAAATATTACAAAATAAACGATAAAAATACAAATTATAACTAAAATGATAAAAATACAAATTTTATAAAGATATTATTTTTATATTATTATTTTATAAAAGTTTTAATTTTATATAATTAAAAATAATAAAAAAACTTAATATTACAATTTAAATATAAAAACTAGAGTTAAAAACTAATTAATAAACTTAAACCCTAAATAATAATAATAATAAATTAAAAACCCTACCTGCAATAAATGAGTCCGAGGTATTGTGCCTGTCAGACCATCTCATGCAACCGCATGAGGTTTGGTTGTCTGGGTCATACGATCGCATGGCCCAACAAATCTTGAATTCATTCGGGCTTTTAACAGGCTCGGCCCAATTTATATTTTTATTTGATTTTTGATTATAATAAAGAAAATATTTATAGAATATTTATATAAAATATAATAAACTTATATTTTAAAATCTTTAAAATAAATGTAAATTATTTTTTTGTAGTTTTATATATATATATATATATATATATATATATATATATATATATATATATATATATATATATATATATATATATTTATATTTATTATTATTATTATTTTATATTTTTAATACTTATTATAAATACAAAATATTTTTACGAAATTAAAATTAAAAATTATATATTTTTAATATAGCATGTTTCACCGAGTCCCCGGCAGCGGCGCCAAAAACTTGATGTTATGCGAGGTGTATACGAAATAGTTATATTTTTGTTACGAAATAATATTAAATACGATACAATTTTACACAAGTTAATTATTTATTTATAGAATGGATATACCTAAACATTGCTACAACACTATAGGCAGTGTACCTAATCGTAGAGTAGTGTAGTTTTTAGTAAGTTCAGTTCGTTCCACAGGGAGCTAGCTGAGTTTAACGCTATATTTTTAACAACTATATTTATATAAAATATATATAATTATATATAGTAATATTATTATAAAAGGGGGTTTTTACCGTTTAATGACCGGTTTGTCGATTTTATATTTTAAGTGTAAAGATAAATGACGAAAATATAAATGACAGAATTTAAATTGCGATAAAGTAAATTGCAGTAATTAAAATGACAGTAAATAAAGGTATGATGAAATATGAAATAAAAGTATTATGCTTATTTAAACTTTCGTAATCATGATGTTTGACGTTTTGATTTTAATTTATTTATCTGGGTTAATTGTCCTTTGTCCTGGATTTATTTGATACCTATCTGGTTTTTATCCATAATAGTCCATCGGTCATAATTATAAAATGCTTGTCAAATTAACCTTATTCACGAAGTCAAATATTCCAACTAATTAAGGATTCGAACTGTAACAAGGTTTTAATACTTTGTTTAATGATTACACCAGCTTATCGACTGCGTGTAATCCAAGGTTTTATTAATTTGTTAACAATTACACCAATTACCCTTGTATGTAATCCACCCCTGTTATAATTAGTCCATGATACATTAATTTATCCACTTGATCAGAATGAATAATCAATTACCTAACCCGAATAATTAATTAAATGATCGTAACAGATGTCGTATAAACGTTACTAAATAGGACATGCATAATCATTTAATAATGATTAGATTAACTAATTTGAAGATAGGTTCGACAGATTCCAACGAGTTATCATTCGATTAGACAATACCCCCCATCTATTAATAGTTCATAGTCTAATGTCCATAAGTGTCGGTCTTTTGTCCAAACCCGAATTATGGTACAAAATCCAATAACCAAATCTTAATTTTTAGTCCAACATAACGATTACTTCGGCTTAAATAAGCATAATAATAACTTAGTTACAAGACACTAATTTAAAAAGGAAGAACATAGCTTACAGTGATTATTTATCGCGTAGCGTTACCCGGACAGAGTTCCGACTTTAAAACCCGTAAAACATTTTTTATGTAACATCCCAACCCGTAATACAAACGATCACGGGGAAATATCAATTAAAAAAAAAATTTGCTGGAACAGCATATGGCGCGGCGCGCCATATGGCCGCGCGGCGCGCCAAAGTGGCCTGTCCAAAAAGTCATGAAATGCGAAAATGTTTGACCACTTCCCGACATATTTATACAAAATGATTTTAACCATACATTAATATATGTAGAACTAACACGTTCCATTAATAAAATTAGTTTTACGAAGACCGAGCCCACATCGGCCGTTTTACGACTTTCGTACGAAAATACAAGTTTTCAACCACATGATTTGTAATACAAAATAAAGGTCGAGCATGGCGATTGGGGATACGCTACCCAATCCTAATCAATCCAAAAGCAATCCTTCTAAAGCAACTACGCGAGTCCACTAGTCCCCGCTTACCCGAGCCTCCGCATCCATGCAATCTATAAAAAAGTCAACAACGAGAGGGTAAGCTAACGCTTAGTGAATGATAACATACTACATACATATATATGTATAAAATGGACACGCCACACAAATATCAAATACCGCATACCGAAGCATCCAAGCATAAAGGCAAGCTAGTCTAAGCATACCGTAACATCACTAAGCAACAAGCTAACAATAAATAAAGTGAGTTCACCAACGACGATGTGAACAACGCCAATAAGCCACACCCGGAAGGTTAGCTACATCACAACAATTCATTAATATAAACAACATTATACGTATACAATATATATATATATATATATATATATATATATATATATATATATATATATATATATATATATATATATATATATATATATAAATATCTCGAATAGCATAATTGCTTACGCTTACATCACAATAACCATGGTTAACCAAATCTTCGCAAGGGAATGACTTCGCGAAACAAGTCATCGATGTTCATAACATTCTTTAGTATACTTAACACCTCGTATCACTAAACCCTAGGGTGGCACCTTAACACCTCGGTACTTCACCCCGAGTGGCATCTTAACACCTCGATGCTTCACTCATTATTTTACGGAGTGGTGTCTTAACACCTCGACACTACACCCCTAGGTGGCACCTTAACACCTCGATGCTTCACCCCGAGTGGCATCTTAACACCTCGATGCTTCACCCGTCAATTACTTAGAGTGGCATCTTAACACCTCGATGCTTTACTCCGAGTGGCGTCTTAACACCTCGACACATCACTCGTCACATGAAACGTGGTGTCCTAACACCTCGACACAACACATTTCACGCTACCACAAATAGATAAATTATATACCTACACATATAATTATTCCACCTATACGAGAAGCGAGCTCTACAAGCGAGAACCCCTTCTCCCGACCCGCACCCATCCTACACATACATATGCATATAGGATATTACCACTCACCTTGTCTCCTTGAAGAATGCTACCGAATAATCTGCAACTCGTCAATGGAAAGTACCTATTCCATTATCACAAATTTAACAACACACTTAGATTGGATTTACAAACCAACTCAATTTGACACTTAGTGCAAATTTGACCCAAATGCACTTCCAAGTACAAACCGCGCCCAAAATTAACCAATAATCACTAACACAAGTGAGAATGGTCTTAATACGCCAATTAAACCCCATCATAGGTGTTAAATACCTATCTTGTCCAAAATGACACTTAAACCCTAATTTGACCCATAAGAAGTCAATATCACGCCATTAGCAAGTTTTGACACCAAAACATATTTAACACGGTTCTATGCTTCAACCTAATCTATTTTAAGTTTATAAACCTTATTAATTCGACAATTGGGTCATAATCATCACCAAACCCTAATTTTGACCCAAAGTCAAAATTAGTCAACCAACACACCTAAAAGTGATCCAACACTTCCATAATCACTAAACCTAGTGATTAAACCCAATTACAAGTCCTAATCAAGGCCAATTTGTTCACCAACCCAAAATCCACCAACACTAACAATAAAACCGATTACTAGCATCACTAAACCCACTTCATGAGCCTAAATGGGTTTATCAACAAATCAAGTTCAAACCCTAACTTTGAATAGAAAAATCAACAATGAAATTCGGAGTTAGAACTTACCAATACCGCCAAAATGATGCCGTTGACGAGTAGAACAACTTTAATGCTTGAGGTTTGACCCGAAACAACCTCCTTCTTCTCCAAATAGAGTTCTCTCTCACTAGAACTCAATCTCTCTCTAGGGTTTGAGGATGGGAGTGTTTAATGAGTGAGATGTGATCCAAACTGATCAATGGATCAGTTTTGATGACCCCAAACCGACCCCAAGTGAAAAGACCAAAGTACCCCTCATTTAGACCTTTTAAAAAGGCTGAAAATTGCATCAGACGGGTTCGGCGTGTGACAACCCAGAAATTTCCAACCAAATTTAAACTTTATCTTTATATTATTCCGACACGATAAGCAAAGTTTGTTAAGTTAAATCTCAAGAATTTTAAATTGTGTTCATACATTCATTATAACCTCGACCAAATTCCGACGATTCACGAACCGTTATATATAAATAAATATGTATATATATGTATATATATTATAACTTGAGAATATTAATAAAGTATTAAACGTATAATACTTTACATGAACGTATTTGTTTTAATATGTTTATCGATGGAATTAGAAGATAATATCAAATGATTGATTTATCAGATACATTATGATATGATTACGGGTCTATGTTATGAGGTCCACTGTGATTTAAGAAATCTATTCTTTTTGACAACATTCAAAAAATGGTAAAGTGATTTATAAGTAAGAACGTGAAGTGTAAATAACTTAGATGTTGGATATCGACAAGTTATGTAACTCGACATTTTTCATTAAGATGATTTCATACGTTTATTTAACCTTTGAACTTTATCCCATGCTTCACCAACAAACTGTAATTTAAAAACTTGAAACCTATTATGAATATATATGATTCTACTTTTCTAAAACATTTTATGATATAACGATTTCCATTATTTTAACCTTTAAACAAAATGATTCTTAAAAATATATTTGGTTTTGGAAAACAAAATTATTATATTTATTTGATTTAGTTTCAAACGTACAAAAATGTTTTCAGTTTAAAAAGAACTTTATTATTAAAACGTATATAACTTTTATAAATATCTAGAACCACTTTTGACAACTCATTACTTAACCAGTATGATAAAGATAACGATATTTATATTTTATTTTATTAAATATATATAACAATTTAAATTAATATTATATATATTTATACGCGTATTATACGTACATAGTTTTATACTTTTACTATACTTAAACTTTACCTTTACTTTATTTTTACTTTACTTTAACTTTAATAATTTACTTTAATAATTTATACTTTAATAATTCACTTTAATAATTCATACTTTAATAATTCACTTTAATAATTTATACTTTAATAATTCACTTTAATAATTCATACTTTAATAATTCACTTTAATAATTCATACTTTAATAATTCACTTTAATAATTCAAAAATCTATTATAAATAGAATTCAATAGGTTTCATTATTTCATAAGAAACTTGAAAATATTTTTCTCTAAACTCTCTCAATCGATTTACATATATATATTTACTCCGTATTATTTCAAGATATTATTAGTATACATAAAATATTACGTCAGAGTGCTGTCCTAGTGATTTCGAAATTGTTTTTCGAGTGGGATTGGATTAAGGAAATTATGGGTTATAGCTATGGAGGTGATTGGGTATGGTTCATGGGTATGCTCGTGAGATCAATATAGTGTTTATCATCTCCGTTGCGTCTACGTACCTTTCCTACAATATTGAATCTCAATATTGATACGTGAGTACTCATAATTTAACTTTTACATACTAATAGTGTATCCCTGACTAGTGCTCGAGTATATAGGATTATGCATGTTTGTACTTTTGATATTGCCTTTAGTTAGGTTATGTTGAATCCTGAATTAGTTATATATGCAACTGAGATAAAGTATAAGATATGCATGTCGTTGGAAAGCTAGCGAAAAATTAAGAACTTTTCATTTAGATATCGAATGATTTCGATGAACGGATTTGAAGTTATAGTCCATCGAATTTTTGTATTATTATTAAAAATGATTATTATTATCGTCGTTATTATCGTCGTTCTAGTTTTATCTTATTATTATTATTATTATCTTTATCAATAAAAGGATTTATCATTAAAAATTGTTATTTTTTTTATTATTACTATCGTTATTATCGTTAAAGTTATAATTAGTATTATTATTATTATCCAATTATTATTATTATTATTATTATTGGTATTATTATTATTATTATCATTATTAATATATATATTATTATTTAAAAATGGTTATTGTTATTGTTATTATTATTATTACTATATTATCATTAAGATAATTATTAGTATTATCGTTAATAATGTTATAGTAACTATCATTATTAATATTAGTGTAATTAAAACAAATATTTGTAACACCTAATTATTTTGATTACTATTATCATTATTACGAACACGATATAAAAGACGATTAAAAGCTATTAAACGAAACGATTAGGAAATAATGGGTAAGAGTATCATGATGAAATTAAAATATTATAAGATATTGATTTAGATAAAATTATCGTTCTTATTATTTTTATCATTACTATTATTATTAAAATTATCGTTAGTATTAAAACTATCATTTTAACAAAAATTATCATTTTAATAGAAATGTCATTGTTACTATAAAATATCATTATTATTATTATTATTTTAAATAGAATTATTATTTTAAAGATAATATTAAAAATTATTGTAAATATTAAAGTTATCATAATTAGAATTATCGTTTTATCATAATGTCATCTTAGTAATTATAAATATTGATATTTTTATAATAATTATTATTATTACAAAATAATACAACTTTTACTTACTATCATTATAGATATTATTTTATCAAATAAATATTTGATACAAACATATTTTACTACGTGTAATAACTTACTTTAATAATACCTATCATATTATCTTTATAATATTAAATGAACCCTATAAATTTTATTACTTAATATATATAAAAGTATATTTTATTATATAAATATAATATAAAATTTTATTTATTAATAAATAAATTATATTATTTACTCTAATAAATCTTTTAAAAATATTTAAAAATATAAAACGACGATATTTAAACTATATATTAATCATGTATAGATTTTTGGAAATTATTTTGAGTCAAATTTACTTTTGTTGACTTTTGCATATTAGTCTCGAGCATTAGGATTGTGGTACACTATGACTTGACCTAATTTGTTAGACAAATATTGACCAACACATAAATATATATAATTAATTTAGGTTCGTGAATCCGAGGCCAACCTTGCACTTGTTCAATGACGTTATATGTATTTTTACTACGAAATACAGTATGGTGAGTTTCATTTACCTTTTTACCCTTTATATTTTTGGGACTGAGAATACATGCGCTTTTATAAATGTTTGACGAAATAGACACAAGTAATTGAAACTATATTCTATGGTTGAATTATCGAAATCGAATATGCCCCTTTTTATTAAAGTCTGGTAATCTAAGAATTAGGGAACAGACACCCTAATTGACGCGAATCCTAAAGATAGATCTATTGGGCCTAACAAACCCCATCCAAAGTACCGGATGCTTTAGTACTTCAAAATTATATCATGTCCGAAGGAGGATCCCGGAATGATAGGGGATATTCTTATATGTATCTAGTTAATGTCGGTTACCAGGTGTTTACCATATGAATGATTATTTTTTGTCTCTATGCATGGGACGTATATTTATGAGAACTGGAAATGAAATTCTTGTGGTCTATTAAAATGATGGAAATAAATGATTATGATAAACTAATGAACTCACCAACCTTTTGGTTGACACTTTAAAGCATGTTTATTCTCAGGTGTTAAAGAAATCTTCCGCTGTGCATTTGCTCATTTTAAAGATATTACTTGGAGTCTTTCATAGCATATTTCGAAGAACGTTGCATTCGAGTCATTGAGTTCATCAAAGATTATTATTAAATCAATTTATAGTTGGATAGTGGATATTATGAAATGGTATGCATGCCTGTCAATTTTTGATGTAAAGAAAGATTGTTTTTTAAAAACGAATGCAATGTTTGTAAAATGTATCATATAGAGGTCAAATACCTCGCAATGTAATCAACTATTGTGAATCGTTTATAATGTATATGAACGGGTCCTTTCAGTTGGTATCAGAGCGGTGGTCTTAGCGAACCAGTTCTGCATTAGTGTGTCTAACTGATAAGTCGTTAGGATGCATTAGTGAGTCTGGACTTCGACCGTGTCTGCATGTCAAAAGTTTTGCTTATCATTTCTAGTCGGAAATCATCTGCTTATCATCCATAGGAAATTACCTGCTTATCATTATTAGTCTAGACACATCTTGCTACATTAATTGTATGAGTAGTGTATTGACAAAATTCATATCTTAGCGTATCTGCTAAATCATATATTATCGTATCTGTTACTTAAACTTTGCCTGACATATCCCGCAAATTCCTTCGTAATCTATGAAATCTTTTGATCTCTATATATAGATATCCTATGTAAATAGAATACCACCCGATAGCCGAAAAATCATTTTATATTGAAAATCCTTTATCCAATCGTACGAAATGGAATGTGTCATCAGTTCAAGTCACTCGGATTCCGAAATGGAATCTCACTCAAGCTCCGAAAGCAGTGTGACCGAAATGGATCAACCAATCAGTCATCACCTATTCTGGATGAATTGGGAATGGGTTCGTAGCCTCCTCAATCATTGAAAACAAGAAGAAGGCGATCCTTTCCATCCACCACATTGCCCTCTTGGCGAAGAACCTGAAGCACTTACCGGTGAACCTGTTCGAGACACCATTTTCTCTCTCATTTCCAGGGTATCTCGTCATGATTATATACTACATCAAATTCTAGATTTTATTTATCCGCTCGTTTCGATCGACAATCATCCTGGAATGATAGAAGAAGTCAACGAAATTCGCGCTCGGGTAGTGGCTTTGGAGAATATGGTGCAGAGATTACAAACACCAGCAGCAGCACCAGCAGCATAACCAGTACCACCATCATCAACGCCAACAGTACTATTACCACCTCCAACCACAACCGCATTGTAAACCTCAACTTCACAATCTGTCCCACGAGCATCAACGTCATACGCACCATAGATACCATGGAGTACCAACAACAATAACTGACGAAGTATTAATTCATAACTTCATTGGAGAAACATTCCGCAGTGATTATATAATCTCTAAAGTCTTAGAGATTATCTAATCTAGCCCTAACTATAAATCAGTTAAGCGAACCAAAATGATAGAAGGAAGAGTAGAAACCCTGACAAAAATGGTGTGTGATTAACAAGTTAAAATTGTTTTACCAACGGCATCAACAGTACCATCAACGTCACCAGCATCATCAGTACAGTCAACATCAGAATCAACAACACCTATAACATCACAAACTCCGGCAGTTCAGGAATCACTGTGGACATCATTAGGAATCAATAACGTGTATATTGGATCAACAAGTTATGAAGAATTAACTCATTCCCTCTGAAGAAATTATATATATATTTTATATATATATATATATATATATATATATATATATATATATATATATATATATATATATATATATTTTGAAATAAAAAATAAATCTTTTCGTGCTAAGCTATTGTGTGTGAATCTTAACTATTCGGTTAATTCATATTACAAATATGCAATAATGTACGTCCCTCGCCCGCAACTTAACCATCGTTAACTACAATCTCTGTCTCAATTCAACAAGTTCCAATTCCTAATAAATCAAGTATATATTTGATTTTACACTTCATCATTGATGTAACCGAAACTTTTCAGATAACATCATTCGTACTTTGCGAAGTTCACAAGAATTTAACGAAAACCAACATCACATCTCAACAAATAGCGAAGTATTGATTCATAATTTCAATATTATTGAAGAAATACTTATGTAACCTCTAAAACCTTCAAGGAATTATTCAATTCTAGTTCCAACCGTAAATCGAATGAGTTTAATTTAGTATTAACTCATTAAAATCTATGTTACATCTTAGGAGAATATATACATATATATTTTCATAAAGACTGTAATAGAATTCTTATGTACAAAATATTAATTGTGAAAATTTTTTAACGGGTAGGTAATACCCGAGAGAGATATATAAATTCACAATTAATATGTTACATTCTTCGAATCAGATTAAGCAAATTATCAATTATACTTCCTACTTTCACAATAATATACATTCTTTCATAGAAATCAAAACAACCATACTCATTCAAACCCAATTACATATTCTGATTTTAAAATCTCAGAATTCAATTCGAGATATAACCGGTACCATCACTTTTAGATTCCTACATCTTTCAAAGCTATACTTTGACTTCAAAAGTGTGTTAGAACATCAAATGTATACAAACAATTACAATCTGTGTTCAAACCCTTTGAAAATCTCTAAAGACACTTCAAATAATGAGCAATCGAGATGATGATCCAACCACATATTACCCACAGTTATGTACTTAAAAAGCTCTCGAAACCAAAGTCATAATTCAACACATATCTGTGTCAGATCTTTTGGCATTTATTAGCCAAAATAACCTTGCAATTCCTTTGCTAAGTAGCAAATTATATCACAGCTCCAGCAAGACAACTTCGATTTTTTCATTCGGAGTAGCCTTATCATAATTTTGATATATGTGATTACCCTTTTGTTACCGGAGAACCTTTCATATTCCACCACATTAGCAATAAACTTACCAACAACTTCACTGATCTTGGGCATTCCGAAGAATCTTTATATTTATCGAAACCTCATCATTTACTCATCTGCCTCTTGTAACTAGAATTGCCATACGAATCATTGGGAATTAGCAATCAGTATTTTGAAATCTCACAGCATGTTGATGCCAACAGTTATACATAACGTCTATTTCCAAGGCTTACATACTTCGAATGTGAAGTTTCTGAAAAACACTCTGAACCGCGAACTAGTTCTCGAAATGCTGATGAAGCAATAAAAACTGTAAACGACCTTAGCAGTAAAAAGTTTGATGATAAAGATTAGTGTATTAACAAAGCTCAGAAATAGAGAAGTTTTGGAAGTGGAAAACGGATTGAGCAAAGTATGAAGGAGGCTGTGGACAAATCACAAAGACTGAACCTGCCTTCAAAGAGTCCAAATGATTCAGTGTCTGCTGAAGTCATTAATGAATACCTTGCTCCTGACACTAAACCCTTACAGACAATATTCTTCATCATCCTCTGATATTAGAAATTCTAAGATATCATCGTATCTTTCATTATAAATATCCTCCATATTTCTGAAGATATTTCCATAACTATTCTTTTCTGGAATCATTTATCTCTTTGCGCTATCTGTATTACATCAAAAAGGAAACTGTTTAGTTCCTATACTCTGTAAACCTTTGAGTTTAAAATATGAATGTTTTTAAAGTAGTGTTGAAAACTGAAGCATGAGTTAGTATAATATAATGACACTTGATCAACGTGATTATATTACAGTAATTCATGCTGAGTTTCTAAATGAAACATGATGATTCACAGATCATAACATCATCATGTGCCATGTTATACGACTCTTGTATTCTATTTAACCTCTAAAATATCAAGAAAATATTTCTTGATGATTCGGCCTTTTACAAGGTATTCTAGTAATTTGACAAGTCAAGATCGTGCCATCACAATTTCTTTCCTAGAACATTAACAATGTTCATTCCGAAATTCATATCTGTGAATTCTGGACCATTACAAGCGGTGCTTAATCGCAAGAAGAAGAAACGAAAGGACAAAACTCCGAAATAGAAATTGGGGTATAAATTACAGCAAATAAAAGAGAGCATTAACTGTGGATGACAATGATTATAGAAGATAGAAACAGAGACTTTGAAATATAAGGGAAGATATAAAGCCCAACGACAAACCAAAAATTATAAACCATATATATCGATGCATATAGAAATATAAAGACACGGGAGAACTAGAAACACTATAAACCCAAGAGTATAGTAGAAGTAAATAGATTCTTCCGGCGGTAGATGAAAAAGAAGAATGACCGATATGAAAGTTATAAGTATATCGAGAATCAGAACTGGATGGAGCATATTGATGAATACTTTAAAATATGAGTTGAGGGGGAAAGAATAGAAGGTGATGAAACATGACTAGGAACTTAGAAATCAACAGATTTAACACACACAATGACGGAATAAGTAAATCAAACCCTCTAGTGAATAGGTTAAGCTTTTTGGGATTAATTTAGTCATACCACAACTAAATCAAGTGTGATTAGATCAACACCTAGAGCTATTATTCACCACCTGGGTGATTTGGGTTGAGAGAGAATCGGAGGAGCTCACCAGATCTGAGTGTGTGTAACAAATGAGAGGCTTAACCTAAAATGAAGAACATAAGACTTTATATACCCCTGCTGTTGACTCACCCGTATGATTCATCCATCACACATACGAGTTGGCTTCATCAGCCATACGGGTGATCACTCACTCGTGTCTTCTCATTTAGGTTGTAATTGTGACTTAGCTCAGCATCAACCATGCGTATGAGCCTGTCAGCCGTACGAGTGAGGCTTCACTCGGACGTCTAACTAAGTCTAACATAGTCAAACATCCAAATCTCGTTCCTGCAGTTGCTGTAACCACATACAAACACGGATAGGATAATAAAGAACGATCATGGTAGCCTGTAAAATGTTGTACCTGCAATGGACGTGGGTAGATGTCTAGGGACTTGCGTAAAATGCATCAACAGAAGGTGTGAGTTGTAAGAAAATGAAGGAGGTGAATTTATAAGAAAATCTCCGACAGAAGAATTAAAATGGACGATCGCATTTAAAGCGGATCCTAATTCCTTTTGTTACCGGAGAATCAAATCTTATTACAAAGATTTTCTTCAAATCCCTTGAAATCTGGAAATCAATCATATCTACGTCAAATGATAAGATGAATCTACACGTACTCATTTCACTCTTCTATGTTAGCTTCATTCGTACTCTTCATATAAATGGATTGTTTATCCAAATTATTCGCTGATGATAAAACTCTAATTTTCAGCCTGTATGCATCATGAAAACATACTTATTATCATTCGCGACCTTTCCACTCAAATTTCGGGACGAAATTTCTTTAACGGGTAGGTACTGTGACAACCCGGAAATTTCCAACCAAATTTAAACTTTATCTTTATATTATTCCGACACGATAAGCAAAGGTTGTTAAGTTAAATCTCAAGAATTTTAAATTGTGTTCATACATTCATTATAACCTCGACCAAATTCCGACGATTCACGAACCGTTATATATAAATAAATATGTATATATATGTATATATATATTATAACTTGAGAATATTAATAAAGTATTAAACGTATAATACTTTATATGAACGTATTTGTTTCAATATGTTTATCGATGGAATTAGAAGATAATATCAAATGATTGATTTATCAGATACATTATGATATGATTACGGGTCTATGTTATGAGGTCCACTGTGATTTAAGAAATCTATTCTTTTTGACAACATTTGAAAAATGGTAAAGTGATTTATAAGTAAGAACGCGAAGTGTAAATAACTTAGATGTTGGATATCGACAAGTTATGTAACTCGACATTTTTCATTAAGATGATTTCATACGTTTATTTAACCTTTGAACTTTATCCCATGCTTCACCAACAAACTTTAATTTAAAAACTTGAAACCTATTATGAATATATATGATTCTACTTTTCTAAAACATTTTATGATATAACGATTTCCATTATTTTAACCTTTAAACAAAATGATTCTTAAAAATATATTTGGTTTTGGAAAACAAAATTATTATATTTATTTGATTTAGTTTCAAACGTACAAAAACGTTTTCAGTTTAAAAAGAACTTTAATATTAAAACGTATATAACTTTTATAAATATCTAGAACCACTTTTGACAACTCATTACTTAACCAGTATGATAAAGATAACGATATTTATATTTTATTTTATTAAATATATATAACAATTTAAATTAATATAATATATATTTATACGCGTATTATACGTACATAGTTTTATACTTTTACTATACTTAAACTTTACCTTTACTTTATTTTTACTTTACTTTAACTTTAATAATTCACTTTAATAATTCATACTTTAATAATTCACTTTAATAATTCATACTTTAATAATTCACTTTAATAATTTATACTTTAATAATTCACTTTAATAATTCATACTTTAATAATTCACTTTAATAATTCATACTTTAATAATTCACTTTAATAATTCAAAAATCTATTATAAATAGAATTCAATAGGTTTCATTATTTCATAAGAAACTTGAAAATATTTTTCTCTAAACTCTCTCAATCGATTTACATATATATATTTACTCCGTATTATTTCAAGATATTATTAGTATACATAAAATATTACGTCAGAGTGCTGTCCTAGTGATTTCGAAATTGTTTTTCGAGTGGGATTGGATTAAGGAAATTATGGGTTATAGCTATGGAGGTGATTGGGTATGGTTCATGGGTATGCTCGTGAGATCAATATAGTGTTTATCATCTCCGTTGCGTCTACGTACCTTTCCTACAATATTGAATCTCAATATTGATACGTGAGTACTCATAATTTAACTTTTACATACTAATAGTGTATCCCTGACTAGTGCTCGAGTATATAGGATTATGCATGTTTGTACTTTTGATATTGCCTTTAGTTAGGTTATGTTGAATCCTGAATTAGTTATATATGCAACTGAGATAAAGTATAAGATATGCATGTCATTGGAAAGCTAGCGAAAAATTAAGAACTTTTCATTTAGATATCGAATGATTTCGATGAACGGATTTGAAGTTATAGTCCATCGAATTTTTGTATTATTATTAAAAATGATTATTATTATCGTCGTTATTATCGTCGTTCTAGTTTTATCTTATTATTATTATTATTATCTTTATCAATAAAAGGATTTATCATTAAAAATTGTTATTTTTTTTATTATTACTATCGTTATTATTGTTAAAGTTATAATTAGTATTATTATTATTATCCAATTATTATTATTATTATTATTATTATTATTATTATTATTATTATTATTATTGATATTATTATTATTATTATCATTATTAATATATATATCATTATTTAAAAATGGTTATTGTTATTGTTATTGTTATTATTATTATTACTATATTATCATTAAGATAATTATTAGTATTATCGTTAATAATGTTATAGTAACTATCATTATTAATATTAGTGTAATTAAAACAAATATTTGTAACACCTAATTATTTTGATTACTATTATCATTATTACGAACACGATATAAAAGACGATTAAAAGCTATTAAACGAAACGATTAGGAAATAATGGGTAAGAGTATCATGATGAAATTAAAATATTATAAGATATTGATTTAGATAAAATTATCGTTCTTATTATTTTTATCATTACTATTATTATTAAAATTATCGTTAGTATTAAAACTATCATTTTAACAAAAATTATCATTTTAATAGAAATGTCATTGTTACTATAAAATATCATTATTATTATTATTATTATTATTATTATTTTAAATAGAATTATTATTTTAAAGATAATATTAAAAATTATTGTAAATATTAAAGTTATCATAATTAGAATTATCGTTTTATCATAATGTCATCTTAGTAATTATAAATATTTATATTTTTATAATAATAATTATTATTACAAAATAATACAACTTTTACTTACTATCATTATAGATATTATTTTATCAAATAAATATTTGATACAAACATATTTTACTACGTGTAATAACTTACTTTAATAATACCTATCATATTATCTTTATAATATTAAATGAACCCTATAAATTTTATTACTTAATATATATAAAAGTATATTTTATTATATAAATATAATATAAAATTTTATTTATTAATAAATAAATTATATTATTTACTCTAATAAATCTTTTAAAAATATTTAAAAATATAAAACGACGATATTTAAACTATATATTAATCATGTATAGATTTTTGGAAATTATTTTGAGTCAAATTTACTTTTGTTGACTTTTGCATATTAGTCTCGAGCATTAGGATTGTGGTACACTATGACTTGACCTAATTTGTTAGACAAATATTGACCAACACATAAATATATATAATTAATTTAGGTTCGTGAATCCGAGGCCAACCTTGCACTTGTTTAATGACGTTATATGTATTTTTACTACGAAATACAGTATGGTGAGTTTCATTTACCTTTTTACCCTTTATATTTTTGGGACTGAGAATACATGCGCTTTTATAAATGTTTGACGAAATAGACACAAGTAATTGAAACTATATTCTATGGTTGAATTATCGAAATCGAATATGCCCCTTTTTATTAAAGTCTGGTAATCTAAGAATTAGGGAACAGACACCCTAATTGACGCGAATCCTAAAGATAGATCTATTGGGCCTAACAAACCCCATCCAAAGTACCGGATGCTTTAGTACTTCGAAATTATATCATGTCCGAAGGAGGATCCCGGAATGATAGGGGATATTCTTATATGTATCTAGTTAATGTCGGTTACCAGGTGTTCACCATATGAATGATTATTTTTTGTCTCTATGCATGGGACGTATATTTATGAGAACTGGAAATGAAATTCTTGTGGTCTATTAAAATGATGGAAATAAATGATTATGATAAACTAATGAACTCACCAACCTTTTGGTTGACACTTTAAAGCATGTTTATTCTCAGGTGTTAAAGAAATCTTCCGCTGTGCATTTGCTCATTTTAAAGATATTACTTGGAGTCTTTCATAGCATATTTCGAAGAACGTTGCATTCGAGTCATTGACTTCATCAAAGATTATTATTAAATCAATTTATAATTGGATAGTGGATATTATGAAATGGTATGCATGCCTGTCAATTTTTGATGTAAAGAAAGATTGTTTTTTAAAAACGAATGCAATGTTTGTAAAATGTATCATATAGAGGTCAAATACCTCGCAATGTAATCAACTATTGTGAATCGTTTATAATGTATATGAACGGGTCCTTTCACGGCGCGCCGCGCCGAAAGGTGGAGCGCCGCTCCAACCTTCAGGTCAGTTTTCAGTTTCTTGTTTTGGCCATAACTTTTTGACCGTAGCTCCGTTTTCGATGAATCAAATATCGTTGGAAACGTGATAAGATTTCCTTTCCAATGGTAAGGCTTTGGAACATCAACATAAACTTTATTTGGGGTTGAAAGGATACGTACACACCTTGTCACTTCAGACAACGTCCAGTTTCCTTCGGCGTTCGAGCAAGCAACACGTAAACTTCATACACGCATCATACACCATAAATACATTATGTACAATAAATATTTGGGTCTTACAACTCTCCCCCACTTAAACTCGATCACGTCCTCGTGATCTTCTCCACTTAACCAATCCGGACCTACTCAACGATCCTCACTCAAGTCCCAATACGAACTTTCCTAGACAATTCTTTCCAATGGATCACTTTTAACAACTAAAATCGTCAACCGTGATTTATCAAAACCACAATCCGAGCAATAAAACCTGCTCAATTTCCCATATCGGGAAAAACTCAACCAACCTCGTACCGAGATATAAATTCCTTAGCGTACCTTTACCACGGACAACGCTAAAAGTGACCAAGTCTCAACCTAAAGTCAACAGTCCGAACGTTGAAGATCGAACCACATGAATCCTCACGGATTACTCTTACCACTAAACATCCTTTGTAGTGCACAATACAACCAATACGCCACTATCCTAACATCATAAGCAACGACTAAAACCAAAAGCGCCCAAAACGACTATGGCAACGCTAATCCTAAGGTGTCCAAAATCGACTATTGTCACACCCGTAACAATACGTGAGCGAAACACGGCTATCGCAATCACTAATCACACAACATGGTCCTCACAATCCTACCATCGGTGTATAAAACAACCAATAGATCACTCAACACCAGATGAAGTCAGCGGACCCCGAAGGTCATGCTCCACCAATCAAATACGTACTTTTGGCCTCGAACAACGAGTAGTGCAACATCGCACTCTGTTACACTATAGTGAACCCTAACGGATACCACTAACCATCCACACAATCGAGCAAGAACCACCTATATCAAACATAGGTACAAAACAATAATTCTCTAAAAGAGAATCCGACACACACATCCCTTAACCGAGGGATTTCACCTTGCTTGCCAAACACATCCATTATCTCTCAACGAGATTTACCACATTACCACCTTGGTGATAATTCAAATCCAAAATCATAAGTACAATTTAACCAAAATTGTACTCTACCACAATCGACCAAATCTAGGTCCCAACATAAGTTTCGGTTTACTAAAACATTGTCCGAAATCTCACACTAAAACCTCCTCGTGCGGGAGTGTAACTCCTCCACTTGGAATTACGTTCCATAACTGCATCTCGTACACCCGTACAATGCTACCAAAGGTAGACTTTACCAATAATTGGGTTCGCACGGCCTATCACCATGTCTTCCTCCAACTTTGAGCATACCAAGGATCCTAACCTATCCTTGAACATTTCGAACGAAAAGTGTACCACAAATTACACGAACTATACACTCGCAATCATCCAATTGCTTTAGTTTGTCGAATTTCACCCGATCACTCATGAACCTAAGGGTTTCACTTCGGTACCCTAAGTACAATGTAACCGCAACACAATCGGAGTCGAACACCACGCTAGTAGGTATAAAAGAGGCACCTAATGTTGCGTCACGTAGAATCCTTTACCAACATACATCGAGATCCAAAACACTCGATTTCTCGGGTTTCATCCCACCCGTCGAACCTCATGGTTCATCAATTTCAACACGAGAGCGAACACGCTCTAACATCCGAACACCAAAACTCATTTCCATGGCTTGGTAGAGACATTTTCCAAATACTAAGGAATGCTTGGTTACGCCAAGTCTTACGCCCTTCGCCCGACAATCCAAAGTCACCATAGGGTACTTCCATTAGGAACGTCACCCATATCAATAACATGCACAACACAATTGATACCTTAAGGGTCTCACTCGAACGATCTAAACAACCCGATACCAACCAAAATGCCTAAGCACCCAAGGATTCACACCATAGAGTCAAGGCACAACACACCACTTATACGCTCTGCTGAGTGCAAACCGGAACCATAAACGTAAACCGCCCGCTTGCTACAAATTATCTCCAACGTAGAATAAAGTTTAGCTAAGACTTACGCACATACCGCATGTTATTACAAACGAATGACATATGATTTCGTACTAAAAGTACCTGATGTAGCGCTGTTGGGCTTCCGTGCTCCACTTCCCATCATATATTCGCGCTCTAACCTCCTAACCCGATCGTCATGCGATTCGGAACACTCTGACTTCCGGTGTCCCTCCATCCGGCAAATGAAACACCTGATTGAGCCTAAAGGCACTACCGTACAATCTTGTGCCAAATGACCCCGTTCCCCACACTTAAAGCACGTAAGCTTGTAACCCTTCTTACTCTTCTTCTTCACATTCCCGACGCCTTCAGGCGTACTTCGTGCCCTCTTACCATGAGCACCGTGTAATCCTAACCTTGCAAGTATATCTTCATCATCACTACCTCGAGGTTTGGGAAACCTCTTTTCAAACTCTTCCTTTACAACTTTAGTCACTTGGTCTCGGACCACTTTCGTCATTTGTCCTTCGACCAACTCCTTGGTTACTTCTCTAACTCTGCCGGTAAAAATCGAGACATATCGTTCAAACACAGCCTCAATCTTTAACGTTAACTCATCCTTCCCTTCGTGAATAGGCTCACTCGTTCCGCATCCATCTTCTGTTTTCATTCTAAGGAATGCAAACGATTAGATCACGAACGTATAAACCACACGCACAACACCGTCCCATCTTGCTAAACACTCGTCGTACATCATTTGCTAGACACGATTTGCACCCGTAATAAGGTTTGCAAGTCCTTATTACGCACACATGCCGTATCGGCTCGTTAGTACAACGACCGCCTCGCTCGATGATATATGCAACCGCAACATAAACAAAGCACAAACAAAATCCTACGCGATATAAACACACGCGAGAATTATTATCACATCACAATAATATATTAATAATATCCGCATTACTAATATACACGTTAGTCAATCTATAAACAAGGCACTAACTATCCCATTCCGACCCGTAATCCTACAAGTCCCGCAATAATTAAGCACACACACAAGTCTAAGTCTATGCACCTATCTCAAGTCACCTAAATCCCTTAGACCATGCTCTGATACCACTTGTAACATCCCAACCCGTAATACAAACGATCACGCGGAAATATCAATTAAAAAAAAAATTTGCTGGAACAGCATATGGCGCGGCGCGCCATATGGCCGCGCGGCGCGCCAAAGTGGCCTGTCCAAAAAGTCATGAAATGCGAAAATGTTTGACCACTTCCCGACGTATTTAGACAAAACGATTTTAACCATACATTAATATAGGTAGAACTAACACGTTCCATTAATAAAATTAGTTTTACGAAGACCGGGCCCACATCGGCCGTTTTACGACTTTCGTACGAAAATACAAGTTTTCAACCACATGATTTGTAATACAAACTAAAGGTCGAGCATGGCGATTGGGGATACGCTACCCAATCCTAATCAATCCAAAAGCAAGCCTTCTAAAGCAACTACGCGAGTCCACTAGTCCCCGCTTACCCGAGCCTCCGCATCCATGCAATCTATAAAAAAGTCAACAACGAGAGGGTAAGCTAACGCTTAGTGAATGATAACATACTACATACATATATATGTATAAAATGGACACGCCACACAAATATCAAATACCGCATACCGAAGCATCCAAGCATAAAGGCAAGCTAGTCTAAGCATACCGTAACATCACTAAGCAACAAGCTAACAATAAATAAAGTGAGTTCACCAACGACGACGTGAACAACGCCAATAAACCACACCAGGAGGGTTAGCTACATCACAACAATTCATTAATATAAACAACATTATACGTATACAATATATATATATATATATATATATATATATATATATATATATATATATATATATATATATATATATATATATATATATATATATATATATATATATATCTCGAATAGCATAATTGCTTACGCTTACATCACAATAACCATGGTTAACCAAATCTTCGCAAGGGAATGACTTCGCGAAACAAGTCATCGATGTTTATAACATTCTTTAGTATACTTAACACCTCGTATCACTAAACCCTAGGGTGGCACCTTAACACCTCGGTACTTCACCCCGAGTGGCATCTTAACACCTCGATGCTTCACTCATTATTTTACGGAGTGGTGTCTTAACACCTCGACACTACACCACTAGGTGGCACCTTAACACCTTGATGCTTCACCCCGAGTGGCATCTTAACACCTCGATGCTTCACTCCGAGTGGCGTCTTAACACCTCGACACATCACTCGTCACATGAAACGTGGTGTCTTAACACCTCGACACTACACATTTCACGCTACCACAAATAGATATATTATATACCTACACATATAATTTTTCCACCTATACGAGAAGCGAGCTCTACAATCGAGAACCCCTTCTCCCGACCCGCACCCATCCTACACATACATATGCATATAGGATATTACCACTCACCTTGTCGCATTGAAGAATGCTACCGAATAATCTGCAACTCGTCAATGGAAAGTACCTATTCCATTATCAACACACTTAGATTGGATTTACAAACCAACCCAATTTGACACTTAGTGCAAATTTGATCCAAATGCACTTCCAAGTACAAATCGCGCCCAAAATTAACCAATAATCACTAACACAAGTGAGAATGGTCTTAATACGCCAATTAAACCCCATCATAGGTGTTAAATACCTATCTTGCCCAAAATGACACTTAAACCCTAATTTGACCCATAAGAAGTCAATATCACGCCATTAGCAAGTTTTGACACCAAAATATATTTAACTCGGTTCTATGCTTCAACCTAATCCATTTTAAGTTTATAAACCTTATTAATTCGACAATTGGGTCATAATCATCACCAAACCCTAATTTTGACCCAAAGTCAAAATTAGTCAACCAACACACCTAAAAGTGTTCCAACACTTCCATAATCACTAAACCTAGTGATTAAACCCAATTACAAGTCCTAATCAAGGCCAATTTGTTCACCAACCCAAAATCCACCAACACTAACAATAAACCCGATTACTAGCATCACTAAAGCCACTTCATGAGCCTAAATGGGTTTATCAACAAATCAAGTTCAAACCCTAACTTTGAATAGCAAAATCAACAATGAAATTCGGAGTTAGAACTTACCAATACCGCCAAAATGATGCCGTTGACGAGTAGAACAACTTTAATGCTTGAGGTTTGACCCGAAACAACCTCCTTCTTCTCCAAATGGAGTTCTCTCTCACTAGAACTCAATCTCTCTCTAGGGTTTGAGGATGGGAGTGTTTGATGAGTGAGATGTGATCCAAACTGATCAATGGATTAGTTTTGATGACCCCAAACCGACCCCAAGTGAAAAGACCAAAGTACCCCTCATTTAGACCTTTTAAAAAGGCTGAAAATTGCATCAGACGGGTTCGGCGCGCCGCGCCGAAAGGTGGAGCGCCGCTCCAACCTTCAGGTCAGTTTTCAGTTTCTTGTTTTGGCCATAACTTTTTGACCGTAGCTCCGTTTTCGATGAATCAAATATCGTTGGAAACGTGATAAGATTTCCTTTCCAATGTTAAGGCTTTGGAACATCAACACAAACTTTATTTGGGGTTGAAAGGATACGTACACACCTTGTCACTTCAGACAACATCCAGTTTCCTTCGGCGTTCGAGCAAGCAACACGTAAACTTCATACACTCATCGTACACCATAAATACATTATGTACAATAAATATTTAGGTCTTACATTTTACAATAACCCAATTATTATTAAACTTAAATTAAACTTAATATTATATAAATATATATATTTGATTACAGAGGAAGAATGAAAAATGGTGTACAAAATTCGTCCGAAAATTGCTGAATTTATAGATGTGGCCAGCTATCTCCTGTCATGCGATCGCATGACTTTTGTGCCTCCTGGCCATGCGATCGCATGGCCCTCTATGACAGCTAACATTGATTTGTTTTCTTCTTTGACGACGTTTTATTTAAATATATATATAATTTATATAATTTATATTAATTATATATATATACATATATATATATATATATATATACATATATATATATATACATATATATATTTATATACATATATATATATATATATACATATATATATATATATATATATTATATTCTTGTGCATAGTTGACTTGTAATTTTCGCTCCGTTGAGTCGCGCGTTGATAGTTGGCTCAGGTCCCGGTTCCGGATTTTCGAACGTCCTTTCGTACGCGGAGATATCTTGTACTTTGCGTTCCGCGGCTCGTACTCTTGTCATTTTTAGATGTTTCTTATCAATAAATGGAACCACTTGAATTATATCTTGTACATTTGAGCTTTTTGGTCATTTGCGTCTTCAAATCGTCATTTTCTTCTTTTGTCTTTGCACTTATTTATTAAAACGAATTTTACATAAAAATAGAACAATTACAACTAAAAGCTTTACATATTAGAAGGATATTGATACTAAATATATGTTCATTTAGAGCACTATCAAAGGTATTCAGGTAGATCCGGCAAAGATTGAAACCGTTGAAAAGTGGGAAACCCCGAAAACTCCGAAGCATATACGCCAATTTTTAGGATTGGCTGGTTATTACAGAAGATTCATCCAAGATTTTTCCAAAATAGCAAAACCCTTGACTGCATTAACGCATAAAGGGAAGAAATTTGAATGGAAGGATGAGCAAGAGAAAGCATTTCAATTGTTGAAGAAAAAGTTAACTATGGCACCTATATTATCATTGCCTGGAGGGAATGATGATTTTGTGATTTATTGTGACGCTTCAAAGCAGGGTCTCGATTGTGTATTAATGCAACGAACGAAGGTAATTGCTTATGCGTCCAGACAATTGAAGATTCACGAACAAAATTATACGACTCACGATTTGGAATTGGGCGCTGTTGTTTTTGCATTAAAGACTTGGAGGCACTATTTATATGGGGTCAAAAGTATTATATATACTGACCACAAAAGTCTCCAACATATATTTAATCATAAACAACTGAACATGAGGCAGCGTAGGTGGATTGAGTTGTTGAATGATAACGAATTTGAGATTCGTTACCACCCGGGGAAGGCGAATGTGGTAGCCGACGCTTTGAGTAGAAAGGACAGAGAACCTATACGGGTAAAAGCTATGAATATAATTATTCATACTAACCTTACTACTCAAATAAAGGAGGCGCAACAGGGAGTTTTAAAAGAGGGAAATTTGAAGGATGAAATACCCAAAGGTTCGGAGAAACATCTTAATATTAGGGAAGACGGAACCCGGTATAGGGCTGAAAGAATTTGGGTACCAAAGTTTGGAGATGTGAGAGAAATGGTACTTAAGGAAGCACATAAAACCAGATACTCAATACATCCTGGAGCGTAAAAGATGTACAAAGATCTCAAGAAACACTTTTGGTGGCCGGGTATGAAAGCCGATATTGCTAAATACGTAGGAGAATGTTTGACGTGTTCTAAGGTAAAAGCTGAACATCAGAAACCATCAGGTCTAAATTGCCAACCTGAAATCCCAGAGTGGAAATGGGAAAACATTACCATAGATTTCATTACTAAATTGCCAAGGACTGCAAGTGGTTATGATACTATTTGGGTAATAGTCGGTCATCTCACCAAATCAGCACATTTTATACCAATGCGAGAATATGATAAAATGGAAAAGTTAGCACGACTATACTTGAAGGAAGTCATCTCCAGACACGGAATACCAATCTTTATTATCTCTGAAAGGGATGGTAGATTTGTTTCAAGGATTTGGCAGACATTGCAACAAGCATTGGGGACTCGTCTAGACATGAGTACTGCCTATCACCCACAAACTGATGGGCAGATCGAATGGACGATACAAATGCTTGAAGAAATGCTACAAGCATGTGTTATTTATTTTGGAAACAATTGGAATCGACATCTACCGTTAGCAGAATTTTCCTACAACAATAGTTACCATTCGAGTATTGAGATGGTGCCATTTGAGGCACTTTATGGTAGAAAGTGCAGGTCTCCAATTTGTTGGAGTGAAGTGGGGGATAGAAAGATTACAGGTCCAGAAATTATCCAAGAAACCACACAGAAAATTATTCAAATTCAACAACGGTTGAAAACCACTCAGAGTCGACAAAAGAGCTACGCAGACAGTAAAAGAAAAGATATAGAATTTGAAATTAGAGACATGGTCATGCTAAGAGTATCACCTTGGAAAGGCGTTGTTCATTTTGGAAAACGAGGAAAACTAAACCCGAGATATATTGGGCCATTTAAGATTATTGATCGTGTCGGACCGGTAGCTTATCAACTTGAATTACCGCAACAATTAGCCGGCGTACATAATACCTTTCATGTCTCGAATCTGAAGAAATGCTTAGCCAAAGAAGATCTTTCTATTCCTTTACACGAAATCCAAATCAATGAAAAACTTCAATTCATTGAAGAACCCGTCGAAATAATGGATCGTGAGGTCAAACGACTTAAGCAAAATAAAATACCAATCGTTAAGGTTCGATAGAATGCCCGTAGGGGACCCGAGTTCACCTGGGAACGTGAAGATCAGATGAAGAAGAAATACCCGCACTTATTTCCAGAAGATGCGTCAACACCTTCAACAGCTTAAAATTTCGGGACGAAATTTATTTAACGGGTAGGTACTATAGTGACCCAAACTTTTCTATGTTTATATATTAAATGAAAACTATATTTACATGATTAAATGTTTCCAACATGTTAAGCAATCATACTTGTTAAGACTTGATTAATTGAAATGAGTTTATGTAGACAATTGACCACCCCGTTTGCTTGATGATTCACGAACGTCATAACTTGTGATGATTATATAATTATTTTTTTTTATGATGTAAATTTTTATTTTATATATATATATATATATATATATATATATATATATATATATATATATATATATATATATATATATATATATATATATATATATATATATATAAGAAGAAATACAATTAAATTAAAGATGTACAAGTAAAACACTATTTGCTACAGTAAATTTTTGATTTGCTGTAGTAGAACACTATTTACTCGTATTCAATCCGTATTCGTACTCGTACAATAACCAGCCTCTAGACATATATACTGTTGGTATATACACTCAATGATCAGCTCCTTAGCAGCCTTAATGAGTCATCAAACATGTGGGAACCATCATTTGGCAACTAGCATGAATGATTACACTAAAAATTAAACTAATGGAGCCTATATCTTGACTCCATATTCACGTTTTCTTTCACCCACCACAAACACATGTTCATTCCAACTTTTCTGCATCAAACACATCTCTCTCAAATTCTCTCTTGATGTTCTAAGTGTTCTTCATCATCTTCATCAGAATCTACATCAATCTAGCTCATAAATCCATACATAAACCAACTTACAAAACAACAACTCAAGAACACATCAAGAACACTTTCAAGTTTACTAGATTACTTCCAATCTTGCAAATCCATTTCGAGTGATTATCCAATCTCAAGAAATCTTTGTTATTTACATTAGGTTATCTTTCTAATTCAAGGTAATACTCATATTCAAACTTTGATTCAATTTCTATAACTATAACAATCTTAATTCGAGTAGTAAACTCACTTGAACTTGTTTTCGTGTCATGATTCTACTTCAAGAACTTTCAAGCCATCCAAGATCCTTTGAAGCTCTAGATCATTTCTTGTCATTTCAAGTAGGTTTACCTACTATACTTGAGATAGTAATGATGTTCATAACATCATTCGATTCATATATTTATTCGAAGATTTAAACTTGTAATCACTAGAACATAGTTTAGTTAATTCTAAACTTGTTCGCAAACAAAGTTAATCCTTCTAACTTGACTTTTAAAATCAACTAAACACATGTTATATATCTATATGATATGCTAACTTAATGATTTAAAACCTGGAAACACGAAGAACACCGTAAAACCGGACATACGCCGTCATAGTAAAACCGGGGGCTGTTTTGGGTTAGATAATTAAAAACTATGATAAACTTTGATTTAAAAATTGTTCTTCTGGAAAAATGATTTTTCTTACGAACATGAAACTATATCCAAAAGTCATGGTTAAACTCAAAGTGGAAATATGTTTTTCAAAATGGTCATCAAGACGTCGTTTTTCGACTGAAATGACTACCTCTACAAAAATGACTTGTAAACTGTATTTCCAACTATAAACCTATTATTTTTCTGTTTAGTTTCATAAAATACAGTTCAATATGAAACCATATCAGGTTTATTCACTCAAAACGGATTTAAAACGAAGAAGTTATGGGTAAAACAAAATTGGTTAAAAATGCTTAATTTGACTACGGGATGAATTGACAAAAATCAATACTAACCATATCCTAACTAACTTATATTGTATTATACATATATTCTAACATATATTATGTAATATTGATAGACCATAGACACGTATACTATGTTTTGACATATCATATCGACGTCATCTGTATATATTATTTGGAACAACCATAGACACTCTATATACTGTAATGTTCGAGTTAGCTATACAGGGTTGAGGTTGATTCCAAAATAATATATATATTTTGGGTTGTGATCGAGTCTGATACTTGTATACACTGGGTCATGGATTGATTCGAGATAATAGATATTAATTTACTTCTGTACTACTAACTGTGGACAACTAACTGTGGACTACGAACGTTGGACTGTTAACTTAACAAACTTAAATCCTTAAAATATAATAAAAAATATTGTGAATATATTTCGATCATACTTTGATATATATGTATATATATGTTATAGGTTCGTGAATCGACCCGTGGCCAAGTCTTATTTCCGACGAAGGAAAAATCTGTGAAAGTGAGTTATAGTCCCACTTTTAAAATCTAATATTTTTTGGATGAGAATACATGCAGTTTTATAAATGTTTTACAAAATAGACACAAGTACTTGAAACTATATTCTATGATTGAATCATTATACCGGATATCACCCTTTCAGCTTGGTAGCCTAAGAATTTGGGAACAGACCCTCAAATTGACGCGAATCCTGAAGATAGATCTACGGGCCTAACGAACCCCATCCATGTTATGGATGCTTTAGTACTTCGATTTTATATACAGATGAGTGTACATGTATATTGTTAATGTCGGTTACCAGGTGTTCATCATATGAATAATTTTTATGCAGATTGCATGTTGTTTATGAGAAATGGAAATATGAAATCTTGTGGTCTATTATTACGATTTGATAAATATATAGGTTAAACCTATAACTCACCAACATTTTTGTTGACGTTTTAAGCATGTTTATTCTCAGGTGATTATTAAGAGCTTCCGATGTTGCATGCTAAATAAAGACAAGATTGGAGTCTGCATGCTTGTATAATATTGTTTAAAAACTGCATTCGAAGACTTAAGTTGATGTGTAATATTATTGTAAACCATTATGTAATGGCCGTGTGATAACGCTATATTTCAGATTATCATTATTTGATAATCGTCATAATGTTTTTAAAACCTTTAACGATAAAATAAAGGTTATGGTTGTTTTAAAAATCGAATGCAGTCTTTGAAAAACGTCTCATATAGAGGTCAAAACCTCGCAACGAAATCAATTAATATGAAACGTTTATAATCATTATGAACGGGACATTTCAGTCGGTCCGGAAGATAAGGCCGCCGGCCTGAGCAATTTCTCAGGTTTTCTTTGGCTTCTAGATTTAAGAAACTTGTTCATTAATTTGTTTCTTTGTTCGGCTTCCTCTATAAAAGGACCCTATCGTAACCCATACATGTATACACGAATTTAATCATTAAAATCTCTCTAGTTTCATCTGTGCATTACTTGATTACATATAACCACGTTAAATTATCGCATTCTTAATTTTCTTAGTTTTGTCTTCGTTTATCTTTTGTATGTTGAGTAATTTCTGGAATTACTCACTTGGGTCACAAAACCTTACACCAAGAACACCAACTGTACATGGTACTAATTCTGCATCGTTTGAAATGTGTAATGTGATAACTGAATTTTTTATCTTTTCAGATCATAGATTGTCATGCATAGCTGTAAAGATAGATGTCATTTCTAGTATGAACATACAAGAATACTGGCTTCATGCCAACTCGGTTCGAGTATGTATTTCGTTGAGACTTGAGTGGGCTTTAAATATTCGTGGTCATGTCTGTTATAAGTGTGTTCACACACTTTTGTTTAATTAACGAATGCTTCATATTTGGAGTCATATGTTTAGCAAAAGAGTAATCTGTAATTTTATACACAGTGATTCGAAGTGTGGTAAAATGGCTTTTTCTAAGTGATAATGGATTAGTGAAGAAGATGAAGATGATGGGTATATATTTAGTCAAGATGTTTGGATACTTGTCAGTAGCGGTACCAGAATTTTATTTCACCGGGGGCAAAAAAAAAAAAATTAAAAGCGTGACAATTTTTTGGGCAAAATATGGAGATTTTGAGGCAAAAAATGGAGGTTTTTAGGCAAATTATGGAGGTTTTGGTGCAAAATTTTAACGTTTGTGGACAAAATTTGAAGGTTTTGGGGTAAAATTTAGAGATTTTTGGGTAAAATTTAAAGGTTTTGGGGCAAAATATGTAGGTTATGGGACAAAAAAAATTCACTGGGGGCAAAGTCGAAAAATTCAAAAATTTTACACTGAAAATTGCAAATGCACTGGGGGCGGCTCCCCCGCCTGTCCCTTAATAAAACCGCCCCTGATACTTGTAGCTGTGCATTAGTAATAATACCTTTTGATAGAAAAAGATGAGTCAAATAAAAAGAGGGTAAAAAGACAAAAATACCCTCACATTCAATGCATATGTCATGGATATTTTTAACAGAATTTAGACGGAGGGATGCTGATTGCAAATTTTTGAATAACAAAAGATTCTAAACGCAAAATTAAAAACTTAGAGATGTTAGCAATAAGGAGTATAATATAGAAATTAACGGAGTAAAAAGATCCAAATTGAAGTTACGCAATTTATTAGTTAAAAATTTAGAAGTCCATTGACTAATAAGGGAAAAAAACTACTCTGTGGTACTCTTTTATTAAATAAAATTAAAAAAAAAATTAAAAAAAAAAAAAAAAAGATACTGCTAAAGTACACTCTCCACAAGTTTATTAAAAAAATTTGTTAAAGAACTTGTTTGTATAAACTTTATATATCTTCTAACGTTTAATTTTTTTAATCGATGTTTTAAAAGATTAATCTATATTGATATAATCGTATATATTCTTTTATGTTTATTGCAAATCATAGCTTGTTAGTTAAATTTTTATGAATCGATATTATTTTGTGCCATCAGAAAATTTCTGTCTCCGTCACTTTGCATTTGCAATGATTTCATGATTTGTGGAACGAGCTATATTACCAACGAAAATGGAGCATAGACGATGTCACGATGAGAAGGTTTTTTCTTGAATGAAGGTTTGGAAGTATTGGATTCTTGTTTACCATGTTTAATTGATGAAGGTTGAGATTGACTATATATGGTTGTAGGTTGGAAACGGAAATGGAGATGTTTGAAAATATCGAAAACTTGTAAATGTGTTGTTATAGTAGTGTGTACACGACTATACATATGTGTGGATTTAAACCTTATTCAAGTATATTTAAGCAACTTTTATGTACTCTTTCTGTTCTACAATGATCAAATCTATCAAGTGTCTTTTTTATGTCATATAACCGAGCTTTAAACTCTGTTTTCCATGCCTTAAATCGACTCTTCAACTTTCGAAACTCCTGTTCTTGAGCTTTTCTTGAATTCAACATGACATCAACACGAAAACCATAATCGCTTTCTTGTCTCTCAAGAATCTGTCGAATTGTTAGCTTCTTTTTCACGTTTTCTTGACATTGAGCATGGCTTCGAGGGACACGTGTAATTTCCTTTGACATTCTTTCTCTAGCGGAAGCTAAGTTCATCTAAAAAAAAAAAACCTTCAAATTTTAATAGTTGATCTTTGTGTTGAATATAGAGGTGTTTAATATTCATTCTCAAACTATTCAATATGAAAATTGAATCGAATGAAAACTAAAAAAGTTAAGAATTTAAGTTCGACTTTTGGTTCGGTTAGATCTGGTTTACAAATCTAATTTCAATTTTCTATTTTACTATTTTGACTACAATTAAATCGAAATTTGAATTCAACTAATTATATATTAAATTATGCTTACAAATACAAATAGACCACAGATCAATTTCATAACTAAATATTGAATTCAAAATTGTTTTGTATGATTATTTTAGTTAATAGTTAATCTTTTTGATTTTTCGATTTTATTCGAAACCACGCCAAACCAAATTTAACATATGTTTCTAGTTCGGTTTCGACAACTTGTTTAAATTTTAGTTTGGATTTTAACTCGGTTTACAATTTTGTATTTTAAATATTTCAAAATCGAACAAATCAAACTAAATAAACCTAGAAAACAGATAACCAAACCGATGAACACCACGGCCACCGGTTGAATGATCAGTATAAAACGAGTTGGGGTTGCGGAAGAAACGTTTGGTAATTCGATAGACAAATAAGTTGGAAAAAGGTGTAAAAATCTATGGTTTACCAAAAATAAATAAATAAATAAAAAGTAAAAAAGTTGGTATTCATAAGTTTATGTTTTAGTATATGTCTAAATAAATATGTCAAATTTCACAAAGAAAAGTTCCAAAAGACAACTCGATTATGTAACTTAAGTTCATTCCACACATTAAAAAGACTAGAAGTTCAATTAGACCACATTGAGCATATCCATGACCGATAACTTCCCAACACGCCCCCTCACATCGAGGCGTGGAATGGTTGTAGAGATGGCGGCACGATAACGGCCTGACTCGATCTCTTTGTAGCGACTGCGGCATACACGTGAGGGCCTGACTCGAACTCGCTTTGTAAAACCGCTTGCCTAAGCTCTGATACCATGACAGAATTAATAAATCGTATAGCCCAACAACATGTCCAACATATAAGTCCAAGAGTCCATCCTTTCCTAAAACCAATTGGTGATAGAGGGACTTCCCTTTAAACTTATATGCATACATTTGTTTTTGTCCATGACCGATGTGGGATAACTTCCCAACAATTTCAATGTGTGTTTTTAGAACTCTTGTTATCAATTTTTTGAAACGTAGCAAACAAAGGCTAGTATTTTGTCTCACTTCAATCTTAGTAGATGAACACAAGTGTCTAAAGATTCATGTTCAACTTTGTATATTTGCACTTTTTAGACCACTGATATATGTACATTGTGAACAATTAAGAAAAAGGGGTGATATGATGAACATACTTGAATAGATTTATACTCATCTTGCCATACTTTCTCCTTCAAATGCATCTTAGCCTTGTGTAACTCCCATTTCCTATCGATTTGTTGGATTCGGAGCTCCAAGATAGAGTTTTCGTGTTTCTTGTGTTGTAAGGCGGCCTCAGTTTTTAAAACTTGTTGTTCAAGATCATGAATGTAAGATTTCGACACCATGACATGTTCCTGAAAAAATTTCAAGTCATTGAGCACACTTAAATGGATGAGATTTTCTCGACTATGTTATCGGTGAGGACGAGTATTTATATTCAGATGTACGCAGCATAACCAGATCATCCCGTATTCATTTCCAACCCTTTCCCTAGTCACCGTTACTTTTACCACCCCAGGATCTACAAGTGCATCTAGAATCTACTCTCAGGTGTGAGAGTCCCAAAAATTGACCGGAGGATAATGCCAATAATGAAAACAATGAAAGCGTTGCAAAAATTGTTTATATTATTGGCATTATCCTCCATTTAGTTTTGGGACCTTCACACTCGAAAAAGTTCCCACAACTGTTTTCAAAAAAAAAAAAAATAATAATAATAATAATAATAATAATAATAATAATAATAATAATAATAATAATAATAATAATAATAATAATAATAATAATAAATTAATCAAATACTTCGACTAAAACTGTGTACCTCACTTTTCACATTCTCATTGTGTATGTCGTCGTTCGTTTCTCTCATATTCTCAATGGTTGCGTTTTCTGTGTATTCAATGTGTCTTCGGCTTAACCAACTTCGAACCACTAAAAAATTTTAAAAAGAAAAAAAAAAAAAAGAGAGATTTAGAACATTTATGTTTGATAAAGACATTGGATAATGCATATAGTCCCCCATATATTTTCACCTGATTGCAAATATATGATTGTTGCCACTTTATTCCTCAGCGGCTTCCATACAAACTCTTGATGAATCTGCATCTGTGTTAGCCTGGTCGAATTTTGGAACTTTCTTCGTGCATTTTCACCACGAACATCTGCAGGATTTGTTCATTATGCAACAGAATTAGATTTTTCATGCTTCAAACATGGTTGGAAAATGAATATTATGTAAACCTATATTGAAATGTATAGAATTAGTAACATAAAAAATCTGAGAATAAGCAAGTACATGATTGAAGTGTAATAATCCCTTCCTTAATCTTGAGATAACGAAAGCGTGCTTGGTATGACCGAAAGCATTTTTGTATTAATATTGCACTCTTCTCTGCCTTTTCCTCTAGTGAATTCTTCATCTCATTCTGCAGAATCCAATTTTCTTAACATGTTCATTTTATCAAAAGGGATAGAAAAGGTCATGAAATAACCGATTAGATCGCAATATCCGAGTAATATACTCGCCCACTTGGGAACTCATGACAAAGAGAACCTAATTCATTTAGCCGTTTAGAATTCAAAAGTTATTTGTAAGCACAAAAACTATGACCTGACTTCCATAAGGGAGGTCAGGGTTCGATTCTAATGAGCTGCAAAATATTTTCCTTGATACTAACAGGAGACAGCCCATTGGGCCTTAGAGGTTCTCACCCGATGGGGTTTTATAGGCGATGTCCGTATGGATTACTTGTGGGGTTTCCTCCTGAGTGGCATTAGGACTCTAATGTTTGTCCTAGGAAATGATTGAGTGGGTGGGCTCCGACATCGTGTTCGGACCCGTCACTGACTTGTAACCACCGTTCAAAAAATCTTTTACAAAACTATGTAATTTTCATATTCACTGTAAGAGTCGGTTCTTTTGTTTTTGATATACCCTACTTACTGTGTAACCATATTATATTAAGCATTAATATCATCATATGCAGCAGAGTTGTGTGTTGAAATAGCATCTCAATCAATGTATTCTTCAAAATATAATTTACAAAAGCAACGACTGTTATTCAAAATGCAAGTAATCATAATCCGATTATGATAAAAAGAAAGATTGTGTCGCGTCTCACCTTACTAAGAACAAGGCCAACATTAATAAATGCATATTTATCGGCATTAAAGAACTCTTCATTCATCTTGCCACCGATCTCCTTTAAGTGAAATGACAAAATCGCGTTTCTAACTCTTCTAGTCGGCATTCGAGCTCTAGAAACCGGGCGTTGCGGTAACGTTGGCATTCTTCCAAGATCGCTATATGATTCAAGATTTTGTTGGTTTTGAATTTGATGAAGCATGAGTTCAAGGGTGCTTAAAGTAGCCATATTGGAGGTTGTAGTAGTTTTGTGGCAAGAATACATGTATAAGAAAAGATACTTGAAGAGAGATTATGGGGACATTAAAAGCTTAAAACTTGGCTTAACTTATGCTTCATGGGATTTGAACTTTTATTGGAAGATGGTACAACTGTTGATGCATGAGCCTTTTGAGGCTTTTTAAGCAACTCTTAACAGATAATGGAACTAATTTTGTGAATATAAATACTTTGTCTTTTACTTTTGTGTCATTCTTTGTTCTCTTGTTTAAGGACATCCATTCATTGTTAATAACTCTAGTATAATATGATAGATATGGGTTAAGTTCTTATTTTGTATAATGTATTCTAAACAACATGTTCACAGTGTATTAAGGCTATTTGTTGGAATCATAAGTCTCAAAGAGCAAAACATAAAATGGATGAAATTTTTATTGTTTTGGAAATCTGGAGAGTGGATAATTTTACTTGGATGTACGTGATCTAATCTGATTATTCTGTAATTATTATTGACACTTTCACTTATCACCTCATAATATGTTGCTATTGAATTTGAAGTTAAAAGATATTGCTAAGACATTGAATAAATAAAAAATAAAAGAAATGGATGATTAAAGATGAAGTATTGTTATAGGTTGGGGGCGAGGAAGAATGATGGTATTTAGAGGTTACACCAAAAAGTTCGAGTAGGTCTTCAAAACAAAATCATTGGGATCTATAACTAAGCTCATATACCAACTACATCATTGTATCATACGCTTGTTCATTAGAAAATAAAAATAATAATAAAAATAAAAATGTGGTCTCATGCTTTTAATCTTACTCCATTTCTGGTGAAATGTGGTCTCATGCTTTTAATCCTACTCCATTTCTGGTGCTTTACAATTACTTTTCCTCCCATTAATATGAATATGAAATATGAATGAAATAATATAAATATGAATCAAAATAAATTCATTTGAAACATGGGTGGTTTCTCACAAAAGAGGATTTGAGACATTAAAAGTTAAAAAGACATTTAAACAAAATTTATCAAATTAATTTTAATAATAACTTTGAAATTTTGGCAAATTATTTTGACTTTAACCTAACCTATATCGATATTCACATGTGATTGAATTTACATTTATTTATATGAAAGTTCTTCCAATTTTTGTGATTCTATTTGAACCATTTGAACCGTTTGACTATATATGTATATACCTATTGCATTCAACTTATAGCACAATATGTATATACCTCTTGCATTCATCTTATAACACAATATCTATACTTACATATATACGTATATTAGAAATATACATTACAAGACATACCAATTATATAGTACTTTCTATAAGTGGAATGTGTTTTGCACCAAACAAAATGCCAATTTAGGTGGATGAGCCATTAGGAAATTGGTGTGTTCTTGCAACCAACACCAAAGCCGGGAAGGTGGATGTAATCATGAACTGCATGTTATTCTGAATTTTATACTACCGTCTAACTAAAAAGTTCAAGTAGTTCTCATTATATTGTTTAACTAATTTCAAATTAAGATGATCATATCTAGTGAAATTTATGCACTTTGAGAAAAGAAACATTATATGAAAAACTAGTAGTGGATGAAGTTTTTTTACCAGGTAAACGTGGAGGGTAACTTTTATACTTGGGGTAAACTTTTTTTTTTTTACTCAGATCACGTTTCTTTAGCAGGCTATCCCTTTGACCATTTCTTACCATTTCTCCTTTCACCCTAAAATTTGTTACTACTGAAATAATTTAAGTTGAGACTTTCTAAAAAAAAAAATAATAGGACGTCACCCACTAGACATTTTGAAATCGTTAAAAGTACACATTATATGAACACTAGACCAAAACAAAGCTTCGATCCAATTTGTGTGATTGTGAGCAACAAAACTACATATGGGTATGTTTGGCGTGGAGCTTTTAGGAGCTTCTAGAGCCTATAACTTTTATGAAAAAGCTCATATTTAAAATAAAAAAAAAAAAATAATAAAAAAAAAAAAAACTGTGTTTGGTTAAATGAGCTTGATACTTTTAGACTAAGAAAAAAACGTTAAAAACTACTGCAACTAGCGTTTAGCTTTGACTTCTAATTTTTTTTATCATTTTACTCTTTATTTAACATATTCAACTACTCTATCAAACACAAAAACAGCTAAAAACTATTATCTACAAGCTAAAAACTATCCGCTAGTTTTATGAAACATACCCTTAAAGTGTAGCCCTAAAGTAGGCCAAGGTTAATAGTATAGCATCTATAAAAAAACCTAATCCAGCCATTATGTGTTATAACAACATTGAGCAATTCAGCAAGAACTTCTATGGGATGTACCCGAACGCCCCGTTTTACATTGCAACTGAAATCATGTAGGTACTCAAAAGCCATGAAAAAATTAAAGCATAGAAATTAGGAGATGTATTCTACAACTTCTGATACTTAAAAGATATGGTAAAAATTAATCCAACAACAAAAGGACAGGTTTATACAAGACATCTCTAAACAATTCTCAAGTAGAATGTTACAAAAACAAAATTTAGCTGAATTGCGAACTTGAAAATATTAGTTACCTTGACGCATTCTTTTAATCCTTTCAAGTGCACCAAGACGAGTCTCGCCATCTCCTCCATTTTCGTTCTCTTTTTCTACTTCTTCGTCTCTTTTTCTAACAAGACCTCCATATACAGAATCGGGTACAGCTTTCTGTGCAACAACAGCCTCGTCATCATCAACATCATCATCACTACCTTCCGGAAGTTCAATCTCTTCATTGTTTTGGATCTTTTCAGAAGCAATTTCTGTTAATTGAGCCCCACCACTTACGAATCCAACAAACTTTCTATTGGCAGTGTCATTTGTGGTGAGGTCTTTAGGGGCCGAAGGTGCTAGTTGACGTTCTAAAACGGCCATTTCGTCTTCGGGCACACCGGCTTTCTTTAATTGATCCAGGGCTTCACCCACTGTAGGCTTCTGCATTAAATACTCGGGTAGCATGACGTGCGTCTGAAATATCCCAAAAAAACCCGTTAGTATACAAGCATCTTCCCACATTAATTTGAAGGCATTGAATAACCAATAACCAAAAGTAAATTTAGCAAAAAGGGCAAACTTGGGGGGATTAGAATTTAGATAACATGTTCAGATGTGAAAATTGGTTGTAAGGACTGAAATAAACATCTTTTGTCCGAAAAGTATATTTCTATGAACACAAGAGAGGTGTCATATAAGTAATTTTATAATAATGTTAGTCTTCTAAGACTGGTTCGATTTTAATTATAAAGACATAATAAATTGATATATACACTTTTATCCCTATAAATATTCATCAGCACACGATAACCATAACTTTTTATCCCAATCCGCCTCCCTTAGGCCAGTTAATTAAACTTTCTACCATGATATATACACCCATGATATATACACAACAACCCCCCCCCCCCCCCCCCCCCCCCCAAAAAAAAATACAATCCTTCTCCTATTTTTGCTTCAAAAAGGTGCTTAGACCCGATTTAGCCCCTATTTGCTCCTTGATATATGATATGTGTGTTCCCTGCCATGGTTGCAAACGGCGGTTGCGGCGGTTTGGTGACCAGCCCATCCAGTTTCGTCCAAAAACATCGAAAAGTCAGGTCAAAGTCAGTCAACGTTGGGAATCCCTGGCCTCCTTGGACCTAGGGGTGTGCATGGTTCGGGTAGAACCGAAAAAAACCGAAGACCGAGGTTGAACCGGACCGGAACCGAAATACCCGAGGATATTTGGTCCAGTCCTTGGTCCATTATATTTTCACTATTTCGGGTATCGGTCCGGTCAGGGTCAAACCCGAAAAAACATGAAATTGGACCGGACCGAACCGAATGATATAATTCCTTGTTTGCATGATATAATTTCCTTTAATTAATATGTTTACTTATAGTTATTCATTAAAACATACCCTTCAAACCTTAAAATTTAGTATGTACACACTAATAAATTTTATATACGACCTCCTAATATACTATACAGCATCCATATTTAAAGTATAAACTTTTGAAGTTAATATACGAAATTCCCTCATCTTCATCAATTGCAATCGGTGTAAGCTTTCAATTCATATTTGTTCGTATATTATCAAGCTTTTTCTTTCATATTTATCTCTTATAAGTGCTTTTGATTTAGAACTAATATTGTTACTATGATTTTGATTTAAATTGCCATTATTACTCTAAATTTTATTTTAATATCCGGGTCGGGTTTTTAACTAAACCGCTCAGACCGAACTAGAACCGGACCGGGACCGGAACCGTATATAATTGGTTCGGTCCCCGGTTCTCATTTCTCTAAGAATTGGGTCCTCGGGTAGGTCCGGGTCTGGACCATGCACACCCCTACTTGGACCATGTGGCCATCTATAATTAAGCTTTACTACATACTGGTAAGATGCAATACTAAATTTTTTCCATGACCCAAAAGCATGAAAGTGGGTATGTCCTACTGATACTCGTTTATACTAGAATAGCCCAGAAAGGGAAACAGTGCCCAACTCTTTTTTGGAGAGATGTTCATTAGATCCTTGTAATCAGAAATTAATCAGAAAAAAAACAAATAAACACAAACAAAGTTAACCAACAGAAAGCAAGAGTACCTGGCTATGTCTTGCTGAAACACTCCTCTTAATCCTCAGCATATCGCGAAACGTATCCTCATTACCATGATTAACCTCAAAATCATGCCATTTAACCCAAAAATCACCATCAGAACGAGGGTCCGCAAGCCACGAAGCGTAAACAAAGATTTTACGAGCACGGTCAATTTCGCCCAGACTCTTTTCAAGCTCCGCATACTTAATGCACATCTTCATTGCATCTTTTTCGGGTAGACCATCTGAAACAATTGCCTGTTCATAAATCTCCCTAGTTTTAGGAACTCCAAATATTTCAGCTGCACGGGCTATGTAGATTTCGTACATGCTTAACTTCTCGCTAGGTGGGACCGCCTTTGTTGCTTGGTCATAAACCCTCATGGCTCGCTTTGCTAGACCATAATCTTCTTCTAACTTTGCATATTGTATATATAATGGCTTCACAACATCAGCAGGAGCCTATTTAAAAGAAACATAAGGAATTGAACCGATAAGTTACAACTGTAACCAAAATAAAATGTAGAAGAGGTTAATTAATACTTGATATCGTGAACAGAGGTGATAAAAGAAAGAAGCTATACCATCTCAACAGCATGCTCAAATAGCTCTCTAGACCTTTCTAGTTTAGACTTCCCATATCTTTTGACAAATTTTGTAAGATAAGTAACCCAAATGTCTTTCACATGTGGATATTTGAAGATCTTCACCCCTCGTTCATACACCTTAAAAGCATCCTCAAAGTACTTATTATCCTGAACAAGTAGAATTTGAGATTTTAGGATTCAATTAGTAAAATGTAACATGAAAAAAAAGAGAAGCCACAATATATGCAATCAAAGAGGCCATCGTACCTCTAACAACATTGCGTAGTTTATAATAATCTGTGGAGTGGCAATGCGAAGATCCAAGATTCTCTCATAAACAGCACGTGTAGATTCCAAAGTTCCTAAACTTTCCTCTAAATCCACATAAAAAGTCCATAGTCGTAGGGATTTGTGCAACTTGATTTGTACTGGTTCATTGCCATCAGCAGCCACTGAAAGAAGCAATAAAGTAGTGTAAGTCGTGATTATCGAATACACATATGATAAATATACTTTCCAAAAAAGCGTAAAGTAGAATAATTCATCATACGACTCAATATAGAGTCCAAACTATCAACTATGAAACACCCTGCTATAAAAGAGTTGTAGTGTGAATTCGTGATATCCAAGTAACGTTGATAGTTTTCTACCATATGTTGCAGCTAAGAGACATTTGGCAGTTATAGAATGTCAAGTTCAATATTGCATCCCCCAATCATAGTTTATAGAGCAGCAAGAAAAGGTTTAGCTTTGCAAAATTATACCAATAGCTGGGACTCAAATAGCTAATCAATCACCAGAAAAAGTTAACCAGTCACCAAACAATAATTACATACCCAGCTATCAAAAGCCAAATTCGGAAGATGTTTTAGTGTAGAAAAGAGGTGACAAACGAGCATACTAGGTAGGTGGGTGGTTGTACTATGTAAGTAATTAATCAGTTTTATATAATCAAAATTAAAAATATAAATGATGTGCTAAAAGAATTGATTGAGGCCTTTATGGGTCTTGTATGTAAGAATGAACTTCATATATCGACCAATTGTTCCCATTATTGCTTTTAGTTTTAGGCTTTATTTTTTAGCTTAACCCATGAGAAATAAAATGAAATAAGGCATTTTATATATCTATAAGTAACTGGGTCATAATCACCTCTCAGGCAGATATTACCAACTCCAGCCAAGATTTTCACAATCACTGTTATTAGAAACTGCTATTACAACGAAATACGATGCGTATTTAACTGGTAGTACTCAACCATATACAACAAACATAAAGATAATTGTTTAAAGAAGTGCTACCACGTTCCAAGTGTTAGGGGTGTTTCCTATTGGCCAGATTGCCTACTCGTGATGAAATACATAAAAAATAATACATATCAGATGTACATGAATAAGAACACATGGATTCTTTATAAGTAAGTGCTCACAAGCAAAATTCAAGACAAATAAGTATAAGTTTACCTCTGCGTTTTACCTCCACAGAGGGTTCAGCTGTAGCACGCCTCATTAGTTCAAGTGCTCCCTTGAAATTTTTGTGCCTAAGCTCCATTTCCGCCCATTCACACCAGACACTAGCCAAGTTATCCACAGCTTTATAGTTAACTTGAACAGCCTTATCAAATATCACTCTTGCATTAACAATGTCCTTATGAGTTTCATACAACTTAGCAAATGCAACCCATAAAGTATGAGGTTTTCCAACAGCTTTCATTGGATCAATTGTTCTTACAGCCTCTGTATACGTCAATATCTGCTTTGTCGGATTGCCTTCAAATATCTTTACTCTCCTGTGCCATTGCTCTACATTATGAGGGTTTTGGCGAAGAAGAACACTATTAGCCAGTTCGGGCCTCCTATCCATAAGATGCTCTAATCTCGCTATCCTCAAATCAACATCCTTTTCGTCAACCAACCAAAATTTCTTAAGTTTCTCCTCTAATTTCCCCACATTAAGTCTATCATCTACATCTTCTTCATCTTCCTCATTAATCCCATTCTCTTTTTCACCATCTTCATCTTCACTGTCACTCATCCCTTCCATCTTCAAAGCAAGCACACTTTCTTCAAACTGTGAATACGCATCAAAAATCACACTAAAATCCCTTACCGTAACCACCGTCGTCATCCCTTCTTCAAACACATCTCTAGCTTTCTCCAACAACTTCCTCCTAATATAATAATCCGCTAACGAAGTCCACAACCGTCCCACCTCATCTGTAAACTTCCTAATCCCACCTCTAATAATCGCATCAACATTCAACCCCGATATCTCCGTAGCATGTTGAGTTAACAAATCACAAAGTTCCAACCACAACCTATGTTTCGTCTTCCCTTTAATCGAGTAAAACCTATCATCATTCAAAACCCCTGCCAACCTCTCCGCAGCCTCTTGCCACAACCCCGAATTCAACAGAAACTCAATCAAATCCTCAATATGTCCAGGATCATACTTCAAATACCTCCTGTAAACCCTAAGTGAAGTCTCAATAGGACAACCTCTCTGACTCACAAACACCAAATACAACTCCCAAATCCTATCATGTTGCGTAACCGGCAACGCGCATAACGCCCTATCGAAAGTCCTACGAGTCCTAGTAACTAACTTCTGCTCAGTCAAACTAGTCAAATACATTATCCAAATCCTAGGCATTTTATGCATAGTAACCAAGGCACGTTCAAATGTATTATTCAAAGTTTGATACTGCGAATGTGATATCGGTAGATTACGTACCAATTCGAGGCGTTCGCGGAGATAAGCAAGCCATAATTTGTAGCTGCCAGGGAGAGCTTTGAGTGCTCGTTCGTAGATAATCGATCGTTTTTTGAACGGCGATTCGGTTCGGGCGATCAGATAACGCCACCATAGTTTGAGACTGAATGGATTCCTGAGAAGCTCTTCTTCGTAGAGAAGATCGTCTTGACTTGGATATAATTCGGGCGGGATTGACATTGATTGTGAAATTGAATGTGTTTGTGATTGAGACCTTGAAAGTGTGAAGAATTTGGGATGGAAATTAGGGATTTTGAGAGTTGATTGATGGAGTAAATTGTGAATGAATGAATAAACCCTAGATTGAGAAAAGGGAATTCATCTTGGTTATGTTGAGACGAGCTTTTTACTCTTTAGCGATGCACGGCCTCAGATAAAAATGTTACAGTAAATAATTAATTAGTTGTTTTTTTTTTTTTTTTTTTTAAATACGGTTGTGGTATAAATGTTGATAAATAAAGTGAATAAATAAGTATATAAAAATATAAACACACTAAACGTTTGAACAAAAAGTGTTTTATGTTAGCCAACTTAATCTGACATATTTTGATCCAACGTATTTTGATACGACATATTTTGGCCCGAACCCTATTGGTCCATTTCCCTAGTGTCTACATATTTTGCTACTTTTTAGGTATGTTTGGCACAATTAGCTAGTAGTTGGTAGCTGTTAGCTGAAAGTTAGTAGCTGTTAGCTATTAGCTGAAAGCTAGAAACTTGTAGCTGTTAACTGAAACTTTTTAGATATGATTAGATGTTTTGCAAAGTAGCTGAAGCTGTTAAAAAAATGGTAAAGAGACAAAAATGGACATTAAAAAAACAGTTAATGCTAGATTAACATATATATTATGTCTATGCTTTCTCGTTAAAATCAAAGTATAAATCAAATTAGTTAATATTAAATTAAATTACATAGTGTGTGTGAAATAATTTTCATACATACTGCAAATATGTGTACACGTGTAGACAACTAAGACATTTTGGATAACTGGTGAAGTGCTTATGATACGTGGGAGATTTATATAGGAAAAGGGTATTTATGAAATTTAAAGAGAAAACGCTATCTTTCTTTCCTAAACGTTAGTGCATGTAGCGTTTGATAAAAGAGCGTTTAGGAGCTTTTCAAATTCTTCTAAAAGCTTTAAGCTCTTACAAACAAACGGAGATTTTTATTTAATAGGAGCTTTTTCATAAAAATTAAAAGCTAAAAACTCCAAAAAGCTTCTTGCCAAACATGGCCTTAGAGTTATGGTGAATATGCTTACGTGTATCATTTTTGTAGATAATAGATAGATAAGTTTGAAAACAAAATATTTTATAAAATAGGAATTCTAAAAGATGAAAAAAAGGATATATTAAAAGTGCTTTAACGAAACATATACTTCCTAAATTTTTCTTATATACTTAAGATCTCATAAAAGACCACCAAATTGAAATGATATATGTTTGATTCAGCAATAATTCTACTGATCTTTTCACCAAAGCACTCTCAACTGTTACATTCAGAAAATACATTCACAATATTGGCATTAGGCATGTCCAAGAGATGTAACAGCTCACCGATGACTACCTGTGGGGAGTCAACTCTATACTGTACTATTTATCCTTTGGCTAAAGTTTTTTTTTTTTTTTTGCACTAAGTTTTCTTTAGCAAGGTTTTTAACGAAACAATACCAATTACTCTATTATCAAGTTAACACTCAAGGGGGAGTGTTATAATATATTAATTATACAAACAAGAGTCCCCAAAAGTCATAGATGATCAATTTTTTTTTTTTTTTTTTTTTTTTGCAAAATATCTACTTACTATTTCACCATACTTGAATCATTAAGTTGAATAGCATTTGCAACTTTTTTTTGTAGTATAAATATGTACACAATGTAATCTCGCAAAAATTAACTAATTCGTCAGTATACTTCTCACATGTCTTCCTTCTTTTTCTTTATTCTCATAATACTATAAGTCAATAATTAAATTAGGCCACTAAACGTGGTTAAAAACTTAAATCTTAATTCTTAATATTAAGTTATATCTTTGACACAAATATATGATAAAAATAAATTTTTAGTAAGATTAATTTATATAAAAAAAATTGCATTATCAATTGCATTTATAAGTTTTTATATAAAGTTAAGTTTTATTCATCTATAAATACTCACATAAACAATATTGCATTAATATGAAGTTAATACTCTCTCCGTCACACAAAAAGAGTCCACATTATAATTTATAATGTCCAAAAATAAATGTCTTTTACATAAAATAGTTTACTATTAAAAGTCGCCAAAGCTCCCATTCTACCCTTTTAATATTGATTTCATCTGAAATCAACAAAACTTTTAATATTGATTCCATCTCTTAATTAATTACAATTTACATTTACAATGATAATTAAATAAAGTTTAAAGTGGACATTTTACTATAGTATCATAAATTTTAGAATTTTTGTTAGTGAACATTCAATCCAGGACTGAATGAGCAAAAAAGTATGATGTAGACGTACTATATACATCGTATATCGAAATTTGATACCTTGAAGACGTATTATCAATTTCATAAACTTTGCAAGCAATTAATTCGGCAATGAGAAAAAAAGTATGATGCTGACATACTATATACATCACATACTCATATTGAAATTTGATTCCTTAAAGACGTATTATCAATTTCATAAACTTTGCAAACAATTAATTCGGGATGAAGGGAGAAAAAAAAGTGTGATGGAGATGCATCACACATTGAAATTTAATACCTTAAAGGGTATTGTCATTTCCATAAACTTCGCAAACAAAAAATTCACACAAATCGAAAAAACTCTTGTAATAAACTTGAAGATGTGAAGGTAAGAAACACTCTCAAAATTAAATTCAATTGATTGATTACTCGATTGTTTTCAAAAACAGAAGAAAGAGAGGTGTCACAAACATACAAAATCATAATCTAACTAAATATCCACTAGAATACTGTGACGATCGCTCCAAATCCATATGGACGAACACGTCATTCATCGATTTCATTGCGAGGTATTTGACCTCTATATGATACGTTTTATAAACATTGCATTCTTTTGAAAAGGCAAACCAAATATGAATATTTAAATCAAAGATTTTCGACATCTGATGATTTCTACATATAGACAATCACTGTAAATAATAGTTTACAATAGTACTTCCGTTGACAATGCAGTCAAAATAAGATACATGGTGATGATTTGGTGAATGCAACGTTTTTTTGAAAAATATGTCATGTAAGACTCCATGCACATAGCTTGTCTATCATATAAGCAAACAGCGGAAGACTTCTAGGAAACCTGAGAATAAACATGCTAACAAGTGTCAACACAAAGGTTGGTGAGTTCATAGTTTTAGTGTTTCGCATAATCTGTATATAAAAGTGGATCACAAGATTTCAGTTGTTTCATCCAGAAACGTTTATCAAAATATTCTACAAGATTGAGCACCCTGGTAACTAAACTTAACGTATATATAATTTATACCCTTTGTATAATCATCTTAATAATACACGCAAACCAACGTGTACGCTTCTCAAATAGCATACGTCCGTTAAAAGGCTAGTGCTCTAGCTCGGACGGGGATATCAAGCCCTATGGATCCATATACAACTACTCGCGCCCACCAGTTCTTATAACCGGTAGTTACTAGTTACCAAAGCTAAGGGATTTTCGGTTCAAACTCAGTGTAGAATTTAGTATGTACTTGTGTCCATTGCGTTTAAAATAAAGTGCATGTATTCTCAGCCCAAAAATATAGATTGCAAAAGCAATTAAAAAGGGAGCAAATGAAACTCACATTAGCAGCACACAAAGTTGTTCATCGTAATGTGACTGAAACTCGGATTATCAAATAATCGTAGATCTCAACCTAGAGAACATATGTTGGTCAATAAATGTCTATCAAGCTAGGTCTGGTCATAGTGTATTACAACCCTAATGCTCGAGATCGACATACAAAAGTTTATCAAAGGTCATTTCAAAAAGTCATTCTGACTTTAGTTCAACAAAATGAGACGTGCCTTATATAAGGATTCATTTACTCGGTTGGTAATATTCAAAAATTCAATTTATTAATCTTACAAACAAGTTGTTTAAATATTAATTGCAGATTCAAAAGCAATTTCAATTAACGTCAATTATAATTCAATTGACCATATCTTTTAACCCGTTCATCGAAACTATTCGATATCTAAATGAAAAGTTATTGATTTTTCGCCAGCTTTTCAAAAACATGTATATCATATACCTTTTACCAGTAATATTTGTATTTAATTCGTGATTCATTATTATTTTTTAACGACGAAATTTAGCATACAAGTATGTATAAATATATATACTCGAGCACTAGACATGGATACATCATTAATATATAAAAGATAAAATATGAGTGCTTACTTATCAATATTGAGATTCAATATTGTAGGAAAATATGTAAACGTAACGGAGATGATAAACACTAGGTTTGATTCATAAATATATCCCCGAACATTACCCATAAGCTCCTTGGCAATAACCCATAATTTCCTTAGTTTAAAACGGTTTTAAACCCGAATTAAAAAACCCGTACATAACTTATTGTAGTATATAACTTCTAATATTTTGAAATTGATAAAAACTGATTCTGATATATCTCTGTGTGTTCGCAAGTGCGCATATATATATATGTACATATGTAATATAATAATAAATATAATAATATAAATTTAATAATAAAATGTGGAAAAAAACAAGCCGCCATCACTTTTTATGTCGACAAACTTTTTATGTCGACAAAACATTACGCGTTTCGCGTAGATAGGTACGCGTTCCGCGTATGGTGTCTTCGTGAAAGTTGTAGATTTTTGAGTTACGGACGTCTGCACACCGGAATCACCCTTTTTCGAGTCAGTACGATTTAGTTATGATTTTTCTCGTGCAAGTGTTCAGGTTTAGTGATTTCCATCATTTTTAACTTGAAATCTTGAGATGAAATGTTGTAGTCTTTTAGTGCTCATTAGAAACCTTTATTTTATCTTTATTTTTATTTTCATATCATTGAAAACCCATAAAAAAAACATTTTAACAATCAAATTCTATAATATCGAAAAACGTTCTCGTATGTTTAAAACAAAATCAATTGAATATTATGCAGTTTAGTTCTCCACTACTTTTGTCTAACTTTCATTATCTAACACTTTACCATTTATTCTGAATACCAATAAAATGAATGATTCCTTAAATCAACATGGACCTCACAACAGAGACCCGTAATAGTGTCATAATCCTTAAGGGACTCAATAAATATCTTTTAATTCAATCGTTTGACATAATCTTTTAATTCCGTAGTTAAATATATCAATCAGATAATCAAACCAATAAGTTTAATGCACAGTATCATATACACAACACTTTGTTACGTTTTCAAGTTATAGTATATGTATCTATTTACATATAATTATTCGCAAATCGTCGAGAACAACCGAAAGGTATTTGAATAGTACAAAAATTTTGAGATTCAGTTTTACAGACTTTGCTTATCGTGTCGGAAATGTTAATCATACAAAGATTAAGTTTAAATTTAGTCAGAAATTTCGGGGTCATCACAGTACCTACCCGTTAAAGAAATTTCGTCCCGAAATTTGAGTGAGGTCGTCATGACTAACAATAAAAATGTTTTCATGACATATATGTGTTGATAAATAGAGTTTTATCACCGTTGAATAATATGGATAAAACAATCCGATTATTTGAAGCGTATGAGAGAAGTTATCGTAAAAGAGTGAAATGAAGAAAAGAGATTCGTCTTAACTCTTGATGTATTAACGATTGATTTCCATAATTTAAGGAATAGAAAATCTTCATAATCTAAATAAGATTTGGTTCTTCGGAATTTAAGGAAATTAAGATTTCTTTTGATTTAAATGAGTAATTTGCCTCGATTGCTATGTTTTATATTTCGCTATAAATTGACCCCTTCCGTTTCATTACTTTTACCACCCCTATACACAATTCTCAAATTCAAAAGATTGTGAAAATGCTTAATCCAGTTCTGATCATTGTCCTTATTCTTACTATCGCAACAATCATTCTCCTTTTCCAACTTTCACCGGAGAAATCTGCTTACTTCTATTTTGCCCTTGGGGTTATAGTGCTTTTAATTCTCCCGTGTCTTTATGTTGCGATAAATATTGATATACACGGTTTGTAATTTATGTGTTGTTATCGGGCTTTATATTCTCTCTTATATTTCAAAGTTCCTGCTTCTGTCTTCTATAGTTATTGTCATCCCCAGTTAATGCTTTCTTTTATTTGCTGCGATTTATACCCCAATTTCTATTTTGGAGTTTTGTCCCTTCGTTTCTTCTTCTTGTGACTAAGCATTGCTTGTAATGGTCCAGAATTTGTAGGTATGAAGTTTCAAATGATCATAACTAATGTTTTAAGAAATTGTAATAACACAATCTTGATTGGTTAAATTACCAGAAGTTACGGGAAAAGTTAGAACTATCAAGAATATATGTTCTTGATTTGTTTGGAGATTAGGTAAAATGTAAGAGTCGTGTAACATGGCACATGATGACATTATAGTCTGTGAATCATCATGTTCCATTAGAAACTCAACATGACTTACTGTAATATAATCACGTTGATCAAGTGTCATTATATTATACTAACTCATGCTTCAGCTCCCAACACCACTTCAAAAATATTCATATTTTAAACTCGAAGGTTTCAGAATTTAGAAACTAAAATAGTTTCTTTTTATGATGTTACACAGATATCGCAAGGAGAAAATTGATTTCCGATAAGAATGATTATGGAATTATCTCCAGAAATATGGAGGATATTTATAATGAAAGATACGATGATATCTTAGAATTTCTAATATCAGAAGATGATGAAGAATATTGTCCGCAAGGGTTTAGATTCGGAAGCAAGGTATTCGTTAATGGCTTCAGCAGATACTGAATCATTTGGATTCTTTGAAGGCAGGTTTATTCTTTGTGATTTGTCCACAACCTCCTTCATACTTTGCTCAATCCGTTTTTCAGTACCAAACTTTCTCTTTTTCTGTGCTTTTCCAACACACTACTCTTTATCATCAAACTTTTGACTGTTAAGGTCGTTTACAGTTTTTTGCTGCTTCATCAGCATTTTTCAAGATTTAGAGTATTGATTCGTAGACTGGTTGCTTTTCAGATTTTCAGAATGAAAGCTCATAATTCTAAGAGATGAATGTTATATATATACATACGATGTTCTAGTACAGTTTTGAAGTCAAAGTATAGATTTGAAAGATGTAGGAATCTAAGAATGATGTCTTTTGTTAAATCTTGTCTTGGGTTCTAATTTTTTTTTCTTTTCAAAATCAGAATATGTAATCAAATTTGGATGAGGATGGTTGTTTTGATTTTTATAAAAGAATATATATTGTGTGAAAGTAGTGAGTATAGTTGATGACTTGTTGAATCAGAATCGAAGAATGTAACATATTATTTGTGAATTTATATATCTCTCGAGTATTACCTACCCGTTAAAATATTCTCACCATTAACAGTTTGTACAAAAGAGTTTTCTTAATTACATTCTTTATGAAAATACACCTATATATATATATATATATATATTCTTTAGATGTAATCATGATTTTAATGAGTTAACATAATATTAATCTCATCTGGTTTTTGACTAGTACTAGAATGTATAATCTCTAAAACATTTAGAAACTACATATTCTCTGCAGAATATTTCTTCGATGAAGTTATGAATCAATACTTCATCGTTTGTTGTTGTTGGTATTCCTTGGTATCTATGGTGCGTATGACGTTGATGCTCGTGGAATAGATTGTGAAGTTGGGGTTTGCGATGCGGATGTTGTTGGTGGTGGTAATGGTACTGTTGGTGTTGTTGTCGGTGGTACTGTTGATGCCGGTGATGCTGCTGGTGCTTGTAACCTTTGCACCATATCCTCCAAAGCCACTACCCGAGCGCGAAGCTCGTTGACTTCTTCTACTACACCGGGATGATTGGCGGTTCGGACGAGCAGATGAATAAGATCCAGAATTTGAGATAGTATATTATCGTGACGAGATACTCTGGAAATGAGAGAGAAAATGGTGTCTCGAACAGGTTCACCGGTAAGCGCTTCAGGTTCTTCGCCAAGAGGGCAATGTGGTGGATGGAAGGGATCGCCTTCTTCTTGTCTCCAATAATTAAGTAGGCTACGAACCCATCCCCAATTCATCCAGAATAGGTGATGGCTGATTGGTTGATCCATTCCGGTTACACTGTCTTCGGAATTCAGGTGAATATCCATATCAAAATAGCTGTCGGAGTTTAAGGAATTTGAACTAGATGCGGGATCCATCTTGTATAATTAGGGAGATGATTTTTGATATGAATTAGATTATAGAATTTAGTTTGGTATTCTTCAATACATATTTTACATATGTATATATAATACCAAATTCCATAAATCACGGAGAAATTTTCGGAAGATGTCAGGAAAAGTTTACAATAATAGATACGCTACGATATGAATTTTTGTCTATACACCATTTGTGCAATAAATGCAGGGAAACGTGTCTAGACTTAAGAATGATAAACATGTAATTTCCGACAAGAAATGATAAGTAAAACTTTGACATGCAGACACAGTTGAAATGTTCCGTTCTTATTGATTAAAAACGTTCCATATTAATTGATTTCGTTGCGAGGTTTTGACCTCTATATGAGACGTTTTTCAAAGACTGCAGTCATTTTTAAAACAAACCATAACCTTTATTTTATAAATAAAGGCTTAAAAAACTTTACGTAGATTATCAAATAATGATAATCTAAAAAATCCTGTTTACACACGACCATTACATAATGGTTTACAATACAAATATGTTACATCGAAATCAGTTTCTTGAATGCAGTTTTTACACAATATCATACAAACATGGACTCCAAATCTTGTCCTTATTTTAGTATGCAACAGCGGAAGCTCTTAGTATTCACCTGAGAATAAACATGCTTTAAACGTCAACAAAAATGTTAGTGAGTTATAGGTTTAACCTATATATATCAAATCGTAACAATAGACCACAAGATTTCATATTTCAATACACATCCCATACATAGAGATAAAAATCATTCATATGGTGAACACCTGGTAACCGACATTAACAAGATGCATATATAAGAATATCCCCATCATTCCGGGACACCCTTCGGATATGATATAAATTTTGAAGTACTAAAGCATCCGGTACTTTGGATGGGGTTTGTTAGGCCCAATAGATCTATCTTTAGGATTCGCGTCAATTAGGGTGTCTGTTCCCTAATTCTTAGATTACCAGACTTAATAAAAAGGGGCATATTCGATTTCGATAATTCAACCATAGAATGTAGTTTCACGTACTTGTGTCTATTTTGTAAATCATTTATAAAACCTGCATGTATTCTCATCCCAAAAATATTAGATTTTAAAAGTGAGACTATAACTCACTTTCACAGATTTTTACTTCGTCGGGAAGTAAGACTTGGCCACTGATTGATTCACGAACCTATAACAATATATACATATATATCAAAGTATGTTCAAAATATATTTACAACACTTTTAATACATTTTGATGTTTTAAGTTTATTAAGTCAGCTGTCCTCGTTAGTAACCTACAACTAGTTGTCCACAGTTAGATGTATAGAAATAAATTGATAAATATTATCTTGAATCAATCCACGACCCAGTGTATACGTATCTCAGTATTGATCACAACTCAAACTATATATATTTTGGAATCAACCTCAACCCTGTATAGCTAACTCCAACATTCACATATAGAGTGTCTATGGTTGTTCCGAAATATATATAGATGTGTCGACATGATAGGTTGAAACATTGTATACGTGTCTATGGTATCTCAAGATTACATAATATACAATACAAGTTGATTAAGTTATGGTTGGAATAGATTTGTTACCAATTTTCACGTAGCTAAAATGAGAAAAATTATCCAATCTTGTTTTACCCATAACTTCTTCATTTTAAATCCGTTTTGAGTGAATCAAATTGCTATGGTTTTATATTGAACTCTATTTTATGAATCTAAACAAAAAAAGTATAGGTTTATAGTCAGAAAAAAAAGTTACAAGTCATTTTTGTAAAGGTAGTCATTTCAGTCGAAAGAACGACGTCTAGATGACCATTTTAGAAAACATACTTTCACTTTGAGTTTAACTATGATTTTTGGATATAGTTTCATGTTCATAATAAAAATTATTTTCTCAGAATAACAACTTTTAAATTAAAGTTTATCATAGTTTTTAATTAACTAACCCAAAACAGTCCGCGGTGTTACTACGACGGCGTAAATCCGGTTTTACGGTGTTTTTTATGTTTCCAGGTTTTAAATCATTAAGTTAGCATATCATATAGATATAGAACATGTGTTTAGTTGATTTTAAAAGTCTAGTTAGAAGGATTAACTTTATTTGTGAACAAGTTTAGAATTAACTAAACTATGTTCTAGTGATTACAAGTTTATAACGTTGAATAAGACAGCTTTTTATATATGAATCGAATGATGTTATGAACATCATTACTACCTCAAGTTCCTTGGATAAACCTACTGGAAATGAGAAAAATGGATCTAGCTTCAAAGGATCCTTGGATGGCTTGAAAGTTCTTGAAGCAGAATCATGACACGAAAACAATTTCAAGTAAGATTTCCACTCGAAATAAGATTGTTATAGTTATAGAAATTGAATTAAAGTTTGAATATGATTATTACCTTGTATTAGAAAGATAACCTACTGTAAGTAACAAAGGTTTCTTGATCTTGGATGATTACTTGGAATGGATTTAGAAAACTTGGAAGTAAACTTGCAATCTTGGAAGTATTCTTGATTTTATGAAACTAGAACTTTTGGAATTTATGAAGAACACTTAGAACTTGAAGATAGAACTTGAGAGAGATCAATTAGATGAAGAAAATTGAAGAATGAAAGTGTTTGTAGGTGTTTTTGGTCGTTGGTGTATGGATTAGATATAAAGGATATGTAATTTTGTTTTCATGTAAATAAGTCATGAATGATTACTCATATTTTGTAATTTTATGAGATATTTCATGCTAGTTTCCAAATGATGGTTCCCACATGTGTTAGGTGACTCACATGGGCTGCTAAGAGCTGATCATTGGAGTGTATATACCAATAGTACATACATCTAAAAGCTGTGTATTGTACGAGTACGAATACGGGTGCATACGAGTAGAATTGTTGATGAAACTGAACGAGGATGTAATTGTAAGCATTTTTGTTAAGTAGAAGTATTTTGATAAGTGTCTTTAAGTCTTTCAAAAGTGTATGAATACATATTAAAATACTACATGTATATACATTTTAACTGAGTCGTTAAGTCATCGTTAGTCGTTACATGTAAATGTTGTTTTGAAACCTTTAGGTTAACGATCTTGTTAAATATTGTTAACCCATTTTTTATTATAACAAATGAGATGTTAAATTGTTATATTATCATGATATTATGATATATAATATATCTTAGTATGATATATATATAGTTAAATGTCGTTACAACGATAATCGTTACATATATGTCTCGTTTCGAAATCATTAAGTTAGTAGTCTTATTTTTACATATGTATTTCATTGTTAATACACTTAATAATATATTTACTTATCATTTAACATAATTAACCAAGTGTATCAATATCTTAATATGATTCATATGTACCTAGTAAGACGTTGTTATAACGATAATCGTTATATATATATCGTTTTCGAGTTTCTTAATTTAATAGTCTCATTTTTTATGTATATAACTCATTGTTAAAATACCTATTGAGATACATACTTATAATAAAATCATGTTAACTATATATATATATAACCATATATATGTCATCGTATAGTTTTTACAAGTTTTAACGTTCGTGAATCACCGGTCAACTTGGGTGGTCAATTGTCTATATGAAACCTATTTCAATTAATCAAGTCTTAACAAGTTTGATTGCTTAACATGTTGGGAACACTTAATCATGTAAATAACAATTTCATTTAATATATATATAAACATGGAAAAGTTCGGGTCACTACAGTACCTACCCGTTAAATAAATTTCGTCCCGAAATTTTAAGCAGTTGGAGGTGTTGACGTATCTTCTGGAAATAAATGCGGGTATTTCTTCTTCATCTGATCTTCACGCTCCCAGGTGAACTCGGGTCCTCTACGAGCATTCCATCGAACCTTAACAATCGATATCTTGTTTTGTTTAAGTCTCTTAACCTCACGATCCATTATTTCGACGGGTTCTTCAATGAATTGAAGTTTTTCATTGATTTGGATTTCGTCCAACGGAATAGTGAGATCTTCTTTAGCAAAACATTTCTTCAAATTTGAGACGTGGAAAGTGTTATGTACAGCCACGAGTTGTTGAGGTAGCTCTTGAATGGTCCAATGTACCTTGGATTTAGTTTCCCCCGTTTACTAAATCGAACAACGCCTTTCCAAGGTGAAACCTTAAGCATGACCATTTCTCCAATTTCAAACTCTATATCTTTTCTTTTACTGTCCGCGTAGCTCTTTTGTCGACTCTGGGCGGTTTTCAATCTTTGTTGAATTTGGATTATTTTCTCGGTAGTTTCTTGTATTATCTCCGGACCCGTAATCTGTCTATCCCTCACTTCACTCCAACAAATCAGAGACCTACACTTTCTACCATAAAGTGCTTCAAACAGCGCCATCTCAATGCTTGAATGGTAGCTGTTGTTGTAGGAAAATTCTGCTAACGATAGATGTCGATCCCAACTGTTTCCGAAATCAATAACACAAGCTCGTAGCAAGTCTTCAAGTGTTTGTATCGTCCTTTCACTCTGCCCATCAGTTTGTGGATGATAGGCAGTACTCATGTCTAGACAAGTTCCCAATGCTTGCTGTAATGTCTGCCAGAATCTTGAAATAAATCTGCCATCCCTATCAGAGATAATAGAGATTGGTATTCCATGTCTGGAGACGACTTCCTTCAAATACAGTCGTGCTAACTTCTCCATCTTGTCATCTTCTCTTATTGGCAGGAAGTGTGCTGACTTGGTGAGACGATTAACTATTACCCAAATAGTATCAAAACCACTTGCAGTCCTTGGCAATTTAGTAATGAAATCCATGGTAATGTTTTCCCATTTCCATTTCGGGATTTCAGGTTGTTGTAGTAGACCTGATGGTTTCTGATGTTCAGCTTTGACCTTAGAACAAGTCAAACATTCTCCTACATATTTAGCAATATCGGCTTTCATACCTGGCCACCAAAAATGTTTCTTGAAATCCTTGTACATCTTTCCCGTTCCAGGATGTATTGAGTATCTGGTTTTATGAGCTTCTCTAAGTACCATTTCTCTCATATCTCCAAATTTTGGTACCCAAATTCTTTCAGCCCTATACCGGGTTCCGTCTTTCCGAATATTAAAATGCTTCTCCGATCCTTTGGGTATTTCATCCTTTAAATTTCCCTCTTTTAAAACTCCTTGTTGCGCCTCCTTTATTTGAGTAGTAAGGTTAGTGTGAATCATTATATTCATAGATTTTACTCGAATGGGTTCTCTGTCCTTTCTGCTCAAGGCGTCGGCTACCACATTTGCCTTCCCCGGGTGGTAACGAATCTCAAAGTCGTAATCATTCAACAATTCAATCCACCTACGCTGCCTCATATTCAGTTGTTTCTGATTAAATATGTGTTGAAGACTTTTGTGGTCGGTATATATAATACTTTTGACCCCATATAAGTAGTGCCTCCAAGTCTTTAATGTAAAAACAACCGTACCTAATTCCAAATCATGCGTCGTATAATTTTGCTCATGAATCTTCAATTGTCTAGACTCATAAGCAATTACCTTCGTCCGTTGCATCAATACACAACCGAGACCTTGCTTTGATGCGTCACAATAAATCACAAAATCATCATTCCCTTCAGGCAATGACAATATAGGTGCCGTAGTTAGTTTTTTCTTCAATAATTGAAACGCCTTCTCTTGTTCATCCTTCCATTCAAATTTCTTCCCTTTATGCGTTAATGCAGTCAAGGGTTTTGCTATTTTGGAGAAATCTTGGATGAATCTTCTGTAGTAACCAGCCAATCCTAAAAATTGATGTATATGCTTCGGAGTTTTTGGGGTTTCCCACTTTTCAACGATTTCAGTCTTTGCCGGGTCCACCTGGATACCTTCTTTGTTCACTATGTGACCGAGGAATTGAACTTCTTCCAACCAAAATACACACTTTGAAAACTTAGCGTACAGTTTTTCTTTCCTCAATACTTCTAGCACTTTTCTCAAATGTTCTTCGTGCTCTTGATCATTCTTTGAGTAAATAAGTATGTCATCGATGAAAACAATGACAAACTTGTCAAGATATGGCCCACACACTCGGTTCATAAGGTCCATGAACACAGCTGGTGCGTTAGTCAATCCAAACAGCATAACCATAAACTCGTAATGACCATAACGCATCCTAAAAGCAGTTTTTGGAATATCATCCTCCTTTACTCGCATTTGATGATATCCAGAACGTAAATCGATCTTCGAATAAACCGACGAGCCTTGTAGTTGATCAAATAAGTCGTCAATTCTCGGCAGTGGATAACGGTTTTTGATGGTAAGTTTGTTCAACTCTCTGTAGTCAATACACAACCTAAATGTACCATCCTTCTTCTTGACAAACAAAATAGGAGCTCCCCATGGTGATGTGCTTGGTCGAATGAAACCACGTTCTAATAGTTCTTGCAGTTGACTTTGCAGTTCTTTCATCTCGCTGGGTGTGAGTCTATAAGGAGCACGAGCTATTGGTGCAGCTCCTGGTACAAGATCTATTTGAAATTCAACAGATCGATGTGGAGGTAGTCCCGGTAATTCTTTCGGAAATACATCGGGAAATTCTTTTGCGACGGGAACATCATTGATGCTCTTTTCTTCAGTTTGTACTTTCTCGACGTGTGCTAGAACAGCATAGCAACCTTTTCTTATTAGTTTTTGTGCCTTCAAATTACTAATAAGATGTAGCTTCATGTTGCCCTTTTCTCCGTACACCAGTAAGAGTTCTCCTTCTTATCGTATAATGCGAATTGCATTTTTATAACATACGATCTCTGCTTTCACCTTCTTCAGCCAGTCCATGCCAACTATTACATCAAAACTCCCTAACTCTACTGGTATCAAACCAATCTTAAATATTTCACTACCCAGTTTAATTTCTCGATTCCGGCATATATTATCTGCTGAAATTAATTTACCGTTTGCTAATTCGAGTAAAAATTTACTATCCAATGGCGTCAATGGACAACTTAATTTAGCACAAAAATCTCTACTCATATAGCTTCTATCCGCACCCAAATCAAATAAAACGTAAGCAGATTTATTGTCAATAAGAAACATACCCGTAACAAGCTCCGGGTCTTCCTGTGCCTCTGCAGCATTAATATTGAAAACTCTTCCGCGGCCTTGTCCATTCGTTTTCTCCTGGTTCGGGAAATTTCTAATAATATGGCCCGGTTTTCCACATTTATAACAAACTACATTGGCATAACTTGCTCCGACACTACTTGCTCCGCCATTACTCGTTCCGACACCATTTGTTCCTTTTGTTCTGTTAACCCCTGGTCCGTAGACCTCACACTTCGCCGCGCTATGACCATTTCTTTTACCCTTGTTGCAAAATTTGGTGCAGAACCCCGAGTGATACTTTTCACACCTTTGGCATAGCTGCTTCTGATTGTTGTTGTTGTTGCGGTTATTATTGTTGTTAGGATGATTGTTGTAGTTGTTGTTGTTGTTGTTGGGCCGTTTGTTGTAGTTGTGATTGATGTTGCGATAGTTGTTGCGATTATTTTTGTAATTGCTGTTGTTGTTGTATTGGTGATTCTTATCACCGTTTTCCTCCCACTTTCTTTTGACTTGCTTCACATTGGCCTCTTCAACAGTCTGTTCTTTAATTCTTTTTTCAATCTGGTTCACTAGTTTGTGAGCCATTCTACATGCATGTTGTATGGAGGCGGGCTCATGTGAACTTATATCTTCTTGGATTCTTTCCGGTAATCCTTTCACAAACGCGTCGATCTTCTCTTCCTCATCTTCGAACGCTCCCGGACATAATAGGCACAATTCTGTGAATCGTCTTTCGTACGTGGTAATATCAAATCCTTGGGTTCGTAACCCTCTAAGTTCTGTCTTGAGCTTATTGACCTCGGTTCTGGGACGGTACTTCTCGTTCATCAAGTGCTTGAATGCTGACCACGGTAGTGCGTACGCATCATCTTGTCCCACTTGCTCTAGATAGGTATTCCACCATGTTAACGCAGAACCTGTGAAGGTATGCGTAGCGTACTTCACTTTTTCCTCTTCAGTACACTTACTTATGGCAAACACCGATTCGACCTTCTCGGTCCACCGTTTCAATCCAATCGGTCCTTCGGTGCCATCAAATTCTAAAGGTTTGCAGGCAGTGAATTCTTTGTAGGTGCATCCTACACGATTTCCTGTACTGATAGATCCAAGGTTATTGTTGGTATGTAGCGCAGCCTGTACTGCGGCTATGTTTGAAGAAAGAAAGGCACGAAATTCCTCTTCGCTCATATTCAAGGTGTGTCGAGTAGTCGGTGCCATTTCCTTCAAAATAGTTAAATGAAACGAGTTAATCATATAGAATATCAAGAGTAGTCAATAGTATTTCGTAGCGTAATATGAACTTATTTATAAAAGCTCTTTCTTCATATTAGCGTTTTATACTCTTTAATTCGGGTAGTACCTACCCGTTAAGTTCATACTTAGTAGCTAACATACCATTTCAACTACTACAATTCTATATGAAAAACTAATCACAAAAAAAAAAATATATATATATATCATATTCAAACCTTTATACAATAACTTGCAAACTTACAATACCGCTTTTTTTTTTACATATAGCATGAAATATAGCACATAAAACTTTGATACAAAGTAGTTGTGAAGATAATTCTAGTTAATAAATAAGGCGTTCAGCAAAGGCAATAAAGACACGTAATTCATACGTCCAGAAACAAGTCATGCATTCTGGTTTTACTAATACCACTTCCCATCCTTGGTTTTGTGGAACATAACCGTTGTGATCGATAGTAAGACAATGTGTTGTAACGTCGTCAAAAGGATGAAGGTTGTTGTAGCCCGATGTTCTTGTTCTCACTTTGGTGAGAAGCGAACATTACAAACCCGTAAGCATAACATGCTTCTTTATGTTGCATGTTAGCCGCTTTTTCTAAATCACGAAGTCCTATATTCGGATATATTGAGTCAAAATAAGTTCATCGGGGTTGGAATTAGATTTCTCTATTTTTATGCCCTTTCCCTTATTATTTTCTTTTGCCTTTTTAAATTCAGTTGGGGTAATTTCTATAACATCATCGGAATTCTCGTCGGAATCCGATTCATCGGAGAATTGGTAATCCTCCCAATATTTTGCTTCCTTGGCAAAAACACCATTGACCATAATTAACCTTGGTCGGTTGGTTGAGGATTTTCTTTTACTTAACCGTTTTATTATTTCCCCCACCGGTTCTATTTCCTCCTCTTCCGGTTCTGATTCTTCTTCCGGTTCTGATTCTTCTTCCGGTTCTTCTTCGGGAACTTGTGAATCAGTCCAATATATATTCGACTCTTCGTTATTATTAGGTGAGTCAATGGGATTTGTGCTAGAGGTAGACATCTATCACACAATATCAAACATGTTAAGAGATTAATATATCACATAATATATACATCTTAATAATATATAGTTTCCAACAAAAATGTTAAGCAATCATTTTTAAAGAAAACACGGTCGAAGTCCAGACTCACTAATGCATCCTAACAAACTCGATAAGACACACTAATGCAAATTTTCTGGTTCTCTAAGACCAATGCTCGGATACCAACTGAAATGTCCCGTTCTTATTGATTAAAAACGTTCCATATTAATTGATTTCGTTGCGAGGTTTTGACCTCTATATTTTAGTGACCCGAACTTTTCCATGTTTATATATATTAATTGAGATTGATATTTACATGATTAAATGTTTCCAACATGTTAAGCAATCAAACTTGTTAAGACTTGATTAATTGAAATATGTTTCATATAGACAATTGACCACCCAAGTTGACCGGCGATTGATGTTATGCGAGGTAGTATATAAAATAGTATTATTTTTAGTGCGAAAATACTATTAAATACGATACAATTTTACACAAGATATTTATTTATTTATAGAATGGATATACTTAAACCTTGCTACAACACTTATAGGCAGTGTACCTAATCGTATAGTAGTGTAGTTTTTAGTAAGTCCGGTTCGTTCCACAGGGAAATCTTTAAACAAAGCTCAACGCTATATTAGTTTACTTTTATTAAAATACAAATATATATAAGTAATATTATTATTATAAAGAGGGGTTTTGTACCGTTTAATGACCGGTTTGTCGATTTTAAAACTTTAGTCGCAGTTAAAACCTAATGTAAAATATTAAATAAATACAAGACTTAAATTAAAGCGTAAAGTAAATAACGATAATGAAATTGCGAATAATAAAAATGCGATAAAATAAAATTGCGATAATTAAAAAGTACGATAATTAAAAGTGCGATAAAATAAAATAAATAAAAGTGCGATAATTAGAAGTGCAATTAAATATAAAATAAAGGAAATTAAATATGAAATAAAAGAATTATGCTTATTTAAACTTCCGTAATCATGATGTTTGACGTGTTGATTTTAGTTTTATGCCCATGGGTTAATTGTCCTTTGTCCTGGATTATTCAATATGTCCGTCTGGTTTTTGTCCATAACAGTCCATCAGTCATAAATATAAATTGCAAGTGTCCTTGTCAAATTATTATTATACCCGAAGTTAAATATTCCAACTAATTGGGGATTCGAATTGTAACAAGGTTTTAATACTTTGTTTAATGAATACACCAGGTTATCGACTGCGTGTAAACCAAGGTTTTACTACTTTGTTAACAATTACACCAATTACCCTTGAATGTAATTTCACCCCTGTTTTAATTATTCTAGTGGCTATTAATCCATTCCCGTGTCCGGTTAAATGAACGATTATTCGTACATATAAATACCCCGCCCATCGTGTCCGATCGAGTGTAAATGGTAATTTATAGGGACGCCTAATTGTAAATCTTTATATTAACATTAACAAACTTTCATTTAGTTAAACAAATATAAAGCCCATTAATAGCCCATAGTCTAATTTCCACAAGTGTCGTTCTTTTGTCCAAACCCCAATTATGGTACAAAGCCCAATTACCCAATTTTAGTAATTAGCCCAACATCATGATTACTTCGTTTTAAATAAGCATAATAATAACTTAGCTACGAGACATTAATATAAAAAGGTTGAACATAACTTACAATGATTAAAAATAGCGTAGCGTTACACGGACAGAATTTCGACTTACACCCTTACAACATTCGCTAACATACCCTTATTATTAGAATTATAATTAAAATTAAAATTAAAATATAAATTATATATATATATATATATCGTATGATAAGAAGAAAAAAAAAAGATGATTAAAACTCGGCAGAAAACTGGCTTTATATAGGACCTGACCAGCAATCTCACTCCATGCGACTCGCATGGATTTGTGCCTCTGGCCATGCGAGTCGCATGGCCACCCTGGATCCAGCCAAATTGATTTGTTTTCTTCTTGCCGACGTAATATAATAATAATAATATATATAATATATAATTATATATAATTATATATATATTATATTATATTCTTGTGCATAGTAGACTAGATATTTTTGGTCCGTTGCGTCGGGTGTTTCTTCTTGGCTCAGGTCCCGGTTCCGGATTTTCGGACGTCTTCGCGTATTATTTTATATCGTGTACTTTGCGTCTTGTAACTTGTACTCTTGTCATTTTGAGACGTTCCTCATCAATATTTTGAACCTTTTTAGTTGTATCTTGTACTTTTTAGCTCTTTGGACCTTTTTGTCTTCAATTTGTCGAATCTGCCTTTTGTCTTCACTTTTTAATATTTAAACGAATATTGCTTGTAAATCGAACAATACCAACTAAAATCTTGTCTTTCTTAAGGAATAATGCTATGAAATATATGTTCGTTTTTAGCATTATCAAATATTCCCACACTTGAGCGTTGCTTGTCCTCAAGCAATATTGTCTTGAAATACTAGAATCACTTCTTTATTCTTCACACTTTGTACATCAGTGATTTCTATACGGCGGTATAAACAATGGTAGTAACGATATGGTTTACAGTCCCACATGACTATAAAAATTTAGATCCATTAAGGAAATTGGATCTTTATGAAAACATTTGATCTTTTGAAAATTAAATCTAGTTTTTACCCTAGATAAGTTTTCCGGAATAACCCTTTACCGGTGTTTGCAAAATATTTTTGTGGGTTTGGTGGGTTTTAGATTTGAAAATTTTAGCTCAAACTTGCGGTTTTGTGTCACCCACTTGCTAACCTTGTATTTGGAAAGCAACACGTCCAGTTTACTTGTTCCGTATATTACCTTTCGGCAAACTACCGTCCGGTTGTAAAGGAAAGCGTTGAACAAGCAACTGTTAAGGCAATGTCCCGTGACATGCTTTTGATTATGGTCTATAACGTGTCGGACGCAATTACTATCCTTGGTAGGAGCAATAGTAAAGCTCACCCTTATAATTTTTCGGTCTGGCACAAGGTCCTGTCTTTGACCATGTTATGCAACCACCGTTCTTACGGTTGACACCCGATTTAGTTCAGGTGACCTAATGAATTCCAGGTGAATTCCTAGGATTTTACGTTCAATGGTAATGAACGTATTGAAAATGGGTTTTCAGAAAACAAATCGGTTTGTATTTTTGATCAAAATATTTTCTCGTTCAAGCTCGAGTTTAGATATCATTGAATTCCATGAGTTTGAATTCTCAATCTTTAAGGTCAATCTCAAGGATTGAGTAATATCAGACTTAAAAGCTGATTTTTAATCTTTAAGGAGATTATCCTTTCTGGGGATCTGATTCATTAGTCTTATCCAGCTAATTTGCACGGTGCCTCCCCATTGTACGAGATAAATCCTTCTCATGGTTAGGATAAATCTGACCACTTGGCGACCCTGTTTAATGCTGAGGTCCGTGGATTTCCTGCTGATTTTAGTGATGACTTTTCTAGATTTTTCGTCAACCTACAGCTGGTCTGGACGACAACTTCATGACCTAAATCAAGAAGCGCGTGTCTTTTTCGGAAGACTTTACTTCCTTTTAATGATGGAATTGATTCATCGTGTAGATCCATCTCTTCTTTTCTTTCATCGGGTAAAACAGTTTAGTTTAGTCCAAAGCAAAAGTATTTTCAGTTATTTGTTACAGATATATGTGACATATGTTTAAGATAACTTGGTAAATTTTCCCACACTTGGCTTTTTATTTTTCTTTTTATCGTCCTCTATTCCATTTTAAATGAATTTTAACATTTTAGTTTGTTTCTCAATTTATGTCCTTTCTGAGGTAACAATAATTTTGGTGTTAAAACCTAGTTTTATCGTTCATAAATATGTATAAACATGATTTTGAATTCATTTAATTGAAAATTTTGAAAAATTTTACTAGAATTGGGTAGTCAGTATATAAGACTAGGGCTGTTCTTTTTTATCAGAGAGCACTAGATTCTAATACAACTACTGCTTTACTAGTATTTTTAATGGTAACCAAGTGTTTAATATAAAAATTTTAAAATCCGAAAGAATTTAACCCCTTCCCACACTTAAGATCTTGCAATGCCCTCATTTGCAAGAAATCAGTAACAATTTAAATTATTGAGGGTGATTTGTGTGAAAATGATTAAATTTTTACCAAAGTTTCCAAATATATTGTCGTTTGTTTGCTGAATGATAAATGGTGCACATCATTTGTTCATTCCGTCTTGTTGCTATTTCACATATATTTTTCATCTTGTCGTCAAAATTTGTTGCTTTTGCTGAACTTAATGCCAGTCTTTGAAAATGCGTTGTTTTACCCTGTTTTGTGCATAAAAGAGAATACATACAATACAAATATAATCATACATGCAATTTGAAATGGAACTTTGGCATCCCACTTTCAAACTATAAGAAAAATATTAGTACACAATAATAATAAGAATATCAAACATTACATAAACGTAATAAAATGTTAAGTGTTTAAAATAAAAATAAAAATTACCAACTTATCTCTACTGATCAGGAGGTGGGTTAGGAGGAAAATTAGGATATGGATCCCAATTCATGTTCGCGTCCGGGTTCCATGGCTGATTATAGGTGAACTGGTATGCTGCGTCATAATCATATGAATCATAGGGTGGTCTCATTTCTGGCTGATGTGCGGGATAGTATGCGGGTCGGGTCGGATAATACATCTCGCCAGGCTGCAACTGGCTTATAATTTGGCGCTGATGATAATCCCATCGGCCATGCTCTCGTTGCCGGGAATGCTCGTAGTCATTCCGACGTTGCCATGCCTCGTACTGTATATGCCTATCATAGTTCATCATGTATTCATCCTCCATACGAACGCCTAAATCAAGAGCAGTCTCCCGAACAACTCCTATAATGTTGTTCGCCTCCTCCATCTCGTCATCCGAACCTCTTTCTACCTGTCGCTGAGGTCCCTCGTATCGATATACCCGACCACGTCTCATCAATAATACCCTTGCACCGTGATAAAGGTTTGAACTTATAGTTTCACCTCCGTCCTCTATTTCGTTCATTGGACCCCCTTGGTGCTTATCTACACCTAAATACTCTCCAATGAGAGTAATGAAAATACCACCACCTATAATACTCCCCGATTTCATCCCCGAAACTACATTAGCGAGATAATAACCAACACAATAGGGAATGTTAACGAAACTCCTCGGGTCTCTAATACACTTGAGGTAGAATAAATCGTTTACGGTCAATTTCTCCTTATTTCTTCCCCTTTGTGTAATTGTGTTTGCTAAGAATCTATGAATCACCCGGAGTTCAGCTCTGTCTATATCTAAGTATGTATGATTTCCACTGGCGTGAAATTCATTAAAGTGGGACATACGCCTCCAGACAGCGTTAATATCAAATTCCCTATCTACCCTTTCTCCTTGGGCAATCAGGCTATTACAGTCGGGGCTCAAAAGTTCAGCAGGGGTGTAAATCTGTAAGGCCCTAGCTAAATCTATCATGGACATTCTGTACATTCGTCCACCTAACAGAAATCTAATAAAGCTTCTATCATCTATCCTCCTAACATCACTGTTTAACTTAATAGTACTAAGTAATTCTATACACCATTCCCTATATATGGTTCTACGAATGGAAAATAGGCGCATCCAATCGTTAAACTGAGAATTACCATACCTTTGCACCAATAATTCCCGAATCGGTTCGGCAAGGTCAACTGTTTCCAAAGGTACCCAGCCAATTGCCCTTGGCATTTCAACAACCTTAAAGTAGAGAATGTGCATATTCTTTTGATAATCTGGATACTCTATCCAACATCGATCAAATCTCAGATTTGGGTGTAACTGATCTTCATTAATGTCTAAGCTCAGAATCCTTTGATGTGGAGCGAATTGACGAAACTGATTCATGAATAATTGATCTTGATCGTGATATGGAATATGTTGCTCCTCCTGTTCTTCTTCTTCTTGTTGCATATGTTGTTCTTGTTCATGAAACATTTCCGGTTCGGGCTCTGGTTGCCTGGACGATGATGCACCTGAACCTCCAGTATCGGCTCTCTGTAAAACACATTAAACACAAAAATTGTGCATCCAAATATGCATTAGTGTTAGCAAAATAATAACTTGAAACAATTATGATGACATGTTCAATTCATAACACATTTTATACACATTTTCTTAACAATAACAATTCTACACTTTTACATACGAAAATGTGTACAATGTTTTATCACATTTAAACTCTTAAACATGTCAGCAATAATTATTATAACAATTAAACACTTGTTACATTGCATTCAAATCAAACTAGTGCTCATTTTCATATTTTTGTCAAGTCTACACTTTGTCAAATAAGCATATACGAAAAATGTACATCAAGTTCATAAGCATTTATCTTAAATAACATGCCAAAATAATCACTACTAGCAATGAAACAAGTTTCAAATGGCCTTTATATCAATTTATCCAAGTTCATGAATTTTTGGACTTAAAAAGTCCACTTTAATTCTCAAAAACATGTTTAGGCTCAAAGTTTGGATCAATTAACTACCTAAACATGTTACACTACTTAATTTAGTAACAATTCATGACAAAAATCGGCCATAACCTGTTTATATCAAAAAGCCCCAAATTGCTCAAGAACACAAACCCTAGATTCTTAAAAATTTGAAGTTTTTAGCTTCAATTCATGTTAAATAGCTTCTATCTAGGATATACATGCATAATATAACAATAATTTAGCTCTAATTACACCTAAATTTAACAAAATCAAAATATAAATTTTCTAGCTCAAGAACACAAAAATTCGAATTTAAAGAGATTAGGGGTGAAATCTTTACCTTTCTCCTGAAGGGGTTGAGACTACTGAATCTAGGCATGATTATTGTGAAATTTTTGCAAGAAATTTGGTGAAAATTGGTGAAAAATTGAGAGAGTTTGGGAGGTTTTCGTATTTGTGTATGTGTGTTTATTGTGAGAAAGAAGCAGGTCGACTGGAATTTTGATCCTGTCCAGTTTTTTGTAGCCATGCGACTCGCATGGTATAAGCCTTTCCCCCATGCGAGTCGCATGGGGTCTGATTTCTGGTATTTTATATTTTTTTTTTTTTTTTTTTATATAAAAACCTTATACTTTTAAAACATAAAATTTAATAAAATTTTAAAAATTTTGTTTCTTTTTAAGACGAGGTCGTTTCGGGACGATGCCCTAGTCCGTCCCTCGACAAAATTTTAAAATTTGTCAATTTCAAGCAATTGTTTTAAAAGCTTAGATTTTTGGGTTTTTTAATGTTTTTTTGGCATACTTTAAATCAATAAGATTAAAAATAATGATAATAAAAGTTCTCGTCCCTCCCTCGGGTAAAGCAATTTCGGTTCAAAGACCTAGTCTTCAACTTACGACGAATTTTAAAAATCATATTCTTAACTTAATGAGATAAAGTAAATTTTTGTTTTTAAATTCACACAACTTAAATATAAAATTCAAAATTAATATTAAAAATTCACACCAAACTTAAAATTTGAAATGCATAAAATTAAAAATTCATATTTTTAAAAATTCACACCAGACTTAATTTAAAAATTCATATTATAAATTCACACCAAACTTATATTAATTTTTCAAATATTTACAATTTTAAATATATTGTTTTTACAAAATTTACGATATTAATTTAAGATTTAAATATTAATTTTAAAAACATGGTAAAAATAAAATTAAAAATCTTTTTGTCTTTTTATCCCACTTTAATTAATCAAATATTATCAAAAATATGCGCCCCTCTTTTCGGTAAAGTAATTTCGGTTCCAAGACCTAATTTGACTCATGACGAATTTTTGAAATATTTTGGGTTGATTGATTAAAGATATTTATACCTTAAGAATAAACGTTAAATTTCGCAGTGATGTAATAAATTTTTGAACGATATCAATAATTTCGGTCGCCAAACCTAATTTTATTTAATACCAATTTAATACTTTTTAGCGAACAAATTAGCGTTTATTATCAAAAGGTTAAAAAAAAAAAATAAAAAATAAAAACTAAAAACTGTACAGACATACCTGTGAAATAGATTTCTTAGTTATATGATCTATTATATTCATAAGATAGTCGGTTTAATTGGTTTTCCATTGCTCCAAAGGCGTAACCTCGAGCATTCAGTGTCTTTTCTTCTAAACATATGAACGGTCCGTCTCTGCATAAAGTAACAAATTCGGTATTTGAATAGGTTTGATTATTTGAACATTTACCTCCATGTGACCATTTTCCGCATTTGTGACATCGTTCTAGGTGTCGTGCTCTTCTTTTTGCTGCGGATTTTGATTTTCCTTTACCAAATTGTAACTTATTATCTTCGCATCTGGATCCTTTTCTAACTCCGTCCATTCTTTCTCTGATTACTGATACTAATTCACTCGGTAGTATGTCATTATTACGTTTAGTGATCAAAGCGTGTAGCATTAGACCATGGTTTAATTCATAGGCAGTCTTCATTTCGTAAAAACCTAAAAAAAATAAAAATTCAGAATGGGGGGAGAAGACTAGTTCTTTAGGGTCTGCTAGGGAAAGACCATACGTGTTCCATTTTCGAGAACTACACGAAAACAGACAATCTAACTCTAACAGAAATACATATTATCCTTTAAAGACTTGATTCTCCCCACACTTAGTTAGCTGTGGTGTCGAAATTGTGATTAACTTCATTGTCGACTTCCATCGGACCATGTATGTAATGTTTAACTCTGTGACCATTAACTTTAAATTCAATCCCATTTGAATTTATTAATTCTATCGTTCCGTATGGGAAAACTCTTTTGACTATGAATGGTCCAGACCATCTTGATTTCAATTTTCCAGGAAATAACTTGAATCGTGAATTGAAAAGAAGAACTCTGTCTCCTTCTTTAAATTCTTTTGAACTTCTGATTCTTTTATCATGCCATTTCTTCGTTCTTTCTTTATAGATTAACGAATTTTCGTATGCTTCATGTCTTAATTCTTCTAATTCGTTTAGTTGACTTAATCGTAGACGTCTAGCTTCATGTAAATCAAGATTACATGTCTTCAAAGCCCAAAATGCTTTGTGTTCAATTTCTACTGGAAGATGACATGCTTTTCCATAAACAAGTCTAAAAGGTGTGGTTCCAATTGGAGTTTTGTAGGCTGTTCTAAAAGCCCAGAGTGCATCCTCCAATTTAATGGACCATTCCTTCGGATTTGATCCTACGGTTTTCTCTAGAATACGTTTTAAAGCTCGGTTGGTATTTTCAACTTGTCCACTTGTTTGTGGATGATATGCGGTGGAGATTTTATGAGTTACTCCATATTTTTTAAGAACTTTCTCAAGTTGATTATTACAGAAATGAGTACCCCGATCACTTATTAAAGCTTTCGGTGTTCCAAACCTTGCAAAAAGACGTTTTAAAAAGTTGACTACAACTCGTGCATCGTTAGTTGGGAGAGCTTGTGCTTCCGCCCATTTAGATACATAATCAATGGCTACGAGTATATATAGATTATTATGAGATTTTGGAAATGGACCCATAAAGTCAATACCCCAAATGTCAAATACTTCACATACTTGGATGACATTTTGTGGCATTTCATCATGTTGACTTATTTTTCCGGCCCTTTGACATGCATCACAGGATTTGCAAAGAAGGTGTGCGTCTTTGTAAATTGTAGGCCAATAGAATCCAGCTTCATAAACTTTTCTTGCTGTTAGTTGAGGCCCATAATGCCCTCCTGTTGGTCCTGTGTGACAATGGTTTAAAATTTTACTAGCTTCATCTCCAAATACACATCGGCGTATTATTCCATCGGGACAACTTTTAAACAGATGTGGATCTTCCCAGAAATAGTGTTTTATATCACTGAAGAATTTCTTTCGTCTTTGGTATGATAATCCTTTTTCAAGGAATCCACAAACTAAGTAGTTTGCATAGTCTGCAAACCATGGGATTTCTTTATAATCTATCTTCAATAGATATTCATCAGGAAAGTTGTCTTGTATGGCCGATTCATTTAGAACTTCTAATTCGGGATTTTCAAGACGAGAAAGATGATCAGCGGCGAGATTTTCTGCTCCTCTTTTATCTCGGATTTCAATATCAAACTCTTGTAAGAGTAAGATCCAACGGATTAATCTTGGTTTAGCATCTTGTTTTGAAAATAGGTATCTAAGAGCAGAATGGTCGGTATAGACCACCGTTTTTGCTAGAACGAGATATGATCGAAATTTGTCAAAAGCAAAGACAATAGCAAGGAGTTCTTTTTCAGTAGTTGTATAGTTCGTTTGTGCTCCTTGTAATGTCTTATCTCCGCGAAATACCTCCTGTAAACCCTAAGTGAAGTCTCAATAGGACAACCTCTCTGACTCACAAACACCAAATACAACTCCCAAATCCTATCATGTTGCGTAACCGGCAACGCGCATAACGCCCTATCGAAAGTCCTACGAGTCCTAGTAACTAACTTCTGCTCAGTCAAACTAGTCAAATACATTATCCAAATCCTAGGCATTTTATGCATAGTAACCAAGGCACGTTCAAATGTATTATTCAAAGTTTGATACTGCGAATGTGATATCGGTAGATTACGTACCAATTCGAGGCGTTCGCGGAGATAAGCAAGCCATAATTTGTAGCTGCCAGGGAGAGCTTTGAGTGCTCGTTCGTAGATAATCGATCGTTTTTTGAACGGCGATTCGGTTCGGGCGATCAGATAACGCCACCATAGTTTGAGACTGAATGGATTCCTGAGAAGCTCTTCTTCGTAGAGAAGATCGTCTTGACTTGGATATAATTCGGGCGGGATTGACATTGATTGTGAAATTGAATGTGTTTGTGATTGAGACCTTGAAAGTGTGAAGAATTTGGGATGGAAATTAGGGATTTTGAGAGTTGATTGATGGAGTAAATTGTGAATGAATGAATAAACCCTAGATTGAGAAAAGGGAATTCATCTTGGTTATGTTGAGACGAGCTTTTTACTCTTTAGCGATGCACGGCCTCAGATAAAAATGTTACAGTAAATAATTAATTAGTTGTTTTTTTTTTTTTTTTTTTAAATACGGTTGTGGTATAAATGTTGATAAATAAAGTGAATAAATAAGTATATAAAAATATAAACACACTAAACGTTTGAACAAAAAGTGTTTTATGTTAGCCAACTTAATCTGACATATTTTGATCCAACGTATTTTGATACGACATATTTTGGCCCGGACCCTATTGGTCCATTTCCCTAGTGTCTACATATTTTGCTACTTTTTAGGTATGTTTGGCACAATTAGCTAGTAGTTGGTAGCTGTTAGCTGAAAGTTAGTAGCTGTTAGCTATTAGCTGAAAGCTAGAAACTTGTAGCTGTTAACTGAAACTTTTTAGATATGATTAGATGTTTTGCAAAGTAGCTGAAGCTGTTAAAAAAATGGTAAAGAGACAAAAATGGACATTAAAAAAACAGTTAATGCTAGATTAACATATATATTATGTCTATGCTTTCTCGTTAAAATCAAAGTATAAATCAAATTAGTTAATATTAAATTAAATTACATAGTGTGTGTGAAATAATTTTCATACATACTGCAAATATGTGTACACGTGTAGACAACTAAGACATTTTGGATAACTGGTGAAGTGCTTATGATACGTGGGAGATTTATATAGGAAAAGGGTATTTATGAAATTTAAAGAGAAAACGCTATCTTTCTTTCCTAAACGTTAGTGCATGTAGCGTTTGATAAAAGAGCGTTTAGGAGCTTTTCAAATTCTTCTAAAAGCTTTAAGCTCTTACAAACAAACGGAGATTTTTATTTAATAGGAGCTTTTTCATAAAAATTAAAAGCTAAAAACTCCAAAAAGCTTCTTGCCAAACATGGCCTTAGAGTTATGGTGAATATGCTTACGTGTATCATTTTTGTAGATAATAGATAGATAAGTTTGAAAACAAAATATTTTATAAAATAGGAATTCTAAAAGATGAAAAAAAGGATATATTAAAAGTGCTTTAACGAAACATATACTTCCTAAATTTTTCTTATATACTTAAGATCTCATAAAAGACCACCAAATTGAAATGATATATGTTTGATTCAGCAATAATTCTACTGATCTTTTCACCAAAGCACTCTCAACTGTTACATTCAGAAAATACATTCACAATATTGGCATTAGGCATGTCCAAGAGATGTAACAGCTCACCGATGACTACCTGTGGGGAGTCAACTCTATACTGTACTATTTATCCTTTGGCTAAAGTTTTTTTTTTTTTTTTGCACTAAGTTTTCTTTAGCAAGGTTTTTAACGAAACAATACCAATTACTCTATTATCAAGTTAACACTCAAGGGGGAGTGTTATAATATATTAATTATACAAACAAGAGTCCCCAAAAGTCATAGATGATCAATTTTTTTTTTTTTTTTTTTTTTTTTTGCAAAATATCTACTTACTATTTCACCATACTTGAATCATTAAGTTGAATAGCATTTGCAACTTTTTTTTGTAGTATAAATATGTACACAATGTAATCTCGCAAAAATTAACTAATTCGTCAGTATACTTCTCACATGTCTTCCTTCTTTTTCTTTATTCTCATAATACTATAAGTCAATAATTAAATTAGGCCACTAAACGTGGTTAAAAACTTAAATCTTAATTCTTAATATTAAGTTATATCTTTGACACAAATATATGATAAAAATAAATTTTTAGTAAGATTAATTTATATAAAAAAAATTGCATTATCAATTGCATTTATAAGTTTTTATATAAAGTTAAGTTTTATTCATCTATAAATACTCACATAAACAATATTGCATTAATATGAAGTTAATACTCTCTCCGTCACACAAAAAGAGTCCACATTATAATTTATAATGTCCAAAAATAAATGTCTTTTACATAAAATAGTTTACTATTAAAAGTCGCCAAAGCTCCCATTCTACCCTTTTAATATTGATTTCATCTGAAATCAACAAAACTTTTAATATTGATTCCATCTCTTAATTAATTACAATTTACATTTACAATGATAATTAAATAAAGTTTAAAGTGGACATTTTACTATAGTATCATAAATTTTAGAATTTTTGTTAGTGAACATTCAATCCAGGACTGAATGAGCAAAAAAGTATGATGTAGACGTACTATATACATCGTATATCGAAATTTGATACCTTGAAGACGTATTATCAATTTCATAAACTTTGCAAGCAATTAATTCGGCAATGAGAAAAAAAGTATGATGCTGACATACTATATACATCACATACTCATATTGAAATTTGATTCCTTAAAGACGTATTATCAATTTCATAAACTTTGCAAACAATTAATTCGGGATGAAGGGAGAAAAAAAAGTGTGATGGAGATGCATCACACATTGAAATTTAATACCTTAAAGGGTATTGTCATTTCCATAAACTTCGCAAACAAAAAATTCACACAAATCGAAAAAACTCTTGTAATAAACTTGAAGATGTGAAGGTAAGAAACACTCTCAAAATTAAATTCAATTGATTGATTACTCGATTGTTTTCAAAAACAGAAGAAAGAGAGGTGTCACAAACATACAAAATCATAATCTAACTAAATATCCACTAGAATACTGTGACGATCGCTCCAAATCCATATGGACGAACACGTCATTCATCGATTTCATTGCGAGGTATTTGACCTCTATATGATACGTTTTATAAACATTGCATTCTTTTGAAAAGGCAAACCAAATATGAATATTTAAATCAAAGATTTTCGACATCTGATGATTTCTACATATAGACAATCACTGTAAATAATAGTTTACAATAGTACTTCCGTTGACAATGCAGTCAAAATAAGATACATGGTGATGATTTGGTGAATGCAACGTTTTTTTGAAAAATATGTCATGTAAGACTCCATGCACATAGCTTGTCTATCATATAAGCAAACAGCGGAAGACTTCTAGGAAACCTGAGAATAAACATGCTAACAAGTGTCAACACAAAGGTTGGTGAGTTCATAGTTTTAGTGTTTCGCATAATCTGTATATAAAAGTGGATCACAAGATTTCAGTTGTTTCATCCAGAAACGTTTATCAAAATATTCTACAAGATTGAGCACCCTGGTAACTAAACTTAACGTATATATAATTTATACCCTTTGTATAATCATCTTAATAATACACGCAAACCAACGTGTACGCTTCTCAAATAGCATACGTCCGTTAAAAGGCTAGTGCTCTAGCTCGGACGGGGATATCAAGCCCTATGGATCCATATACAACTACTCGCGCCCACCAGTTCTTATAACCGGTAGTTACTAGTTACCAAAGCTAAGGGATTTTCGGTTCAAACTCAGTGTAGAATTTAGTATGTACTTGTGTCCATTGCGTTTAAAATAAAGTGCATGTATTCTCAGCCCAAAAATATAGATTGCAAAAGCAATTAAAAAGGGAGCAAATGAAACTCACATTAGCAGCACACAAAGTTGTTCATCGTAATGTGACTGAAACTCGGATTATCAAATAATCGTAGATCTCAACCTAGAGAACATATGTTGGTCAATAAATGTCTATCAAGCTAGGTCTGGTCATAGTGTATTACAACCCTAATGCTCGAGATCGACATACAAAAGTTTATCAAAGGTCATTTCAAAAAGTCATTCTGACTTTAGTTCAACAAAATGAGACGTGCCTTATATAAGGATTCATTTACTCGGTTGGTAATATTCAAAAATTCAATTTATTAATCTTACAAACAAGTTGTTTAAATATTAATTGCAGATTCAAAAGCAATTTCAATTAACGTCAATTATAATTCAATTGACCATATCTTTTAACCCGTTCATCGAAACTATTCGATATCTAAATGAAAAGTTATTGATTTTTCGCCAGCTTTTCAAAAACATGTATATCATATACCTTTTACCAGTAATATTTGTATTTAATTCGTGATTCATTATTATTTTTTAACGACGAAATTTAGCATACAAGTATGTATAAATATATATACTCGAGCACTAGACATGGATACATCATTAATATATAAAAGATAAAATATGAGTGCTTACTTATCAATATTGAGATTCAATATTGTAGGAAAATATGTAAACGTAACGGAGATGATAAACACTAGGTTTGATTCATAAATATATCCCCGAACATTACCCATAAGCTCCTTGGCAATAACCCATAATTTCCTTAGTTTAAAACGGTTTTAAACCCGAATTAAAAAACCCGTACATAACTTATTGTAGTATATAACTTCTAATATTTTGAAATTGATAAAAACTGATTCTGATATATCTCTGTGTGTTCGCAAGTGCGCATATATATATATGTACATATGTAATATAATAATAAATATAATAATATAAATTTAATAATAAAATGTGGAAAAAAACAAGCCGCCATCACTTTTTATGTCGACAAACTTTTTATGTCGACAAAACATTACGCGTTTCGCGTAGATAGGTACGCGTTCCGCGTATGGTGTCTTCGTGAAAGTTGTAGATTTTTGAGTTACGGACGTCTGCACACCGGAATCACCCTTTTTCGAGTCAGTATGATTTAGTTATGATTTTTCTCGTGCAAGTGTTCAGGTTTAGTGATTTCCATCATTTTTAACTTGAAATCTTGAGATGAAATGTTGTAGTCTTTTAGTGCTCATTAGAAACCTTTATTTTATCTTTATTTTTATTTTCATATCATTGAAAACCCATAAAAAAAACATTTTAACAATCAAATTCTATAATATCGAAAAACGTTCTCGTATGTTTAAAACAAAATCAATTGAATATTATGCAGTTTAGTTCTCCACTACTTTTGTCTAACTTTCATTATCTAACACTTTACCATTTATTCTGAATACCAATAAAATGAATGATTCCTTAAATCAACATGGACCTCACAACAGAGACCCGTAATAGTGTCATAATCCTTAAGGGACTCAATAAATATCTTTTAATTCAATCGTTTGACATAATCTTTTAATTCCGTAGTTAAATATATCAATCAGATAATCAAACCAATAAGTTTAATGCACAGTATCATATACACAACACTTTGTTACGTTTTCAAGTTATAGTATATGTATCTATTTACATATAATTATTCGCAAATCGTCGAGAACAACCGAAAGGTATTTGAATAGTACAAAAATTTTGAGATTCAGTTTTACAGACTTTGCTTATCGTGTCGGAAATGTTAATCATACAAAGATTAAGTTTAAATTTAGTCAGAAATTTCGGGGTCATCACAGTACCTACCCGTTAAAGAAATTTCGTCCCGAAATTTGAGTGAGGTCGTCATGACTAACAATAAAAATGTTTTCATGACATATATGTGTTGATAAATAGAGTTTTATCACCGTTGAATAATATGGATAAAACAATCCGATTATTTGAAGCGTATGAGAGAAGTTATCGTAAAAGAGTGAAATGAAGAAAAGAGATTCGTCTTAACTCTTGATGTATTAACGATTGATTTCCATAATTTAAGGAATAGAAAATCTTCATAATCTAAATAAGATTTGGTTCTTCGGAATTTAAGGAAATTAAGATTTCTTTTGATTTAAATGAGTAATTTGCCTCGATTGCTATGTTTTATATTTCGCTATAAATTGACCCCTTCCGTTTCATTACTTTTACCACCCCTATACACAATTCTCAAATTCAAAAGATTGTGAAAATGCTTAATCCAGTTCTGATCATTGTCCTTATTCTTACTATCGCAACAATCATTCTCCTTTTCCAACTTTCACCGGAGAAATCTGCTTACTTCTATTTTGCCCTTGGGGTTATAGTGCTTTTAATTCTCCCGTGTCTTTATGTTGCGATAAATATTGATATACACGGTTTGTAATTTATGTGTTGTTATCGGGCTTTATATTCTCTCTTATATTTCAAAGTTCCTGCTTCTGTCTTCTATAGTTATTGTCATCCCCAGTTAATGCTTTCTTTTATTTGCTGCGATTTATACCCCAATTTCTATTTTGGAGTTTTGTCCCTTCGTTTCTTCTTCTTGTGACTAAGCATTGCTTGTAATGGTCCAGAATTTGTAGGTATGAAGTTTCAAATGATCATAACTAATGTTTTAAGAAATTGTAATAACACAATCTTGATTGGTTAAATTACCAGAAGTTACGGGAAAAGTTAGAACTATCAAGAATATATGTTCTTGATTTGTTTGGAGATTAGGTAAAATGTAAGAGTCGTGTAACATGGCACATGATGACATTATAGTCTGTGAATCATCATGTTCCATTAGAAACTCAACATGACTTACTGTAATATAATCACGTTGATCAAGTGTCATTATATTATACTAACTCATGCTTCAGCTCCCAACACCACTTCAAAAATATTCATATTTTAAACTCGAAGGTTTCAGAATTTAGAAACTAAAATAGTTTCTTTTTATGATGTTACACAGATATCGCAAGGAGAAAATTGATTTCCGATAAGAATGATTATGGAATTATCTCCAGAAATATGGAGGATATTTATAATGAAAGATACGATGATATCTTAGAATTTCTAATATCAGAAGATGATGAAGAATATTGTCCGCAAGGGTTTAGATTCGGAAGCAAGGTATTCGTTAATGGCTTCAGCAGATACTGAATCATTTGGATTCTTTGAAGGCAGGTTTATTCTTTGTGATTTGTCCACAACCTCCTTCATACTTTGCTCAATCCGTTTTTCAGTACCAAACTTTCTCTTTTTCTGTGCTTTTCCAACACACTACTCTTTATCATCAAACTTTTGACTGTTAAGGTCGTTTACAGTTTTTTGCTGCTTCATCAGCATTTTTCAAGATTTAGAGTATTGATTCGTAGACTGGTTGCTTTTCAGATTTTCAGAATGAAAGCTCATAATTCTAAGAGATGAATGTTATATATATACATACGATGTTCTAGTACAGTTTTGAAGTCAAAGTATAGATTTGAAAGATGTAGGAATCTAAGAATGATGTCTTTTGTTAAATCTTGTCTTGGGTTCTAATTTTTTTTTCTTTTCAAAATCAGAATATGTAATCAAATTTGGATGAGGATGGTTGTTTTGATTTTTATAAAAGAATATATATTGTGTGAAAGTAGTGAGTATAGTTGATGACTTGTTGAATCAGAATCGAAGAATGTAACATATTATTTGTGAATTTATATATCTCTCGAGTATTACCTACCCGTTAAAATATTCTCACCATTAACAGTTTGTACAAAAGAGTTTTCTTAATTACATTCTTTATGAAAATACACCTATATATATATATATATATATATATTCTTTAGATGTAATCATGATTTTAATGAGTTAACATAATATTAATCTCATCTGGTTTTTGACTAGTACTAGAATGTATAATCTCTAAAACATTTAGAAACTACATATTCTCTGCAGAATATTTCTTCGATGAAGTTATGAATCAATACTTCATCGTTTGTTGTTGTTGGTATTCCTTGGTATCTATGGTGCGTATGACGTTGATGCTCGTGGAATAGATTGTGAAGTTGGGGTTTGCGATGCGGATGTTGTTGGTGGTGGTAATGGTACTGTTGGTGTTGTTGTCGGTGGTACTGTTGATGCCGGTGATGCTGCTGGTGCTTGTAACCTTTGCACCATATCCTCCAAAGCCACTACCCGAGCGCGAAGCTCGTTGACTTCTTCTACTACACCGGGATGATTGGCGGTTCGGACGAGCAGATGAATAAGATCCAGAATTTGAGATAGTATATTATCGTGACGAGATACTCTGGAAATGAGAGAGAAAATGGTGTCTCGAACAGGTTCACCGGTAAGCGCTTCAGGTTCTTCGCCAAGAGGGCAATGTGGTGGATGGAAGGGATCGCCTTCTTCTTGTCTCCAATAATTAAGTAGGCTACGAACCCATCCCCAATTCATCCAGAATAGGTGATGGCTGATTGGTTGATCCATTCCGGTTACACTGTCTTCGGAATTCAGGTGAATATCCATATCAAAATAGCTGTCGGAGTTTAAGGAATTTGAACTAGATGCGGGATCCATCTTGTATAATTAGGGAGATGATTTTTGATATGAATTAGATTATAGAATTTAGTTTGGTATTCTTCAATACATATTTTACATATGTATATATAATACCAAATTCCATAAATCACGGAGAAATTTTCGGAAGATGTCAGGAAAAGTTTACAATAATAGATACGCTACGATATGAATTTTTGTCTATACACCATTTGTGCAATAAATGCAGGGAAACGTGTCTAGACTTAAGAATGATAAACATGTAATTTCCGACAAGAAATGATAAGTAAAACTTTGACATGCAGACACAGTTGAAATGTTCCGTTCTTATTGATTAAAAACGTTCCATATTAATTGATTTCGTTGCGAGGTTTTGACCTCTATATGAGACGTTTTTCAAAGACTGCAGTCATTTTTAAAACAAACCATAACCTTTATTTTATAAATAAAGGCTTAAAAAACTTTACGTAGATTATCAAATAATGATAATCTAAAAAATCCTGTTTACACACGACCATTACATAATGGTTTACAATACAAATATGTTACATCGAAATCAGTTTCTTGAATGCAGTTTTTACACAATATCATACAAACATGGACTCCAAATCTTGTCCTTATTTTAGTATGCAACAGCGGAAGCTCTTAGTATTCACCTGAGAATAAACATGCTTTAAACGTCAACAAAAATGTTAGTGAGTTATAGGTTTAACCTATATATATCAAATCGTAACAATAGACCACAAGATTTCATATTTCAATACACATCCCATACATAGAGATAAAAATCATTCATATGGTGAACACCTGGTAACCGACATTAACAAGATGCATATATAAGAATATCCCCATCATTCCGGGACACCCTTCGGATATGATATAAATTTTGAAGTACTAAAGCATCCGGTACTTTGGATGGGGTTTGTTAGGCCCAATAGATCTATCTTTAGGATTCGCGTCAATTAGGGTGTCTGTTCCCTAATTCTTAGATTACCAGACTTAATAAAAAGGGGCATATTCGATTTCGATAATTCAACCATAGAATGTAGTTTCACGTACTTGTGTCTATTTTGTAAATCATTTATAAAACCTGCATGTATTCTCATCCCAAAAATATTAGATTTTAAAAGTGAGACTATAACTCACTTTCACAGATTTTTACTTCGTCGGGAAGTAAGACTTGGCCACTGATTGATTCACGAACCTATAACAATATATACATATATATCAAAGTATGTTCAAAATATATTTACAACACTTTTAATACATTTTGATGTTTTAAGTTTATTAAGTCAGCTGTCCTCGTTAGTAACCTACAACTAGTTGTCCACAGTTAGATGTATAGAAATAAATTGATAAATATTATCTTGAATCAATCCACGACCCAGTGTATACGTATCTCAGTATTGATCACAACTCAAACTATATATATTTTGGAATCAACCTCAACCCTGTATAGCTAACTCCAACATTCACATATAGAGTGTCTATGGTTGTTCCGAAATATATATAGATGTGTCGACATGATAGGTTGAAACATTGTATACGTGTCTATGGTATCTCAAGATTACATAATATACAATACAAGTTGATTAAGTTATGGTTGGAATAGATTTGTTACCAATTTTCACGTAGCTAAAATGAGAAAAATTATCCAATCTTGTTTTACCCATAACTTCTTCATTTTAAATCCGTTTTGAGTGAATCAAATTGCTATGGTTTTATATTGAACTCTATTTTATGAATCTAAACAAAAAAAGTATAGGTTTATAGTCAGAAAAAAAAGTTACAAGTCATTTTTGTAAAGGTAGTCATTTCAGTCGAAAGAACGACGTCTAGATGACCATTTTAGAAAACATACTTTCACTTTGAGTTTAACTATGATTTTTGGATATAGTTTCATGTTCATAATAAAAATTATTTTCTCAGAATAACAACTTTTAAATTAAAGTTTATCATAGTTTTTAATTAACTAACCCAAAACAGTCCGCGGTGTTACTACGACGGCGTAAATCCGGTTTTACGGTGTTTTTTATGTTTCCAGGTTTTAAATCATTAAGTTAGCATATCATATAGATATAGAACATGTGTTTAGTTGATTTTAAAAGTCTAGTTAGAAGGATTAACTTTATTTGTGAACAAGTTTAGAATTAACTAAACTATGTTCTAGTGATTACAAGTTTATAACGTTGAATAAGACAGCTTTTTATATATGAATCGAATGATGTTATGAACATCATTACTACCTCAAGTTCCTTGGATAAACCTACTGGAAATGAGAAAAATGGATCTAGCTTCAAAGGATCCTTGGATGGCTTGAAAGTTCTTGAAGCAGAATCATGACACGAAAACAATTTCAAGTAAGATTTCCACTCGAAATAAGATTGTTATAGTTATAGAAATTGAATTAAAGTTTGAATATGATTATTACCTTGTATTAGAAAGATAACCTACTGTAAGTAACAAAGGTTTCTTGATCTTGGATGATTACTTGGAATGGATTTAGAAAACTTGGAAGTAAACTTGCAATCTTGGAAGTATTCTTGATTTTATGAAACTAGAACTTTTGGAATTTATGAAGAACACTTAGAACTTGAAGATAGAACTTGAGAGAGATCAATTAGATGAAGAAAATTGAAGAATGAAAGTGTTTGTAGGTGTTTTTGGTCGTTGGTGTATGGATTAGATATAAAGGATATGTAATTTTGTTTTCATGTAAATAAGTCATGAATGATTACTCATATTTTGTAATTTTATGAGATATTTCATGCTAGTTTCCAAATGATGGTTCCCACATGTGTTAGGTGACTCACATGGGCTGCTAAGAGCTGATCATTGGAGTGTATATACCAATAGTACATACATCTAAAAGCTGTGTATTGTACGAGTACGAATACGGGTGCATACGAGTAGAATTGTTGATGAAACTGAACGAGGATGTAATTGTAAGCATTTTTGTTAAGTAGAAGTATTTTGATAAGTGTCTTTAAGTCTTTCAAAAGTGTATGAATACATATTAAAATACTACATGTATATACATTTTAACTGAGTCGTTAAGTCATCGTTAGTCGTTACATGTAAATGTTGTTTTGAAACCTTTAGGTTAACGATCTTGTTAAATATTGTTAACCCATTTTTTATTATAACAAATGAGATGTTAAATTGTTATATTATCATGATATTATGATATATAATATATCTTAGTATGATATATATATAGTTAAATGTCGTTACAACGATAATCGTTACATATATGTCTCGTTTCGAAATCATTAAGTTAGTAGTCTTATTTTTACATATGTATTTCATTGTTAATACACTTAATAATATATTTACTTATCATTTAACATAATTAACCAAGTGTATCAATATCTTAATATGATTCATATGTACCTAGTAAGACGTTGTTATAACGATAATCGTTATATATATATCGTTTTCGAGTTTCTTAATTTAATAGTCTCATTTTTTATGTATATAACTCATTGTTAAAATACCTATTGAGATACATACTTATAATAAAATCATGTTAACTATATATATATATAACCATATATATGTCATCGTATAGTTTTTACAAGTTTTAACGTTCGTGAATCACCGGTCAACTTGGGTGGTCAATTGTCTATATGAAACCTATTTCAATTAATCAAGTCTTAACAAGTTTGATTGCTTAACATGTTGGGAACACTTAATCATGTAAATAACAATTTCATTTAATATATATATAAACATGGAAAAGTTCGGGTCACTACAGTACCTACCCGTTAAATAAATTTCGTCCCGAAATTTTAAGCAGTTGGAGGTGTTGACGTATCTTCTGGAAATAAATGCGGGTATTTCTTCTTCATCTGATCTTCACGCTCCCAGGTGAACTCGGGTCCTCTACGAGCATTCCATCGAACCTTAACAATCGATATCTTGTTTTGTTTAAGTCTCTTAACCTCACGATCCATTATTTCGACGGGTTCTTCAATGAATTGAAGTTTTTCATTGATTTGGATTTCGTCCAACGGAATAGTGAGATCTTCTTTAGCAAAACATTTCTTCAAATTTGAGACGTGGAAAGTGTTATGTACAGCCACGAGTTGTTGAGGTAGCTCTTGAATGGTCCAATGTACCTTGGATTTAGTTTCCCCCGTTTACTAAATCGAACAACGCCTTTCCAAGGTGAAACCTTAAGCATGACCATTTCTCCAATTTCAAACTCTATATCTTTTCTTTTACTGTCCGCGTAGCTCTTTTGTCGACTCTGGGCGGTTTTCAATCTTTGTTGAATTTGGATTATTTTCTCGGTAGTTTCTTGTATTATCTCCGGACCCGTAATCTGTCTATCCCTCACTTCACTCCAACAAATCGGAGACCTACACTTTCTACCATAAAGTGCTTCAAACAGCGCCATCTCAATGCTTGAATGGTAGCTGTTGTTGTAGGAAAATTCTGCTAACGATAGATGTCGATCCCAACTGTTTCCGAAATCAATAACACAAGCTCGTAGCAAGTCTTCAAGTGTTTGTATCGTCCTTTCACTCTGCCCATCAGTTTGTGGATGATAGGCAGTACTCATGTCTAGACAAGTTCCCAATGCTTGCTGTAATGTCTGCCAGAATCTTGAAATAAATCTGCCATCCCTATCAGAGATAATAGAGATTGGTATTCCATGTCTGGAGACGACTTCCTTCAAATACAGTCGTGCTAACTTCTCCATCTTGTCATCTTCTCTTATTGGCAGGAAGTGTGCTGACTTGGTGAGACGATTAACTATTACCCAAATAGTATCAAAACCACTTGCAGTCCTTGGCAATTTAGTAATGAAATCCATGGTAATGTTTTCCCATTTCCATTTCGGGATTTCAGGTTGTTGTAGTAGACCTGATGGTTTCTGATGTTCAGCTTTGACCTTAGAACAAGTCAAACATTCTCCTACATATTTAGCAATATCGGCTTTCATACCTGGCCACCAAAAATGTTTCTTGAGATCCTTGTACATCTTTCCCGTTCCAGGATGTATTGAGTATCTGGTTTTATGAGCTTCTCTAAGTACCATTTCTCTCATATCTCCAAATTTTGGTACCCAAATTCTTTCAGCCCTATACCGGGTTCCGTCTTTCCGAATATTAAAATGCTTCTCCGATCCTTTGGGTATTTCATCCTTTAAATTTCCCTCTTTTAAAACTCCTTGTTGCGCCTCCTTTATTTGAGTAGTAAGGTTAGTGTGAATCATTATATTCATAGATTTTACTCGAATGGGTTCTCTGTCCTTTCTGCTCAAGGCGTCGGCTACCACATTTGCCTTCCCCGGGTGGTAACGAATCTCAAAGTCGTAATCATTCAACAATTCAATCCACCTACGCTGCCTCATATTCAGTTGTTTCTGATTAAATATGTGTTGAAGACTTTTGTGGTCGGTATATATAATACTTTTGACCCCATATAAGTAGTGCCTCCAAGTCTTTAATGTAAAAACAACCGTACCTAATTCCAAATCATGCGTCGTATAATTTTGCTCATGAATCTTCAATTGTCTAGACTCATAAGCAATTACCTTCGTCCGTTGCATCAATACACAACCGAGACCTTGCTTTGATGCGTCACAATAAATCACAAAATCATCATTCCCTTCAGGCAATGACAATATAGGTGCCGTAGTTAGTTTTTTCTTCAATAATTGAAACGCCTTCTCTTGTTCATCCTTCCATTCAAATTTCTTCCCTTTATGCGTTAATGCAGTCAAGGGTTTTGCTATTTTGGAGAAATCTTGGATGAATCTTCTGTAGTAACCAGCCAATCCTAAAAATTGATGTATATGCTTCGGAGTTTTTGGGGTTTCCCACTTTTCAACGATTTCAATCTTTGCCGGGTCCACCTGGATACCTTCTTTGTTCACTATGTGACCGAGGAATTGAACTTCTTCCAACCAAAATACACACTTTGAAAACTTAGCGTACAGTTTTTCTTTCCTCAATACTTCTAGCACTTTTCTCAAATGTTCTTCGTGCTCTTGATCATTCTTTGAGTAAATAAGTATGTCATCGATGAAAACAATGACAAACTTGTCAAGATATGGCCCACACACTCGGTTCATAAGGTCCATGAACACAGCTGGTGCGTTAGTCAATCCAAACAGCATAACCATAAACTCGTAATGACCATAACGCATCCTAAAAGCAGTTTTTGGAATATCATCCTCCTTTACTCGCATTTGATGATATCCAGAACGTAAATCGATCTTCGAATAAACCGACGAGCCTTGTAGTTGATCAAATAAGTCGTCAATTCTCGGCAGTGGATAACGGTTTTTGATGGTAAGTTTGTTCAACTCTCTGTAGTCAATACACAACCTAAATGTACCATCCTTCTTCTTGACAAACAAAATAGGAGCTCCCCATGGTGATGTGCTTGGTCGAATGAAACCACGTTCTAATAGTTCTTGCAGTTGACTTTGCAGTTCTTTCATCTCGCTGGGTGTGAGTCTATAAGGAGCACGAGCTATTGGTGCAGCTCCTGGTACAAGATCTATTTGAAATTCAACAGATCGATGTGGAGGTAGTCCCGGTAATTCTTTCGGAAATACATCGGGAAATTCTTTTGCGACGGGAACATCATTGATGCTCTTTTCTTCAGTTTGTACTTTCTCGACGTGTGCTAGAACAGCATAGCAACCTTTTCTTATTAGTTTTTGTGCCTTCAAATTACTAATAAGATGTAGCTTCATGTTGCCCTTTTCTCCGTACACCAGTAAGAGTTCTCCTTCTTATCGTATAATGCGAATTGCATTTTTATAACATACGATCTCTGCTTTCACCTTCTTCAGCCAGTCCATGCCAACTATTACATCAAAACTCCCTAACTCTACTGGTATCAAACCATTCTTAAATATTTCGCTACCCAGTTTAATTTCTCGATTCCGGCATATATTATCTGCTGAAATTAATTTACCGTTTGCTAATTCGAGTAAAAATTTACTATCCAATGGCGTCAATGGACAACTTAATTTAGCACAAAAATCTCTACTCATATAGCTTCTATCCGCACCCGAATCAAATAAAACGTAAGCAGATTTATTGTCAATAAGAAACATACCCGTAACAAGCTCCGGGTCTTCCTGTGCCTCTGCAGCATTAATATTGAAAACTCTTCCGCGGCCTTGTCCATTCGTTTTCTCCTGGTTCGGGAAATTTCTAATAATATGGCCCGGTTTTCCACATTTATAACAAACTACATTGGCATAACTTGCTCCGACACTACTTGCTCCGCCATTACTCGTTCCGACACCATTTGTTCCTTTTGTTCTGTTAACCCCTGGTCCGTAGACCTCACACTTCGCCGCGCTATGACCATTTCTTTTACCCTTGTTGCAAAATTTGGTGCAGAACCCCGAGTGATACTTTTCACACCTTTGGCATAGCTGCTTCTGATTGTTGTTGTTGTTGCGGTTATTATTGTTGTTAGGATGATTGTTGTAGTTGTTGTTGTTGTTGGGCCGTTTGTTGTAGTTGCGATTGATGTTGCGATAGTTGTTGCGATTATTTTTGTAATTGCTGTTGTTGTTGTATTGGTGATTCTTATCACCGTTTTCCTCCCACTTTCTTTTGACTTGCTTCACATTGGCCTCTTCAACAGTCTGTTCTTTAATTCTTTTTTCAATCTGGTTCACTAGTTTGTGAGCCATTCTACATGCATGTTGTATGGAGGCGGGCTCATGTGAACTTATATCTTCTTGGATTCTTTCCGGTAATCCTTTCACAAACGCGTCGATCTTCTCTTCCTCATCTTCGAACGCTCCCGGACATAATAGGCACAATTCTGTGAATCGTCTTTCGTACGTGGTAATATCAAATCCTTGGGTTCGTAACCCTCTAAGTTCTGTCTTGAGCTTATTGACCTCGGTTCTGGGACGGTACTTCTCGTTCATCAAGTGCTTGAATGCTGACCACGGTAGTGCGTACGCATCATCTTGTCCCACTTGCTCTAGATAGGTATTCCACCATGTTAACGCAGAACCTGTGAAGGTATGCGTAGCGTACTTCACTTTTTCCTCTTCAGTACACTTACTTATGGCAAACACCGATTCGACCTTCTCGGTCCACCGTTTCAATCCAATCGGTCCTTCGGTGCCATCAAATTCTAAAGGTTTGCAGGCAGTGAATTCTTTGTAGGTGCATCCTACACGATTTCCTGTACTGATAGATCCAAGGTTATTGTTGGTATGTAGCGCAGCCTGTACTACGGCTATGTTTGAAGAAAGAAAGGCACGAAATTCCTCTTCGCTCATATTCAAGGTGTGTCGAGTAGTCGGTGCCATTTCCTTCAAAATAGTTAAATGAAACGAGTTAATCATATAGAATATCAAGAGTAGTCAATAGTATTTCGTAGCGTAATATGAACTTATTTATAAAAGCTCTTTCTTCATATTAGCGTTTTATACTCTTTAATTCGGGTAGTACCTACCCGTTAAGTTCATACTTAGTAGCTAACATACCATTTCAACTACTACAATTCTATATGAAAAACTAATCACAAAAAAAAAAAATATATATATATCATATTCAAACCTTTATACAATAACTTGCAAACTTACAATACCGCTTTTTTTTTTACATATAGCATGAAATATAGCACATAAAACTTTGATACAAAGTAGTTGTGAAGATAATTCTAGTTAATAAATAAGGCGTTCAGCAAAGGCAATAAAGACACGTAATTCATACGTCCAGAAACAAGTCATGCATTCTGGTTTTACTAATACCACTTCCCATCCTTGGTTTTGTGGAACATAACCGTTGTGATCGATAGTAAGACAATGTGTTGTAACGTCGTCAAAAGGATGAAGGTTGTTGTAGCCCGATGTTCTTGTTCTCACTTTGGTGAGAAGCGAACATTACAAACCCGTAAGCATAACATGCTTCTTTATGTTGCATGTTAGCCGCTTTTTCTAAATCACGAAGTCCTATATTCGGATATATTGAGTCAAAATAAGTTCATCGGGGTTGGAATTAGATTTCTCTATTTTTATGCCCTTTCCCTTATTATTTTCTTTTGCCTTTTTAAATTCAGTTGGGGTAATTTCTATAACATCATCGGAATTCTCGTCGGAATCCGATTCATCGGAGAATTGGTAATCCTCCCAATATTTTGCTTCCTTGGCAAAAACACCATTGACCATAATTAACCTTGGTCGGTTGGTTGAGGATTTTCTTTTACTTAACCGTTTTATTATTTCCCCCACCGGTTCTATTTCCTCCTCTTCCGGTTCTGATTCTTCTTCCGGTTCTGATTCTTCTTCCGGTTCTTCTTCGGGAACTTGTGAATCAGTCCAATATATATTCGACTCTTCGTTATTATTAGGTGAGTCAATGGGATTTGTGCTAGAGGTAGACATCTATCACACAATATCAAACATGTTAAGAGATTAATATATCACATAATATATACATCTTAATAATATATAGTTTCCAACAAAAATGTTAAGCAATCATTTTTAAAGAAAACACGGTCGAAGTCCAGACTCACTAATGCATCCTAACAAACTCGATAAGACACACTAATGCAAATTTTCTGGTTCTCTAAGACCAATGCTCGGATACCAACTGAAATGTCCCGTTCTTATTGATTAAAAACGTTCCATATTAATTGATTTCGTTGCGAGGTTTTGACCTCTATATTTTAGTGACCCGAACTTTTCCATGTTTATATATATTAATTGAGATTGATATTTACATGATTAAATGTTTCCAACATGTTAAGCAATCAAACTTGTTAAGACTTGATTAATTGAAATATGTTTCATATAGACAATTGACCACCCAAGTTGACCGGCGATTGATGTTATGCGAGGTAGTATATAAAATAGTATTATTTTTAGTGCGAAAATACTATTAAATACGATACAATTTTACACAAGATATTTATTTATTTATAGAATGGATATACTTAAACCTTGCTACAACACTTATAGGCAGTGTACCTAATCGTATAGTAGTGTAGTTTTTAGTAAGTCCGGTTCGTTCCACAGGGAAATCTTTAAACAAAGCTCAACGCTATATTAGTTTACTTTTATTAAAATACAAATATATATAAGTAATATTATTATTATAAAGAGGGGTTTTTTACCGTTTAATGACCGGTTTGTCGATTTTAAAACTTTAGTCGCAGTTAAAACCTAATGTAAAATATTAAATAAATACAAGACTTAAATTAAAGCGTAAAGTAAATAACGATAATGAAATTGCGAATAATAAAAATGCGATAAAATAAAATTGCGATAATTAAAAAGTACGATAATTAAAAGTGCGATAAAATAAAATAAATAAAAGTGCGATAATTAGAAGTGCAATTAAATATAAAATAAAGGAAATTAAATATGAAATAAAAGAATTATGCTTATTTAAACTTCCGTAATCATGATGTTTGACGTGTTGATTTTAGTTTTATGCCCATGGGTTAATTGTCCTTTGTCCTGGATTATTCAATATGTCCGTCTGGTTTTTGTCCATAACAGTCCATCAGTCATAAATATAAATTGCAAGTGTCCTTGTCAAATTATTATTATACCCGAAGTTAAATATTCCAACTAATTGGGGATTCGAATTGTAACAAGGTTTTAATACTTTGTTTAATGAATACACCAGGTTATCGACTGCGTGTAAACCAAGGTTTTACTACTTTGTTAACAATTACACCAATTACCCTTGAATGTAATTTCACCCCTGTTTTAATTATTCTAGTGGCTATTAATCCATTCCCGTGTCCGGTTAAATGAACGATTATTCGTACATATAAATACCCCGCCCATCGTGTCCGATCGAGTGTAAATGGTAATTTATAGGGACGCCCAATTGTAAATCTTTATATTAACATTAACAAACTTTCATTTAGTTAAACAAATATAAAGCCCATTAATAGCCCATAGTCTAATTTCCACAAGTGTCGTTCTTTTGTCCAAACCCCAATTATGGTACAAAGCCCAATTACCCAATTTTAGTAATTAGCCCAACATCATGATTACTTCGTTTTAAATAAGCATAATAATAACTTAGCTACGAGACATTAATATAAAAAGGTTGAACATAACTTACAATGATTAAAAATAGCGTAGCGTTACACGGACAGAATTTCGACTTACACCCTTACAACATTCGCTAACATACCCTTATTATTAGAATTATAATTAAAATTAAAATTAAAATATAAATTATATATATATATATATATATATCGTATGATAAGAAGAAAAAAAAAAGATGATTAAAACTCGGCAGAAAACTGGCTTTATATAGGACCTGACCAGCAATCTCACTCCATGCGACTCGCATGGATTTGTGCCTCTGGCCATGCGAGTCGCATGGCCACCCTGGATCCAGCCAAATTGATTTGTTTTCTTCTTGCCGACGTAATATAATAATAATAATATATATAATATATAATTATATATAATTATATATATATTATATTATATTCTTGTGCATAGTAGACTAGATATTTTTGGTCCGTTGCGTCGGGTGTTTCTTCTTGGCTCAGGTCCCGGTTCCGGATTTTCGGACGTCTTCGCGTATTATTTTATATCGTGTACTTTGCGTCTTGTAACTTGTACTCTTGTCATTTTGAGACGTTCCTTATCAATATTTTGAACCTTTTTAGTTGTATCTTGTACTTTTTAGCTCTTTGGACCTTTTTGTCTTCAATTTGTCGAATCTGCCTTTTGTCTTCACTTTTTAATATTTAAACGAATATTGCTTGTAAATCGAACAATACCAACTAAAATCTTGTCTTTCTTAAGGAATAATGCTATGAAATATATGTTCGTTTTTAGCATTATCAAATATTCCCACACTTGAGCGTTGCTTGTCCTCAAGCAATATTGTCTTGAAATACTAGAATCACTTCTTTATTCTTCACACTTTGTACATCAGTGATTTCTATACGGCGGTATAAACAATGGTAGTAACGATATGGTTTACAGTCCCACATGACTATAAAAATTTAGATCCATTAAGGAAATTGGATCTTTATGAAAACATTTGATCTTTTGAAAATTAAATCTAGTTTTTACCCTAGATAAGTTTTCCGGAATAACCCTTTACCGGTGTTTGCAAAATATTTTTGTGGGTTTGGTGGGTTTTAGATTTGAAAATTTTAGCTCAAACTTGCGGTTTTGTGTCACCCACTTGCTAACCTTGTATTTGGAAAGCAACACGTCCAGTTTACTTGTTCCGTATATTACCTTTCGGCAAACTACCGTCCGGTTGTAAAGGAAAGCGTTGAACAAGCAACTGTTAAGGCAATGTCCCGTGACATGCTTTTGATTATGGTCTATAACGTGTCGGACGCAATTACTATCCTTGGTAGGAGCAATAGTAAAGCTCACCCTTATAATTTTTCGGTCTGGCACAAGGTCCTGTCTTTGACCATGTTATGCAACCACCGTTCTTACGGTTGACACCCGATTTAGTTCAGGTGACCTAATGAATTCCAGGTGAATTCCTAGGATTTTACGTTCAATGGTAATGAACGTATTGAAAATGGGTTTTCAGAAAACAAATCGGTTTGTATTTTTGATCAAAATATTTTCTCGTTCAAGCTCGAGTTTAGATATCATTGAATTCCATGAGTTTGAATTCTCAATCTTTAAGGTCAATCTCAAGGATTGAGTAATATCAGACTTAAAAGCTGATTTTTAATCTTTAAGGAGATTATCCTTTCTGGGGATCTGATTCATTAGTCTTATCCAGCTTATTTGCACGGTGCCTCCCCATTGTACGAGATAAATCCTTCTCATGGTTAGGATAAATCTGACCACTTGGCGACCCTGTTTAATGCTGAGGTCCGTGGATTTCCTGCTGATTTTAGTGATGACTTTTCTAGATTTTTCGTCAACCTACAGCTGGTCTGGACGACAACTTCATGACCTAAATCAAGAAGCGCGTGTCTTTTTCGGAAGACTTTACTTCCTTTTAATGATGGAATTGATTCATCGTGTAGATCCATCTCTTCTTTTCTTTCATCGGGTAAAACAGTTTAGTTTAGTCCAAAGCAAAAGTATTTTCAGTTATTTGTTACAGATATATGTGACATATGTTTAAGATAACTTGGTAAATTTTCCCACACTTGGCTTTTTATTTTTCTTTTTATCGTCCTCTATTCCATTTTAAATGAATTTTAACATTTTAGTTTGTTTCTCAATTTATGTCCTTTCTGAGGTAACAATAATTTTGGTGTTAAAACCTAGTTTTATCGTTCATAAATATGTATAAACATGATTTTGAATTCATTTAATTGAAAATTTTGAAAAATTTTACTAGAATTGGGTAGTCAGTATATAAGACTAGGGCTGTTCTTTTTTATCAGAGAGCACTAGATTCTAATACAACTACTGCTTTACTAGTATTTTTAATGGTAACCAAGTGTTTAATATAAAAATTTTAAAATCCGAAAGAATTTAACCCCTTCCCACACTTAAGATCTTGCAATGCCCTCATTTGCAAGAAATCAGTAACAATTTAAATTATTGAGGGTGATTTGTGTGAAAATGATTAAATTTTTACCAAAGTTTCCAAATATATTGTCGTTTGTTTGCTGAATGATAAATGGTGCACATCATTTGTTCATTCCGTCTTGTTGCTATTTCACATATATTTTTCATCTTGTCGTCAAAATTTGTTGCTTTTGCTGAACTTAATGCCAGTCTTTGAAAATGCGTTGTTTTACCCTGTTTTGTGCATAAAAGAGAATACATACAATACAAATATAATCATACATGCAATTTGAAATGGAACTTTGGCATCCCACTTTCAAACTATAAGAAAAATATTAGTACACAATAATAATAAGAATATCAAACATTACATAAACGTAATAAAATGTTAAGTGTTTAAAATAAAAATAAAAATTACCAACTTATCTCTACTGATCAGGAGGTGGGTTAGGAGGAAAATTAGGATATGGATCCCAATTCATGTTCGCGTCCGGGTTCCATGGCTGATTATAGGTGAACTGGTATGCTGCGTCATAATCATATGAATCATAGGGTGGTCTCATTTCTGGCTGATGTGCGGGATAGTATGCGGGTCGGGTCGGATAATACATCTCGCCAGGCTGCAACTGGCTTATAATTTGGCGCTGATGATAATCCCATCGGCCATGCTCTCGTTGCCGGGAATGCTCGTAGTCATTCCGACGTTGCCATGCCTCGTACTGTATATGCCTATCATAGTTCATCATGTATTCATCCTCCATACGAACGCCTAAATCAAGAGCAGTCTCCCGAACAACTCCTATAATGTTGTTCGCCTCCTCCATCTCGTCATCCGAACCTCTTTCTACCTGTCGCTGAGGTCCCTCGTATCGATATACCCGACCACGTCTCATCAATAATACCCTTGCACCGTGATAAAGGTTTGAACTTATAGTTTCACCTCCGTCCTCTATTTCGTTCATTGGACCCCCTTGGTGCTTATCTACACCTAAATACTCTCCAATGAGAGTAATGAAAATACCACCACCTATAATACTCCCCGATTTCATCCCCGAAACTACATTAGCGAGATAATAACCAACACAATAGGGAATGTTAACGAAACTCCTCGGGTCTCTAATACACTTGAGGTAGAATAAATCGTTTACGGTCAATTTCTCCTTATTTCTTCCCCTTTGTGTAATTGTGTTTGCTAAGAATCTATGAATCACCCGGAGTTCAGCTCTGTCTATATCTAAGTATGTATGATTTCCACTGGCGTGAAATTCATTAAAGTGGGACATACGCCTCCAGACAGCGTTAATATCAAATTCCCTATCTACCCTTTCTCCTTGGGCAATCAGGCTATTACAGTCGGGGCTCAAAAGTTCAGCAGGGGTGTAAATCTGTAAGGCCCTAGCTAAATCTATCATGGACATTCTGTACATTCGTCCACCTAACAGAAATCTAATAAAGCTTCTATCATCTATCCTCCTAACATCACTGTTTAACTTAATAGTACTAAGTAATTCTATACACCATTCCCTATATATGGTTCTACGAATGGAAAATAGGCGCATCCAATCGTTAAACTGAGAATTACCATACCTTTGCACCAATAATTCCCGAATCGGTTCGGCAAGGTCAACTGTTTCCAAAGGTACCCAGCCAATTGCCCTTGGCATTTCAACAACCTTAAAGTAGAGAATGTGCATATTCTTTTGATAATCTGGATACTCTATCCAACATCGATCAAATCTCAGATTTGGGTGTAACTGATCTTCATTAATGTCTAAGCTCAGAATCCTTTGATGTGGAGCGAATTGACGAAACTGATTCATGAATAATTGATCTTGATCGTGATATGGAATATGTTGCTCCTCCTGTTCTTCTTCTTCTTGTTGCATATGTTGTTCTTGTTCATGAAACATTTCCGGTTCGGGCTCTGGTTGCCTGGACGATGATGCACCTGAACCTCCAGCATCGGCTCTCTGTAAAACACATTAAACACAAAAATTGTGCATCCAAATATGCATTAGTGTTAGCAAAATAATAACTTGAAACAATTATGATGACATGTTCAATTCATAACACATTTTATACACATTTTCTTAACAATAACAATTCTACACTTTTACATACGAAAATGTGTACAATGTTTTATCACATTTAAACTCTTAAACATGTCAGCAATAATTATTATAACAATTAAACACTTGTTACATTGCATTCAAATCAAACTAGTGCTCATTTTCATATTTTTGTCAAGTCTACACTTTGTCAAATAAGCATATACGAAAAATGTACATCAAGTTCATAAGCATTTATCTTAAATAACATGCCAAAATAATCACTACTAGCAATGAAACAAGTTTCAAATGGCCTTTATATCAATTTATCCAAGTTCATGAATTTTTGGACTTAAAAAGTCCACTTTAATTCTCAAAAACATGTTTAGGCTCAAAGTTTGGATCAATTAACTACCTAAACATGTTACACTACTTAATTTAGTAACAATTCATGACAAAAATCGGCCATAACCTGTTTATATCAAAAAGCCCCAAATTGCTCAAGAACACAAACCCTAGATTCTTAAAAATTTGAAGTTTTTAGCTTCAATTCATGTTAAATAGCTTCTATCTAGGATATACATGCATAATATAACAATAATTTAGCTCTAATTACACCTAAATTTAACAAAATCAAAATATAAATTTTCTAGCTCAAGAACACAAAAATTCGAATTTAAAGAGATTAGGGGTGAAATCTTTACCTTTCTCCTGAAGGGGTTGAGACTACTGAATCTAGGCATGATTATTGTGAAATTTTTGCAAGAAATTTGGTGAAAATTGGTGAAAAATTGAGAGAGTTTGGGAGGTTTTCGTATTTGTGTATGTGTGTTTATTGTGAGAAAGAAGCAGGTCGACTGGAATTTTGATCCTGTCCAGTTTTTTGTAGCCATGCGACTCGCATGGTATAAGCCTTTCCCCCATGCGAGTCGCATGGGGTCTGATTTCTGGTATTTTATATTTTTTTTTTTTTTTTTTTTTTATATAAAAACCTTATACTTTTAAAACATAAAATTTAATAAAATTTTAAAAATTTTGTTTCTTTTTAAGACGAGGTCGTTTCGGGACGATGCCCTAGTCCGTCCCTCGACAAAATTTTAAAATTTGTCAATTTCAAGCAATTGTTTTAAAAGCTTAGATTTTTGGGTTTTTTAATGTTTTTTTGGCATACTTTAAATCAATAAGATTAAAAATAATGATAATAAAAGTTCTCGTCCCTCCCTCGGGTAAAGCAATTTCGGTTCAAAGACCTAGTCTTCAACTTACGACGAATTTTAAAAATCATATTCTTAACTTAATGAGATAAAGTAAATTTTTGTTTTTAAATTCACACAACTTAAATATAAAATTCAAAATTAATATTAAAAATTCACACCAAACTTAAAATTTGAAATGCATAAAATTAAAAATTCATATTTTTAAAAATTCACACCAGACTTAATTTAAAAATTCATATTATAAATTCACACCAAACTTATATTAATTTTTCAAATATTTACAATTTTAAATATATTGTTTTTACAAAATTTACGATATTAATTTAAGATTTAAATATTAATTTTAAAAACATGGTAAAAATAAAATTAAAAATCTTTTTGTCTTTTTATCCCACTTTAATTAATCAAATATTATCAAAAATATGCGCCCCTCTTTTCGGTAAAGTAATTTCGGTTCCAAGACCTAATTTGACTCATGACGAATTTTTGAAATATTTTGGGTTGATTGATTAAAGATATTTATACCTTAAGAATAAACGTTAAATTTCGCAGTGATGTAATAAATTTTTGAACGATATCAATAATTTCGGTCGCCAAACCTAATTTTATTTAATACCAATTTAATACTTTTTAGCGAACAAATTAGCGTTTATTATCAAAAGGTTAAAAAAAAAAAATAAAAAATAAAAACTAAAAACTGTACAGACATACCTGTGAAATAGATTTCTTAGTTATATGATCTATTATATTCATAAGATAGTCGGTTTAATTGGTTTTCCATTGCTCCAAAGGCGTAACCTCGAGCATTCAGTGTCTTTTCTTCTAAACATATGAACGGTCCGTCTCTGCATAAAGTAACAAATTCGGTATTTGAATAGGTTTGATTATTTGAACATTTACCTCCATGTGACCATTTTCCGCATTTGTGACATCGTTCTAGGTGTCGTGCTCTTCTTTTTGCTGCGGATTTTGATTTTCCTTTACCAAATTGTAACTTATTATCTTCGCATCTGGATCCTTTTCTAACTCCGTCCATTCTTTCTCTGATTACTGATACTAATTCACTCGGTAGTATGTCATTATTACGTTTAGTGATCAAAGCGTGTAGCATTAGACCATGGTTTAATTCACAGGCAGTCTTCATTTCGTAAAAACCTAAAAAAAATAAAAATTCAGAATGGGGGGAGAAGACTAGTTCTTTAGGGTCTGCTAGGGAAAGACCATACGTGTTCCATTTTCGAGAACTACACGAAAACAGACAATCTAACTCTAACAGAAATACATATTATCCTTTAAAGACTTGATTCTCCCCACACTTAGTTAGCTGTGGTGTCGAAATTGTGATTAACTTCATTGTCGACTTCCATCGGACCATGTATGTAATGTTTAACTCTGTGACCATTAACTTTAAATTCAATCCCATTTGAATTTATTAATTCTATCGTTCCGTATGGGAAAACTCTTTTGACTATGAATGGTCCAGACCATCTTGATTTCAATTTTCCAGGAAATAGCTTGAATCGTGAATTGAAAAGAAGAACTCTGTCTCCTTCTTTAAATTCTTTTGAACTTCTGATTCTTTTATCATGCCATTTCTTCGTTCTTTCTTTATAGATTAACGAATTTTCGTATGCTTCATGTCTTAATTCTTCTAATTCGTTTAGTTGACTTAATCGTAGACGTCTAGCTTCATGTAAATCAAGATTACATGTCTTCAAAGCCCAAAATGCTTTGTGTTCAATTTCTACTGGAAGATGACATGCTTTTCCATAAACAAGTCTAAAAGGTGTGGTTCCAATTGGAGTTTTGTAGGCTGTTCTAAAAGCCCAGAGTGCATCCTCCAATTTAATGGACCATTCCTTCGGATTTGATCCTACGGTTTTCTCTAGAATACGTTTTAAAGCTCGGTTGGTATTTTCAACTTGTCCACTTGTTTGTGGATGATATGCGGTGGAGATTTTATGAGTTACTCCATATTTTTTAAGAACTTTCTCAAGTTGATTATTACAGAAATGAGTACCCCGATCACTTATTAAAGCTTTCGGTGTTCCAAACCTTGCAAAAAGACGTTTTAAAAAGTTGACTACAACTCGTGCATCGTTAGTTGGGAGAGCTTGTGCTTCCGCCCATTTAGATACATAATCAATGGCTACGAGTATATATAGATTATTATGAGATTTTGGAAATGGACCCATAAAGTCAATACCCCAAATGTCAAATACTTCACATACTTGGATGACATTTTGTGGCATTTCATCATGTTGACTTATTTTTCCGGCCCTTTGACATGCATCACAGGATTTGCAAAGAAGGTGTGCGTCTTTGTAAATTGTAGGCCAATAGAATCCAGCTTCATAAACTTTTCTTGCTGTTAGTTGAGGCCCATAATGCCCTCCTGTTGGTCCTGTGTGACAATGGTTTAAAATTTTACTAGCTTCATCTCCAAATACACATCGGCGTATTATTCCATCGGGACAACTTTTAAACAGATGTGGATCTTCCCAGAAATAGTGTTTTATATCACTGAAGAATTTCTTTCGTCTTTGGTATGATAATCCTTTTTCAAGGAATCCACAAACTAAGTAGTTTGCATAGTCTGCAAACCATGGGATTTCTTTATAATCTATCTTCAATAGATATTCATCAGGAAAGTTGTCTTGTATGGCCGATTCATTTAGAACTTCTAATTCGGGATTTTCAAGACGAGAAAGATGATCAGCGGCGAGATTTTCTGCTCCTCTTTTATCTCGGATTTCAATATCAAACTCTTGTAAGAGTAAGATCCAACGGATTAATCTTGGTTTAGCATCTTGTTTTGAAAATAGGTATCTAAGAGCAGAATGGTCGGTATAGACCACCGTTTTTGCTAGAACGAGATATGATCGAAATTTGTCAAAAGCAAAGACAATAGCAAGGAGTTCTTTTTCAGTAGTTGTATAGTTCGTTTGTGCTCCTTGTAATGTCTTACTAGCATAATATATAGGTTGAAATCGTTTTTCAATCCTTTGTCCTAAAACGGCTCCCATTGCAAAATCACTTGCATCGCACATTAGTTCAAATGGTAGATTCCAATTTGGTGTTATCATGATCGGCGCATGAGTGAGTTTTTCTTTAAGAATATTAAAAGATTTGATACATTCATCTGAAAAGATGAATGGCGCATCCTTTTCTAGGAGTTTATTCATAGGAGTGGCAATTTTAGAAAAATCTTTTATGAAACGTCGGTAAAAACCGGCATGCCCTAGAAAACTCCTAACTCCTCTAACATTGGTGGGATGTGGAAGTTTAGCAATTACATCTACTTTAGCTCTATCCACTTCAATTCCTTCTTTTGAAATTTTATGTCCAAGAACGATGCCTTCTTTAACCATGAAATGGCATTTCTCCCAATTAAGTACTAGATTTGATTTTTCGCATCTAATTAGCATTCGTTCCAGATTAACTAGACATGATTTAAATGTATCACCGAAGACTGAAAAGTCATCCATGAATACTTCCATGCATTCTTCTATCATGTCGTGAAAAATCGCCATCATACACCTTTGAAAGGTTGCAGGGGCGTTACAAAGTCCAAATGGCATGCGTTTGTAAGCAAAAGTACCATAAGGGCACGTGAATGTGGTTTTCTCTTGATCTTCGGGTGCTATTGGAATTTGAAAATATCCGGAAAATCCATCTAGAAAACAATAGTAACTATTTCCGGCTAATCTTTCCAACATTTGATCTATGAAAGGTAAGGGAAAGTGATCTTTTCTGGTGGCGTCATTTAATTTTCTATAATCAATACATACACGCCATCCTGTTACAGTCCTAGTAGGAATAAGCTCATTTTTCTCATTTGTAATGACAGTCATGCCACCCTTCTTAGGTACGCATTGAACTGGGCTTACCCATGGACTATCAGAGATTGGATATATTAAACCTGCATCTAGCAGTTTAATAATCTCTTTCTTAACTACATCTTGCATATTAGGATTTAATCTTCGTTGGCGTTGCACATACGTTTTATGACCTTCTTCCATAAGGATTTTATGTGTGCAATACGAAGGACTTATTCCTTTAATATCATGAATCTTCCATGCAATGGCTGGTTTATGAGCTTTCAACACAGAAATGAGTTGTGATTTCTCATTTTCAGTAAGAGAAGACGATATTATTACAGGTAATTCAGATTCACCATGTAAATAAGCGTATTCCAAATGGTTTGGAAGTGGCTTTAACTCTAATTTCGGAGGTTCTTCTATCGATGATTTATATCGATATCTGTCTTCTTCTTTTAGCATTTGAATTTCTTCTGTTGTTGGTTCATATCCATTAGCTATAAGTGTAGCTAACATTTCAGCTTCATCAATTGGTTCATTACCTTCTCCTAAAGAACATTCTCCCGTTCCTTGTAATTCTGAAAATTCTTCTAATAATTCTGCATGTGCATCTATAGTTTGAATATAATAACATGTATCATCTGCAGATTGTGGTTGTTGCATTGCTCTATCAACTGAAAAGGTAACACTCTCATCCTCTATACTTAGGGTCAGTTTCTTACCGAACACGTCTATCATTGCTTTAGCCGTGTTTAAGAATGGTCTTCCTAATATGAGAGGAACTTGAGAATCTTCTTCCATGTCTAAAACAACAAAATCTACTGGAAATACTAAAGTACCAACTTTAACTAGCATATTTTCCATTATCCCTCTAGGATATTTTATTGATCTATCGGCTAGTTGTATGCTTATTCTGGTTGGTTTCAATTCTCCAAGGTCTAGTTTAGCGTATAGTGAATACGGCATTAGATTTATACTAGCACCTAAGTCTGCCAATGCTTCTATTGAACTAAGACTACCCAGAAAACATGGAATTGTGAAACTTCCTGGATCAGATAGTTTTTCTGGTATCTTATTCAACAGCACTGCTGAACAATTAGCATTCATAGTAACAGCCGAGAGTTCTTCCATTTTCTTTCTATTTGAGATTAGATCTTTCAAGAATTTAGCATATCTTGGCATTCCTGAAATCACATCAATGAAAGGAAGATTTACATTTATCTGTTTAAACATATCCAAGAATTTGGATTGCTCGGCTTCAAGTTTCTCTTTCTTCATTTTACTCGGGTAAGGAAGTGGTGGTTGGTATGGTTTAACATAAGGTTTATCCTTAACTGTGTTATCTTTATTAACCTTTTCAACTACCGGTTCTTTTTCCTTATCTTGATCAGGTTGTGGTTCTTGTGGAGTAGGAATGGTTTCATCAGAAGTTACAGGTATTTCAGGTGATTTAAGTGTTGTACCACTTCTTGTGGTAATAGCTTTAGCTGTTTCATTCCGGGGGTTAGCATTTGTATCACTAGGTAGACTTCCCGATTTTCTTTCACCTATTAACCTTGCTAGGTTACTTACTTCTTGTTCTAGATTTTGAATAGAAGCTTGTTGATTTCTAAATGCTTGAGCATTTTGTTCATTTGTTTGTTTTTGAGATGTGAAAAACTGTGTTTGAGTTTCAACTAGCTTCGTCATCATATCTTCTAAATTTGGCTTTTTATCATCGGTTTGTTGTGGTGGTTTGTTTTGAAAATTCGGTCTTTGCTGATTGTAAGTATTATTGGATACTTGTTGATTGCTAGGACCTTGTTGGTTGTTGTATGGAATATTTCGGTTATAATTCTGGTTTTGATTGTAAATCGGTCTTGGCGGTTGATAATTATTCTGATAATTATTTCCAGGCCTTTGGTTTATGTATGAAATATTCTCTCTTTGTTCCATTGTTAATTCAATACTGAGACAATCTTTTGTCAAATGTGGTCCTCCACACTGCTCACAACTAATTCGTATAGCATGAATATCCTTAGTCATCTTTTCCATTCGTCTCTCGAAAGCATCTATCTTTGCGGAAATGGAATCTAAGTCATGGCTAGAATCGGCTCTAGCTGCTTTAGATGATCTAATGATGTCTTTTTCTTGGTGCCACTCATGTGAGTGGGAAGCAGTATTATCAATAATTTTGTAAGCATCAGTTTCGGTTTTCTTCATAATAGAACCACCAGCTGCTATATCTATGTCTTTTCTTGTAGTGATGTCGCATCCTCGGTAGAATATTTGTACTATTTGACAGGTGTCTAAACCATGTTGCGGACATCCTCTTAACAACTTTCCATATCTTGTCCACGCCTCATATAGAGTTTCATTTGGCTTTTGTGTGAACGTAACAATTTCTGCTTGAAGTCTTACGGCTTTAGATGCAGGAAAAAATTGTTTAAGAAATTTGTCAATTAAAACATCCCATGTATCAATCGCTCCTTCAGGTAACGATTCCAACCAATCTTTGGCTTCTCCCTTTAAAGTCCAGGGAAATAACATGAGATATATCTGTTCATCCTCCACTTCTCGGATTTTAAATAGTGTGCAGATCCTATTAAAGGTACGTAGATGTTCATTTGGATCTTCCTTCGGCGCACCACTAAATTGGCATTGATTAGTCACCATGTGTAGAATTTGTCCTTTGATTTCATAATCTGGCGCATTAATGTCTGGATGGGTAATTGCGTGACCTTGGCCAGTGCGTTTAGCTCTCATTCGGTCTTCCATACTTAAAGGTTCCAGATTCTCCATAATTGAATTTGTTGAATCGGTATCACTAGATGGTTCTGATTTAATAGTTCGTTCCTCAACAATCTCTGTTTGAATGATTGGTGGTTCCGGAGGAAAGTTTAATGGTTCAGGATCTACGAACCGTTCCTGAATATTTTCTGGATTCTCAATTGTGAGGTTGGGTTCAAAAAATGGATTATCGGTAATTTGAACTGAAGTACTTGGTTGACTGGATGACGATTCTTGAGAAAAATCAACGGCGGTTATATTTGTTAAACGATGTCTTGATCGAGTTACAGGTGGTGAACGTACAAAAGGTGATGAACGTCTTGCTCGGTGCATTCACTGAATATCCTATTAGTTTTTAAAAGGAAAGAAAAATTATAATAAGTTATCCAATCAATAGACTTTTCTGATTTTGCCCACGTTTCGAATAGCCAAAAGATGCAGCAGAGGGGCAGGATTCGTTTGGTCTCAATATAATTGAGGACTGTTTGGCTCCAATAACCCGGTCCACGTACAAATCCAACTATTACTACGAACCAGAAAATTTTGATGTCTATTAATTTAACTACTTAAAATAAATTTTCGTTATTTTAAGAAATTTAGATAAGAAGTAGAAAAAATTCTAAGTCCTAAAAACTAGAATAGCGAGAAATAAGAGAGAAAAAGAGAGTTCGTCGAAAAAGGTCGAAAAAGAAAAAAAATGGTTGAAAAATAAAAGGTGACGGAAAAATAAAAGAAACTTGTAAAAACTTAAAAATACTTAACTAACCTAACCTTATTACTACAACTAACTTAAAACTATAATCGCAAATTGAAATTACTAATTGGAATGATAATTGATACATAGTAAAAGGTGTCTAAAAATATTAAAGCTTACAGGAGAAACTAAATCCCAAATGGAAATAACTTAAAAAGAAACTAAAACTTAAAAAGGCGTCGCAAAATTCTAAAGCACCTAAATCTTAGTCTAAAGAAAAAGCACTTAAGGAATTCTACGGCAAAGCCTAAAAATATAGGAGTAAAAATAACTATAGCAAAAACTAAGTTTAAAATTAAATATGAGCTAAAAATACAAATATTACGCTACAACGATTAAAAATGGACAAAATATAAAAATATACAAAAAGTTGTAAAAAGTACAATTTTTATAAAAATATTATTTTTATATTATTTATATTAAAGTATTAAATTTTAAATATAATAAAACTAATTAAAAGTAGTTAAAATTAATTAAACTAAAAACTTAATTAATAATAATAAAATCAAATTAGGGTTTAATTAATAATAATTAAATAATAACCGTAATAAATGCGGAATTAGGGTTAGTTTGTGGCCCTGTCAGACCCCTCATGCGAGTCGCATGGTTTAAGGGGGTGGGTCATGCGAGTCGCATGGACACCCTGAACTGGTTCAATTGGACTGGTTCAAATGACAGGTCACGTAATATTTAATATTTTATTTTCTTTTTTTTTTTCTGTTTTAAATTTAAATAAAATATATATATATAATTAAAATAAAAGCTTAAAAATAAACTTAAAATACTTTATAATTTTGTATAAATAAAAGAAAAACTTAAAAATATACTTAAAATATTTTTTATATACACTACTATTCGAAGTTAAAAAATATTATTTTTATATTATTTATATAAAAGTATTAAATTTTAAATATAATAAAACTAATTAAAAGTAGTTAAAATTAATTAAACTAAAAACTTAATTAATAATAATAAAATCAAATTAGGGTTTAATTAATAATAATTAAATAATAACCGTAATAAATGCGGAATTAGGGTTAGTTTGTGGCCCTGTCAGACCCCTCATGCGAGTCGCATGGTTTAAGGGGGTGGGTCATGCGAGTCGCATGGACACCCTGAACTGGTTCAATTGGACTGGTTCAAATGACAGGTCACGTAATATTTAATATTTTATTTTCTTTTTTTTTCTGTTTTAAATTTAAATAAAATATATATATATAATTAAAATAAAAACTTAAAAATAAACTTAAAATACTTTATAATTTTGTAAAAATAAAAGAAAAACTTAAAAATATACTTAAAATATTTTTTTTTTTCGATTTTAAAAGTTTTTTTTTTTTTTTAATTTTAATTTTTAAACAAAAATATAAATTTTACAAAAACTAATTATAACTTAAAAATTAAAAATATGGCGTTTCGCTTCGGCGAGTTCCCCGGCAGCGGCGCCAAAAATACTTGATGTTATGCGAGGTAGTATATAAAATAGTATTATTTTTAGTGCGAAAATACTATTAAATACGATACAATTTTACACAAGATATTTATTTATTTATAGAATGGATATACTTAAACCTTGCTACAACACTTATAGGCAGTGTACCTAATCGTATAGTAGTGTAGTTTTTAGTAAGTCCGGTTCGTTCCACAGGGAAATCTTTAAACAAAGCTCAACGCTATATTAGTTTACTTTTATTAAAATACAAATATATATAAGTAATATTATTATTATAAAGAGGGGTTTTTTACCGTTTAATGACCGGTTTGTCGATTTTAAAACTTTAGTCGCAGTTAAAACCTAATGTAAAATATTAAATAAATACAAGACTTAAATTAAAGCGTAAAGTAAATAACGATAATGAAATTGCGAATAATAAAAATGCGATAAAATAAAATTGCGATAATTAAAAAGTACGATAATTAAAAGTGCGATAAAATAAAATAAATAAAAGTGCGATAATTAGAAGTGCAATTAAATATAAAATAAAGGAAATTAAATATGAAATAAAAGAATTATGCTTATTTAAACTTCCGTAATCATGATGTTTGACGTGTTGATTTTAGTTTTATGCCCATGGGTTAATTGTCCTTTGTCCTGGATTATTCAATATGTCCGTCTGGTTTTTGTCCATAACAGTCCATCAGTCATAAATATAAATTGCAAGTGTCCTTGTCAAATTATTATTATACCCGAAGTTAAATATTCCAACTAATTGGGGATTCGAATTGTAACAAGGTTTTAATACTTTGTTTAATGAATACACCAGGTTATCGACTGCGTGTAAACCAAGGTTTTACTACTTTGTTAACAATTACACCAATTACCCTTGAATGTAATTTCACCCCTGTTTTAATTATTCTAGTGGCTATTAATCCATTCCCGTGTCCGGTTAAATGAACGATTATTCGTACATATAAATACCCCGCCCATCGTGTCCGATCGAGTGTAAATGGTAATTTATAGGGACGCCCAATTGTAAATCTTTATATTAACATTAACAAACTTTCATTTAGTTAAACAAATATAAAGCCCATTAATAGCCCATAGTCTAATTTCCACAAGTGTCGTTCTTTTGTCCAAACCCCAATTATGGTACAAAGCCCAATTACCCAATTTTAGTAATTAGCCCAACATCATGATTACTTCGTTTTAAATAAGCATAATAATAACTTAGCTACGAGACATTAATATAAAAAGGTTGAACATAACTTACAATGATTAAAAATAGCGTAGCGTTACACGGACAGAATTTCGACTTACACCCTTACAACATTCGCTAACATACCCTTATTATTAGAATTATAATTAAAATTAAAATTAAAATATAAATTATATATATATATATATCGTATGATAAGAAGGAAAAAAAAAGATGATTAAAACTCGGCAGAAAACTGGCTTTATATAGGACCTGACCAGCAATCTCACTCCATGCGACTCGCATGGATTTGTGCCTCTGGCCATGCGAGTCGCATGGCCACCCTGGATCCAGCCAAATTGATTTGTTTTCTTCTTGCCGACGTAATATAATAATAATAATATATATAATATATAATTATATATAATTATATATATATTATATTATATTCTTGTGCATAGTAGACTAGATATTTTTGGTCCGTTGCGTCGGGCGTTTCTTCTTGGCTCAGGTCCCGGTTCCGGATTTTCGGACGTCTTCGCGTATTATTTTATATCGTGTACTTTGCGTCTTGTAACTTGTACTCTTGTCATTTTGAGACGTTCCTCATCAATATTTTGAACCTTTTTAGTTGTATCTTGTACTTTTTAGCTCTTTGGACCTTTTTGTCTTCAATTTGTCGAATCTGCCTTTTGTCTTCACTTTTTAATATTTAAACGAATATTGCTTGTAAATCGAACAATACCAACTAAAATCTTGTCTTTCTTAAGGAATAATGCTATGAAATATATGTTCGTTTTTAGCATTATCAGCGATTCACGAACGTTAAAACTTGTAAAAACTATACGATGACATATATATGGTTATATATATAGTTAACATGTTTTTATTATAAGTATGTATCTCATTAGGTATTTTAACAATGAGTTATATACATAAAAATGAGACTATTAATTTAAGAAACTCGAAAACGATATATATAACGATTATCGTTATAACAACGTCTTACTAGGTACATATGAATCATATTAAGATATTGATACACTTGGTTAATTATGTTAAATGATAAGTAAATATATTATTAAGTGTATTAACAATGAAATACATATGTAAAAATAAGACTACTAACTTAATGATTTCGAAACGAGACATATATGTAACGATTATCATTGTAACGACATTTAACTGTATATACATCATACTAAGATATATTATATATCATAATATCATGATAATATAATAATTTAACATCTCATTTGTTATAATAAACAATGGGTTAACAACATTCAACAAGATCGTTAACCTAAAGGTTTCAAAACAACATTTACATGTAACGACTAACGATGACTTAACGACTCAGTTAAAATGTATATACATGTAGTGTTTTAATATGTATTCATACACTTTTGAAAGACTTCAAGACACTTATCAAAATACTTCTACTTAACAAAAATGCTTACAATTACATCCTCGTCCAGTTTCATCAACAATTCTACTCGTATGCACCCGTATTCGTACTCGTACAATACACAGCTTTTAGATGTATGTACTATTGGTATATACACTCCAATGATCAGCTCTTAGCAGCCCATGTGAGTCACCTAACACATGTGGGAACCATCATTTGGCAACTAGCATGAAATATCTCATAAAATTACAAAAATATGAGTAATCATTCATGACTTATTTACATGAAAACAAAATTACATATCCTTTATATCTAATCCATACACCAACGACCAAAAACACCTACAAACACTTTCATTCTTCAATTTTATTCATCTAATTGATCTCTCTCAAGTTCTATCTTCAAGTTCTAAGTGTTCTTCATATATTTTACAAGTTCTAGTTACATAAAATCAAGAATACTTTCAAGTTTGCTAGCTCACTTCCAATCTTGTAAGGTGATCATCCAACCTCAAGAAATCTTTGTTTCTTACAGTAGGTTATCATTCTAATATAAGGTAATAATCATATTCAAACTTTGGTTCAATTTCTATAACTATAACAATATTATTTCAAGTGATGATCTTACTTGAACTTGTTTTCGTGTCATAATTCTGCTTCAAGAACTTCGAGCCATCCAAGGATCCGTTGAAGCTAGATCCATTTTTCTCTTTTTCAGTAGGTTTATCCAAGGAACTTAAGGTAGTAATGATGTTCATAACATCATTCGATTCATACATATAAAGCTATCTTATTCGAAGGTTTAAACTTGTAATCACTAGAACATAGTTTAGTTAATTCTAAACTTGTTCGCAAATAAAGTTAATCCTTCTAACTAGACTTTTAAAATCAACTAAGCACATGTTCTATATCTATATGATATGCTAACTTAATGATTTAAAACCTGAAAACACGAAAAACACCGTAAAACCGGATTTACGCCGTCGTAGTAACACCGCGGGCGGTTTTGGGTTAGTTAATTAAAAACTATGATAAACTTTGATTTAAAAGTTGTTATTCTGAGAAAATGATTTTTATTATGAACATGAAACTATATCCAAAAATTATGGTTAAACTCAAAGTGGAAGTATGTTTTCTAAAATGGTCATCTAGACGTCGTTCTTTCGACTAAAATGACTACCATTACAAAAACGACTTGTAACTTATTTTTCAGACTATAAACCTATACTTTTTCTGTTTAGATTCATAAAATAGAGTTCAATATGAAACCATAGCAATTTGATTCACTCAAAACGGATTTAAAATGAAGAAGTTATGGGTAAAACAAGATTGGATAATTTTTCTCATTTTAGCTACGTGAAAATTGGTAACAAATCTATTCCAACCATAACTTAATCAACTTGTATTGTATATTATGTAATCTTGAGATACCATAGACACGTATACAATGTTTCGACCTATCATGTCGACACATCTATATATATTTCGGAACAACCATAGACACTCTATATGTGAATGTTGGAGTTAGCTATACAGGGTAGAGGTTGATTCCAAAATATATATAGTTTGAGTTGTGATCAATACTGAGATACGTATACACTGGGTCGTGGATTGATTCAAGATAATATTTATCGATTAATTTCTGTACATCTAATTGTGGACAACTAGTTGTAGGTTACTAACGAGGACAGCTGACTTAATAAACTTAAAATATCAAAATATATTAAAAGTGTTGTAAATATATTTTGAACATACTTTGATATATATGTATATATTGTTATAGGTTCGTGAATCAACCAGTGGCCAAGTCTTACTTCCCGACGAAGTAAAAATCTGTGAAAGTGAGTTATAGTCCCACTTTTAAAATCTAATATTTTTGGGATGAGAATACATGCAGGTTTAATAAATGATTTACAAATCTAATATCCTATAACAATATATACATATATATCAAAGTATGTTCAAAATATATTTACAACACTTTTAATACATTTTGATGTTTCTCATAATAAGATTGTTATAGTTATACATGCAGGTTTTATATTGATTTACAAAATAAAGGTTTAAAAAGCTTTACGTAAATTATCAAATAATGATAATCTAAAATATCCTGTTTACACACGACCATTACATAATGGTTTACAATACAAATATGTTACAACAAAATAAGTTTCTTGAATGCAGTTTCACAGATTTGTAAACAGGATATTAGATTTGTAAATCATTTATAAAACCTGCATGTATTCTCATCCCAAAAATATTAGATTTTAAAAGTGGGACTATAACTCACTTTCACAGATTAAAAGTGGAAGTAAATATATATGTATTAAAGAATTAACTAAACTATGTTCTAGTGATTACAAGTTTATAACGTTGAATAAGACAGCTTTTTATATATGAATCGAATGATGTTATGAACATCATTACTACCTCAAGTTCCTTGGATAAACCTAATGGAAATGAGAAAAATGGATCTAGCTTCAAAGGAACCTTGGATGGCTTGAAAGTTCTTGAAGCAGAATCATGACACGAAAACAATTTCAAGTAAGATTTCCACTCGAAATAAGATTGTTATAGTTATAGAAATTGAATTAAAGTTTGAATATGATTATTACCTTGTATTAGAAAGATAACCTACTGTAAGTAACAAAGGTTTCTTGATCTTGGATGATTACTTGGAATGGATTTAGAAAACTTGGAAGTAAACTTGCAATCTTGGAAATATTCTTGATTTTATGAAACTAGAACTTTTAGAATTTATGAAGAACACTTAGAACTTGAAGATAGAACTTGAGAGAGATCAATTAGATGAAGAAAATTGAAGAATGAAAGTGTTTGTAGGTGTTTTTGGTCGTTGGTGTATGGATTAGATATTAAGGATATGTAATTTTGTTTTCATGTAAATAAGTCATGAATGATTACTCATATTTTTGTAATTTTATGAGATATTTCATGCTAGTTGCCAAATGATGGTTCCCACATGTGTTAGGTGACTCACATGGGCTGCTAAGAGCTGATCATTGGAGTGTATATACCAATAGTACATACATCTAAAAGCTGTGTATTGTACGAGTACGAATACGGGTGCATACGAGTAGAATTGTTGATGAAACTGAACGAGGATGTAATTGTAAGCATTTTTGTTAAGTAGAAGTATTTTGATAAGTGTCTTGAAGTCTTTTAAAAGTGTATGAATACATATTAAAATACTACATGTATATACATTTTAACTGAGTCGTTAAGTCATCGTTAGTCATTACATGTAAATGTTGTTTTGAAACCTTTAGGTTAACGATCTTGTTAAATGTTGTTAACCCATTGTTTATTATAACAAATGAGATGTTAAATTGTTATATTATCATGATATTATGATATATAATATATCTTAGTATGATATATATACAGTTAAATGTCGTTACAATGATAATCGTTACATATATGTCTCGTTTCGAAATCATTAAGTTAGTAGTCTTATTTTAAATATGTATTTCATTGTTAATACACTTAATAATATATTTACTTATCATTTAACATAATTAACCAAGTGTATCAATATCTTAATATGATTCATATGTACCTAGTAAGACATTGTTATAACGATAATCGTTATATATATCGTTTTCGAGTTTCTTAAATTAATAGTCTCATTTTTTATGTATATAACTCATTGTTAAAATACCTAATGAGATACATACTTATAATAAAATCATGTTAACTATATATATAACCATATATATGTCATCGTATAGTTTTTACAAGTTTTAACGTTCGTGAATCACCGGTCAACTTGGGTGGTCAATTGTCTATATGAAACCTATTTCAATTAATCAAGTCTTAACAAGTTTGATTGCTTAACATGTTGGAAACACTTAATCATGTAAATAACAATTTCATTTAATATATATATATATAAACATGGAAAAGTTCGGGTCACTACAACAGTCGAAGTCCAGACTTACTAATACATCCTAACAACTATCAATTAGACACATTCATGCAAGACCTGGTTCACTAGGACCAACGCTCTGATACCAACTGTGACGATCGCTCCAAATCCATATGGACGAACACGTCATTCATCGATTTTATTGCGAGGTATTTGACCTCTATATGATACGTTTTATAAACATTGCATTCTTTTGAAAAGGCAAACCAAATATGAATATTTAAATCAAAGGTTTTCGACATCTGATGATTTCTACATATAGACAATCACTGTAAATAATAGTTTACAACAGTACTTCTGTTGACAATGCAGTCAAAATAAGATACATGGTGATGATTTGGTGAATGCAACGTTTTCTTGAAAAATATGCCATGTAAGACTCCATGCACATAGCTTGTCTATCATATAAGCAAACAGCGGAAGACTTCTAGGAAACCTGAGAATAAACATGCTAACAAGTGTCAACACAAAGGTTGGTGAGTTCATAGTTTTAGTGTTTCGCATAATCTGTATATAAAAGTGGATCACAAGATTTCAGTTGTTTCATCCAGAAACGTTTATCAAAATATTCTACAAGATTGAGCACCCTGGTAACTAAACTTAACGTATATATAATTTATACCCTTTGTATAATCATCTTAATAATACACGCAAACCAACGTGTAAGCTTCTCAAATAGCATACGTCCGTTAAAAGGCTAGTGCTCTAGCTCGGACGGGGATATCAAGCCTTATGGATCCATATACAACTACTCGCGCCCACCAGTTCTTATAACCGGTAGTTACTAGTTACCAAAGCTAAGGGATTTTCGGTTCAAACTCAGTGTAGAATTTAGTATGTACTTGTGTCCATTGCGTTTAAAATAAAGTGCATGTATTCTCAGCCCAAAAATATAGATTGCAAAAGCAATTAAAAAGGGAGCAAATAAAACTCACATTAGCAGCACACAAAGTTGTTCATCGTAATGTGACTGAAACTCGGATTATCAAATAATCGTAGATCTCAACCTAGAGAACATATGTTGGTCAATAAAAGTCTATCAAGCTAGGTCTGGTCATAGTGTATTACAACCCTAATGCTCGAGATCGACATACAAAAGTTTATCAAAGGTCATTTCAAAAAGTCATTCTGACTTTAGTTCAACAAAATGAGACGTGCCTTATATAAGAATTCATTTACTCGGTTGGTAATATTCAAAAATTCAATTTATTAATCTTACAAACAAGTTGTTTAAATATTAATTACAGATTCAAAAGCAATTTCAATTAACGTCAATTATAATTCAATTGACCATATCTTTTAACCCGTTCATCGAAACTATTCGATATCTAAATGAAAAGTTATTGATTTTTCGCCAGCTTTTCAAAAACATGTATATCATATACCTTTTACCAGTAATATTTGTATTTAATTCGTGATTCATTATAATTGTTTAATGACGAAATTTAGCATACAAGTATGTATAAATATATATACTCGAGCACTAGACATGGATACATCATTAATATATAAAAGATAAAATATGAGTGCTTACTTATCAATATTGAGATTCAATATTGTAGGAAAATATGTAGACGTAACGGAGATGATAAACACTAGGTTTGATTCATAAATATATCCCCGAACATTACCCATAAGCTCCTTGGCAATAACCCATAATTTCCTTAGTTTAAAACGGTTTTAAACCCAAATTAAAAACACCCGTACATAACTTATTGTAGTATATAACTTCTAATATTTTGAAATTGATAAAAACTGATTCTGATATATCTCTGTGTGTTCGCAAGTGCGCATATATATATGTACATATGTAATATAATAATAAATATAATAATATAAATTTAATAATAAAATGTGAAAAAAACAAGCCGCCATCACTTTTTATGTCGACAAACTTTTTATGTCGACAAACATTACGCGTTTCGCGTAGATAGGTACGCGGTCCGCGTATGGTGTCTTCGTGAAAGTTGTAGATTTTTGAGTTACGGACGTCTGGACACCGGAATCACCCTTTTTCGAGTCAGTATGATTTAGTTATGATTTTTCTCGTGCAAGTGCGCAGGTTTAGTGATTTCCATCATTTTTAACTTGAAATCTTGAGATGAAATGTTGTAGTCTTTTAGTGCTCATTAGAAACCTTTATTTTATCTTTATTTTTATTTTCATATCATTGAAAACCCATAAAAAAACATTTTAACAATCAAATTCTATAATATCGAAAAACGTTCTCGTATGTTTAAAACAAAATCAATTGAATATTATGCAGTTTAGTTCTCCACTACTTTTGTCTAACTTTCATTATCTAACACTTTACCATTTATTCCGAATACCAATAAAATGAATGATTCCTTAAATCAACATGGACCTCACAACAGAGACCCGTAATAGTGTCATAATCCTTAAGAGACTCAATAAATATCTTTTAATTCAATCGTTTGACATAATCTTTTAACTCCGTAGTTAAATATATCAATCAGATAATCAAACCAATAAGTTTAATGCACAGTATCATATACACAACACTTTGTTACGTTTTCAAGTTATAGTATATATATCTATTTACATATAATTGTTCACAAATCGTCGAGAACAACCGAAAGGTATTTGAATAGTACAAAAATTTTGAGATTCAGTTTTACAGACTTTGCTTATCGTGTCGGAAATGTTAATCATACAAAGATTAAGTTTAAATTTAGTCAGAAATTTCGGGGTCATCACAAAGACAAAATAGACGGTTATTCGGTTACAAAGCATCACGTGAAGCGCACATGGTCGAAGACTCCAAGATTCAACGTGTGAAACAATAAGAAAGAATTTAGATGTCAAACATTATACTAGTAAGCAATAAAAATACAACCTATAATATTAATGGATCTTAATATCAATGAATTTAGATGGTACAAGTGTACAACCAGAGTATATATAGTGACCGTTTCTGAATCTAAAATACATTGATAAGGTTAAATTAGATACATGTTACCAGTATCATACTTACAACAAAGAACTATAATTCATAACTGAACATATAAAATAACTTAAATCCAAACAAGCACAAGTATCAAATACAAAAAAAAAAAAAAAAAAAAAAAAAAAAAAAAAAAAATATATATATATATATATATATATATATATATATATATATATATAAATATAAAATAAAAAAAAATAAATGAAATGAATTACACATCCCTATTGATCAAGGGGAATCCACTCTATTCGAAGATCGATTTCACCAGATTCAACATTTTGGAGTTTAAGTGTAACATTTTGTGTCACCTTTCCATTACTGATGTTCACAATGCTATCTTCTAAAAGTGCATTATCATGTGATTTTAGCCATTTGCCTATCTGCATATTGCCTAATATACCGGCATCCCCAAATGCCATTGCGGATGTTATCAGTGGCTGAATATCGATTTCTACTTCACCCATGATGTCATCAGCCGAGAATGTGTCATGATCAAACACTTGCTGCGCACATAAAAAGATGTAATCATTATAGGTAAATAACACATGATGAATAGATTAGAGGTGATAATTAAGAAAAAGCATTGTAACTTACTAGTTTAACGGGCTTATAATTCTGAGGAACAGAAAGCATAAGTTCTTCATTCCAAACTGGATTCAAGTTGCTATTTCGAACTGTTGTTTGGGCCTTCTAATACCATTACAATAGCCGGAAAAAAGAAAAAGAGACAGAAGAATATTAGTCATTTTCTAAAATACATTATTAACTGTTTAAGAGATCATGAAAAGCAATGTAGGGTGCTTGGATTTGCATTTGAAACTAAATATATTACTCCGTACTACTCCGTAGTCAATAAAAACAATTTAAGTTTAGTTAGAGAGGTTATAATTATTTGTTTATTTAGAGGTCAAAATCAGATACAGTTTCATACTAGCTCCAACGAATAAAAAATCATGTTAGTGGATTTTATAATCTTAAAAGTTACAGTGAACAATAAAAAATACAAATCTACCATTAGACCTTTAAATTAAAAAAAAAAAAAAAAAATATATCTTTAAAGCAAGTGAAATAAAATTAAACCTTTACAATCTTTTAAATCGAAGTAGATAATAAAATGAAACAAATTTCTTCTAATACTTAATCATATCGATATCTGAACTTTAGGCATTAGGAAATTAGATATTAGATTAGATATAACCTTAAACTAACATCAAATATCGAAAAACCTATTTTGACCAATTATCTTTATTATGAAACAGAAGCGTCATACGTACTTGCAGCTATATTTGGTCACAATTCTAATCGCCTGCACCCTGTATTACTACAACTTTAAATAATGTTGCTTATCCAAAAATGATTTAATTACATTCAAAACACACATCCTTAATGTTATATGTACTTCGGTAAAAATAAGTCATGAGATATATAGTCATTTCCCAAACAAAATGTTCATCCCTAACAGCATCCCTATGCGAGAGGTCAGGAGTTCGACTCCGCTGGGCTACAACATTGCACTCAATGTTATCCCTGACCTGAAGTATCCACCCATGTCGCCTTTCGCTTAGTGCAGGGGCAGCGGGGAAGGGGGTTTTACCGGCCATGCCCTCGGATTGGTCCGGGTTTCCTCCAGGGCAGTAATTGGGGACGGGTTATGCAACTACGGGAGATGAACGCATGGGTGGTTTAGTCGCCCCTGGGTGATCCCACACTGATGCCCAAAAACAATATAAATCCAAAACCAACATCAAACAACTTTTTTTAATTTACTGTTTTTGTTTCCGTTTTCGTTTTTGTTCGAAGGTGGAAGTTAAACAAGTAGAAAGAAAGGGACTGGTCTGACCTGATGTCCTAATGTAAGAACCACATAAGGATCACTAGATAGCATGTCACGAACTGCAAGATTTGTGCCTTTTATCACCGTGATCTTCAATACTCCAATGAATTCCACCATGCCTTTCTGTGAACAGACTAAACATCAGTTGGGAAAAATTGACCAATCATAAATGGGTCAAAATTGCCACATTGGATATAAGCTAGTTGAATCCAATTCTGACATACAATTTCGCCAATAAACTTACAGTACTAGGTACACTGTCCATACTCTTTCTGGATAAACTTGCTTTTAGAGAGCTAGTACTGCTTGATAAGATTCTCAAACTAGGTTTCATGAAGTCTTGAAGCTTATATTTGGACCTGTGAAAAAAATACAATACTCATACTAAACGACCACGTACAAAATGGTTTAACGGGCTGTCTGGATTTTGTTTTGAAGTTGGTTATTTAATCATTTAAAGGCACATCAGTTTCATACCAGTTGTAAGCATCCAACTGTAAACATTGCTTACTACTTTTTTACCGAATTTAAAGACTTCTACTCCATTTGAAAAGGTGTTTCAAATATTTCATTAATTACCATTTTTAACCATCAGTTCAAATTTCTATAATAAATATATGAGCATTACAAGTTCATAAAACATAAGCACAGCCACAAATCATTTTATTCACGCCATTTGTATCATTTCTTCGTAAATTTTTTTATAAGACAATTACCATTAAATCAGGTGCACAATAGATAAATTCAAATGGATGTGAAATGTTGACGGTGATCAAGATATTAACAAAGACGGTTTAAAAAGTAAAACCAGTTTGATTAGTTTGAAAAATCAACTTTAGCAAATATGGACATCTGAAAATATGACATAATCATACACCTGATATAATTTGAACGGTGTTCTTGACTGGCATCAGGTCCAGGCTTTGAAATTCCTTTAGGAATATAAGCCTCGTATATAGAATTTGCAGATGCATTTCCTCCAACCTCAATCATTGCATCTATTTCAGCATCACTCCATGCATCCAATGTCACTGATAAAACCTGTTTAAGATCAATTAGCCTTCAAACGCACACTTAAAATCTTATCTGAAAAGGAGAAAAGTCAAACGGGTAGAACCGATTTCAGGTCACATATAGTTATTTTGTGATATGATATCCAATATGTTCCATCCAAACATTTAGATTCAATATTCTTTTTGTAATCATACATACATTATACATTATATATAATAAAAATTATGAGTAAAATGGTTTAATGGGGTCAGAAGATACAAAACCCTCAAGTTTCAACCCTACACTAAAATGACCTGCTTGACCCTTAAAAAGGTGTTATGTGGTACAACATCATTGAACCTATTATTCCTTTGTTTAATCAAGGGTGATCAATACATTTGATACCTAAACATAAACTAGTGTACCTCATATTTCTGACTAACAAGAATGAATGTTGGTATAATTGTATAAATACTTTAATAAGCATCACAAGGAAAACTATTACTGTATTTAATAAGGTGTGTTTACTTATGGTATATATTAGGGGAGATAAACTTAACAGAAGCTACCTTTGAAATATGAACACCGAGACTACGATGCACGCCACAACATTTTAAGCATATAAACACTCCAATGTTGGCAGACCTGAAAATCAAAATAAATTTCTTCTTTTACATCTAGGGAAAAAATGCAGATAGAGAAAATCAAATAATCCACAAGTATTCAGGTGACCTTAACAAATTTTTATCAAGTTTGTTTTTGACATTGGTAATAAAATCGGTACGTTGGTGACCACGGGACATAAAGTAGAGTGCGTTGGGGATCCGTACGATAAGCCCTTAATGCTCACGATGAATTGAAAAGAAAACTTACGGAAGCATAAAATGCAAGAAGAACATCATCTAATATACAATCAAGATGGATTGAAAGGTTTGATCCGAAAGAAGTAATTGTTGAATTTAAAGACCTTAGAGATTGTCCAGCTGAGTTATAATTTATGTGTTTCTTACTAGTTGTTTTGCGCTCCCTTTATTCGCTAACTGATAGTAGGTACAACAACATATATAAAGTACACTATATGCGTTGTTGGTTTCAGATTGTATTTCTTAGTCTTGAGTTTTATTATACCTCAACAAATAGTTTTGTTTATATTTAGAATAGATTTAACGTGATAATGATCTCGCCCGCCCTCAACTAAAACGTTCAAGTTCCGTCACAATACCTAATGGTGACATATAGCATAAATTGTAAAGATGGATCTATTTTAGTGATTTAATATTTTTCTTAAAGAAAGTCAATTACTCACAAACCGCACAATCAAAGTAATAGTTACACATTTGTCCATCCCAAAACTTGAACCCGGGACTTAATGATACGCCCAATCAATCACATCAAAAAGCCGTATCCAATAAAATCGTTTACCGGAAATAATAAATGTTTCTGGTCGTAAGACAGAACCGGACTTCATCAAAAGACATCGAAAGAACGGAAAGAAGGAAAGACGATGGTATAGCATAGCATCGGAAATATTCCGGCTAGCGTGACCAGATGACCGGATAGGAATACTTGGAGATTATTTAAGCAGTGTTACACATAAGCTCTTTAGCTTAGGGCATTCTATGCGCTGTCCGGTAGCCGGCAATAGCCCCAAAATATTTAGGCAGTGTGCACACGAGCGGAGCGTGTGTGCCACATCATCCCATCTATTCCGAAAACTTAGTTACACACACAAGTGGTACGTGTGCCATGATCAAACTCCGATCAAATTCAGATCTATTCAATCGGAATTCGTCGCTTTAGATATTAATTACACAATCTAATTGAGGAGATTAATCATTCAATTGTTTGAAACCCTCGCGAGTCCAGATTCCGATCGGGTTTGTACCGCTGCCCGGGAGTTAAAACAATTGATCAATTCCATTTTCCGTAATTTAGCACTTGAATCTATATCATCAGACTTTAGGTTCATTGTAGAACTTGAACCATTAACTTGATAAAGGCACCTTGATTTGAAGTATTGTTATCTAATCCATGGTAACCAATACTATAAACACAAAGTAGAAAAAAAGTATATTATATAGTAATGATATAATTAAGTTCTTACGCCCACTTAGGATCAGGTGCACCACAATCAGCACATTTCCGATTATCACGTTGCTGTAATAGTTCTTTTATGCGCCTGTTACCTACATAATAATTAAGATCAACAAATTGATACACAATAAGTACTAATTAAACCCATGGATCGGTAAGGATTAAGTGAATTGTTAATTACTGGAATGATTATAACTGATTACCAGAAGATTGTTTCCCAAGTGAAGATGGTTGACTATTCATTCTTATTCAACAGCTTTATGTCTGCACACAAAATTCAATGAAATTAAATATGAATTTGTTGTTGCTGATCGATAAAATTAGAAAGATGAAAATGAAATCATTAGGAACGAATGGTACCTGATTGACTTTGCTGGATTCTGAGAACGTGACCCAGTTGCTATTTGCTGTTTTTGCAACCTTTCAAAAATGATAGTTTTAGTTCCAATGCTGTGAATTAGTATTTTCCAAATAATTAATAATTAATTTAATTTATCCCCTTTTTCTCAAAAGACAGATAAACTCTATAACTAAATGGAATTAGTTGTGATTTTTAACTATTTAGGTAGCCTATTTTTAACTATAGACTATAGACCGTAACACTTATTATATTTCACATTATTATGTCCTACCTGAAAGGACCCGTCATAATTCATCCGGACAGCCTATTTTTAACTATAGACTATAGACCGTAAGACTTATTATATTTCACATTATTACGTCCTACCTGAAAGGACCCGTCCTAATCCATCCGGACGAACTCCATATCGATTATAAACGATTCACAACAGTTGATTACATCGCGAGGTACTTGACCTCTATATGATACATTTTACAAACATTGCATTCGTTTTTGAAAAGACAATCTTTCATTTCATTGAAAGTTGACGACATGCATACCATTTCATAATATATCTAACTATAATTGACTTAATAATAATCTTGATGAACTCAACGACTCGAATGCAACGTCTTTTGAAATATGCCATGAATGACTCCAAGTAATATCTTTAAAGTGAGCAAATGCACAGCGGAAGATTTCTTTCATACCTGAGAATAAACATGTTCTAAAGTGTCAACCAAAAGGTTGGTGAGTTCATTAGTTTAACATAAATAATCATTTCCATCATTTTAATAGACCACAAGAATTTCATTTTTCAGTTCTCATAAATACGTCCCATGTATAGAGACAAAAAAATCATTCATATGGATTGAACACTTGGTAACCGACATTCACAAAATGCATATAAGAATATCCCCATCATTCCGGGATCCTCCTTCGGACATGATATAAATTTTGAAGTACCAAAGCATCCGGTACTTTGGATGGGGCTTGTTGGGCCCGATAGATCTATCTTTAGAGTTCGCGTCAATTAGAGTTTCTGTTCCCTAATTCTTAGATTACCATACTTAATAAAAAGGGGCATATTCGATTTCGATAATTCAACCATATAATGTAGTTTCAATTACTTGTGTATATTCCGTAAAGCATTTATAAAAGCAGCGCATGTATTCTCAGTCCGAAAAATATATATAAAAAGGGAGTAATGAAAACTCACGCATGTAAATATTGTAAAACAGTTAATAAAGCATTTGCATGTATTCTCAGCCCAAAAACGTAAAGAGTAAAAAGGGCAAATGAAACTCACATAATGTATTTTGTAGTAAAAATACATATGACTATATTGAACAATGCAGGGTTGGCCTCGGATTCACGAACCTATATCAAGTATATATATATATATATATATTAATATTTATACTTGTAATCGAACAACTAAATTTACATATAATTAGTGATATAATTGCTGTTTTAGTAAGTTATATATTTTTATCAATAAGTAATTTAAATATTTCTATTTTATGTACTTTAACTAAATAATTAGTATTTATTTTAAAACGTTAATATAGATATGTTATATGTATTAACTATAGTGTTATATAACTAAAAAAATCATTTGATAACATAATATAAATGATAATAAGTAAAAAGTTATATTATTTTATAATAATAATATTAGTAAATATACTTGATAATGATAATAATAATAATAATATTAATAATAATAAAAATTTTAATATGAAAACTACCTCAAAAGAAGCCTTAAAAAGAAAACTATCACGAACGGGACTCGAACCCAAGACCTCTCGTTCACCCACAAAACACCTTAACCATTCTACCACAACTGTTTTTCTGTATTAAATTGCAACCCATGAATACATATCCCGTTATATCTGTCTTGGCCTACTACTACAACAGATTACGGCCCAATAATCAGATTATCTAAGTCCAACAGATTTCGGCCCAACAGTTGAACGGCCCAACAATTGTGAAATCACTTGATGATAAAAATAGAATAAATTGTGGAGGCCTAGTTTCGAACTCAGGACCTCTAGCTTAACCCCAACACATTGAACCATCGCTCCATTTATTATTTTCTGAAATAATACGTATACTAAAAACACTTAACTCGAATAGTTCTGTTTTCCTTTATCTTATTACGTAAAACTAAACCCACTTATCTCTTCATTATATCTGGTACCGTATATCATCACTATTAGCATCGTTTCTGTATCATCGTGTACCATCATCAACTTTCAATCATCATCATTGTGTGCATCATACAACGTAATCATCATCATCATCATTCTATTCGCTTATCTCATCATCCTCATAAACTCATAATCATCATCAACTTAATCACCCATCTTTCATAATCATGATCATCACCTATTTTAATCAATATTTTTTTTATTATCATCTCGCCATCCCTCTGTCTTTTATTGTTCACCTTATTCGATATTGTTAAACAGAAATATGTACATTTAACAACCCAATCTAAAAGTTGGCCCGTTTCTAAATCTAGCGGTTAAAAGAAAGAAAAAAAAATGCTATTTCTTGTAGTTTAAAAGGAATAAGATATAAAATGGCCTACTTGCTTTCTGTCCTTGTAGTCAACATGCATCCCACCACCTTGTTTAAATTAATTCATTTTGCTCCTAACCCATTCCTCTTTTGTCGGCCAATAGGGAAAAAAATAAGAAAAGAAATCACTCACCACGCTCTTATTTGATTATTAGAAAACGATTTGATTTATCTTCATAAAATAATAAAAGTTGGGGCTATAAATAAAGGCTGTAGGGGCTATTGTTGTTCGCAGAAAGAAACAGAAAAACAACAAAAATAAAGATGCAGTTTTATAGATGATATTCGATGATAGTTCTTGGTTCGGACAAAAAGTAGAAAAAAGAAGATTAACAGCAGTTAAAGTTTGCTATAACAGCTCATGGTGACGTTTTGTTGGTGGTTCTGTTTGTGAAGGTTGCGAGTGATATAGTTTTTAATGGTGGATTGTGGGTGGTATCTTGTGATGTAAATGAAACAGACAACCGTTAGCAAGGTGTGTTCAAATGGGTATCGGTTTTGTGATTTTATGTATTGTAACCGATAGCAACAAGTATGTTTGATAATGGTTAATGAAGTTATCGATATTGATGGTTATGAGCAAGGTTAACAAGGTGGTGGAGATGATTGGTGATCAATAATGTTTGCAAGTGTTGGGTTATTTCGAGCAGTCCAACGAAAATGGTAGTAGTGGTGTGCCAAATGGTTTTCGATGGTATTGATGGTGGTTATTTGAGTGGTGGTCATAGCGGTGGTGCTCTCGGTGGTAGTAGGCAGTTTATAATATGATCAATATTCGTAATAGATATAGTTATGGTTATGATAATGTATATGTATATAAATGTATATTTATATAAGAGATATTAACTAAGAAACAAATGCACAATAATCTTCATTTTCGATCACTTATAATTGTGATTGTTAGTGTAACTTGAATGATATGCATAATAACAGAAATTGATGTGTAGTTATTTGGAACTAAGGATGTCGACAATGAATCCCAGCTTAGCAGATATATCAGAAAATAAAAGATAAATTGATGTGTAACTAATTTTGTCCTAATCCTTTATTTGGTTTTGATTTGCTAACAAATTAGGAGACATAGAATCAATCTAATACAGTTAGATAGTGAAATCAACAGATTCGTATTATTACTTCAAGTTTGTATGATTTATATAATTAATAATTAATATTAATAATTAAGAATCATATATATTAATAATAATAATAATAATAATAATAATAAAAATAATAAAAATGATTAATAAGGTTACTAATAATCATAAAAATGATAGTAATTATATTATTAATGTTAATAATAATAAAATGTATTATTTTCTAATAATAATATTGACTTTTAATATAATAATAATAATACGAATATTATATATATTAAATATTGTATTTATACATAATTTTAAGTAATAATATTCATAATACTGATATTACTATTAATATTTATTTTAATGAAAGTAATGGTAACATTATTAATTTAATAACTATATTTTTACTTGTGATTACATTTATTTCATATTACAATTTATAATTATGTAGTTCGTGAATCGTCGGGAATGGTTGGAGATTAAATGAATTCATGAAAATAGTTTACAAATTTTGAGACTCAACATTACAGACTTTGTTTATCGTATCGAAATCATATGAAGATTAAGTTTAAATTTGGTTAGAAATTCCCGGGTCGTCACACTACCTATTATGCATTATCATATACCTTAGTTCTATTAATGTATATGTTAATAATTAATACATACATATGTTACCTATTATGCATTATGATATACCTTAGTTCTATTAATGTATATGTTAATAGTTAATACATACATATGTTATGAGACTCTTGAATTAATATCATTAATCATCCTCTTATGTCCAGTTTATAACCATAATGATGAGTCTCATTTATTATCATAATGAAGTGCTCTCTTAATAAGTCTTGATGAGAGACTATTGAGATGTAACACCCCGTTTTCCCCGTATATGATATATAGGTGTATCGTGTATGTATGACTAGTGTATGAAGGGTTTGAGACGTGTTCGTGTGTTGGAATTCAAGTACGCGAGAAAGGGGCAGAAACCCGTTTTGGGTCGCGGCCCGACAGGGTGAGCCGCGGTGCGGCGTTTCAAGCAAATCAAGATCAGATGGCCTGTCAAATGGATCCCATACCACGTTTAATGTCGCGGCGAGAGGATATGGGGCCGCGGCGCGACGATACTGACGAGCTGGTACCGGATTTTGTAATTTTAAAAGGGAAGTGAGGGCATTTTGGTCTTTTTGCGTGTGTGCCAGATTGGGATCTTAAATCCCATACACTCATCTCATTTTATTCATTTCTTTTTCCTTTTTCTTCTCCATTTTCTCTCAAAACTTCAAAACCCCATTTGATTCAAAGTGAGATTTGGAAAGGAAGATTCGTGATTCGATCTTTGGCGTAAGAGACAACTTTGTTCTCCTCGTTCTTAGCTACAAGGTGATACTAGCGGTAAACTCTAACTCCGAATTTCATTTTCGTGTTCATCATCTAAATTTGGGGCTTTTGATTGTATGTTTATAAATGGAACCCCACTAGTTTTTAATGGAAGATAATAACTAAAGTTTGGGTTTATAAGTGATGAAGGCGGGTTTTGGGTTGGAAACCGATTTGGCCATGATTTAGGACTTGGAATTGGGTTTAATCACTAGGTTTGGTGATTATGAAAGTGTTGGAACCATTTTGGGTGTATTTGGTTGACTAATTTTGAAATGGGTCAAAATTAGGATTTAAGTGTCATTTTGGGCAAGATAGGTGTTTAACACCTATGATTCGGGTTTAATCGGTGTATTAGGACCATAATCACTTGTGTTTGTGATTATTGATTAGTTTGGGCGTGGTTTGTGCTTAGGAGTGCATTTGGGTCAAAATTGCACTAAGTGTTAGTTGGGTTGGTTTGAAAGTCCACCCTAACTGTGGTTTGTATTGTGGTAATGGAATAGGTACGTTCCATTGACGTGTTGCGGATTTGTTCGGTTGCATTCATCAAGACGAAAAGGTAAGTGTTAATATCCTATGTGCATATGTATGTGTACGATGGGTGCGGATCGGGTGAAGTGGTTCTCGGTTATAGAGCCCACTTCACATATAGGTGGATTCGATGGACTTGTGTATAGGTCCAATTAGCACGGTTGTGCGTTTTAGTTGACCGCTTTGGCGAGGTGCACACTTTGTGTGTACGGTATCACATGGTCTTGTGATGTGGATAATCCCGATGGCGTGGGATTTGGTATTTGAGATGCGGTCGAGTAACCCCGATGGTGTGGATTTGTATAATCCCGATGGCGTGGGTTTGATGTGAGAAGTGAGTCACGTGTGGATGCGGATTCACGATGACGCGTGTAGTTTCGGTCATCTTATTGAGGTAGTGATCTCGTGTGGTTGCGAATTACTAAGGCTGGTGTAGTTCGGCCAACCTCGATGTTGTTGTGTTATTGAAGATAGTAGTCTCGTGTGGATGCGGATTTACTAAGGCTCGTTTAGTTCGGCCAATCTTCATTTTGATATTTGGTAGTTGGTTTTGGTATTGGGTTAAGGGGTTAACCTTAGACGTTATATATATATATATATATATATATATATATATATATATATATATATATATATATATATATATATATATATATATATATATATATATATATATATATATATATATATATATATATATAGTCGTATTGTTGTGTTGTAGCTAACCCTCCGGGTGTAGCTTATCGGCGTGGTACATATCGTCGTTGGTGTACTTACCTTGTTGTTATTGTTAGCTTGTAGTATAGTAATTGTACGGTATGCTTAGATTAGCTTGTCTTTATGCTTGGATGCTCCGGTATGTGCTATTTGTTTATTATTGTGTGGCGTGTCCATTTTATGCATATATATGTATGTAGTATATTCTCACTCACTAAGCGTTAGCTTACCCTCTCGTTGTTTACATTTTTATAGATTTGCATGGAGGCGGTGGCACGGGTAAGCGTGAGAACTAGTGGACTCGCGTAGGTTGCTTTAGAAGATGTGCTTTTGTATTGATTAGGATTGGGTAGCGTATCCCCAATCACCATGCTCGGTTTTGTTGGAAATTAAAATAGTCGGGTCGTGTTTGCCCATTCGGATATTTAAACTATGTATTAAATGTTTTAAAAGTTTATTGAACTTATTATTCGTGTTAATGATGTTTTGGAAACATAATTGGGACCTAAATATTAATGTATTAAAGAAAAAAAATTTACGGGCCGGTTTAAATACGGGTTGGGTTGTTACAAGTGGTATCAGAGCATGGTCTAAGGGATTTAGGTGACTTGAGATAGGTGCCTAGACTTAGACTTTTGTGTGTGCTTATTTGTTGCGGGACTTGTAGGAGTACGGGTCGAAATGAGAAATGTGGTTAGTGCCTTCATTTGTAGGTGGACTAACGGTCATATTAATATGTGGATATTATTTATATACTATTGTGTTGTGTTTGTATTTACATTTGCATCGCGAATATCATCGAGCAAGATAGTCATTGTACTAACGAGTTAATACGGCGTGTGTGCATAATAAGGACTTGCAAACCTTATTACGGGTGAAAATTGTAGTGACCCGAACTTTTTCATGTTTATATATATTAATTGAGATTGATATTTACATGATTAAATGTTTCCAACATGTTAAGCAATCAAACTTGTTAAGACTTGATTAATTGAAATATGTTTCATATAGACAATTGACCACCCAAGTTGACCGGTGATTCACGAACGTTAAAACTTGTAAAAACTATATGATGACATATATATGGATATATATATAGTTAACATGATACTATGATAAGTAAATATATCATTAAGTATATTAACAATGAACTACATATGTAAAAACAAGACTACTAACTTAATGATTTTTAAACGAGACATATATGTAACGATTATCGTTGTAAAGACATTTAATGTATATATATCATATTAAGAGATATTCATACATGATAATATCATGATAATATAATAATTTAAAATCTCATTTTATATTATAAACATTGGGTTAACAACATTTAACAAGATCGTTAACCTAAAGGTTTCAAAACAACACTTACATGTAACGACTAACGATGACTTAACGACTCAGTTAAAATGTATATACATGTAGTGTTTTAATATGTATTTATACACTTTTTAAAGACTTCAATACACTTATCAAAATACTTCTACTTAACAAAAATGCTTACAATTACATCCTCGTTCAGTTTCATCAACAATTCTACTCGTATGCACCCGTATTCGTACTCGTACAATACACAGCTTTTAGATGTATGTACTATTGGTATATACACTCCAATGATCAGCTCTTAGCAGCCCATGTGAGTCACCTAACACATGTGGGAACCATCATTTGGCAACTAGCATGAAATATCTCATAAAATTACAAAAATATGAGTAATCATTCATGACTTATTTACATGAAAACAAAATTACATATCCTTTATATCTAATCCATACACCAACGACCAAAAACACCTACAAACACTTTAATTCTTCAATTTTCTTCATCTAATTGATCTCTCTCAAGTTCTATCTTCAAGTTCTAAGTGTTCTTCATAAATTCCAAAAGTTCTAGTTTCATAAAATCAAGAATACTTTCAAGTTTGCTAGCTCACTTTCAATCTTGTAAGGTGATCATCCAACCTCAAGAAATCTTTGTTTCTTACAGTAGGTTATCATTCTAATACAAGGTAATAATCATATTCAAACTTTGCTTCAATTTCTATAACTATAACAATCTTATTTCAAGTGATGATCTTACTTGAACTTGTTTTCGTGTCATGATTCTGCTTCAAGAACTTCGAGCCATCCAAGGATCCGTTGAAGCTAGATCCATTTTTCTCTTTTCCAGTAGGTTTATCAAAGGAACTTAAGGTAGTAATGATGTTCATAACATCATTCAATTCATATATATAAAGCTATCTTATTCGAAGGTTTAAACTTGTAATCACTAGAACATAGTTTAGTTAATTCTAAACTTGTTCGCAAACAAAAGTTAATCCTTCTAACTTGACTTTTAAAATCAACTAAACACATGTTCTATATCTATATGATATGCTAACTTAATGATTTAAAACCTGGAAACACGAAAAACACCGTAAAACCGGATTTACGCCGTCGTAGTAACACCGCGGGCTGTTTTGGGTTAGTTAATTAAAAACTATGATAAAATTTGATTTAAAAGTTGTTATTCTGAGAAAATGATTTTTATTATGAACATGAAACTATATCCAAAAATTATGGTTAAACTCAAAGTGGAAGTATGTTTTCTAAAATGGTCATCTAGACGTCGTTCTTTCGACTGAAATGACTACCTTTACAAAAATGACTTGTAACTTATTTTTCCGACTATAAACCTAAACTTTTTCTGTTTAGATTCATAAAATAGAGTTCAATATGAAACCATAGCAATTTGATTCACTCAAAACGGATTTAAAATAAAGAAGTTATGGGTAAAACAAGATTGGATAATTTTTCTCATTTTAGCTACGTGAAAATTGGTAACAAATCTATTCCAACCATAACTTAATCAACTTGTATTGTATATTATGTAATCTTGAGATACCATAGACACGTATACAATGTTTCGACCTATCATGTCGACACATCTATATATATTTCGGAACAACCATAGACACTCTATATGTGAATGTTGGAGTTAGCTATACAGGGTTGAGGTTGATTCCAAAATATATATAGTTTGAGTTGTGATGAATACTGAGATACGTATACACTGGGTCGTGGATTGATTCAAGATAATATTTATCGATTTATTTCTGTACATCTAACTGTGGACAACTAGTTGTAGGTTACTAACGAGGACAGCTGACTTAATAAACTTAAAACATCAAAATATATTAAAAGTGTTGCAAATATATTTTGAACATACTTTGATATATATGTATATATTGTTATAGGTTCGTGAATCAACCAGTGACCAAGTCTTACTTCCCGACGAAGTAAAAATCTGTGAAAGTGAGTTATAGTCCCACTTTTAAAATCTAATATTTTTGGGATGAGAATACATGCAGGTTTTATAAATGATTTACAAAATAGACACAAGTACGTGAAACTACATTCTATGGTTGAATTATCGAAATCGAATATGCCCCTTTTTATTAAGTCTGGTAATCTAAGAATTAGGGAACAGACACCCTAATTGACGCGAATCCTAAAGATAGATATATTGGGCTTAACAAACCCCATCCAAAGTACCGGATGCTTTAGTACTTCGAAATTTATATCATATCCGAAGGGTGTCCCGGAATGATGGGGATATTCTTATATATGCATCTTGTTAATGACGGTTACCAGGTGTTCACCATATGAATGATTTTTATCTCTATGTATGGGATGTGTATTGAAATATGAAATCTTGTGGTCTATTATTATGATTTGATATATATAGGTTAAACCTATAACTCACCAACATTTTTGTTGACGTTTTAAGCATGTTTATTCTCAGGTGATTATTAAGAGCTTCCGCTGTCGCATACTTAAATAAGGACGAGATTTGGAGTCCATGCTTGTATGATATTGTGTAAAAACTGCATTCAAGAAACTTATTTTGTTGTAACATATTTGTATTGTAAACCATTATGTAATGGTCGTGTGTAAACAGGATATTTTAGATTATCATTATTTGATAATCTACGTAAAGCTTTTTAAAACCTTTATCTATGAAATAAAGGTTATGGTTTGTTTTAAAAATGAATGCAGTCTTTGAAAAACGTCTCATATAGAGGTCAAAACCTCGCAACGAAATCAATTAATATGGAACGTTTTTAATCAATAAGAACGGGACATTTCAGTTGGTATCCGAGCGTTGGTCTTAGAGAACCAGAATTTTGCATTAGTGTGTCTTATCGAGTTTGTTAGGATGCATTAGTGAGTCTGGACTTCGACCGTGTTTACTTGAAAAATGATTGCTTAACAAATTTTGTTGGAAACTATATATTTTTAACATGTGAATATTATGTGATATATTAATCTCTTAACGCGTTTGATATTATGTGATAGATGTCTACCTCTAGAACAAGTCCCATTGACTCACCTAATAATAATGAAGAGTCAAATGTAAATTGGAATGATTCGTGGACTGATTCACAAGTTCCCGAAGAGGAACCGGAAGAAGAGTCGGAACCGGAAGAAGAATCGGAACCGGAAGAAGAATCGGAACCGGATGAAGAAGTAGAACCGGTGGGGGAAATAATAAAACGGTTAAGTAAAAGAAAATCCTCAACCAACCGACCAAGGTTAATTATGGTCAATGGTGTTTCCGCCAAGGAAGCAAAATATTGGGAGGATTACCAATTCTCCGATGAATCGGATTCCGACGAGAATTCCGATGATGTTATAGAAATTACCCCAACTGAATTTAAAAAGGCAAAAGAAAATAATAAGGGAAAGGGCATAAAAATAGAGAAATCTAATTCCAACCCCGATGAACTTTATATGTATCGTCAACCCCCGAAGTCCTTAAGTTGTAACAATGACCCGGGAACCTCTAAACCACCAGGTTTTTCTAAACCGTTGTGGAAAACGACAGTTAGTATTAGGGGAACATCATATATCCCTAGAAACTTGACAAAACGAACCAAAACCGAAGAAGAAGAAACGAGCGAGTCGGAATAAGATAGTTGTATTCGTGTGGTGTAATATATGTAATATAGTGTTCTTATGCTTTATGATATATGTAAAAATTGCTTGTATTAATAAGTATTTTTTTTATGAATCTAACTCTTGTCTATTTTACAGTTTAAAAACACAAAATGGATAGACAACCCAATATTTTAAGAGACCTACCCGGAGACATGATTGATGAAATCTTGTCTAGAGTCTGCCAGAATTCCTCGGCACAACTATTTAAGGCGAGATCAGTTTGTAAGACATTCGAAGAACGTTCCAAGAATGTCTTGGTTTATAAGAGACTTTCGTTTGAAAGATGGGGGATATCACATTGGGAAACCCATAAGTTACGATGTGTTTACTTTGACGCATATATTGCGGGGAACCCAAATGCTATTTTACGCAACGGGTTAAGAAATTATTTTGACTCAATGTATCCGAATATAGGACTTCATGATTTAGAAAAAGCGGCTAACATGCAACATAAAGAAGCATGTTATGCTTACGGATTAGTAATGTTCGCTTCTCACCAAAGTGAGAACAAGAACATCGGGCTACAACTATTAAACAAAACGTTTCCACAAGTGACGGAGTCGGTAATTGGGGTAAGAAATGAGGTTTTTAGATTATTACGGGACTGTTGGACATTACGTAACCCTCGTCCCTTTGACGACGTTACAACACGCTGTCTTATCAACGGCCATAACAGTTATGTTCCACAAGACCAAGGATGGGAAGTAGTCCTAGTAAAACCAGAATGCATGACTTGTTTCTGGACGTATGAATTACGTGTCTTTATTGCCTTTGCTGAACGACTTGTGTACTAGCTAGAATTATCTTCACAACTATCTTGTATCAAAGTTATTGTGTGCTATATTTCATGCTTTATGTAAAATAAGCGGTATTGTAAGTTTGTAAAATATTGTATAAAAGTTTGAACGCGAAATATTATTATAATCAGTTTTTCATATAGAATTGTAGTAGTTGAATTGTATATTAGCTACTAAGTATGAACTTAACGGGTAGGTACTACCCGAATTTAAACTTATAAAACGCTAATACGAAGAAAAAGCTTTTATAAATGAGTTCATATTATGCTACGAAATACTATTAACTACTCTTAATATTCTGTATGATTAACTTGTTCCATTTGACTATTTTGAAGGAAATGGCACCGACTACTCGACACACCGTGAATATGAATGAAGAGGAATTTCGTACTTTTCTTGCTTCAAACATAGCCGCAGTACAGGCTGCGCTACATATCAACAATAACCTTGGATCTGGCAGTACAGGAAATCGTGTAGGATACACCTACAAAGAATTCACTGCCTGCAAACCTTTGGAATTTGATGGAACCGAAGGACCGATCGGATTGAAACGGTGGACCGAGAAGGTCGAATCGGTGTTTGCCATAAGTAAGTGTACTGAAGCGGACAAAGTGAAGTACGCTACGCATACCTTCACAGGTTCTGCGTTAACATGGTGGAATACCTATCTAGAGCAAGTGGGACAAGATGATGCGTATGCACTACCGTGGTCAGCATTCAAGCACTTGATGAACGAGAAGTACCGTCCCAGAACCGAGGTCAATAAGCTCAAGACAGAACTTAGAGGGTTACGAACCCAAGGATTTGATATTACCACGTACGAAAGACGATTCACAGAATTGTGCCTATTGTGTCCGGGAGCATTCGAAGATGAGGAAGAGAAGATCGACGCGTTTGTGAAAGGATTACCGGAAAGAATCCAAGAAGATATAAGTTCACACGAGCCCGCCTCTATACAACAGGCATGTAGAATGGCTCACAAACTAGTGAACCAGATTGAAGAAAGAATTAAAGAACAGACTGTTGAAGAGGCCAATGTGAAGCAAGTCAAAAGAAAGTGGGAGGAAAACGGTGATAAGAATCACCAATACAACAACAACAGCAATTACAACAATAATCGCAACAATTATCCCAACAATCGCAACATCAATCGCAACTACAACAAACGGCCCAACAACAACAACAACAACAACAACAACAGCAACTACAACAATCATCCCAACAACAATAATAACCGCAATAACAACAACAATCAGAAGCAGCTATGCCAAAGGTGTGAAAAGTATCACTCGGGGTTCTGCACCAAATTTTGCAACAAGTGTAAAAGAAATGGTCATAGTGCGGTGAAGTGTGAGGTCTACGGACCAGGGGTTAATAGAACGAAAGGAACAAATGGTGTCGGAACGAGTAATGGCGGAGCAATTAGTGTCGGAGCAAGTTATGCCAATGTAGTTTGTTATAAATGTGAAAAACCGGGCCACATTATTAGAAATTGCCCGAACCAGGAGAACACGAATGGACAAGGCCGCGGAAGAGTTTTCAATATTAATGCGGCAGAGGCACAGGAAGACCCGGAGCTTGTTACGGGTACGTTTCTTATTGACAATAAATCTGCTTACGTTTTATTTGATTCGGGTGCGGATAGAAGCTATATGAGTAGAGATTTTTGTGCTAAATTAAGTTGTCCATTGACGCCTTTGGATAGTAAATTTTTACTCGAATTAGCAAATGGTAAATTAATTTCAGCAGATAATATATGTCGGAATCGAGAAATTAAACTGGTTAGCGAAACATTTAAGATTGAATTGATACCAGTAGAGTTAGGGAGTTTTGATGTGATAATCGGTATCGACTGGTTGAAAGAAGTGAAAGCAGAGATCGTCTGTTACAAAAATGCAATTCGCATTATACGAGAAAAAGGAAAACCCTTAATGGTGTACGGAGAAAAGGGCAACACGAAGCTACATCTTATTAGTAATTTGAAGGCATAAAAACTAATAAGAAAAGGTTGCTATGCTGTTCTAGCACACGTCGAGAAAGTACAAACTGAAGAAAAGAGCATCAATGATGTTCCCATTGCAAAAGAATTTCCCGATGTATTTCCGAAAGAATTACCGGGATTACCCCCACATCGATCCGTTGAATTTCAAATAGATCTTGTACCAGGAGCTGCACCAATAGCTCGTGCTCCTTACAGACTCGCACCCAGCGAGATGAAAGAACTGCAAAGCCAATTACAAGAACTTTTAGAGCGTGGTTTCATTCGACCAAGCACATCACCGTGGGGAGCTCCTGTTTTGTTTGTCAAGAAGAAAGATGGTACATTCAGGTTGTGTATCGACTACCGAGAGTTGAACAAACTTACCATCAAGAACCGCTACCCACTACCGAGAATCGACGACTTATTTGATCAACTACAAGGCTCGTCTGTTTATTCAAAGATTGACTTACGTTCCGGGTATCATCAAATGCGGGTGAAAGAAGATGATATTCCAAAGACTGCTTTCAGAACGCGTTACGGTCATTACGAATTTATGGTCATGCCGTTTGGTTTAACTAATGCACCAGCTGTGTTCATGGACCTTATGAACCGAGTGTGTGGACCATACCTTGACAAGTTTGTCATTGTTTTCATTGATGACATACTTATTTACTCAAAGAATGACCAAGAACACGGTGAACATTTGAGAAAGGTGTTAGAAGTATTGAGGAAGGAAGAATTGTACGCTAAGTTTTCAAAGTATGCATTTTGGTTGGAAGAAGTTCAATTCCTCGGTCACATAGTGAACAAAGAAGGTATAAAGGTGGATCCGGCAAAGATAGAAACTGTTGAAAAGTGGGAAACCCCGAAAACTCCGAAACACATACGCCAGTTTTTAGGACTAGCTGGTTACTACAGAAGGTTCATCCAAGACTTTTCCAGAATAGCAAAACCCTTGACTGCATTAACGCATAAAGGGAAGAAATTTGAATGGAATGATGAACAAGAGAAAGCGTTTCAGTTATTGAAGAAAAAGCTAACTACGGCACGTATATTGTCATTGCCTGAAGGGAATGATGATTTTGTGATTTATTGTGACGCATCAAAGCAAGGTCTCGGTTGTGTATTAATGCAACGAACGAAGGTGATTTCTTATGCGTCTAGACAATTGAAGATTCACGAACAAAATTATACGACGCATGATTTGGAATTAGGCGCGGTTGTTTTTGCATTAAAGACTTGGAGGCACTACTTATATGGGGTCAAAAGTATTATATATACCGACCATAAAAGTCTTCAACACATATTTAATCAGAAACAACTGAATATGAGGCAGCGTAGGTGGATTGAATTATTGAATGATTACGACTTTGAGATTCGTTACCACCCGGGGAAGGCAAATGTGGTAGCCGATGCCTTGAGCAGGAAGGACAGAGAACCCATTCGAGTAAAATCTATGAATATAATGATTCATAATAACCTTACTACTCAAATAAAGGAGGCGCAACAAGGAGTTTTAAAAGAGGGAAATTTAAAGGATGAAATACCCAAAGGATCGGAGAAGCATCTTAATATTCAGGAAGACGGAACCCGGTATAGGGCTGAAAGGATTTGGGTACCAAAATTTGGAGATATGAGAGAAATGGTACTTAGAGAAGCTCATAAAACCAGATACTCAATACATCCTGGAACGGGGAAGATGTACAAGGATCTCAAGAAACATTTTTGGTGGCCGGGTATGAAAGCCGATGTTGCTAAATACGTAGGAGAATGTTTGACGTGTTCTAAGGTCAAAGCTGAGCATCAGAAACCATCAGGTCTACTTCAACAACCCGAAATCCCAGAATGGAAATGGGAAAACATTACCATGGATTTCATCACTAAATTACCAAGGACTGCAAGTGGTTTTGATACTATTTGGGTAATAGTTGATCGTCTCACCAAATCAGCACACTTCCTGCCAATAAGAGAAGATGACAAGATGGAGAAGTTAGCACGACTGTATTTGAAGGAAGTCGTCTCCAGACATGGAATACCAATCTCTATTATCTCTGATAGGGATGGCAGATTTATTTCTAGATTCTGGCAGACATTACAGCAAGCATTAGGAACTCGTCTAGACATGAGTACTGCCTATCATCCACAAACTGATCGGCAGAGCGAAAGGATGATACAAACGCTTGAAGACATGCTACGAGCATGTGTTATTGATTTTGGAAACAGTTGGGATCGACATCTACCGTTAGCAGAATTTTCCTACAACAACAGCTACCATTCAAGCATTGAGATGGCGCCGTTTGAAGCACTTTATGGTAGAAAGTGCAGGTCTTCGATTTGTTGGAGTGAAGTGGGGGATAGACAGATTACGGGTCCGGAGATTATACAAGAAACTACCGAGAAGATCATCTAAATTCAACAACGGTTGAAAACCGCCCAAAGTCGACAAAAGAGCTACGCTGACATTAAAAGAAAAGATATAGAATTTGAAATTAGAGAGATGGTCATGCTTAAAGTTGCACCTTGGAAAGGCGTTGTTCGATTTGGTAAACGAGGGAAATTAAATCCAAGGTATATTGGACCATTCAAGATTATTGATCGTGTCGGACCAGTAGCTTACCGACTTGAGTTACCTCAACAACTCGCGGCTGTACATAACACTTTCCACGTCTCGAATTTGAAGAAATGTTTTGCTAAAGAAGATCTCACTATTCCGTTAGATGAAATCCAAATCAACGAAAAACTTCAATTCATCGAAGAACCCGTGGAAATAATGGATCGTGAGGTTAAAAGACTTAAGCAAAACAAGATACCAATTGTTAAGGTTCGATGGAATGCTCGTAGAGGACCCGAGTTCACCTGGGAGCATGAAGATCAGATGAAGAAGAAATACCCGCATCTATTTCCAGAAGATTCGTCAACACCTTCAACAGCTTAAAATTTCGGGACAAAATTTATTTAACGGGTAGGTACTGTAGTGACCCGAACTTTTCCATGTTTATATATATTAATTGAGATTGATATTTACATGATTAAATGTTTCCAACATGTTAAGCAATCAAACTTGTTAAGACTTGATTAATTGAAATATGTTTCATATAGACAATTGACCACCCAAGTTGACCGGTGATTCACGAACGTTAAAACTTGTAAAAACTATATGATGACATATATATGGATATATATATAGTTAACATGATACTATGATAAGTAAATATATCATTAAGTATATTAACAATGAACTACATATGTAAAAACAAGACTACTAACTTAATGATTTTTAAACGAGACATATATGTAACGATTATCGTTGTAAAGACATTTAATGTATATATATCATATTAAGAGATATTCATACATGATAATATCATGATAATATAATAATTTAAAATCTCATTTGATATTATAAACATTGGGTTAACAACATTTAACAAGATCGTTAACCTAAAGGTTTCAAAACAACACTTACATGTAACGACTAACGATGACTTAACGACTCAGTTAAAATGTATATATATGTAGTGTTTTAATATGTATTTATACACTTTTTAAAGACTTCAATACACTTATCAAAATACTTCTACTTAACAAAAATGCTTACAATTACATCCTCGTTCAGTTTCATCAACAATTCTACTCGTATGAACCCGTATTCGTACTCGTACAATACACAGCTTTTAGATGTATGTACTATTGGTATATACACTCCAATGATCAGCTCTTAGCAGCCCATGTGAGTCACCTAACACATGTGGGTACCATCATTTGGCAACTAGCATGAAATATCTCATAAAATTACAAAAATATGAGTAATCATTCATGACTTATTTACATGAAAACAAAATTACATATCCTTTATATCTAATCCATACACCAACGACCAAAAACACCTACAAACACTTTCATTCTTCAATTTTCTTCATCTAATTGAACTCTCTCAAGTTCTATCTTCAAGTTCTAAGTGTTCTTCATAAATTCCAAAAGTTCTAGTTTCATAAAATCAAGAATACTTTCAAGTTTGCTAGCTCACTTTCAATCTTGTAAGGTGATCATCCAACCTCAAGAAATCTTTATTTCTTACAGTAGGTTATCATTCTAACACAAGGTAATAATCAGATTCAAACTTTGCTTCAATTTCTATAACTATAACAATCTTATTTCAAGTGATGATCTTACTTGAACTTGTTTTCGTGTCATGATTCTGCTTCAAGAACTTCGAGCCATCCAAGGATCCGTTGAAGCTAGATCCATTTTTCTCTTTTACAGTAGGTTTATCCAAGGAACTTAAGGTAGTAATGATGTTCATAACATCATTCGATTCATATATATAAAGCTATCTTATTCGAAGGTTTAAACTTGTAATCACTAGAACATAGTTTAGTTAATTCTAAACTTGTTCGCAAACAAAAGTTAATCCTTCTAACTTGACTTTTAAAATCAACTAAACACATGTTCTATATCTATATGATATGCTAACTTAATGATTTAAAACCTGGAAACACGAAAAACACCGTAAAACCGGATTTACGCCGTCGTAGTAACACCGCCGGCTGTTTTGGGTTAGTTAATTAAAAACTATGATAAACTTTGATTTAAAAGTTGTTATTCTGAGAAAATGATTTTTATTATGAACATGAAACTATATCTAAAAATTATGGTTAAACTCAAAGTGGAAGTATGTTTTCTAAAATGGTCATCTAGACGTCGTTCTTTCGACTGAAATGACTACCTTTACAAAAATGACTTGTAACTTATTTTTCCGACTATAAACCTATACTTTTTCTGTTTAGATTCATAAAATAGAGTTCAATATGAAACCATAGCAATTTGATTCACTCAAAACGGATTTAAAATGAAGAAGTTATGGGTAAAACAAGATTGGATAATTTTTCTCATTTTAGCTACGTGAAAATTGGTAACAAATCTATTCCAACCATAACTTAATCAACTTGTATTGTATATTATGTAATCTTGAGATACCATAGACACGTATACAATGTTTCGACCTATCATGTCGACACATCTATATATATTTCGGAACAACCATAGACACTCTATATGTGAATGTTGGAGTTAGCTTACAGGGTTGAGGTTGATTCCAAAATATATATAGTTTGAGTTGTGATGAATACTGAGATACGTATACACTGGGTCGTGGATTGATTCGAAATAATATTTATCGATTTATTTCTGTACATCTAACTGTGGACAACTAGTTGTAGGTTACTAACGAGGACAGCTGACTTAATAAACTTAAAACATCAAAATATATTAAAAGTGTTGCAAATATATTTTGAACATACTTTGATATATATGTATATATTGTTATAGGTTCGTGAATCAACCAGTGGCCAAGTCTTACTTCCCGACGAAGTAAAAATCTGTGAAAGTGAGTTATAGTCCCACTTTTAAAATCTAATATTTTTGGGATGAGAATACATGCAGGTTTTATAAATGATTTACAAAATAGACACAAGTACGTGAAACTACATTCTATGGTTGAATTATCAAAATTGAATATGCCCCTTTTTATTAAGTCTGGTAATCTAAGAATTAGGGAACATACACCCTAATTGACGCGAATCCTAAAGATAGATCTATTGGGCTTAATAAACCCCATCCAAAGTACCGGATGCTTTAGTACTTCGAAATTTATATCATATCCGAAGGGTGTCCCGGAATGATGGGGATATTCTTATATATGCATCTTGTGAATGTCGGTTACCAGGTGTTCACCATATGAATGATTTTTATCTCTATGTATGGGATGTGTATTGAAATATGAAATCTTGTGGTCTATTATTATGATTTGATATATATAGGTTAAACCTATAACTCACCAACATTTTTTTTGACGTTTTAAGCATGTTTATTCTCAGGTGATTATTAAGAGCTTCCGCTGTCGCATACTTAAATAAGGACGAGATTTGGAGTCCATGCTTGTATGATATTGTGTAAAAACTGCATTCAAGAAACTTATTTTGTTGTAACATATTTGTATTGTAAACCATTATGTAATGGTCGTGTGTAAACAGGATATTTTAGATTATCATTATTTGATAATCTACGTAAAGCTTTTTAAAACCTTTACCTATGAAATAAAGGTTATGGTTTGTTTTAAAAATGAATGCAGTCTTTGAAAAACGTCTCATATAGAGGTCAAAACCTCGCAACGAAATCAATTAATATGGAACGTTTTTAATCAATAAGAACGGGACATTTCACAAATCGTGTCTAAGAAGTGATGTACGACGAGTGTTTAGCAAGATGGGGCAGTGTTGTGCGTGTGATTTTATACATTCGTGGACTAATCGTTTTGAATTCTTTAGAATGACGACGCGAAACAAGATCGAGACGGACGACGTGAAGTTTAACACTAGAGTTGCAGCTGCCGTGGCGGAGCAAATGGGCGTGTTTCGAGAAGAAATGGATAGGAAGTATTCCGAATTTCAGAGTAGTAATGAAATGGAGCGTCTTCTTAAAAGCTTCATGAGGACTAAACCCCCGATGTACGACGGGAAACCGGATCCTTTGGTAAGCACAACATGGATCTCGGATGTCGAAGGGTGTTTTCACACTATTGAATGCCCTCCCGAGAAGATGACAAGACTCGCTACTAGCTTGTTGCGGGGTAGGGCGAAGGATTGGTTGGATGGTAAGATTGATCTTGTCGGTGGAGAAGCGTTTATGGGGTTATCGTGGGATGATTTTAAGAAGGAATTCTTCGAGGAATTTCGGACTTCAGCCGATTTGTCAGAATTACGTAATGAGTTGCAAAATTTGCAACAGGGTTCTATGAATTTGAATACTCTCAAGACGACCTTTATGGCGAAGGCTCGTTTTTGCCCGGAGCATATGGGGAATGATCGTTTGTGGATGGAAGATTTCTATCTGACTTTGAATGATGACTTGAAGAATAAAATTAGTCGGGGTTACGCGAAGTCGTTTGCGGAGTTATTCGCGTGGCTAGGGGTTTCGAGTCGTATTCGCGATCGAAGATTGGCGAACCTTCAAGTGAGAGAAGGGTTGTTTCGTATGGTGCTCCAAGTAAGAGAACTAAGGGCGCAAGTGTGAGCACGGGTGGTATACGGACGAGTATATCGGATTCTAGTGCATCTAGGTGTTACAATTGTGGCGTGAGGGGTCACAAGTCTTGGGAATGTTCAGTGCCAAAGGGTGATGGTAAGGTGTGCTTCAATTGCCAAGAAGAAGGACATCGTAAGTCGGAGTGTCCCGAGTTAGCGAGGACGAGTGTGGCAAAGAGACGTTAAGGTACGTTTCGTTTCAATAAATATGTCCTTTGATTATTTATTTATGTGCCGATGTGTACGGGTTTGTTAATTGCATTGTGTTGTGCATATTGTTGTTATGGGTGACATTCCTAATGGGATTACCCTACGGTGGCGTTTTGATTAATGGGCGAAGGGTGTAAGACTTGGTGCAACCAAGCATTCCTTAGAGTTGGGAAATGTTTCTACCAAGCCATGAGTATGAGCTTTGGTGTTCGGTCGTTAAGCGCGTGTCTGCTTTCGTGTTGAAGTTGATGAACCATGAGGTTCGACGGGCGGATAAAACCCCAAAGATCGAGTGTTTGATCTCGATGTGTGTTGGTAATGGAGTCTATGTGACGTGATGTTAGGTGCCTCTTTCATACCTACTAGCGTAGTATTCGACTCCGATGGTGTTGCGGTTACATTATACTTAGGGTACCGGAGAGAAACCCTTAGGTACATGAGTGACTAGGTGGAAATTTGACAAGCTATAGCAATTGGATGATTACGAGTGTAAAGTTTGTGTAATTGTGGTGAACTCTTCGTTCGAAGTGTTTAAGGATTGGTTAAAATCCTTCGTGTGCTCAAGGTTGGAGCAAGACATGGTGATGGGTCGTGTGAACCCAATTGTTAGTAGAGTCTACCTTTGGTAGCATTGTACGGGTATACAAGATGCGGTTATGGAACGTAGTTCCAAGTGGGGGAATTACACTCCCACACAAGGAGGTTTTAGTGTGAGATTTCGGATGATGCTCTTAGTATATATGGAACTTGTGATGGGACCTAGATTTGGTCGATTTGTGGTAGAGTGCAATTTCGGTTAATTTGTACTTATGATTTTGGATTTTAATTATCACCGAGGTGGTAATGTGGTGAATCTCGTTGAGAGATAATGGGCGTGTTTGACGAGCAAGGTGAAATCCCTCGGTTAAGGGATGTGTGTGTCGGATTCTCTTTTAGAGAATTATTGTTTTGTACCTATGCGCGATATAGGTGGTTCTTGCTCGATGGTGTTGGCGTTGTGTATGCGTACGTATGATGGTGGTTAGTGGTATCCGTTAGGATTCATTATGGTGTAGCAGTGCGCGATGTTACACTTCTCGTTGTGATCGAGGCCAAAAGAGCGTGTGTTGATGGTTAGTGTAGTCCGTTAGGATTCACTATGGTGTAGCAGTGCGCGATGTTACACTACTCGTCGTATGAGGCCAAAAGAGCGTGGGTGATTGGTGGGTTATGGCCGTGACTCGGTCCGCTAACTTCATCATGGGTATAGTGTTATATCGGTATGGTATAACGTTATCGGGAAATGCGAGTACTGATGGGGAATGGGAGTACCATTCCTGCGTTGAGATTTGGGAGGTGGATCACGTGTGGATGAGGATTCATGATGACGCGTGTAGTTCGGTCATCTTATTGTGGAATTGAGTCTCGTGTAGTTCGGATTCACAATGACACGTGTGGATGCGGTCATTATATTGAGGAAGTGAGTCTCGTGTAGTTCGGATTCACATGACACGTGTGGATGCGGTCATTCTATTAGGATAGTGACTCTCGTGTAGTTCGGATTCATTAGGGCGCGTGTAGTTTGGCCAATCCCGATTGTTGTTGCGGTGGAGGTGGTGAGTCGCGTGTGGTGCAGATTCAGTAAGGCGCGTGTTGTGACAACCCGGAAATTTCCAATCAAATTTAAACTTTATCTTTATATTATTCCGACACGATAAGCAAAGTTTGTTAAGTTAAATCTCAAGAATTTTAAATTGTGTTCATACATTCATTATAACCTCGACCAAATTCAGACGATTCATGAACCGTTATATATAAATAAATATGTATATATATGTATATATATATTATAACTTGAGAATATTAATAAAGTATTAAACGTATAATACTTTACATGATCGTATTTGTTTCAATATGTTTATCGATGGAATTAGAAGATAATATCAAATTGTTGATTTATCAGATACATTATGATATGATTACGGGTCTATGTTATGAGGTCCACTGTGATTTAAGAAATCTATTCTTTTTGACAACATTCGGAAAATGGTAAAGTGATTTATAAGTAAGAACGTGAAGTGTAAATAACTTAGATGTTGGATATCGACAAGTTAAGTAACTCGACATTTTTCATTAAGATGATTTCATACGTTTATTTAACCTTTGAACTTTATCCCAGGCTTCACCAACAAACTGTAATTTAAAAACTTGAAACCTATTATGAATATATATGATTCTACTTTTTTAAAACATTTTATGATATAACGATTTCCATTATTTTAACCTTTAAACAAAATGATTCTTAAAAATATATTTGGTTTTGGAAAACAAAATTATTATATTTATTTGATTTAGTTTCAAACGTACAAAAACGTTTTCAGTTTAAAAAGAACTTTATTATTAAAACGTATATAACTTTTATAAATATCTAGAACCACTTTTAACAACTCATTACTTAACCAGTATGATAAAGATAACGATATTTATATTTTATTTTATTAAATATATATAACGATTTAAATTAATATTATATATATTTATACGCGTATTATACGTACATAGTTTTATACTTTTACTATACTTAAACTTTACCTTTACTTTATTTTTACTTTACTTTAACTTTAATAATTCACTTTAATAATTCATACTTTAATAATTCACTTTAATAATTCATACTTTAATAATTCACTTTAATAATTCATACTTTAATAATTCACTTTAATAATTCATACTTTAATAATTCACTTTAATAATTCAAAAATCTATTATAAATAGAATTCAATAGGTTTCATTATTTCATAGAAACTTGGAAATATTTTTCTCTAAACTCTCTCAATCAATTTACATATATATATTTACTCCGTATTATTTCAAGATATTATTAGTATACATAAAATATTACGTCAGAGTGCTGTCCGAGTGATTTCGAAATTGTTTTTCGAGTGGGATTGGATTAAGGAAATTATGGGTTATATCTATGGAGGTGATTGGTATGGTTCATGGGTATGCTCGTGAGGTCAATATAGTGTTTATCATCTCCGTTGCATCTACGTACCTTTCCTGTAATATTGAATCTCAATATTGATACGTGAGTACTCATAATTTAACTTTTACATACTAATAGTGTATCCCTGACTAGTGCTCGAGTATATAGGATTATGCATGTTTGTACTTTTGATATTGCATTTAGTTAGGTTATGTTGAATCCTGAATTAGTTATATATGCGACTGAGATAAGGTATAAGATATGCATGTCGTTGGAAAGCTAGCAAAAAATTAAGAACTTTTCATTTAGATATCGAATGATTTCGATGAACGGATTTGAAGTTATAGTCCATCGAATTTTTGTATTATTATTAAAAATGATTATTATTATCGTCGTTATTATCGTCGTTCTAGTTTTTTCTTACTATTATTATTATTATCTTTATTAATAAAAGGATTTATCATTAAAAATTGTTATTTTTTTTATTATTACTATCGTTATTATCGTTAAAGTTATAATTAGTATTATTATTATTATCCAATTATTATTATTATTATTATTATTATTATTATTATTATTATTATTATTATTATTATTATTATTATTATTATTATTATTATTATTATTATTATTATTATTATTATTATTGGTATTATTATTATTATTATCATTATTAATATATATATCATTATTTAAAAATGGTTATTGTTATTGTTATTATTATTATTACTATATTATCATTAAGATAATTATTAGTATTATCGTTAATAATGTTATAGTAACTATCATTATTAATATTAGTGTAATTAAAACAAATATTTGTAACACCTAATTATTTTGATTACTATTATTATCATTATTACGAACACGATATAAAAGACGATTAAAAGCTATTAAACGAAATGATTATGAAATAATGGGTAAGAGTATCATGATGAAATTAAAATATTATAAGATATTGATTTAGATAAAATTATCGTTCTTATTATTTTTATCATTACTATTATTATTAAAATTATCGTTAGTATTAAAACTATCATTTTAACAAAAATTATCATTTTAATAGAAATGTCATTGTTACTATAAAATATCATTATTATTATTATTTTAAATAGAATTATTATTTTAAAGATAATATTAAAAATTATCGTAAATATTAAAGTTATCATAATTAGAATTATCGTTTTATCATAATGTCATCTTAGTAATTATAAATATTGATATTTTTATAATAATAATTATTATTACAAAATAATACAACTTTTACTTACTATCATTATAGATATTATTTTATCAAATAAATATTTGATACAAACATATTTTATTATGTGTAATAACTTACTTTAATAATACGTATCATATTATCTTTATAATATTAAATGAACCCTATAAATTTTATTACTTAATATATATAAAAGTATATTTTATTATATAAATATAATATAAAATTTTATTTATTAATAAATAAATTATATTATTTACTCTAATAAATCTTTTAAAAATATTTAAAAATATAAAATGATGATATTTAAACTATATATTAATCATGTATAAATTTTTGGAAATTATTTTGAGTCAAATTTACTTTTGTTAACTTTTGCAAATTAGTCTCGAGCATTAGGATTGTGGTACATTATGACTTGACCTAATTTGTTAGACAAATATTGACCAACACATAAATATATATAATTAATTTAGGTTCGTGAATCCGAGGCCAACCTTGCACTTGTTCAATGACGTTATATGTATTTTTACTACGAAATACAGTATGGTGAGTTTCATTTGCCTTTTTACCCTTTATATTTTTGGGCTGAGAATACATCCGCAATTTTTATAAATGTTTTTCGAAATAGACACAAGTAATCGAAACTACATTATATGGTTGAATTATCGAAATCGAATATGCCCCTTTTTATTAAGTCTGGTAATCTAAGAATTAGGGAACAGACACCCTAATTGACGCGAATCCTAAAGATAGATCTATTGGGCCTAACAAACCCCATCCAAAGTACCGGATGCTTTAGTACTTCGAAATTATATCATGTCCGAAGGAGGATCCCGGAATGATAGGGGATATTCTTATATGTATCTAGTTAATGTCGGTTACCAGGTGTTCACTATATGAATGATTATTTTTTGTCTCTATGCATGGGACGTATATTTATGAGAACTGGAAATGAAATTCTTGTGGTCTATTAAAATGATGGAAATAAATGATTATGATAAACTAGTGAACTCACCAACCTTTTGGTTGACACTTTAAAGCATGTTTATTCTCAGGTGTTAAAGAAATCTTCCGCTGTGCATTTGCTCATTTTAAAGATATTACTTGGAGTCTTTCATAGCATATTTCGAAGAACGTTGCATTCGAGTCATTGAGTTCATCAAAGATTATTATTAAATCAATTTATAGTTGGATAGTGGATATTATGAAATGGTATGCATGCCTGTCAATTTTTGATGTAAAGAAAGATTGTCTTTTAAAAACGAATGCAATGTTTGTAAAATATATCATATATAGGTCAAATACCTCGCAATGTAATCAACTATTGTGAATCGTTTATAATGTATATGAACGGGTCCTTTCAGTTGGTATCAGAGCGGTGGTCTTAGCGAACCAGGTCTGCATTAGTGTGTCTAACTGATAAGTCGTTAGGATGCATTAGTGAGTCTGGACTTCGACCGTGTCTGTATGTCAAAAGTTTTGCTTATCATTTTAATAAATATTCGTTTTTGTAAAGTTTTGCTTATCATTTCTAGTCGGAAATCATCTGCTTATCATCCATAGGAAATTACCTGCTTATCATTATTAGTCTAGACACGTCTTGCTACATTAATTACATGAGTAGTGTATACACAAACTTCATATCTTAGCGTATCTGCTAAATCATACCTTATCGTATCTGTTACTTTAAACTTTACCTGACATACCCCGCAAATTCCTCCGTAATCTATGAAATCTTTTGATCTCTATATATAGATATCCTATGTAAATAGAATACCACCCGATAGCCGAAAAATCATTTTTATATCGAAAATCCTTTATCCAATCGTACGAAATGGAATTTGTCATCAGTTCAAGTCACTCGGATTCCGAAATGGAATCTCACTCAAGCTCCGAAAGCAGTGTGACCAGAATGGATCAACTAAATCAGTCATCACCTATTCTGGATGATTTGGGGATGGGTTCGTAGCCTCCTCAATAATTGGAAACAAGAAGAAGGCGATCCTTTCCATCCACCACATTGCCCTCTTGGCGAAGAACCTGAAGCACTTACCGGCGAACCTGTCCGAGACACCATTTTCTCTCTCATTTCCAGGGTATCTCGTCACGATTATATACTACATCAAATTCTAGATTTTATTTATCCGCTCGTTCCGACCGACAATCATCCTGGAATAATAGAAGAAGTCAACGAACTTCGCGCTCGGGTAGTGGCTTTGGAGAATATGGTGCAGAGATTACAAACACCAGCAGCAGCACCAGCAGCATAACCAGTACCACTATCATCAACGCCAACAGTACCATTACCACCTCCAACCACAACCGCGTTGTAAACCTCAACTTCACAATCTGTCCCACGAGCATCAACGTCATACGCACCATAGATACCAAGGAGTACCAACAACAATAACTGACGAAGTATTAATTCATAACTTCATTGGAGAAACATTCCGCGGCGATTAAAGTCTTAGAGATTATCTAATCTAGCCCTAACCATAAATCAGTTAAGCGAACCAAAATGATAGAAAGAAGAGTAGAAACCCTGACAAAAATGGTGTGTGATTAACAAGTTAAACTTGTTTTACCAACAGCATCAACAATACCATCAACGTCACCAGCATCGTCAGTACAGTCAACATCAGAATCAACAACATCTATAACATCACAAACTCCGTCAGTTCAAGAATCACTGTGGACATCATTACGAATCAATAACGGGTATATTGTATCAACAAGTTATGAAGAATTAACTCATTCCCTCTGAAGAAATTATATATATATATATATATATATATATATATATATATATATATATATATATATATATATATATATATATATATATATATATATATATATATATATATATATATTTGAAATAAAAAAACAAATCTTTCCGTGCTAAGCTATTGTGTGTGAATCTTAACTACTTAGTTAATTCATATTACAAATATGCAATAATGTACGTCCCTCACCCGCGACTTAACCATCGTTAACTACAATCTCTGTCTCAATTCAACAAATTCCAATTCCTAATAAATCAAGTATATATTTGATTTTACACTTCATCATTGATGTAACCGAAACTTTTCAGATAACATCATTCGTACTTTGCGAAGTTCACAAGAATTTAACGAAAACCAACATCACTTCTCAACAAATAACGAAGTATTGATTCATAATTTCAATATTATTGAAGAAATACTTATGTAACCTCTAAACCTTCAAGGAATTATTCAATTCTAGTTCCAACCGTAAATCGAATGAGTTTAATTTAGTATTAACTCATTAAAATCTATGTTACATCTGAGGAGAATATATACATATATATTTTCATAAAGACTGTAATAAAATTCTTATGTACAAAATATTAATTGTGAAAATTTTTTAACGGGTAGGTAATACCCGAGAGATATATATAAATTCACAATTAATATGTTACATTCTTCGAATCAGATTAAGCAAATTATCAATTATACTTCCTACTTTCACAATAATATACATTCTTTCATAGAAATCAAAACAACCATACTCATTCAAACCCAATTACGTATTCTGATTTTAAAATCTCAAAATTCAATTCGAGATATAACCGGTACCATTACTTTTAGATTCCTACATCTTTCAAAGCTATACTTTGACTTCAAAAGTGTGTTAGAACATCAAATGTATACAAACGATTACAATCTATGTTCAAACCCTTCGGAAATCTCTGAAGACACTTCAAATAATGAGCAATCGAGATGATGATCCAACCACATATTACCCACAGTTATGTACTTAAAAAGCTCTCGAAACCAAAGTCATAATTCAACACATATCTGTGTCAGATCTTTTGGCATTTATTAGCAAAAATAACCTTGCAATTCCTTTGCAAAGTAGCAAATTATATCACAGCTCCATCAAGACAACTTCGATTTTTTCATTCGGAGTAGCCTTATCATAATTTTGATATATGTGATTACCCTTTTGTTACCGGAGAACCTTTCATATTCCACCACATTAGCAATAAACTTACCAACAACTTCACTGATCTTGGGCATTCCGAAGAATCTTTATATTTATCGAAATCTCATCATTTACTCATCTGCCTCTTGTAACGAGAATTGTCATACGAATCATTTGGGAGTTAGCAATCAGTATTTTGAAATCTCACAGCATGTTGACGCCAACAGTTATACATAACGTCTATTTCCAAGGCTTACATACTTCGAATGTGAAGTTTCTGAAAAACACTCTGAACCGCGAACTAGTTCTCGAAATGCTGATGAAGCAACAAAAACTGTAAACGACCTTAGCAGTAAAAAGTTTGATGATAAAGATTAGTGTATTAACAAAGCTCAGAAATAGAGAAGTTTTGGAACTGGAAAACGGATTGAGCAAAGTATGAAGGAGGCTGTGGACAAATCACAAAGACTGAACCTACCTTCAAAGAATCCAAATGATTCAGTGTCTGCTGAAGTCATTAATGAATACCTTGCTCCTGACACTAAACCCTTACAGACAATATTCTTCATCATCCTCTGATATTAGAAATTCTAAGATATCATCGTATCTTTCATTATAAATATCCTCCATATTTCTGAAGATATTTCCATAACTATTCTTATCTGGAATCATTTATCTCTTTGCGCTATCTGTATTACATCAAAAAGGAAAATGTTTAGTTCCTATACTCTATAAACCTTTGAGTTTAAAATATGAATGTTTTTGAAGTAGTGTTGGAAACTGAAGCATGAGTTAGTATAATATAATGACACTTGATCGACGTGATTATATTACAGTAATTCATGCTGAGTTTCTAAATGAAACGTGATGATTCACAGATCATAACATCATCATGTGCCATGTTATACGACTCTTGTATTCTATTTAACCTCTAAAATATCAAGAAAATATTTCTTGATGATTCGGCCTTTTCCAAGGTATTCTAGTAATTTGACAAGTCAAGATCGTGCCATCACAATTTCCTTCCTAGAACATTAACAATGTTCATTCCGAAAATCATATTTGTGAATTCTGGACCATTACAAGCGGTGCTTAATCGCAAGAAGAAGAAACGAAAGGACAAAACTCCGAAATAGAAATTGGGGTATAAATTGCAGCAAATAAAAGAGAGCATTAACTGTGGATGACAATGATTATAGAAGATAGAAACAGAGACTTTGAAATATAAGGGAAGATATAAAGCCCAACGACAAACCAAAAATTATAAACCATATATATCGATGCATATAGCAATATAAAGACACGGGAGAACTAGAAACACTATAAACCCAAGAGTATAGTAGAAGTAAATAGATTCTTCTGGCGGTAGATGAAAAAGAAGAATGACCGATATGAAAGTTATAAGTATATCGAGAATCAGAACTGGATGGAGCATATTGATGAATACTTTAAAATATGAGTTGAGGGGGAAAGAATAGAAGGTGATGAAACATGATTAGGAACTTAGAAATCAACAGATTTAACTCACACAATGACGGAATAAGTGAATCAAACCCTCTAGTGAATAGGTTAAGCTTTTTGTGATTAATATAGTCATACCACAACTAAATCAAGTATGATTAGATCAACACCTAGAGCTATTATTCACCACCTGGGTGATTTGGGTTGAGAGAGAATCGGAGGAGCTCACCAGATCTGAGTGTGTGTAACAAATGAGAGGCTTAACCTAAAAATGAAGAACATAAGACTTTATATACCCCTGCTGTTGACTCACCCGTACGATTCATCCATCACACATACGAGTTGGCTTCATCAGCCGTACGGGTGATCACTCACTCGTGTCTTCTCATTTAGATTGTAATTGTGACTTAGCTCAGCATCAACCGTGCGTATGAGCCTGTCAGCCGTACGAGTGAGGCTTCACTCGGACGTCTTACTAAGTCTAACATAGTCAAACATCCACATCTCGTTCCTACAGTTGCTGTAACCACATACAAACACAAATAGGATAATAACGAACGATCATGGTGGCCTGTAAACTGTTGTACCTGCAATGGACGTGGGTAGATGTCTAGGGACTTGCATAAAATGCATCAACAGAAGGTGTGAGTTGTAAGAAAAGGAAGGAGGTGAATTTATAAGAAAATCTCTGACAGAACAATTAAAATGGACGATCGCATTTAAAGCGGATCCTAATTTCTTTTGTTACCGGAGAATCAAATCTTATTACAAAGATTTTCTTCAAATCCCTTGAAATCTGGAAATCAATCATATCTACGTCAAATGATAAGATGAATCTACACTTACTCATTTCACTCTTCTATGTTAGCTTCATTCGTACTCTTCATATAAATGGATTGTTTATCCAAATTATTCGCTGATGATAAAACTCTAATTTTCAGCCTGTATGCATCATGAAAACATACTTATTATCATTCACGACCTTTCCACTCAAATTTCGGGACGAAATTTCTTTAACGGGTAGGTACTGTGACAACCCGGAAATTTCCAATCAAATTTAAACTTTATCTTTATATTATTCTGACACGATAAGCAAAGTTTGTTAAGTTAAATCTCAAGAATTTTAAATTGTGTTCATACATTCATTATAACCTTGACCAAATTCAGACGATTCATGAACCGTTATATATAAATAAATATGTATATATATGTATATATATATTATAACTTGAGAATATTAATAAAGTATTAAACGTATAATACTTTACATGATCGTATTTGTTTCAATATGTTTATCGATGGAATTAGAAGATAATATCAAATTGTTGATTTATCAGATACATTATGATATGATTACGGGTCTATGTTATGAGGTCCACTGTGATTTAAGAAATCTATTCTTTTTGACAACATTCGGAAAATGGTAAAGTGATTTATAAGTAAGAACGTGAAGTGTAAATAACTTAGATGTTGGATATCGACAAGTTAAGTAACTCGACATTTTTCATTAAGATGATTTCATACGTTTATTTAACCTTTGAACTTTATCCCAGGCTTCACCAACAAACTGTAATTTAAAAACTTGAAACCTATTATGAATATATATGATTCTACTTTTTTAAAACATTTTATGATATAACGATTTCCATTATTTTAACCTTTAAACAAAATGATTCTTAAAAATATATTTGGTTTTGGAAAACAAAATTATTATATTTATTTGATTTAGTTTCAAACGTACAAAAACGTTTTCAGTTTAAAAAGAACTTTATTATTAAAACGTATATAACTTTTATAAATATCTAGAACCACTTTTGACAACTCATTACTTAACCAGTATGATAAAGATAACGATATTTATATTTTATTTTATTAAATATATATAACGATTTAAATTAATATTATATATATTTATACGCGTATTATACGTACATAGTTTTATACTTTTACTATACTTAAACTTTACCTTTACTTTATTTTTACTTTACTTTAACTTTAATAATTCACTTTAATAATTCATACTTTAATAATTCACTTTAATAATTCATACTTTAATAATTCACTTTAATAATTCATACTTTAATAATTCACTTTAATAATTCATACTTTAATAATTCACTTTAATAATTCAAAAATCTATTATAAATAGAATTCAATAGGTTTCATTATTTCATAGAAACTTGGAAATATTTTTCTCTAAACTCTCTCAATCGATTTACATATATATATTTACTCCGTATTATTTCAAGATATTATTAGTATACATAAAATATTACGTCAGAGTGCTGTCCGAGTGATTTCGAAATTGTTTTTCGAGTGGGATTGGATTAAGGAAATTATGGGTTATATCTATGGAGGTGATTGGTATGGTTCATGGGTATGCACGTGAGGTCAATATAGTGTTTATCATCTCCGTTGCGTCTACGTACCTTTCCTGTAATATTGAATCTCAATATTGATACGTGAGTACTCATAATTTAACTTTTACATACTAATAGTGTATCCCTGACTAGTGCTCGAGTATATAGGATTATGCATGTTTGTACTTTTGATATTGCATTTAGTTAGGTTATGTTGAATCCTGAATTAGTTATATATGCGACTGAGATAAGGTATAAGATATGCATGTCGTTGGAAAGCTAGCGAAAAATTAAGAACTTTTCATTTAGATATCGAATGATTTCGATGAACGGATTTGAAGTTATAGTCCATCGAATTTTTGTATTATTATTAAAAATGATTATTATTATCGTCGTTATTATCGTCGTTCTAGTTTTTTCTTATTATTATTATTATTATCTTTATTAATAAAAGGATTTATCATTAAAAATTGTTATTTTTTTTTTATTATTACTATCGTTATTATCGTTAAAGTTATAATTAGTATTATTATTATTATCCAATTATTATTATTATTATTATTATTATTATTATTATTATTATTATTATTATTATTATTATTATTATTATTATTATTATTGGTATTATTATTATTATTATCATTATTAATATATATATCATTATTTAAAAATGGTTATTGTTATTGTTATTATTATTATTACTATATTATCATTAAGATAATTATTAGTATTATCGTTAATAATGTTATAGTAACTATCATTATTAATATTAGTGTAATTAAAACAAATATTTGTAACACCTAATTATTTTGATTACTATTATTATCATTATTACGAACACGATATAAAAGACGATTAAAAGCTATTAACGAAACGATTAGGAAATAATGGGTAAGAGTATCATGATGAAATTAAAATATTATAAGATATTGATTTAGATAAAATTATCGTTCTTATTATTTTTATCATTACTATTATTATTAAAATTATCGTTAGTATTAAAACTATCATTTTAACAAAAATTATCATTTTAATAGAAATGTCATTGTTACTATAAAATATCATTATTATTATTATTTTAAATAGAATTATTATTTTAAAGATAATATTAAAAATTATCGTAAATATTAAAGTTATCATAATTAGAATTATCGTTTTATCATAATGTCATCTTAGTAATTATAAATATTGATATTTTTATAATAATAATTATTATTACAAAATAATACAACTTTTACTTACTATTATTATAGATATTATTTTATCAAATAAATATTTGATACAAACATATTTTATTACGTGTAATAACTTACTTTAATAATACGTATCATATTATCTTTATAATATTAAATGAACCCTATAAATTTTATTACTTAATATATATAAAAGTATATTTTATTATATAAATATAATATAAAATTTTATTTATTAATAAATAAATTATATTATTTACTCTAATAAATCTTTTAAAAATATTTAAAAATATAAAACGACGATATTTAAACTATATATTAATCATGTATAAATTTTTGGAAATTATTTTGAGTCAAATTTACTTTTGTTGACTTTTGCATATTAGTCTCGAGCATTAGGATTGTGGTACATTATGACTTGACCTAATTTGTTAGACAAATATTGACCAACACATAAATATATATAATTAATTTAGGTTCGTGAATCCGAGGCCAACCTTGCACTTGTTCAATGACGTTATATGTATTTTTACTACGAAATACAGTATGGTGAGTTTCATTTGCCTTTTTACCCTTTATATTTTTGGGCTGAGAATACATCCGCAATTTTTATAAATGTTTTTCGAAATAGACACAAGTAATCGAAACTACATTATATGGTTGAATTATCGAAATCGAATATGCCCCTTTTTATTAAGTCTGGTAATCTAAGAATTAGGGAACAGACACCCTAATTGACGCGAATCCTAAAGATAGATCTATTGGGCCTAACAAACCCCATCCAAAGTACCGGATGCTTTAGTACTTCGAAATTATATCATGTCCGAAGGAGGATCCCGGAATGATAGGGGATATTCTTATATGTATCTAGTTAATGTCGGTTACCAGGTGTTCACTATATGAATGATTATTTTTTTGTCTCTATGCATGGGACGTATATTTATGAGAACTGGAAATGAAATTCTTGTGGTCTATTAAAATGATGGAAATAAATGATTATGATAAACTAGTGAACTCACCAACCTTTTAGTTGACACTTTAAAGCATGTTTATTCTCAGGTGTTAAAGAAATCTTCCGCTGTGCATTTGCTCATTTTAAAGATATTACTTGGAGTCTTTCATAGCATATTTCGAAGAACGTTGCATTCGAGTCATTGAGTTCATCAAAGATTATTATTAAATCAATTTATAGTTGGATAGTGGATATTATGAAATGGTATGCATGCCTGTCAATTTTTGATGTAAAGAAAGATTGTCTTTTAAAAACGAATGCAATGTTTGTAAAATATATCATATATAGGTCAAATACCTCGCAATGTAATCAACTATTGTGAATCGTTTATAATGTATATGAACGGGTCCTTTCACGTGTAGTTTCGGGCAGCCTTCATGTTGATTGGATTTGAGAACTATTGGTTGTTTTATACACCAATGGTGGGGTCGCGAGGACCATGTTGTATGATTAGTGATGCGATAGCCGTGTTTCGCTCACGTGTTGTTACGGGTGTGACAATAGTCGATTTTGTACACCTTGGGATTAGCATTGCCATAGTCGTTTTGGGTGCTATCGGTTTTAGTCGTTTGCTTATGATGTTACGATAGTTGCGTATTGGTCGTATTGCGCACTACGGGGGATGTTTAGTGATAAGTGTAATCCGTAAGGATTCGTTTTGTTCGGTCTTCATCGTTTTGATTGTTGAACTTAGGTTGAGACTTGGTTGCTTTAGCATTTTTACTTGGTAATGGTACGCTAAGGGTTGATATCTCGGTTCGAGATTGGATGAGTTTTCCCGATGTGAGGGATTGAGCAAGCTTTAGTGCTCGGACTTGTGGATTTGATAAATCGCGGATGACGATTTAGTGTTTAAGGCGATTCATTGAGAAAAATTGCCTAGAGATGTTTGATGAAAACATGATGATTCCGCGTATGCTAGGCGATTGTAGTAGTTTTTGGATGTTGTGTGCGTTGCATGTTTCGAAATGCGTCACGTGTGTATTAGTAAGTGGAATAATCTTCGAGATTTATGATAAATGTGGTGGAAATTGGATTGGAACGTATGTTTGAGGACCATTGAGTGTTGGTCCGGTTGGTTAAGTGATGGAGATCACGAAGACGTGATCGAATCTAAATGGGGGAGAGTTGTAACACCCCGTTTTCCCCGTATATGATATATAGGTGTATCGAGTATGTACGACTAGTGTATGAAGGGTTTGAGACTTTTTCTTGTGTTGGAATTCAAGTACGCGAGAAAGGGGCAGAAACCCGTTTTGGGTCGCGGCGCGACAGGGTGAGCCGCGGCGCGGTGTTTCAAGCAAATCAAGATCAGATGGCCTTTCAAATGGATCTCAGACCACGTTTAATGTCGCGGCGCGAGGATATGGGGCCACGACGCGGCGATACTGACGAGCTGGTACCGGATTTTGTAATTTTAAAAGGGAAGTGAGGGCATTTTGGTCTTTTCGCATGTGTACCAGATTGGGATCTTAAATCCCATCCACTCATATCATTTTATTCATTTCTTTTTCCTTTTTCTTCTCCATTTTCTCTCAAAACTTCAAAACCCCGTTTGATTCAAAGTGAGATTTGGAAAGGAAGATTCGTGATTCGATCTTTGGTGTAAGAAACAACTTTGTTCTCCTCGTTCTTAGCTACAAGATGATACTAGCGGTAAGCTCTAACTCCGAATTTCATTTTTGTGTTCATCATCTAAATTTGGGGCTTTTGATTGTATGTTCATAAATGGAACCCCACTAGTTGTTAATGGAAGATAATAACTAGAGTTTGGGTTTATAAGTGATGAAGGCGGGTTTTGGGTTGGAAACCGATTTGGCCATGATTTAAGACTTGGAATTGGGTTTAATCACTAGGTTTGGCGATTATGGAAGTGTTGGAGCCATTTTGGGTGTATTTGGTTGACTAATTTTGAAATGGGTCAAAATTAGGGTTTAAGTGTCATTTTTGGCAAGATAGGTGTTTAACACCTATGATTCGGGTTTAATCGATGTATTAGGACCATACTCACTTGTGTTAGTGATTATTGGTTAGTTTGCGTGCGGTTTGTTCTTGGGAGTGCATTTGGGTCGAAATTGCACTAAGTGTTAGTTGGGTTGGTTTGAATGTCCACCCTAATTGTGGTTTGTATAGTGTTAATGGAATAGGTACGTTGCATTGACGTGTTGCGGATTTGTTCGGTTGCATTCATCAAGACAACAAGGTGAGTGTTAATATCCTATGTGCATATGTATGTGTAGGATGGGTGCTGATCGGGTGAAGTGGTTCTCGGTTATAGAGCCCATTTCACATATAGGTGGATTCGATGGACTTGTGTATTGGTCCAATTTGAAATGTCCCGTTCTTATTGATTAAAAACGTTCCATATTAATTGATTTCATTGCGAGGTTTTGACCTCTATATGAGATGTTTTTCAAAGACTGCATTCATTTTTAAAACAAACCATAACCTTTATTTCATAAATAAAGGTTTAAAAAGCTTTACGTAGATTATCAAATAATGATAATCTAAAATATCCTGTTTACACACGACCATTACATAATGGTTTACAATACAAATATGTTACATCGAAATCAGTTTCTTGAATGCAGTTTTTACACAGTATCATACAAACATGGACTCCAAATCTTGTCCTTATTTTAGTATGCAACAGCGGAAGCTCTTAGTATTCACCTGAGAATAAACATGCTTTAAACGTCAACAAAAATGTTGGTGAGTTATAGGTTTAACCTATATATATCAAATTGTAACAATAGACCACAAGATTTCATATTTCAATATACATCCCATACATAGAGATAAAAATCATTCATATGGTGAACACCTGGTAACCGACATTAACAAGATGCATATATAAGAATATCCCCATCATTCCGGGACACCCTTCGGATATGATATAAATTTCGAAGTACTAAAGCATCCGGTACTTTGGATGGGGTTTGTTAGGCCCAATAGATCTATCTTTAGGATTCGTGTCAATTAGGGTGTCTGTTCCCTAATTCTTAGATTACCAGACTTAATAAAAAGGGGCATATTCGATTTCGATAATTCAACCATAGAATGTAGTTTCACGTACTTGTGTCTATTTTGTAAATCATTTATAAAACCTGCATGTATTCTCATCCCAAAAATATTAGATTTTAAAAGTGGGACTATAACTCACTTTCACAGATTTTTACTTCGTCGGGAAGTAAGACTTGACCACTGGTTGATTCACGAACCTATAACAACATATACATATATATCAAAGTATGTTCAAAATATATTTACAACACTTTTAATATATTTTGATGTTTTAAGTTTATTAAATCAGCTGTCCTCGTTAGTAACCTACAACTAGTTGTCCACAGTAAGATGTACAGAAATAAATCGATAAATATTATCTTGAATCAATCCACGACCCAGTGTATACGTATCTCAGTATTGATCACAACTCAAACTATATATATTTTGGAATCAACCTCAACCCTGTATAGCTAACTCCAACATTCACATATAGAGTGTCTATGGTTGTTCCGAAATATATATAGATGTGTCGACATGATAGGTCGAAACATTGTATACGTGTCTATGGTATCTCAAGATTACATAATATACAATACAAGTTGATTAAGTTATGGTTGGAATAGATTTGTTACCAATTTTCACGTAGCTAAAATGAGAAAAATTATCCAATCTTGTTTTACCCATAACTTCTTCATTTTAAATCCGTTTTGAGTGAATCAAATTACTATGGTTTCATATTGAACTCTATTTTATGAATCTAAACAGAAAAAGTATAGGTTTATAGTCGGAAAAATAAGTTACAAGTTGTTTTTTAAAAGGTAGTCATTTCAGTCGAAAGAACGACGTCTAGATGACCATTTTAGAAAATATACTTCCACTTTGAGTTTAACCATAATTTTTGGATATAGTTTCATGTTCATAATAAAAATCATTTTCTCAGAATACTAACTTTTAAATCAAAGTTTATCATAGTTTTTAATTAACTAACCCAAAACAGCCCGCGGTGTTACTACGACGGCGTAAATCCGGTTTTACGGTGTTTTTCGTGTTTCCAGGTTTTAAATCATTAAGTTAGCATATAATATAGATATAGAACATGTGTTTAGTTAATTTTAAAAGTCAAGTTAGAAGGATTAACTTTTGTTTGCGAACAAGTTTAGAATTAACTAAACTATGTTCTAGTGATTACGAGTTTAAACCTTCGAATAAGATAGTTTTATATATATGAATCGAATGATGTTATGAACATCATTACTACCTCAAGTTTAGTAGGTAAACCTACTGTAAGTGACAAGAAATGATCTAGCTTCAAAGGATCTTGGATGGCTTGAAAGTTCTTGAAGTAGGATCATGACACAAAAACAAGTTCAAGTAAGATTTTTACTCGAATTAAGATAGTTTATAGTTATAGAAATTGAATCAAAGTTTGAATATGAATATTACCTTGAATAAGAAAGATAACCTACTATATATAACAAAGGTTTCTTGATCTTAGATGATTACTTGGAATGGATTAGAAAGCTTGGAAGTAAATTAGTAACTTGAAGGGATTTTTGAAGTGTTCTTGAAGTGTTCTTCCTATGATGATTATAGCTTGATTCTTGAAGTGATTTTGATGAAGATGATGATTAACTACTGGAAAAATACATTCATAATAGTGTGTGTGTGTTGAGAGAGAATTAGAAAGAGAATTGGAAGTGAAATGGAGTGAATGATGAGTGGTAATTGGTGAGTGGTGAGTGGGGTTAAAAGGAGTTCTAGTTAGTTGACTAGCTCATGGTAGAAGTTAAAATTGATTAGTCATACATGACATAATCAAGAGTGGAATCCCATGCTAGTTCCTATTGGTATATACCCATAGTAAGTACGTTTTGAAGCTGTGTATAATACGGGTAAGAATACGACTAGAATTCTTGATGAAAGAAAAGAATGGGAAAGTAACGGTAACCATTTTTGTTAAGTGTGAGTGTTTTGATATATGTCTTGAAGTCTTCCAAAAGTATTTTAATACATCTAAATACACTACATGTATATACATTTTAACTGAGTAGTTAAGTCATCGTTAGTCGTTACATGTAAGTGTTGTTTTGACACCTTTAAGTTAACGATCTCAATTAATGTTGTTAACCCATTGTTTATTATATCTAATGAGATGTTAAATTATTATATTATCATGATATTATGATATATTAATATATCTTAATATGATATATATACATTTAAATGTCGTTACAACGATAATTGTTACATATATGTCTCGTTTCGAAATCCTTAAGTTAGTAGTCTTGTTTATATGTATATAACTCATTGTTAATATACTTATGGAGATACTTACTTATCATAATCTCATGTTAACCATATGTATATCCATATATATATCTTCATGTCATTTTTACAAGTTTTAACGTTCGTGAATCGCCAGTCAACTTGGGTGGTCAATTGTCTATATGAAACATATTTCAATTAATCAAGTCTTAACAAGTTTGATTGCTTAACATGTTGGAAACATTTAATCATGTAAATATCAATCTCAATTAATATATATAAACATGGAAAAGTTCGGGTCACTACAGTACCTACCCGTTAAATAAATTTTGTCCCGAAATTTTAAGCTGTTGAAGGTGTTGACGAATCTTCTGGAAATAGATGCGGGTATTTCTTCTTCATCTGATCTTCACACTCCCAGGTGAACTCGGGTCCTCTACGAGCATTCCATAGAACCTTAACAATTGGTATCTTGTTTTGCTTAAGTCTTTTAACCTCACGATCCATTATTTCGACGGGTTCTTCGATGAATTGGAGTTTTTCGTTGATTTGGATTTCATCTAACGGAATAGTGAGATCTTCTTTAGCAAAACATTTCTTCAAATTCGAGACGTGGAAAGTGTTATGTACAGCCGCGAGTTGTTGAGGTAACTCAAGTCGGTAAGCTACTGGTCCGACACGATCAATAATCTTGAATGGTCCAATATACCTTGGATTTAATTTCCCTCGTTTACCAAATCGAACAACGCCTTTCCAAGGTGCAACTTTAAGCATGACCATCTCTCCAATTGCAAATTCTATATCTTTTCTTTTAATGTCAGCGTAGCTCTTTTGTCGACTTTGGGCGGTTTTCAACCGTTGTTGAATTTGGATGATCTTCTCGGTAGTTTCTTGTATAATCTCCGGACCCGTAATCTGTCTATCCCCCACTTAACTCCAACAAATCGGAGACCTGCACTTTCTACCATAAAGTGCTTCAAACGGCGCCATCTCAATGCTTGAATGGTAGCTGTTGTTGTAGGAAAATTCTGCTAACGGTAGATGTCGATCCCAACTGTTTCCGAAATCAATAACACATGCTCGTAGCATGTCTTCAAGCGTTTATATCGTCCTTTCGCTCTGCCCATCAGTTTGTGGATGATAGGCAGTACTCATGTCTAGATGAGTTCCTAATGCTTGCTGTAATGTCTGCCAGAATCTTGAAATAAATCTACCATCCCTATCAGAGATAATAGAGATTGGTATTCCATGTCTGGAGACAACTTCCTTCAAATACAGTCGTGCTAACTTCTCCATCTTGTCATCTTCTCTTATTGGCAGGAAGTGTGCTGATTTGGTGAGACGATCAACTATTACCCAAATAGTATCAAAACCACTTGCAGTCCTTGGCAATTTAGTGATGAAATCCATGGTAATGTTTTTCCATTTCCATTCCGGGATTTCGGGTTGTTGAAGTAGACCTGATGGTTTCTGATGCTCAGCTTTGACCTTAGAACACGTCAAACATTCTCCTACATATTTAGCAACATCGGCTTTCATACCCGGCCACCAAAAATGTTTCTTGAGATCCTTGTACATCTTCCCCGTTCCAGGATGTATTAAGTATCTGGTTTTATGAGCTTCTCTAAGTACCATTTCTCTCATATCTCCAAATTTTGGTACCCAAATCCTTTCAGCCCTATACCGGGTTCCGTCTTCCCGAATATTAAGATGCTTCTCCGATCCCTTGGGTATTTCATCCTTTAAATTTCCCTCTTTTGAAACTCCTTATTGCGCCTCCTTTATTTGAGTAGTAAGGTTATTATGAATCATTATATTCATAGATTTTACCCGAATGGGTTCTCTGTCCTTCCTGCTCAAGGCATCGGCTACCACATTTGCCTTTCCCAGGTGGTAACGAATCTCAAAGTCGTAATCATTCAACAATTCAATCCACCTACGCTGCCTCATATTCAGTTGTTTCTGATTAAATATGTGTTGAAGACTTTTGTGGTCGGTATATATAATACTTTTGACCCCATATAAGTAGTGCCTCCAAGTCTTTAATGCAAAAACAACAGCGCCTAATTCCAAATCATGCGTCGTATAATTTTGTTCGTGAATCTTCAATTGTCTAGACGCATAAGCAATCACCTTCGTTCGTTGCATTAATACACAATCGAGACCTTGCTTTGATGCGTCACAATAAATCACAAAATCATCATTCCCTTCAGGCAATGACAATATAGGTGCCGTAGTTAGCTTTTTCTTTAATAACTGAAACGCTTTCTCTTGTTCATCATTCCATTCAAATTTCTTCCCTTTATGCGTTAATGCAGTCAAGGGTTTTGCTATTCTGGAAAAGTCTTGGATGAACCTTCTGTAGTAACCAGCTAGTCCTAAAAACTGGCGTATGTGTTTCGGAGTTTTCGGGGTTTCCCACTTTTCAACAGTTTCTATCTTTGCCGGATCCACCTTAATACCTTCTTTGTTCACTATGTGACCGAGGAATTTAACTTCTTCCAACCAAAATGCACACTTTGAAAACTTAGCGTACAATTCTTCCTTCCTCAATACTTCTAACACCTTTCTCAAATGTTCACCGTGTTCTTGGTCATTCTTTGAGTAAATAAGTATGTCATCAATGAAAACAATGACAAACTTGTCAAGGTATGGTCCACACGCTAGGTTCATAAGGTCCATGAACATAGCTGGTGCATTAGTTAAACCAAATGGCATGACCATAAACTCGTAATGACCGTAACGTGTTCTGAAAGCAGTCTTTGGAATATCATCTTCTTTCATCCGCATTTGATGATACCCGGAACGTAAGTCAATCTTTGAATAATCAGACGAGCCTTGTAGTTGATCAAATAAGTCGTCGATTCTCGGTAGTGGGTAGCGGTTCTTGATGGTAAGTTTGTTCAACTCTCGGTAGTCGATACACAACCTGAATGTACCATCTTTCTTCTTGACAAACAAAACAGGAGCTCCCCACGGTGATGTGCTTGGTCGAATGAAACCACACTCTAAAAGTTCTTGTAATTGGCTTTGCAATTCTTTCATCTCGCTGGGTGCGAGTCTGTAAGGAGCACGAGCTATTGGTGCAGCTCCTGGTACAAGATCTATTTGAAATTCAACGGATCGATGTGGGGGTAATCCCGGTAATTCTTTCGGAAATACATCGGGAAATTCTTTTGCAATGGGAACATCATTGATGCTCTTTTCTTCAGTTTGTACTTTCTCGACGTGTGCTAGAACAGCATAGCAACCTTTTCTTATTAGTTTTTGTGCCTTCAAATTACTAATAAGATGTAGCTTCGTGTTGCCCTTTTCTCCGTACACCATTAAGGGTTTTCCTTTTTCTCGTATAATGCGAATTGCATTTTTGTAACAAACAATCTCTGCTTTCACTTCTTTCAACCAGTCCATACCGAATATCACATCAAAACTCCCTAACTCTACTGGTATCAAATCAATCTTAAATGTTTCGCTAACCAGTTTAATTTCTCGATTCCGACATATATTATCTGCTGAAATTAATTTACCATTTGCTAATTCGAGTAAAAATTTACTATCCAAAGGCGTCAATGGACAACTTAATTTAGCACAAAAATCTCTACTCATATAGCTTCTATCCGCACCCGAATCAAATAAAACGTAAGCAGATTTATTGTCAATAAGAAACGTACCCGTAACAAGCTCCGGGTCTTCCCGTGCCTCTGCCGCATTAATATTGAAAACTCTTCCGCGGCCTTGTCCATTCGTGTTCTCCTGGTTCGGGCAATTTCTAATAATGTGGCCCGGTTTTCCACATTTATAACAAACTACATTGGCATAACTTGCTCCGACACTACTTGCTCCGCCATTACTCGTTCCGACACCATTTGTTCCTTTCGTTCTATTAACCCCTGGTCCGTAGACCTCACACTTCGCCGCGCTATGACCATTTCTTTTACACTTGTTGCAAAATTTGGTGCAGAACCCCGAGTGATACTTTTCACACCTTTGGCATAGTTGCTTCTGATTGTTGTTGTTGTTGCGGTTATTATTGTTGTTGGGATGATTGTTGTAGTTGCTGTTGTTGTTGTTGTTGTTGTTGTTGTTGTTGTTGTTGTTGTTGTTGTTGGGCCGTTTGTTGTAGTTGCGATTGATGTTGCGATTGTTGGGATAATTGTTGCGATTATTGTTGTAATTGCTGCTGTTGTTGTATTGGCGATTCTTATCACCGTTTTCCTCCCACTTTCTTTTGACTTGCTTCACATTGGCCTCTTCAGTAGTCTGTTCTTTAATTCTTTCTTCAATCTGGTTCACTAGTTTGTGAGCCATTCTACATGCCTGTTGTATGGAGGCGGGCTCGTGTGAACTTATATCTTCTTGGATTCTTTTCGGTAATCCTTTCACAAACGCGTCGATCTTCTCTTCCTCATCTTCGAATGCTCCCGGACACAATAGGCACAATTCTGTGAATCGTCTTTCGTACGTGGTAATATCAAATCCTTGGGTTCGTAACCCTCTAAGTTCTGTCTTGAGCTTATTGACCTCGGTTCTGGGACGGTACTTCTCATTCATCAAGTGCTTGAATGCTGACCACGGTAGTACGTACGCATCGTCTTGTCCCACTTGCTCTAGATAGGTATTCCACCATGTTAACGCAGAACCTGTGAAGGTATGCGTAGCATACTTTACTTTGTCCTCTTCAGTACACTTACTTATGGCAAACACCAATTCGACCTTCTCGGTCCACCGTTTCAATCCAATCGGTCCTTCAGTTCCATCAAATTCCAAAGGTTTGCAGGCAGTGAATTCTTTGTAGGTGCATCCTACACGATTTCCTGTACTGCTAGATCCAAGGTTATTGTTGGTATGTAGCGCAGCCTGTACTGCGGCTATGTTTGAAGCTAGAAAAGTACGGAATTCCTCTTCATTCATATTCACGGTGTGTCGAGTAGTCGGTGCCATTTCCTTCAAAATAGTCAAATGGAACAAGTTAATCATACAGAATATTAAGAGTAGTTAAAAGTATTTCGTAGCATAATATGAACTCATTTATAAAAGCTTTTTCTTCATATTAGCGTTTTATAAGTTTAAATTCGGGTAGTACCTACCCGTTAAGTTCATACTTATTAGTTAATATACAATTCAACTACTACAATTCTATATGAAAAACTGATTATAATAATATTTCGCGTTCAAACTTTTATACAATATTTTACAAACTTACAATACCGCTTATTTTACATAAAGCATGAAATATAGCACACAATAACTTTGATACAAGATAGTTGTGAAGATAATTCTAGCTAGTACACAAGTCGTTCAGCAAAGGCAATAAAGACACATAATTCATACGTCCAGAAACAAGTCATGCATTCTGGTTTTACTAGGACTACTTCCCATCCTTGGTCTTGTGGAACATAACCGTTATGGCCGTTGATAAGACAGCGTGTTGTAACGTCGTCAAAGGGACGAGGGTTACGTAATGTCCAACAGTCCCGTAACAATCTAAAAACCTCATTTCTTACCCCAATTACCGACTCCGTCACTTGTGGGAATGTTTTGTTTAATAGTTGTAGGCCGATGTTCTTGTTCTCACTTTGGTGAGAAGCGAACATTACTAATCCGTAAGCATAACATGCTTCTTTATGTTGCATGGTAGCCGCTTTTTCTAAATCACGAAGTCCAATATTCGGATATATTGAGTCAAAATAATTTCTTAACCCATTGGGTAAAATAGCATTTGGGTTCCCCGCAATATATGCGTCAAAGTAAACACATCGTAACTTATGGATTTCCCAATGTGATATCCCCCATCTTTCGAACGAAAGCCTTTTATAAACCAAGGCATTCTTGGAACGTTCTTCGAATGTCTTACAAACTGATCTCGCCTTAAATAGTTGTGCCGAAGAATTCTGACCGACTCTAGACAAGATTTCATCAATCATGTCTCCGGGTAGGTCTCTTAAAATATTGGGTTGTCTATCCATTTTGTGTTTTTATACTGTAAAATAGACAAGAGTTAGATTCATAAAAAAAAAATACTTATTAATACAAGCAATATTTACATATATCATAAAGCATAAGCACACTATATTACATATATTACACCACACGAATACAACTATCTTATTCCGACTCGCTTGTTTCTTCTTCTTCGGTTTTAGTTCGTTTTGCCAAGTTTCTAGGGATATATGATGTTCCCCTAATACGAGCCGTCGTTTTCCACATTGGTTTAGAAAAACCTGGTGGTTTAGAGGTTCCCGGGTCATTGTTACAACTTAAGGACTTCGGGGGTTGACGATACATATAAAGTTCATCGGGGTTGGAATTAGATTTCTCTATTTTTATGCCCTTTCCCTTATTATTTTCTTTTGCCTTTTTAAATTCAGTTGGGGTAATTTCTATAACATCATCGGAATTCTCGTCAGAATCCGATTCATCGGAGAATTGGTAATCCTCCCAATATTTTGCTTCCTTAGCGGAAACACCATTGACCATAATTAACCTTGGTCGGTTGGTTGAGGATTTTCTTTTACTCAACCGTTTTATTATTTCCCCCACCGGTTCTATTTCTTCATCCGGTTCCGATTCTTCTTCCGGTTCTGATTCTTCTTCTGGTTCCGACTCTTCTTCCGGTTCCTCTTCGGGAACTTGTGAATCAGTCCACGAATCATTCCAATTTACATTTGACTCTTCATTATTATTAGGTGAGTTAATGGGACTTGTTCTAGAGGTAGACATCTATCACATAATATCAAACGCGTTAAGAGATTAATATATCACATAATATTCACATGTTAAAAATATATAGTTTCCAATAAAATTTGTTAAGCAATCATTTTTCAAGTAAACACGGTCGAAGTCCAGACTCACTAATGCATCCTAACAAACTCGATAAGACACACTAATGCAAAATTCTGGTTCTCTAAGACCAACGCTCGGATACCAACTGAAATGTCCCGTTCTTATTGATTAAAAACGTTCCATATTAATTGATTTCGTTGCGAGGTTTTGACCTCTATATGAGACGTTTTTCAAAGACTGCATTCATTTTTAAAACAAACCATAACCTTTATTTCATAAATAAAGGTTTAAAAAGCTTTACGTAGATTATCAAATAATGATAATCTAAAATATCCTGTTTACACACGACCATTACATAATGGTTTACAATGCAAATATGTTACATCGAAATCAGTTTCTTGAATGCAGTTTTTACACAGTATCATACAAACATGGACTCCAAATCTTGTCATTATTTTAGTATGCAACAGTGGAAGCTCTTAGTATTCACCTGAGAATAAACATGCTTTAAACGTCAACAAAAATGTTGGTGAGTTATAGGTTTAACCTATATATATCAAATTGTAACAATAGACCACAAGATTTCATATTTCAATATACATCCCATACATAGAGATAAAAATCATTCATATGGTGAACACCTGGTAACCGACATTAACAAGATGCATATATAAGAATATCCCCATCATTCCGGGATAACCTTCGGATATGATATAAATTTTGAAGTACTAAAGCATCCGGTACTTTGGATGAGGTTTGTTAGGCCCAATAGATCTATCTTTAGGATTCGTGTCAATTAGGGTGTCTGTTCCCTAATTCTTAGATTACCAGACTTAATAAAAAGGGGCATATTCGATTTCGATAATTCAACCATAGAATGTAGTTTCACGTACTTGTGTCTATTTTGTAAATCATTTATAAAACCTGCATGTATTCTCATCCCAAAAATATTAGATTTTAAAAGTGGGACTATAACTCACTTTCACAGATTTTTACTTCGTCTGGAAGTAAGACTTGGCCACTGGTTGATTCACGAACCTATAACAATATATACATATATATCAAAGTATTTTCAAAATATATTTACAACACTTTTAATATATTTTGATGTTTTAAGTTTATTAAGTCAGCTGTCCTAGTTAGTAACCTACAACTAGTTGTCCACAGTTAGATGTACAGAAATAAATCGATAAATATTATCTTGAATGAATCCACGACCCAGTGTATACGTATCTCAGTATTGATCACAACTCAAACTATATATATTTTGGAATCAACCTCAACCCTGTATAGCTAACTCCAACATTCACATATAGAGTGTCTATGGTTGTTCCGAAATATATATAGATGTGTCGACATGATAGGTCGAAACATTATATACGTGTCTATGGTATCTCAAGATTACATAATATACAATACAAGTTCATTAAGTTATGGTTGGAATAGATTTGTTACCAATTTTCACGTAGCTAAAATGAGAAAAATTATCCAATCTTGTTTTACCCATAACTTCTTCATTTTAAATCCGTTTTGAGTGAATCAAATTGCTATGGTTTCATTTTGAACTCTATTTTATGAATCTAAACAGAAAAAAGTATAGGTTTATAGTTGGAAAAATAAGTTACAAGTCGTTTTTGTAAAGGTAGTCATTTCAGTCGAAAGAACGACGTCTAGATGACCATTCTAGAAAACATACTTCCACTTTGAGTTTAACCATAATTTTTGGATATAGTTTCATGTTCATAATAAAAATCATTTTCTCAGAATAACAACTTTTAAATCAAAGTTTATCATAGTTTTTAATTAACTAACCCAAAACAGCCCGCGGTGTTACTACGACGGCGTAAATCCGATTTTACGGTGTTTTTCGTATTTCCAGGTTTTAAATCATTAAGTTAGCATATCATATAGATATAGAACATGTGTTTAGTTAATTTTAAAAGTCAAGTTAGAAGGATTAACTTTTGTTTGCGAACAAGTTTAGAATTAACTAAACTATGTTCTAGTGATTACGAGTTTAAACCTTCGAATAAGATAGTTTTATATATATGAATCGAATGATGTTATGAACATCATTACTACCTCAAGTTTAGTAGGTAAACCTACTGGAAGTGACAAGAAATGATCTTGGTTCAAAGGATCTTGGATGGCTTGAAAGTTCTTGAAGTAGGATCATGATACAAAAACAAGTTCAAGTAAGATTTTTACTCGAATTAAGATAGTTTATAGTTATAGAAATTGAATCAAAGTTTGAATATGAATATTACCTTGAATAAGAAAGATAACCTACTGTATATAACAAAGGTTTCTTGATCTTAGATGATTACTTGGAATGGATTAGAAAGCTTGAAAGTAAATTAGTAACTTGAAGGGATTTTTGAAGTGTTCTTGAAGTGTTCTTCCTATGATGATTATAGCTTGATTCTTGAAGTGATTTTTGATGAAGATGATGATTAACTACTGGAAAAATACGTTCATAATAGTGTGTGTGTGTTGAGAGAGAATTAGAAAGAGAATTGGAAGTGAAATGGAGTGAATGATGAGTGGTAATTGGTGAGTGGTGAGTGGGGTTAAAAGGAGTTCTAGTTAGTTGACTAGCTCATGGTAGAAGTTAAAATTGATTAGTCATACATGACATAATCAAGAGTGGAATCCCATGCTAGTTCCTATTGGTATATACCCATAGTAAGTACGTTTTGAAGCTGTGTATAATATGTGTAAGAATACGACTAGAATTCTTGATGAAAGAAAAGAATGGGAAAGTAACTGTAACCATTTTTGTTAAGTATGAGTGTTTTGATATATGTCTTGAAGTCTTCTAAAAGTATTTTAATACATCTAAATACACTACATGTATATACATTTTAACGATCTCAATTAATGTTGTTAACCCATTGTTTATTATATCTAATGAGATGTTAAATTATTATATTATCATGATATTATGATATATTAATATATCTTAATATGATATATATACATTTAAATGTCGTTACAACGATAATCGTTACATATATGTCTCGTTTCGAAATCCTTAAGTTAGTAGTCTTGTTTATATGTATATAACTCATTGTTAATATACTTATGGAGATACTTACTTATCATAATCTCATGTTAACCATATGTATATCCATATATATATCGTCATGTCGTTTTTACAAGTTTTAACGTTCGTGAATCGCCGGTCAACTTGGGTGGTCAATTGTCTATATGAAACATATTTCAATTAATCAAGTCTTAACAAGTTTGATTGCTTAACATGTTGGAAACATTTAATCATGTAAATATCAATCTCAATTAATATATATAAACATGGAAAAGTTCGGGTCACTACACAATTGACACGGTTGTGCGTTTTGGTTGACCGCTTTGGTGAGGTACACACTTTGTGTGTACGGTATCACATGGTCTTGTGATGTGGATAATCCTGATGGCATGGGATTTGGTATTTGAGATGCGGTCGAGTAACCCCAATGGTGTGGATTTGTATAATCCCAATGGCGTGGGTTTGATGTGAGAAGTGAGTCACGTGTGGATACGGATTCACGATGACGCGTGTGGTTGCGGTCATCTTATTGAGGTAGTGATCTCGTGTGGTTGCGGATTACTAAGGCTCATGTAGTTCAGCCAACCTCGATGTTGTTGTGTTATTGAAGATAGTAGTCTCGTGTGGATGCGGATTTTCTAAGGCTCGTGTAGTTCGGCCAATCTTCATTTTGGTATTTGGTAGTTGGTTTTGGTATTGGGTTAAGGGGTTAACCTTGGACGTTATATATATATATATATATATATATATATATATATATATATATATATATATATATATATATATATATATATATATATATATATATATATATATATATATATATATATATATATATATATATATATAAATATCGTCGTATTGTTGTGTTGTAGCTAACCCTCCGGGTGTAGCTTATCAGCATGATATATATCGTCGTTGGTGTACTTACCTTGTTGTTATTGTTAGCTTGTAGTATAGCGATTGTACGGTATGTTTAGATTAGCTTGCCTTTATGCTTGGATGCTCCGGTATGTGCTATTTGTTTATTATTGTGTGACATGTCCATTTTATGCATATATATGTATGTAGTATATTCTCACTCACTAAGCGTTAGCTTACCCTCTCGTTGTTTACATTTTTATAGATTTTCATGGAGGCGGTGGCACGGGTAAGCGTGGGAACTAGTAGACTCGCGTAGGTTGCTTTAGAAGATGTGCTTTTGTATTGATTAGGATTGGGTAGCGTATCCCCAATCACCATGCTCGGTTTTGTTGGAAATTAAAATAGTCGGGTCGTGTTTGCCCGTTCGAATATTTAAACTATGTATTAAATGTTTTAAAAGTTTATTAAACTTATTATTCGTGTTAATGATGTTTTGGAAACATAATTGGGACCTAAATATTAATGTATTAAAGAAAAAATTTTTACGGGCCGATTTAAATATGAGTTGGGTTGTTACATGAGATACACTCCATAAAGCACGGGAGTTGATCCCTATCTTGACCTCTCATGTATATGGAGGTTTATGTATCACCTCATAAATCTAACACAACAACACATACAAATAACTTAATTCCATTACTAATGGAGAGGTATCAAGTAGAAGATCAACATCATAACCTGTTCTTGTTCTTATGCAATCTACATCATCTCTCAATTCAAGTAAGCTTTATGTCTTAGTCTTTATATTGTTTTGAATTACATGATTATTATGATATGATTAACATGTGGTATCAGAGCAAACACAATCTCATATGAAATCCGAATTATGTATGTCTATGAAATTATGAAAGTCATGATCAATCTATAAAGATTGTTACATAATATTGTTTTGATATTTTTTAATGTTATAATATGAAAGCGATCACACTTAAAGTTTAACATAAATCGTATGTTTATATAACTTGCATTGTTAATATTTTATATGTTGTCTTACTCATTATTATAACAATTTTGACTAATGCAATAACATGTCGGATGAAAATATGACGATGATCCATATTATTTCACTTCTTGTAATTCATTACTATCGTTCATGTTTCATATTAATTGCTCTCTATTTTCATGACATGGATAGTTCTAATTATAAAATATTTCTTAATTATTGTCATGATTTAACCATTTGGTTTAATGATGTTATAATTCACTAAAATACTTGGTATTGAATGTTAAATTAAACAAATATGCATGTATATGAATAAACTATTATTGTTACCTTGAGTTGCGGTAGATTTTAATTTACCATGACATATTTTATCTTATAAAATTTGAATTATTATGTTATGGAATCAAAAACGTCAAGTCAAGTTTTGTGCATATGAAGTGACAATATTTAATTATTCGTTTTAAGCATCTCAATTGTCACAAGTTATATGTTTTGATACTTGTGACATTTAAGAATTATTACTCGTATTATTATATAAATTCTTATAACATAAGCAATTGAACCATAACTTAAAGGTTGCAATTTTTTTTTGTTAACGTAAAATAAATACGGAGTAATTATGTAATTCTTACATCCGTTAAGTGGAAAGCAAAAAGGAATATAATAAGTCAATTTGTTTTGACGTAATGAGAAAATTATGAAAGCTTATGTTTTACTTATGAGATATAATATAAAACATTGAATTTAATAAAAAACTTATAGTTAACTCATCTCATTGAAATAATTATACACAAATGTTCACTACAATCATAATGTGAAGTTTTTATTTTACATAATGATAATGATTAATGTTAATGTTATTGATGGGATAAGTTATTAACTAATTTATGTTACGATCAAAGAGAAAACAAAGAGTTTTTATATTAAACTTGCATAATTTATATTTCTCAATTATGTCATCATTAATTGATGAAACTTGACTAGGAACTTCGAAATCAACAGGTTTAATTCACACAAAGGCGGAATTAATGAATCAAACCATAACTAGTGAATATTAGGAGCTTTTGGGATTAAATTAGTCAAACCACAACAAGGATTGTGTGATTAGATTAATGCCTAGAGCTTCACTACTGGAGTGATTTGGGTTGAGAGAGAAACGGATTAGGGTTACCAGATCTGAGTGATGTGTGTGTGTGTGAGGCTTAACCTAAAATGAAGAAAATAACACATTATATACCCCTGCTGTTGCATCAACCGTGCGTGCCAGCTATCACTCGTACGAGTGATCAGGCTTAGCCGTACGGGTGATTACTCACTCGTGTATGTTTAGTCAGATTAGATTTATGACTCAGCTCAGCTTAACCGTGCGTATGAGCTTGTCACCCGTACGAGTGAGACTTCACTCGTACGTGTGATAGAGTCTAGCAATGTCAACTTATCCTTTTCGTATTCCTGCAGTACCTGTAACCACATATAAACACATATAGGATAATAACGAGCGATCATGGTTGCCCATAAACTGAAGTACTAATCACAAACGTAGGTTAGATGTCTAGGGACTTATAGAAAATGCATCAACAACTCCCCCTAGGACCTAGAACATCTATTAAAATAAAGTAAACGTTCGTGAAATACATATAAGTCTAAAAGTAACATCAGTTTAACATCAAATACATATCCAGATTCTCTCTCTCGCCTAAATACATCATCAAAACAAAATACAAACTATCAATACAGTATTCGACATAGATCAGCTGACTTGAACTTGGTTTGAGCTTTGAGCATCACTTTCTCTATTGAGGTAGGCATGGTAGACATCGATCACACGTTGATATCTCATAGCTTCCTCTTTTCGATCATCTCTGAACATAATGTGATGGCGATGAAGAGTCTCCACATCAAATCTCGATAAGTTCCTCAGCCACATAGAACCACCATCTGAAGTTTTTGCATATGTCCTTAGGTAAGGGAATCAATGGAGATTGCTTCATGTACTTGGCTGGACGGAACTTAACAATGCATACAGGTCCACCTTTAGAATTTTTCTTTGTCGGGTGTATGGAAAACCTGGCGGCTGTTGACTTAAGGATGTCCCATTTCCCTGTCTTATACTCATATCTGAGTTTCCTCTGAAACCACCTGGAAATGTCACAATCTTCAGCGTTCAACATCTTCAGTTTAGCAAGTTGCATGATCTCGAAGTACGGTAGAGTTTTAAAGTGACTAGGACGTGCCATATAATCAACTCCTCCTTCCCTCTTGATCGCGAAACAATTGATCTCCTTGAAGTAACCCCAGCTTAAAATTTTACCTTTGGAATACTTCTTGGTTCTCTTTCCCCTTTCGTAGAAACTAGCAAACTTCGGCTCGAGTTCTGGCTTATTCAGCTGATCAGGGTTAACGACATTCTGTTTCCACGAACTCTGACGGATCTTGTCTTATTCAACGTTTCTGTTAACTTTAACCCCATCACGTTTGAACCATTCATTATTCTCATTCAATGCCTTGGCTTTAGCTTGCTCGGCTCGGAGTTTCTTCTTCTTCAGCTCAATCTCTTTTCTTTCTTTCTCAACAAGCAGTTTCTCATGTCGGATTTTCTTATTTTTTTCAATTAAAACATCCACTTCTTTCACTTGTTCTTTGTATACCTTCCTCGCCTGTTCTAAATCATCTAACTTCTTTCTTTTCACATCACTACTCAAATTGAAAAAGTCACTTAAGGTGTTGAGTGAAGGATTTGAGTATGGCTCAAGCGAAGGTATAACAACCTCAACTTCTTCTTCTTCTTCTTCTTCTTCTTCTTCTTCTTCTTCTTCTTCTTCTTCTTCTTCTTCTTCTTCTTCTTCTTCTTCTTCTTCTTCTTCTTCTTCTTCTTCTTCTTCTTCTTCTTCTTCTTCTTCTTCTTCTTCTTCTTCTTCTTCTTCTTCTTCTTCTTCTTCTTCTTCTTCTTCTTCTTCATCATCAGATTCTGTTACCAATTCGTCCTCAGATTCAACAATCACATCCTCTTTTACACTATTCTTACCAACAGAATCCTCACTCTTCTCATCAGCAAACAAATTATCGAAATCACTCAAGTTGATATTTTGGATTGATTCGGGAGGGATACTGGCAAATGACTCTTCTTGTGGAGCCTTGTTCTTAGCTTCAACTGTCTCTGCATCCTCTGTATCGTTTTCGCTATCGTATGCCAGAGCAGCAAGCTGTTCCATCAGAAAATCACTTGGTGGAACGTCCCTCTTTTCTGCATCATTAAAAACATTTGAATAATTCATATAATATTCAGCAGTAAAGACCTCACCATATTCATTAAAGCTTCGAATAGGTATCACTAACGGTATCTCAAAAGAGGGTCCTCCAGTTCCAGCATCTTCTTCATCGTTTTTCTCATCATCACCACCCAAATCAGAAGAAAATTCTTCTCCTCTCTCCTTAATCAACTTAGTTTTACTAGAGGTAATCGATTCGATCTTATTGTTCAAATCCTTCAATTTCTCCTTATTCTCACTCTAAATTGCCAACACCTTCTTCTTCAACTTCTCCGTCCTTCCCTTCTGACGGTCCATTCTATCAGATAACCTCTTGTTTTCTTCTACCAACGATTCAATCTTAGCTTCACTGATCTTCTTCTCCTCAATGGCTTGATTCTCTAAATTGGTTATTTTCATGATCAAAGACAACAGTAGATTTTGCTGTGTCTTGAATTCAGCTGGCGTGACCTGAGTTGTTGTGGTGGCAGGTTTTGGTGAGGTAACAGCTGCTCTCGCATCCTTCATGATACCGGATGGTTGTCTATGAGCTTGTTGTTTTGAACCTCCCTGTGATGACTTTTGAGATGAATCAAAATGATGTTTCGTTCTTTTCTCTTTCTTCTTGGACTGTTCTGAAGTCATCGCTTCCTTCCCTTTCATTTTCCTCTGAATCAAGCTGACATCATCCTCTGTCGCTTCATCATCACCTTCGATAATCTCATCATCAACATTACCTCCTCCTTGAATTTCACTAGTAGCTCGTTGATTATCACCCTCACCTTCCTTATCAGAAACTTCGTAGTCAGAGTCTGAATCCTCATTCCTCCAAGCATTACCTGCTGGACATCGATAATTCTCCTTGGCAAGATGACAAATAAGCTTTCTGCTAAAGTCAGGTTTCAAACCCTCATTTCTTTTCTCCTCTATTCTTCGGAAAGTTATCGGATTCATTGGCTTAAGGTAAATAATATCCTCTTCAAGCTTAGGTAGATCAGGTGCAACGTCATTAATGATCAATTGAAGAAAACGGGCATAAATGAGATATCTCTGAGTAGAACTGAAAAGAATCGCTTTGAAGTAGTGTAAGACAAATCCTGAGAAATTGTATGGAGCCTTTAGGACAAGTGCCACAAACATACTTTGCACTTTTTCATTCAACTTATCAAAACCCGATTTGTGTCCACTCAAGTAGTGCATGATCAGGTGAGCAAGATATCTAAACTGTGGAGGCAGAAGCGTCTTCATCAGTTCAGATTTGCCAGCAATATACCCAGAATAAGCACATCTCTTGAAGCAACCATGAATTCTTTCTCGACTGATCATCATGTGAGAGCAGTTCTCATCATTAAAACCCAAAATCTTTCTTATCACTGTCTTAGAAACAATGATCTCATGCCCTTGAACCTCACTAATAATCTTAGCATCATCTTCTGATACATCCAGTGCATCATTTCTCCAGAATTCCCTCTGATGGCTGTAGTATGGCGTGCCTGGAGTAGAAATAACAGTGTTTATCCTTGATCTCTGAAGGAAAGCTATAATTTCTGTAAAATGATCACCTATCTCTAAAGTAGTGTCATAGAGAGTGACTTGATTGTTCAGTTCACCCTTCTCTAGAGGAATCTCTTGCTGAGCAGGTGGGTTAACCGGATTCACTTGAGGATTAGCTTGTTGCTCCCCATGTCCTTCTACGTTAACAATTGGAACATTGACTTGTTGATCAACCATTGATGGTATCTTAACAAACTGAAACATTAACAGAAATGTTAGAAATACGACCCACATATCATAAAATATCAAAGCATTCGCATCAAAGTGTCATGAACATATTAACATGATAAACCGTGCGAGTGATAATGTCACACGTGCGGCTGAGTGATCAATCGTGCGAGTGATATAGTCACTCGTGCCACTGTTGACACATTTGAGCAGTAATATGGTTTCAGACAAGGTGCATGTTTGAGGTACGGTTTATAAGCGAGTGAGTCAACCGTGTGATGACTCGTGCGTGTAATCACACGTGTCAGCTCTGTCAAACGAGTGAGCAACCAAATCAAACTTAATGAGTGAGCTCAAAGATTCACACGGTTGATCATTAATTGTGTACTGACTCGTGCGAGTCATGTCTCATGCTTGCGAGTGATGTCACTCGTGCATGTCTGATGAAACCCGTATTAAATGCCTTTTCAAATTACATAGATTACATGTTTGATCATTTTAGGGACCGATTTACATCACAATAGCAAGTGTAGGTTCCGTTTAACTCAGAATAATAAAAAATACACATCAAAATACACTTCAATTGCACAAAATTTGAGTTAAGAACCCTTAGGGTTTCGATACATTAAAATAACAAATTAACACACTTAAACTCGATGAAATCATACCTAGATGGTGGCGCTGTGGTCAGCTAAAAGTGCTAAGCAAATGCTGTGGTGGAAATTTGATTTGGTGATGATCGAATTTTTGAGAGAAAAATGGGTTGGGTGCACAAGTGTGAGCTTCTGTGCTCGTTGCCCCCTATTTATACTCTCATGATCAACCGTACGGTTGATCACACGATCCATCATCAACCGCGCATCTCACCTTAATCACTCGTGTGTGTGACCCAAATGTCTTAGAACACTATTGAACAGGGTCATCCGTACGGTTAACCTCACACGTGTGGTTACTCGTACGGTTCACACATCAAACGTGCGAGTGAGCCACTTAGGCAATTTCAAATTTTTCAATTTTCACAAACTTAGGATTTTGACTCATTTGGCAATCTTAGAGCTAACTAGCACTTTCAATTTGAGTCATAAACCACTAAATCATCAAGAAATGATCATCAACACTTAGGTAGATCAAAAATCCTAACCCAAACAAGGTTATTACTCTAAACATTCGGTTTCTCATGAGTAAGTCCTACAGTGTAATGTCATATTGAGTTCACTAATACCTTAAATCATTAAAGTCCTTCAAATAATCACAAGCTCTACAAACTTCTCTCTTATGAATTTGGTGGCCAAAAATATCTTGATCTTGACAAGGTTTTTTCAGATGTCATTGTACATTTAGAGGATAATCAGAAAACAAAAGAAAAAGAGAAATCTTTATAAGTTTTCTGAGATATAAAGTCACGCAACTAAAAATATGCAAATAAAAGACATTCTACCATGAAATGCAGTAACGTGCAAAACCAAAATCTTTTTGTTGTTTTACAGTTTTCAATGCAAACAATTTAATAAACAGATAAACAAACATATAAATCCACATTCTTTTTGTGAGCAAAATGATTAACAATTAAAAAAAATGGATCAGAACTGACATATTGAATCAATTTCTGTTGTTCATTCCTAATTATCCAGTCTATGTCTATTATCATGCAATTACTGATATCAATCCTCATTAAACATGAACATATTCATTCTGGACACTTTGACAATCATGTTGGCATTAATTACTTGAACACTATAAAGCAATGAATTTTGAGATCACGCTGAGTTCATTAATCCCTGATTCTTTCATCACTTATGATTGTGCATTTTTATTAGGTTGTCAATTCATTACGAGTAACTTTCTGTTATCTGTTTCCATGTACTTCATTCAAATTGAACAAGATGGTTCTCACGACATTTTGAATAACCCTGTCAGCCTTTAGTTTCCATCAGTGTATTGATAATCTTCAATCTAGTTGGAACGAAAGATTTTAGAATATATTAGATTATCCGAATAGGTGCATTATTTACCGCGGGGATTGGTCTACAGTTAGAGCAGACTTGCCTGATGACCAGTCGTCACACGAAATAAATCTCAAGGCCCTTAACTTCTTTATGTTCAAGTTGACATGGAAAACGGAATCGAAAGTTAAACTTTCATATTTATATTATTTAGAGTATATCTAGATAATTATCTTTCCAACTTACAGTCTTAATAGGTATAACTCTATATTGCAGACGCCAAGAATCTTGATAGTTCAGTGTGAACGTTGTGATTAAGCAATTCAAGCTGCGCGGGGGTGTCACACTAAGAAAGATCTGAGTTCTTTATGAGCACATCATGAATCAGCATTCTTCATACTTTTAGGACTTTACCATCTTGATATGCCAATTATTTTTTACTTTGATTTTCTTTTGATATTTCCTTTTCAGCGTATCATTGTCTTTTGATATATTGATTTTGAACGCCATCATGAATGGATTTTCCATTGTTCTGCATGAACTTATGTTTCTTTGTTGTGTGCTCAGATCACTCAAAGGTGTTCTCCCTTAAATGCTTGAAAACGGTCCGCAATAAGGAATTATACTTTTCAACCTTAAGCGAGAAGGGACACTTACTTTCGACATAAACTAATTTTCTCTGATATTTTCGGGGTTTAGTTTCGATTATAAAGTCTTAGGCCCGTGACAACGTGGTATGCACCAGCCAAACAGATAATCCTCAACTTAAAATCCACCCCCAACCTTTTCTATTGATTATCAATTATGATAGGGGATACCCTCAACCGACTGTTGAGTTCCTCAACAATTATCATTAGATACAGTTTCAGAGATAATTAGGTGACTACCTTCAAACGCTACAGATCGTTCATGACTTTTGAATCTTAGATGATCATTATTCTTATTATGATTGTCTAATGTCAAGAATTCATAAGTCACATCTGTTAGTACATTACACAACAGATAAACATAAACGTTCAAATCAGTCCTTACTAATCAAATATATCAATTCTCAGTACAGTAATTTCTTCATCTCTCACATATTAATCAAAACAAGCTCATTTTCGGAATTTTTCAACTTTTTAGGGTTTTCTTGGTGAGGCATTTTACACTTTTTAGGTATTTTCTGTTGATAACAAATACTCCCCCTAAAATACTAAAACATAAAATCTTTTTGTCTTTTAGCATTTTAACAAAAAAAAAGAAAATAACTACAGACTAGCATGCAAACATGAGATAAATCATGCAAAGAAATGCAGACAGGAAGCAAAAATATGCAATATAGATAATAAGAAACTAAAAACTATATGTCATGCATCCTACATGCAAAGTCTAAAAGTTTGATTAACCCTCACAACCAACATCCGAAATTACTTTGTCTCGATCAACAATGCCATTCATCTCTAAAAGTAGCAAGAACCTAGGTTTATCAAAAGCCTTAGTGAAAAGATCAGCCCTCTGGTCCTTAGTACCTATTCTCTTAACCTCAATTATCTTTTTCTCATGGCAATCCCTAAGAAAATGATATTTAACACCAATGTGTTTGGTCTTAGAATGTTGCACATGATTCTTAGTAATTGCAATAGCAGCAGTATTATCAATATAAAGAGGAGAGAAAGAGATTCTTAGTCCGTAATCGCGAAGTTGTTGTTGGATCCAAACAACTTGCGAATAGCAACTAGCAGCAGCGATATATTCCGCTTCACACGTGGAAAGCGCAACTGAAGTTTGTTTCTTGCACTGCCAGGTCACCAGCCTTTCACCTAAAAATTGACATCCTCCTGATGTAGATTTGTTGTTGATTTTGCAACCTGCATAGTCTGAATCACTATATGCTAGAAGATCAAACTTTTCTTCGTTCGAATACCAGATGCCGAGATTTGAAGAATGTAACAGATAACGAAGAATTCTTTTGGCAGCTGTAAGATAAACTGTATTCGGATTAACTTGATAACGAGTACACAGACATGTTACAAACAGAATATCCGGCCTAGATGCAGTGAGATACATGAGCGATTCGATGATTGCTCGATAGTATGTAGGATCAACAGGCTCCCCTTCACAGTCTAACGAAATACCATGATTCACAGCTAGCAGGTTCGACACATGACGTTCTTGAGTCATACCGAAACGTTCGAGTATATCATTTACATACTTTGCTTGATGAAGAAAAATTCCATTATCAGTCTGTTCGTCTTGCAAACCAAGAAAGTAGTGTAAGAGACCCAATTTGCTCATTTCGAATTCGTCCTTCATAACCTGCTCGAACTCATCAACGAGTTCCTGCTTAGTAGTACCAAAAATAATGTCGTCTACATTGATCTGGACCAAAATAATATCATCATCTTTAACCTTCGTGAACAGAGTACAATCTACCGTATCCATTTAATAACCTTTTTTAATCAGATAACTTGACAAACGTCCATACCAAGCTCTTGGGGCTTGATGTAAACCATATAGGGCTCTTCGTAAACGGTAAACTTTGTCAGGATGAAGATGATCTTCAAAACCCGGTGGTTGATTGACATATACTCTTTCATTTAGCTTGCCATAAAGAAATGCACTCTTAGCATCCATTTGAAACGCTTTGAACTTCATAAATGAAGCAAAAGTCAAGAAAATGCGAATTGCTTCCAATCTGGCAACAGGAGCAAAAACTTCATCATAATCAAATTCAGGATCTTGCTGATAACCTTTAGCAACTAATCTTGCTTTGTAACGGATAACATTGCCATCTTCATCAAATTTGCACTTCCAAACCCATTTGAGATCAATTACTTTTGCACCATGCGGCTTAGTAACTAGCTTTCAAATATCTAAATGATGGAATTGCCGAATCTCTTCTTGCATTGCCATGACCCAATCAACATGTTTCAAGGCTTCCTTTGTTGTCTTTGGCTCTATTCTAGAAATATGACATGAGTACTCATAGTATGCAGCAGCAGCTGTCATATGAATATTAACTTGACCATCAAACTGAACTTGCCTTCTTATTCTAACACATGCAATTAGATCTCCAATAGTATTCTCTCTAGGATGAGCAACTGTAGTTCTGGGAACTGCTTGTGCGGGAACAGGTATCTCATGATGTAGATTTGTAGTATCACCAATATCTTCATGATTATCAGAACTCTCACTTGAAATATCAGATCCACAGGTATCGTACACTGGATCAACGTCTTGATTTGAATCTTGAACTGGTTCAATGACAGTGGGTAATGGAGTTGGAGTTAGAGTTGGAGTAGGTGTAGAAACTTCTGGTTCATACTGTAAATCGAACAACATTTGTAACTCAACTTCATTCTCCGTTTGATCTGGAGCAAGATTGAATGAGTCAATCAGCTCATCATAGTTATAAATCCAAGAATGACTCTTAGAAGTACTCTTCGTATAATTCCTATGGACATCAACTTCAGACCATTCTTCAACACATCTTGTCTCATTATTGAAAACGCGCTTGTTAGGAGAACTATACCCAAGAAACACTCCAGTAACCACTTTTGAATCAAACTTACTTCCTGGTTTTCTTTTCAAGATGGTACACGGTGCACCAAATGGTTCTAGATGCTTTAAATATGGTTTTCCCCCATGCAATAGCTCATAGCAAGTTTTACCCAGTCGTTTAATAGTCAGAACTCGATTCATAGTTTAACATTCATTTGTAACAGCTTCACTCAAAAAATGAACAGGTAACGATGAATCTGCTAGCATTATTCTAGCTATTTCAATCAACACCCTATTCTTTCTTTCAGCAACACCATTCATCTGAGGAGCGTATGCAGAACTGAACTTTAAATTGAAAACTGTTTCTAATCGATTGATTAGCACTTTCAAGTTTTCAAACGTATCGGACTTCTCTTTCAAAAACATTACCCAAGAAAATCTTGAATAATCATCAGTTACAACCAGACAATACTTACTTCCATCAATGCTTTCAAAACTAATTGGACCGAAAAGATTCATATGTAACAATTCAAGTGGAGCAGAGATTGAATTATACTTCACCAGCTTATGAGCTTTCTTGCTCTGCTTACCATTCTTACACGGAACACATGTTCCTGGAATATGAAAAGATTGAAGATCAACACTTTTTACAAGATTGTTGTGAACCAGATGGTCCATCTTCCGAAAACGTAAATGACCCATGCGTTTGTGCCAAGTAATAGAATCTTGTTCAGTCGCTTTAGAAACAAAAGCCTGATGATGTTCAGCAGTTAAGGTAGCAACATTCATATCTAGCATATATAAATCAACTTGTATAGGAGCCTTCATCAAAATCATTTCATGAGGAATCACAAACTTTGGCTTCAAAATGTAGCTGAATTCGTCATCAAATGCTACCTTGAAAGATTTTTCACAGATTTGTGGAACCGAAAACAAATTGTTTGCAAGCTCTTGACAATAGTTCACTTTGTCGAAACTAACTTTTTCATTCTTCAATAAACCTTGAGCTGAAATGTGACCTCCTTTATCTCCGGCAAAAGCTACATAACCTCCCTTAATTGTGTAACATCCCGCATTTTTTCGTTAAATTTATTTTAACACCGTCTTTTTTTTAAAATATCTTTCTTCATCTATATTCGTACACTTCATTAGCTAATGTTCTTGATAATTCCGTTATTCGATTATAACATCTCCCGTTTTTGTAGCGTATTTAAAAATAATTCATTTGGTTAATTTCCGCACCCGACTACAAACTTGAGGGACTAATCTTGCCACTTGGGCAAATTTAGTTAACTAGTAACCCACCACCATCACTCATTTCATTCCATCATCTCCTCTCTTTTCTTACTTCCCTTTTTACTCTCAACTCACATAAATAAGGATTCATCATCCATTTCACATCAAGGGAGCTCACAACAAATCCGACAACATATTCGTGATCCTCTCTTCATCCTCTTCATTTTGGTATCAATTTCATCTCTTTTGGGTAACATTTCTAAAACTCTAGATTTCATGTTCTTAGTGTTTTTGACTAGAAATGGTGTCAATTAGTGTCTATGGCTCAAGTCTAACATGAATATGTGTTTGGTTGGCTCGATTTGTTGTTTTGAGTAACTAGCATGAACACTTGAAATGGGTTAGTTTAATCTTTGATTTTGGATGATTAAATGTTGTTTAAATGTTAACTTTCATGTATTAAATGTGTTACTAGCATTATTAGCTTCATTTTGATGTGTAGGTTGATTTAGAAAAGCTTCATTTATAAAATGATTGAATTCATGATTTTGGTTAGGGTTTGATGAACGTTGAAATGAACTTTTGATGTATTGAATGCTATGAAATGTTGTTAGTAAGTGTTTAATTGTATGGTATGTTTAATTACCTTTGAAACGGCATATCGTATGTATAAATTGGTTTCCCGAATCATGAAATGCACTTTTAGAACTTGAAACTTTGATTATGAACATTTAACGATCATTCGACGAGGTTTTTGTTTTTGTAAATGATGTTTTTGTTTGATGAAATGTGTTTAGTTGTATTCCTCATCAAAATACCTTTCCAACAATATAAGATACGTGTTTTGAATGTTTACGGTTCATAAGTTACGTTCGTTTGAAGTTTGGTTCAAGACTTGTCTTTTTCAGCTGAACCCACCTGATCAGGCACAGATGCGGCGCATCTGAGAGGGATGCGGCGAATCTGATGCTGACTGCCCAAAAATTTTGATTTTCGTTTAATTCCAACTATGCTATGTACCTCCGATTAACATGAAACTTGGCCAACATGCTTATATATTACTTCTAAGCTCTGAAAAATAGTTCGGGACCCGACCCGAACGTGTTGACTTTTACGTTGACTTTGACTTTGACCAAAGTTTGACTTTTAGTCAAACTTAACCAAACACTTATGCAATCATTCTAATCTTCTTTTATGCTTGATTCTTGCATGAAACTTGATAACGTGACTCACATGCTATATATTCGAGTCGTAACGAGCCATAGGACTAATTGAATACATTTCGCCCGACCTTGTGTCGTAACCGCTTAATTGATACAACTTACTTGTTTAGGTCAAGGCTAAGCAACTATCATGCACACGTTTACTTTGTGAAGTACATTATACTCGTGCACTCGAGGTGAGATCATAGTCCCATCTTTCAACAACTTTTATACTTTTAAATCATGAGATGAGAAACATATACAGTTTTATACTACATACTTTTATACTTTGAACACAAGTACGGAAACAAACATTCCACAGTGAGTTAGAACAAAAAGCCTCAATTCGATTATCATTAGTTACACTTGTAGGGTGTAAGCGAGAACTTATATTATGTGATCACATGGGCTTGACGAGCCTCATTCGGACGGTTCGCTACCGTTAGCGGATGAAATATATTTTTGGGTTTAGTGTATGTTCTAACACTACGCAACAGGGTGCAAAACAGTTAAGTCTTGATAATTGGGTGCTCGCGAACATACTTTTGGAATGCAAACGATTTGGATAATCAACTATACAAAATCTTGTGGTTCAAAAACAACGCTTACAAACACCTATGATTTCACCAACGTTTTTCGTTGACAGTTTTCTATATGTTTCTCAGGTTCATGAATGGCTATTTGATACATGCTTCCGCGTACACTCATACTTTCTTGGGGTCAAGTATACATGCATACACTTTGATTACTTGCTTGGAGTCAAGCATACATGCATACGCTAGTGATAGCACCTTTGGATTCAAACAAATGTTTACATACTTACGCTATTTATAGCAACCGTGATTTTCAACTAATTATGTCGCAAGTTATTTCATTTATACATTACTACTTTTGTAAACTTAAACTTGTTGTCGATCTGTTTGGTAAACTAAACTTTGTAAGTCTTATACGTTTCAAATGAATGCGACATAATTTTGGTCAAACGTGTCTCATTTAGGGTCTATGACCACGCAACGGGACCTAAGTTAATGGCGCCGTCAATGACGATTTTGTGGGGTCGCTACAGATGGTATCAGAGCGTTGGTTGTAGGGAACTAGGATATGCATTAGTTTGTCTGACAGAGTCGTTAGGACTCATTAGTGAATCTAGACTACAACCGGATGGTTAGCCATTGCATTCTGACACACATTTGCTATAGATAGCACTTACTTGACTACTTGTGCATTATACTTGAATCATTCTTAGGCAAACTTCTTAATGGTACCAAGTTTTCATCATACGAACTCGTATTCTGCAACTCTCTGGTAACACACGTAAATTCAAGATTCATACGCGTAAGGATGACAACGACTTCATTAGTCACACTTATTCGGGAACTCTGCCTCCTAGATTGTTATTCGCCACCGTCTCAATTTACTATCGGTGTCACACCTGTGTTCCTTACTATCTACCACTTCTTGTTACTACCATCACTACTCTAGGTGAGTATCGTTGTCACTACTTATCACTATGGTTGCGTACTATTCGTTATCATGATGCATTACCCTTTTCGTACTGCATTATTGTTTGATTTGAACTGCATTGACGTGAACAATCATTTATACACTTCCTTCGAGAAACGCATCTTCAGAGTCGCATAAATTCTTTCTATCCAATGCGAGTCACGTTTGAGACATCGTTACACTTTGTTCATTTTAGATCTTCACGATTACACAAACTTGAATATATGGGGTGATGTGGGAATGGAGGTATGAGTTAGTATAATATAACGAAACTCGATCAACATGGTTATATTATAGTAAGTCATACCAAAGTTCTAATGACTTGTGATGGTGATTGGACTCGATCAACCTAATCACCACCATGTGCCATGTACATGACTTCATTTTTCTTGTTTGAACATCCGAAAACACAGAGAATACTGATAACAACCATACCCGGGACACATCGTCGATTATTGTCGAACCATATTTATGCTTCCGAATGAATGACAAATTCTTTCAACTTCAACCATATGTTACATGTGTATACTATCTCGTTTTCGCGCAGCTTTATCGACGAACTACAAAATGCTTGGTATCCTCACATCGAGGCGAAAACTTCTCTCACCTTACACTCGTACTTTCGTATAAGGAAATCTTTATTCTAAATTCTCAATGGAGGGAGAGACTCTTCACGTTATACTAGTATTCACCACGAGGGAGAATAGTCCTAACGAACGTTTTCGAAAACCGATAAATCTTCCACGGCGCGAAATTCTTGAGAAACAGAAACTTGTTCCAACAAACGTTTTCAGGTCCTAACAAGCTTGTTCAAATGTATCTTAAAAGAACTGTACCTCGTTTCGGATCGAGATCCTCGTTTCACTTCTAAATTTTGGGGTGCCTTACAAAAAGCCTCGGGACCACATTTAGACCTGAGTACAACACATCAACCACTACCCGAAGGACCAAACAAACATACGATTCAAACCTTGGAAACCATAATACGAGCTCGTGTTATCGACTTCAAAATTACTTGAGAAAAGTATTTTCCTTTAGCCGAATTCTCTTACTACAATAATTTTCATTCGGGTATTAACGCCACACCTTTCGAAAACCCATATAGCTGCAAATGTCGATTTCTAAATCGTTGAGCCGAAGTAGGTGACAAGCAAACCACCGAACCCAAACTCATTCATGAAATAACCGTTAGGATCATTCAAATCCAAGAAAGACTCAAGACGGCCCGTAGTCGCCAAAAGAGCTACGCCGATGTTAGACGTAAACATTTCAAATTCCAAGTGGGTAACCGCGTAACGTTATAAGTCGCACCTTAGAAAGGTGTAATCTGTTTCGGGAAACGTAGAAAGCTAAATTCGCGATATTTTGATCCTTTGAAAATCTTGGGGCGTTTTGGACGCGTTGCTTATCGTTTAGATTTTTAGACTCATTTGAGTCTCCGTTCATCCTACATTTTATGTATCAAACTTAAAGAAGTGTCTTACCGAACAACAACTTGTTATCCTTTTCGACGAGCTTACTATCGATGATGAACTTCACTTTCTAGGAGAACCGGTTGAAATATTGAATCGTGAAACCAAACTTTAAAACGACGTGAAATCCCGACTGTCAAGGTTCGTTGGAATGCCCAAGGAAGTACCTTCACTTATTCGTAGAATTGGCAACGCAAGATCTCGAGGAAGAATCAACAACTACTACTTCCAACTAAATTTCGGGACGAAATTTCTTTTAAGGTGTAGATAATGTAACATCCCGCATTTTTTCGTTAAATTTATTTTAACACCGTCTTTTTTTTTAAATATCTTTCGTCATCTATATTCGTACACTTCGTTAACTAATGTTCTTGATAATTCCATTATTCGATTATAACATCTCCCGTTTTTGTAAAGTATTTAAAAATAATTCGTTTGGTTAATTCCCGCACCCGACTACAAACTTGAGGGACTAATCTTGCCACTTGGGCAAATTTAGTTAACTAGTAACCCACCACCACCACTCATTTCATTCCATCATCTCCTATCTTTTCTTACTTCCCTTTTTACTCTGAACTCACATAAATAAGGATTCATCATCCATTTCACATCAAGGGAGCTCACAACAAATCCGACAACATATTCGTGATCCTCTCTTCATCCTCTTTATTTTGGTACCAATTTCATCTCTTTTGGGTAAAATTTCTAAAACTCTAGATTTCATGTTCTTAGTGTTTTTGACTAGAAATGGTGTTAATTAGTGTCTATGGCTCAAGTCTAACATGAATATGTGTTTGGTTGGCTCGATTTGTTGTTTTGAGTAACTAGCATGAACACTTGTAATGGGTTAGTTTAATCTTTGATTTTGGATGATTAAATGTTGTTTAAATGTTAAAGTTCATGTATTAAATGTGTTACTAGCATCATTAGCTTCATTTTGATGTGTAGGTTGATTTAGAAAAGCTTCATTTACAAAATGATTGAATTCATGATTTTGGTTAGGGTTTGATGAACTTTGAAATGAACTTTTGATGTATTAAATGCTATTAAATGTTGTTAGTAAGTGTTTAATTGTATGTTATGTTTAGTTACCTTCAAAATGGCATATCGTATGTATAAATTGGTTTCCCGAATCATGAAATGCACTTTTAGAACTTGAAACTTTGATTATGAACATTTAACGATCATTCAATGAGGTTTTTGTTTTTGTAAATGATGTTTTTGTTTAATGAAATGTGTTTAGTTGTATTCCTCGTTAAAATACCTTTCCAACGATATAAGATACGTGTTTTGAATGTTTACGGTTCATAAGTTACGTTCGTTTGAAGTTTGGTTCGAGACTTGTCTTTTTCAGCTGAACCCACCTGATCAGGCACATGCATCTAATGCTGACTGCCCAAAAATTTTGATTTTCGTTTAATTCCAACTATGCTATGTACCTCCGATTAACATGAAACTTGGCCAACATGCTTATATATTACTTCTAAGCTCTGAAAAATAGTTCGGGACCCGACCCGAACGTGTTGACTTTTACGTTGACTTTGACTTTGACCAAAGTTTGACTTTTAGTCAAACTTAACCAAACACTTATGCAATCATTCTAATCTTCTTTTATGCTTGATTCTTGCATGAAACTTGATAACGTGACTCACATGCTATATATTCGAGTCGTAACGAGCCATAGGACTAATTGAATACATTTCGCCCGACCTTGTGTCGTAACCGCTTAATTGATACAACTTACTTGTTTAGGTCAAGGCTAAGCAACTATCATGCACACGTTTACTTTGTGAAGTACATTATACTCGTGCACTCGAGGTGAGATCATAGTCCCATCTTTCAACAACTTTTATACTTTTAAATCATGAGATGAGAAACATATACAGTTTTATACTACATACTTTTATACTTTGAACACAAGTACGGAAACAAACATTCCACAGTGAGTTAGAACAAAAAGCCTCAATTCGATTATCATTAGTTACACTTGTAGGGTGTAAGCGAGAACTTATATTATGTGATCACATGGGCTTGACGAGCCTCATTCGGACGGTTCGCTACCGTTAGCGGATGAAATATATTTTTGGGTTTAGTGTATGTTCTAACACTACGCAACAGGGTGCAAAACAGTTAAGTCTTGATAATTGGGTGCTCGCGAACATACTTTTGGAATGCAAACGATTTGGATAATCAACTATACAAAATCTTGTGGTTCAAAAACAACGCTTACAAACACCTATGATTTCACCAACGTTTTTCGTTGACAGTTTTCTATATGTTTCTCAGGTTCATGAATGGCTATTTGATACATGCTTCCGCGTACACTCATACTTTATTGGGGTCAAGTATACATGCATACACTTTGATTACTTGCTTGGAGTCAAGCATACATGCATACGCTAGTGATAGCACCTTTGGATTCAAACAAATGTTTACATACTTACGCTATTTATAGCAACCGTGATTTTCAACTAATTATGTCGCAAGTTATTTCATTTATACATTACTACTTTTGTAAACTTAAACTTGTTGTCGATCTGTTTGGTAAACTAAACTTTGTAAGTCTTATACGTTTCAAATGAATGCGACATAATTTTGGTCAAACGTGTCTCATTTAGGGTCTATGACCACGCAACGGGACCTAAGTTAATGGCGCCGTCAATGACGATTTTGTGGGGTCGCTACAGATGGTATCAGAGCGTTGGTTGTAGGGAACTAGGATATGCATTAGTTTGTCTGACAGAGTCGTTAGGACTCATTAGTGAATCTAGACTACAACCGGATGGTTAGCCATTGCATTCTGACACACATTTGCTATAGATAGCACTTACTTGACTACTTGTGCATTATACTTGAATCATTCTTAGGCAAACTTCTTAATGGTACCAAGTTTTCATCATACGAACTCGTATTCTGCAACTCTCTGGTAACACACGTAAATTCAAGATTCATACGCGTAAGGATGACAACGACTTCATTAGTCACACTTATTCGGGAACTCTGCCTCCTAGATTGTTATTCGCCACCGTCTCAATTTACTATCGGTGTCACACCTGTGTTCCTTACTATCTACCACTTCTTGTTACTACCATCACTACTCTAGGTGAGTATCGTCGTCACTACTTATCACTATGGTTGCGTACTATTCGTTATCATGATGCATTACCCTTTTCGTACTGCATTATTGTTTGATTTGAACTGCATTGACGTGAACAATCATTTATACACTTCCTTCGAGAAACGCATCTTCAGAGTCGCATAAATTCTTTCTATCCAATGCGAGTCACGTTTGAGACATCGTTACACTTTGTTCATTTTAGATCTTCACGATTACACAAACTTGAATATATGGGGTGATGTGGGAATGGAGGTATGAGTTAGTATAATATAACGAAACTCGATCAACATGGTTATATTATAGTAAGTCATACCAAAGTTCTAATGACTTGTGATGGTGATTGGACTCGATCAACCTAATCACCACCATGTGCCATGTACATGACTTCATTTTTCTTGTTTGAACATCCGAAAACACAGAGAATACTGATAACAACCATACCCGGGACACATCGTCGATTATTGTCGAACCATATTTATGCTTCCGAATGAATGACAAATTCTTTCAACTTCAACCATATGTTACATGTGTATACTATCTCGTTTTCGCGCAGCTTTATCGACGAACTACAAAATGCTTGGTATCCTCACATCGAGGCGAAAACTTCTCTCACCTTACACTCGTACTTTCGTATAAGGAAATCTTTATTCTAAATTCTCAATGGAGGGAGAGACTCTTCACGTTATACTAGTATTCACCACGAGGGAGAATAGTCCTAACGAACGTTTTCGAAAACCGATAAATCTTCCACGGCGCGAAATTCTTGAGAAACAGAAACTTGTTCCAACAAACGTTTTCAGGTCCTAACAAGCTTGTTCAAATGTATCTTAAAAGAACTGTACCTCGTTTCGGATCGAGATCCTCGTTTCACTTCTAAATTTTGGGGTGCCTTACAAAAAGCCTCGGGACCACATTTAGACCTGAGTACAACACATCAACCACTACCCGAAGGACCAAACAAACATACGATTCAAACCTTGGAAACCATAATACGAGCTCGTGTTATCGACTTCAAAATTACTTGAGAAAAGTATTTTCCTTTAGCCGAATTCTCTTACTACAATAATTTTCATTCGGGTATTAACGCCACACCTTTCGAAAACCCATATAGCTGCAAATGTCGATTTCTAAATCGTTGAGCCGAAGTAGGGGACAAGCAAACCACCGAACCCAAACTCATTCATGAAATAACCGTTAGGATCATTCAAATCCAAGAAAGACTCAAGACGGCCCGTAGTCGCCAAAAGAGCTACGCCGATGTTAGACGTAAACATTTCAAATTCCAAGTGGGTAACCGCGTAACGTTATAAGTCGCACCTTAGAAAGGTGTAATCTGTTTCGGGAAACGTAGAAAGCTAAATTCGCGATATTTTGATCCTTTGAAAATCTTGGGGCGTTTTGGACGCGTTGCTTATCGTTTAGATTTTTAGACTCATTTGAGTCTCCGTTCATCCTACATTTTATGTATCAAACTTAAAGAAGTGTCTTACCGAACAACAACTTGTTATCCTTTTCGACGAGCTTACTATCGATGATGAACTTCACTTTCTAGGAGAACCGGTTGAAATATTGAATCGTGAAACCAAACTTTAAAACGACGTGAAATCCCGACTGTCAAGGTTCGTTGGAATGCCCAAGGAAGTACCTTCACTTATTCGTAGAATTGGCAACGCAAGATCTCGAGGAAGAATCAACAACTACTACTTCCAACTAAATTTCGGGACGAAATTTCTTTTAAGGTGTAGATAATGTAACATCCCGCATTTTTTCGTTAAATTTATTTTAACACCGTCTTTTTTTTTAAATATCTTTCGTCATCTATATTCGTACACTTCGTTAACTAATGTTCTTGATAATTCCATTATTCGATTATAACATCTCCCGTTTTTGTAAAGTATTTAAAAATAATTCGTTTGGCTAATTCCCGCACCCGACTACAAACTTGAGGGACTAATCTTGCCACTTGGGCAAATTTAGTTAACTAGTAACCCACCACCACCACTCATTTCATTCCATCATCTCCTATCTTTTCTTACTTCCCTTTTTACTCTGAACTCACATAAATAAGGATTCATCATCCATTTCACATCAAGGGAGCTCACAACAAATCCGACAACATATTCGTGATCCTCTCTTCATCCTCTTTATTTTGGTACCAATTTCATCTCTTTTGGGTAAAATTTCTAAAACTCTAGATTTCATGTTCTTAGTGTTTTTGACTAGAAATGGTGTTAATTAGTGTCTATGGCTCAAGTCTAACATGAATATGTGTTTGGTTGGCTCGATTTGTTGTTTTGAGTAACTAGCATGAACACTTGTAATGGGTTAGTTTAATCTTTGATTTTGGATGATTAAATGTTGTTTAAATGTTAAAGTTCATGTATTAAATGTGTTACTAGCATCATTAGCTTCATTTTGATGTGTAGGTTGATTTAGAAAAGCTTCATTTACAAAATGATTGAATTCATGATTTTGGTTAGGGTTTGATGAACTTTGAAATGAACTTTTGATGTATTAAATGCTATTAAATGTTGTTAGTAAGTGTTTAATTGTATGGTATGTTTAGTTACCTTCAAAATGGCATATCGTATGTATAAATTGGTTTCCCGAATCATGAAATGCACTTTTAGAACTTGAAACTTTGATTATGAACATTTAACGATCATTCAATGAGGTTTTTGTTTTTGTAAATGATGTTTTTGTTTAATGAAATGTGTTTAGTTGTATTCCTCGTTAAAATACCTTTCCAACGATATAAGATACGTGTTTTGAATGTTTACGGTTCATAAGTTACGTTCGTTTGAAGTTTGGTTCGAGACTTGTCTTTTTCAGCTGAACCCACCTGATCAGGCACATGCATCTAATGCTGACTGCCCAAAAATTTCGATTTTTGTTTAATTCCAACTATGCTATGCACCTCCGATTAACATGAAACTTGGCTAACATGCTTATATATGACTTCTAAGCTCAGAAAAATAGTTCGGGACCCGACCCAAACGTGTTGACTTTTACGTTGACTTTGACCAAAGTTTGACTTTTAGTCAAACTTAACCAAACACTTATGCAATCATTCTAATTTTCTTTTATGCTTGATTCTTGCATGAAACTTGATAACGTGCCTCACATGCTATATATTCGAGTCGTAACGAGCCATAGGACTAATTGAACACATTTTTCCCGACCTTGTGTCGTAACCTGTTAATTGATACAACTTACTTGTTTAGGTCAAAGCTAAGCAACTATCATGCACACGTTTACTTTGTGAAGTACATTATACTCGTGCACTCGAGGTGAGATCATAGTCCCATCTTTCAACAACTTTTATACTTTTAAATCATGTGATGAGAAACGTATACAGTTTTATACTACATACTTTTATACTTTGAACACAAGTACGGAAACAAACATTCCACAGTGAGTTAGAACAAAAAGCCTCAATTCGATTATCATTAGTTACACTTGTAGGGTGTAAGCGAGAACTTATATTATGTGATCACATGGGCTTGACGAGCCTCATTCGGACGGTTTGCTACCGTTAGCGGATGAAATATATTTTTGGGTTTAGTGTATGTTCTAACACTACGCAACAGGGTGCAAAACAGTTAAGTCTTGATAATTGGGTGCTCGCGAACATACTTTTGGAATACAAACGATTTGGATAATCAACTATACAAAATCTTGTGGTTCAAAAACAACGCTTACAAACACCTATGATTTCACCAACATTTTTCGTTGACAGTTTTCTATATGTTTCTCAGGTTCATGAATGGCTATTTGATACATGCTTCCGCGTACACTCATACTTGCTTGGTGTCAAGTATACATGCATACACTTTGATTACTTGCTTGGAGTCAAGCATACATGCATACGCTAGTGATAGCACCTTTGGATTCAAACACATGTTTACATACTTACGCTATTTATAGCAACCGTGATTTTCAACTAATTATGTCGCAAGTTATTTCATTTATACATTACTACTTTTGTAAACTTAAACTTGTTGTCGATCTGTTTGGTAAACTAAACTTTGTAAGTCGTATACGTTGCAAATGAATGCGACATAATTTTGGTCAAACGTGTCTCATTTAGGGACTATGACCACGCAACGGGACCTAAGTTAATGGCGCTGTCAATGACGATTTTTTCGGGTCGCTACAAATTGGGTGTACATCCGAAATAAGAGATATCTGTCCAGTCATACGTCTCAAGCGCCGCTATCCACTATCCAGGTGTTGTTTGCAGGTACCCTGGTTCCCTGCACATCACAAATTAAGAAAATTAATTGATAATGGGAACCCACTCCCGGACAGCAGTAGGTTGTCCATTAACACCCATAGCTTGAACTTCCATCCATTTCCCGTTTGAGTCCAGTGGAATCTCATCATTAGAAAGCATAAACTTAGACAGTTTTGAAGTAGCAATATTGCTCTTCTGGTTTTTCACATTTTTCTCATTTTCAGAGCGATTAACTCGTGGTCTGGTACTGATGTTTTAGCAGAGTGGTATAAAATAGTTATTAAATTTTAGCAGGAAATACTATTAAATACGATACAATTTTACACAAGATATTTATTTATTTAGAGAACGGATATACTTAAACCTTGCTACAACACTTATAGGCAGTGTACCTAATCGTACAGTAGTGTAGTTTTTAGTAAGTCCGGTTCGTTCCACAGGGAATCTTTTTTAAACAAAGCTCAACGCTATATTAGTTTACTTTTATAAAAATACAAATATATATATATAAGTAATATTATTATTATAAAGGGGGGTTTTTACCGTTTAATGACCGGTTTGTCGATTTTAAAACTTTAGTAGCAGTTAAAACCAAATGTAAAATATTAAAAATAAATACAAGACTTAAATTAAAGCGTAAAGTAAATAACGATAATGAAATTGCGAATAATAAAAGTGCGATAAAATAAACTTGCGATAATTAAAAAGTACGAAAATTAAAAGTACAATGAAATACAATAACAATAAAAATGCGATAATTAGAAGTGCAATTAAATATAAAATAAAGGAAATTAAATATGAAATAAAAGAATTATGCTTATTTAAACTTCCGTAATCATGATGTTTGACGTGTTGATTTTAGTTTTATGCCCATGGGTTAATTGTCCTTTGTCCTGGATTATTTAATATGTCTGTCTGGTTTTTGTCCATAACAGTCCATCAGTCATAAATATAAAGTGCGAGTGTCCTCATCAAATTATCCTTATACCCGAAGTTAAATATTCCAACTAATTGGGGATTTAAACTGTAACAAGATTTTAATACTTTGTTTAATAATTACACCAGGATGTCGACTGAGTGTAACCCAAGGTTTTAATATTTTGTTATCAATTATACCAAGTGTCCTTTGTACAGAATTTCACCCCTGTTTTAATTATTCTAGTGGCTATTAATCCATTCCCGTGTCCGGTTAAATGAACGATTATTCGTACATATAAATACCCCGCCCATCGTGTCCGATCGAGTGTATATGGTAATTTATAGGGACGCCCAATTGTAAATCTTTATATTAACATTAACAAACTATCGTTTAGTTAAACAAATATAAAGCCCATTAATAGCCCATAGTCTAATTTCCACAAGTGTCGTTCTTTTGTCCAAACCCCAATTATGGTACAAAGCCCAATTACCCAATTTTAGTAATTAGCCCAACATCATGATTACTTCGGATTAAATAAGCATAATAATAACTTAGCTACGAGACATTAATATAAAAAGGTTGAACATAACTTACAATGATTAAAAATAGCGTAGCGTTACACGGACAGAATTTCGACTTACACCCTTACAACATTCGCTAACATACCCTTATTATTAGGATTAAAATTAAAATTAAAATTAAAATTAAAATATAAATATAAATATATACGATATATATAGAGAGATGGATATATTTGGTGAAGTTTTACGATCAGAATGCGCGAGCTTTATAGGGATTTTCGACTTTTGGGGCTCTGCGACTCGCGGCATTTTTGCCTTCAAACTCCGTGAGTCGCGGAGTTTGCAATTACAGCTCACTCTGGTTTGGAGTCTTTCTTGCCGACGGTTTTTATTATTTATTATAATATATAAATAATTATAAGAATTATTTAAATATTATATTATATTTATGTGCATAGTTGACTTGTAATTTTTAGTCCGTTGCGTCGAGCGTTGAGAGTTGACTCTGGTCCCGGTTCCGGATTTTCGAACGTCCTTGCGTACAATTTAATATCTTGTACTTTGCGTTTTGAATCTTGTACTCTTGTAATTTCGAGACGTTTCTTATCAATAATTGGAACCTCTTTGATTGTCTTTTGTACTTTTGAGCTTTTTGGTCGTTTGCGTCTTCAATTCGTCGAATCTGTCTTTTGTCTTCACCTTTTATTATTTAAACGAATATCACTTGTAAATAGAACAATTTCAACTAAAAGCTTGTCTTTCTTGAGGAATAATGCTATGAAATATATGTTCGTTTTTAGCATTATCAAATATTCCCACACTTGAGCGTTGCTTGTCCTCAAGCAATATCGTCTTGAAATACTAGAATCATTTCTTTATTCTTCACACTTTGTACATCAGTGATTTTTATACGGTGGTATAAATAATGGTAGTAACGATATGGTTTACAGTCCCACATGACTATAAAAATTTAGATCCATTAAGGAAATTGGATCTTTATGAAAACATTTGATCTTTTGAAAATTAAATCTAGTTTTTACCCTAGATAAGTTTTCCGGAATAACCCTTTACCGGTGTTTGCAAAATATTTTTGTGGGTTTGGTGGGTTTCAGATTTGAAAATTTTAGCTCAAAACTTGCGGTTTTGTGTCACCCACTTGCTAACCTTGTATTTGGAAAGCAACAAGTCCAGTTCACTTGTCCCGTATATTACCTTTCGGTAAACTACCGTCCGGTTGTAAAGGAAAGCGTTGAACAAGCAACTGTTAAGGCAATGTCCCCTGACATGCTTTTAATTATGGTCTATAACGTGTCGAACGCAATTACTATCCTTGGTAGGATTAATAGTAAAGCTCACCCTTATGATTTTTCGGTCTGGCACAAGGTCCTGTCTTTGACCATGCTATGCAACCACCGTTCTTACGGTTGACAACCGATTTAGTTCAGGTGACCTAATGAATTCCAGGTGAATTCCTAGGATTTTACGTTCAATGGTAATGAACGCATTGAAAATAGGGTTTTCAGAAAACAAATCGGTTTATAATTTTGATCAAAATATTTTCTCGTTCAAGCTCGAATTTAGATATCATTGAACTTGCCAATCTTCAAATGCTCTCTGTCTAGCATTTTCGTATTCCTGAGAAGCTATAAACCTTTGCATTTCTTGCATCTCATTCCCCCCTCCTACATTACCTTGCTGTTGGTTTCTCTCAACCTGTGGATGTCTACCATGGTATGGTACTGCGGCGTTATTTCGCCTCTTCAAAACTTTCGCACCATGGTATACATTTAAACCTATAGTATCGCGGGGTTCTGGTTCTTCTACTAATAATCCCCCCCGACTTATATCCACACCGAGATATTCACCAATCAAAGTAATAAAAATACCACCTCCTATTATGCTATGCGGTCGCATCCCCCGAACCATAGCTGATAAATAATAACCCACACAATATGGTATACTTACAGCGCTTTGTGGGTCTCGAATACACATATGGTAAAACAAATCCTGTTCATTTACTTTTTCCTTGTTCTTACCCCTTTGTGTAATCGAATTAGCTAAAAACCTATGAATCACTCTTAATTTGGCTCTATCTATATCCAAATAAGAGTAATTTCCCCCTTTGAAACGGTGATGGCTTGTCATTTGACTCCACACACCGTGTGTATCAAAATTTTCATCTATCTTTCTACCGTTTAGTATCAACCCTCTACAATCGGCAGATGCTAACTCCTCAGGCGTATATATACGTAAAGCCTGAGCCATGTCCAGTAAAGACATGTGGCGCATCGAACCGCCTAACAAAAATCTAATAAAAGAACGATCGGTTAAACTAGCTACCCGATCATTCAACTCTATACTACACAACAATTCTTCACACCATACTTTATATACAGGTCTACGCATGGTGAATAAACGTACCCAGTCATTAAAAGTAGAATTACCATACCTCTGTACAAGTAATTCCCTAATTGGCCCGGCCAATTCTACAGCTTCTAAGGGTCCCCATTCTATGACCCTCGGTACCTCAACAACCTTAGAATGAAGAGTATGCAAACCCCTTTGATATTTTGGATAATCTATCCAAAGTCTGTCAAATCTCAGGTTCGGGTGCAACTCTTCCAAGTGCATATCAGAAAAGGTCATGACTGGATGAGGTATATCCTGCTTGTAGTAGTTATCCACCTCCTGTTGTTCCGCGTTCTCAGTAGGAGCATTGCGGGCTTGGGATGAAGATTCACCCCTTTCAGTCTGCAAAACACATCAAACACAATTTTTGTGCATCCAAATATGCATTAGTGTCAGCAAAATCATCAATCTAAATAATCATAATGACATGATCAATTTATATCAAACTTAAGCTCATTTTCACATTTTCATCAAATCTACACTTTTTCAAATAAGCATATACGAAAATGTTCGCCAAGTTCATAAGCATTCAACTCAAATAACATGTCAAAATAATCATTACTAGCAATTAAACAAGTCTCAAATGGCAATATCTTTCAAAAATCAAGTTCATGAATTTTTAGACTTGAAAAAGTCCACTTTAATTCTCAAAATCATGTTTAGGCTCAAAGTTTGGATCATTTAACTACCTAGACATGTTACACTACTTAATTTAGCAACAATTCATGACAAAAATCGGCCATAACCTGTTTATATCAAAAAGCCCCAAATTTGCTCAAGAACACAAACACTAGATTATTCAAAATTTGAAGTTTAAGGCTTCTAATCATGTTAAACAGCATCAATCTAGGTTATACAAGCATAATACATAAACAATTTAAGCCTAATTACACTAAAAATCATCAAAATCAAATTGGGGAAAAAATTGCTCAAGAACACCAAATTTCGGATTAAATGGTGTTTAGGTGTAGAAATTTACCGTTTTTCTTGAGTAATTCCTAGATAGCATCCTTCTCAACATGATTTTAGCAAAAGATTTAATGATTAACGGTTAAAAATTGTGAATTTGGGGTGTATTTTTCGGGTTTTTTCGTGGGTTTTCGCAGCTGTTCTTCGCAGTATGTTTTTGTGGGGAGTGAACTGATCTGTTTTTTTACGTTTTATTTTTTTCTGGGTTTTGGTCCCTCCGCGACTCGCGGCATTTATCCCTTCAAACTCCGCGAGTCGCGGAGTTTGCTATTTTTTTTTTATTTTTTTTATAATCTTTAACTTATAAAACAATTAAGTAATTAATTTTAAAATTTTGTTTCCCTTGTTATTTAGGACGAGGTCGTTTCGGATCGATGTCCTAGTCCGTCCTTCGACAAAATTTTAAAATTTGTCTTTTTGTAGCGATTGTTTTAAAAGCTAAGATTTTTGGGGTTTTTTTAATGTTTTTGGCATACTTTAATTCAATAAGATTAAAAATAATGATAATAAAAGTTCTCGTCCCTCCCTCGGGTAAAGTAATTTCGGTTCAAAGACCTAGTCTTCAACTTACGACGAATTTTAAAAATCATATTTTTAACTTAATGAGATAAAGTAAATTTTTGTTTTTAAATTCACACAACTTAAATATGAAATTCAAAATTAATATTAAAAATTCACACCAAACTTAAAATTTAAAATGCATAAAATTAAAAATTTATATTTTAAAAATTCACACCAAACTTAATTTAAAAATTCATATTATAAATTCACACCAAACTTATATTATGGTTCAAATATTTACTATTTTAAATATATTGTTTTTATAAAGTTTACAATATTAATTTAAGATTCAAATATTAATTTTAAAAACATGGCAAAAATAAAATTAAAAATCTTTTTGGATTTTTATCTCACTTTAATCAATCAAATATTATCAAAAATATGCGCCCCTTTTTTCGGTAAAGTAATTTCGGTTCCAAAACCTAATTTAACTCATGACGAATTTTTGAAATATTTTGGGTTGATTGATTAAAGATATTTATACCTTAAGAATAAACGTTAAATTTCGCAGTGATGTAATAAATTTTTGAATGATATCAATAATTTCGGTCGCCAAACCTAATTTTATTTAATACCAATTTAATACTTTTTAGCGAACAAATTAGCGTTTATTATTAAAAGGTTAAAAATAAAAAAAATAAAATAAAAACTGTACAGACATACCTGTGAAATAGATTTCTTAATTATATGATCTATCCCATTCATAAGATAGTCGGTTTAATTGGTTTTCCATAGCTATATAGGCGTAACCTCGAGCATTCAGTGTCTTTTCTTCTAAACATATGAACGGTCCGTCTCTGCATAAAGTAACAAATTCGGTATTTGAATAGGTTTGATTATTTGAACATTTACCTCCATGTGACCATTTTCCGCATTTGTGACATCTTTCTAGGTGTCGTGCTCTTCTTTTCGCTGAGGATTTTGATTTTCCTTTACCAAATTGTAACTTATTATCTTCGCATCTGGATTCTTTTCTAACTTCGTCCATTCTTTCTCTGATTACTGATACTAATTCACTCGGTAGTATGTCATTATTTCGTTTAGTGATCAAAGCGTGTAGCATTAGACCATGGTTTAGTTCACAGGCAGTCTTCATTTTGTAAAAACCTAAAAAAATAAAAATTCAGAATGGGGGGAGAAGACTAGTTCTTTAGGGTCTGCTAGGGAAAGACCATTCGGATTCCATTTTCGAGAACTACACGAAAACAGACAATCTAACTCTAACAGAAATACATATTATCCTTTAAAGACTTGATTCTCCCCACACTTAGTTAGCTGTGGTATCGAAATTGTGATTAACTTCGTTGTCGACTTCCATCGGACCATGTATGTAATGTTTAACTCTGTGACCATTAACTTTAAATTCAATCCCATTTGAATTTATTAATTCTATCATTCCGTATGGAAAAACTCTTTTGACTATGAATGGTCCAGACCATCTTGATTTCAATTTTCCAGGAAATAGCTTGAATCGTGAATTGAAAAGAAGAACTCTGTCTCCTTCTTTAAATTCTTTTGAACTTCTGATTCTTTTATCATGCCATTTCTTCGTTCTTTCTTTATAGATTAACGAATTTTCGTAAGCTTCATGCCTTAATTCTTCTAATTCGTTTAGTTGACTTAATCGTAGACGTCCAGTTTCATGTAAATCAAGATTACATGTTTTCAAAGCCCAAAATGCTTTGTGTTCAATTTCTACTGGAAGATGACATGCTTTTCCATAAACAAGTCTGAAAGGTGTGGTTCCAATTGGAGTTTTGTAGGCTGTTCTAAAAGCCCAGAGTGCATCCTCCAATTTAATGGACCATTCCTTCGGATTTGATCCAATGGTTTTCTCTAGAATACGTTTTAAAGCTCGGTTGGTATTTTCAACTTGTCCACTTGTTTGTGGATGATATGCGGTGGAGATTTTATGAGTTACTCCATATCTTTTAAGAACTTTCTCAAGTTGATTATTACAGAAATGAGTTTGCCGATCACTTATTAAAGCTTTCGGTGTTCCAAACCTTGCAAAAAGACGTTTTAAAAAGTTGACTACAACTCGTGCATCGTTAGTTGGGAGAGCTTGTGCTTCCGCCCATTTAGATACATAATCAATGGCTACGAGTATATATAGATTATTATGAGATTTTGAAAATGGACCCATAAAGTCAATACCTCAAATGTCAAATACTTCACATACTTGGATGACATTTTGTGGCATTTCATCATGTTGACTTATTTTTCCGGCCCTTTGACAAGCATCACAGGATTTGCAAAGTAGGTGTGCGTCTTTGTAAATTGTAGGCCAATAGAATCCAACATCATAAACGTTTCTTGCTGTTAGTTGAGGCCCATAATGCCCTCCTGTTGGTCCTGTGTGACAATGGTTTATTATTTTACTAGCTTCATCTCCAAATACACATCGGCGTATTATTCCATCAGGACAACTTTTAAACAAATGTGGATCTTCCCAGAAATAGTGTTTTATATCACTGAAGAATTTCTTTCGTTTTTGGTACGATAATCCTTTTTCAAGGAATCCACAAACTAAGTAGTTTGCATAATCTGCAAACCATGAAATTTCTTTATAATCTATCTTCAATAGATATTCATCAGGAAAGTTGTCTTGTATGGCTGATTCATTTAGAACTTCTAATTCGGGATTTTCAAGACGAGAAAGATGATCAGCGGCGAGATTTTCTGCTCCTCTTTTATCTCGGATTTCAATATCAAACTCTTGTAAGAGTAAGATCCAACGGATTAATCTTGGTTTAGCATCTTGTTTTGAAAATAGGTATCTAAGAGCAGAATGGTCGGTATAGACCACCGTTTTTGCTAGAACGAGATATGATCGAAATTTGTCAAAAGAAAAGACAATAGCAAGGAGTTCTTTTTCAGTAGTTGTATAGTTCGTTTGTGCTCCTTGTAACGTCTTACTAGCATAATATATAGGTTGAAATCGTTTTTCAATCCTTTGTCCTAAAACGGCTCCCATTGCAAAATCACTTGCATCGCACATTAGTTCAAATGGTAGATTCCAATTTGGCGTTATCATGATTGGCGCATTAGTGAGTTTTTCTTTAAGAATATTAAAAGATTTGATACACTCATCTAAAAAGATGAATGAAGCATCCTTTTCTAGGAGTTTATTCATAGGAGTGGCAATTTTAGAAAAATCTTTTATGAAACGTCGGTAAAAACCGGCATGCCCTAGAAAACTCCTAACTCCTCTAACATTGGTGGGATGTGGAAGTTTAGCAAGTACATCTACTTTAGCTCTATCCACTTCAATTCCTTCTTTTGAAATTTTATGTCCAAGAACGATGCCTTCTTTAACCATGAAATGGCATTTCTCCCAATTAAGTACTAGATTTGATTGTTCGCATCTAATAAGCATTCGTTCAAGATTAACTAGACATGATTCAAATGTATCACCGAAGACTGAAAAGTCATCCATGAATACTTCCATGCATTCTTCTATCTTGTCGTGAAAAATCGCCATCATACACCTTTGAAAGGTTGCAGGGGCGTTACAAAGTCCAAATGGCATGCGTTTGTAAGCAAAAGTACCATAAGGGCACGTGAATGTGGTTTTCTCTTGATCTTCGGGTGCTATTGGAATTTGAAAATATCCGGAAAATCCATCTAGAAAACAATAGTAACTATTTCCGGCTAATCTTTCCAACATTTGATCTATGAAAGGTAAGGGAAAGTGATCTTTTCTGGTGGCGTCATTTAATTTTCTATAATCAATACATACACGCCATCCTGTTACAGTCCTAGTAGGAATAAGCTCATTTTTCTCATTTGTAATGACAGTCATGCCACCCTTCTTAGGCACGCATTGAACTGGGCTTACCCATGGACTATCAGAGATTGGATAAATTAGACCTGCGTCTAGCAGTTTAATAATCTCTTTCTTAACTACATCTTGCATATTAGGATTTAGTCTTCGTTGGCGTTGCACATACGTTTTATGACCTTCTTCCATAAGGATTTTATGTGTGTAATACGAAGGACTTATTCCTTTAATATCATGAATCTTCCATGCAATGGCTGGTTTATGAGCTTTCAACACAGAAATGAGTTGTGATTTCTCATTTTCAGTAAGAGAAGACGATATTATTACAGGTAATTCAGATTCACCATGTAAATAAGCGTATTCCAAATGGTTTGGAAGTGGCTTTAACTCTAATTTCGGAGGTTCTTCTATCGATGATTTGTATCGATATTTGTCTTCTTCTTTTAGCATTTGAATTTCTTCTGTTGTTGGTTCATATCCATTAGCTATAAGTGTAGCTAACATTTCAGCTTCATCAATTGGTTCATTACCTTCTCCTAAAGAACATTCTCCTGTTCCTTGTAATTCTGGAAATTCTTCTAATAATTCTGCATGTGCATCTATAGTTTGAATATAATAACATGTATCATCTGCAGATTGTGGTTGTTGCATTGCTCTATCAACTGAAAAGGTAACACTCTCATCCTCTATACTTAGGGTCAATTTCTTACCGAACACGTCTATCATTGCTTTAGCCGTGTTTAAGAATGGTCTTCCTAATATGAGAGGAACTTGAGAATCTTCTTCCATGTCCAGAACAACAAAATCTACTGGAAATACTAAAGTACCAACTTTAACTAGCATGTTCTCCATTATCCCTCTAGGATATTTTATTGATCTATCGGCTAGTTGTATGCTTATTCTGGTTGGTTTCAATTCTCCAAGGTCTAGTTTAGCGTATAGTGAATACGGCATTAGATTTATACTAGCACCTAAGTCTGCCAATGCTTCTATTGAACCAAGACTTCCCAGAAAACATGGAATTGTGAAACTTCCTGGATCAGATAATTTTTCTGGTATCTTATTCAACAGCACTGCTGAACAATTAGCATTCATAGTAACAGCCGAGAGTTCTTCCATTTTCTTTCTATTTGAAATTAGATCTTTCAAGAATTTAGCATATCTAGGCATTCCTGAAATCACATCAATGAAAGGAAGATTTACATTTATCTGTTTAAACATATCCAAGAATTTGGATTGCTCGGCTTCAAGTTTCTCTTTCTTCATTTTACTCGGGTAAGGAAGTGGTGGTTGGTATGGTTTAACATAAGGTTTAGCCTTAACTGTGTTATCTTCATTAACCTTTTCAACTACCGGTTCTTTTTCCTTATCTTGATCAGGTTGTGGTTCTTGTGGAGTAGGAATAGTTTCATCAGAAGTTACAAGTATTTCTGGTGGTTTAAGTGTTGTACCACTTCTTGTGGTAATGGCTTTAGCTGTTTCATTCCGAGGGTTAGCATTTGTATCACTAGGTAGACTTCCTGGTTTTCTTTTACCTATTAACCTTGCTAGGTTACTCACTTCTTGTTCTAGATTTTGAATAGAAGCTTGTTGATTTCTAAATGCTTGAGCATTTTGTTCATTTGTTTGTTTCTGAGATGTGAAAAACTGCGTTTGAGTTTCAACTAGCTTTGTCATCATATCTTCTAAATTCGGCTTTTTATCATCGGTTTGTTGTGGTGGTTTGTTTTGAAAATTAGGTCTTTGCTGATTGTAAGTATTATTGGATACTTGTTGATTGCTAGGACCTTGTTGGTTGTTGTATGGAATATTTCGGTTATAATTCTGGTTTTGATTGTAAATTGGTCTTGGCGGTTGATAATTATTCTGATAATTATTTCCAGGCCTTTGGTTTATGTATGAAATATTCTCTCTTTGTTCCGTTGTTAATTCAATACTGAGACAATCTTTTGTCAAATGTGGTCCTCCACACTGCTCACAACTAATTCGTATTGAGTGAATATCTTTAGTCATCTTTTCCATTCGTCTCTCCACAGCATCTATCTTTGCGGAAATGGAATCTAAGTCATGGCTAGAATCGGCTCTAGCTGCTTTAGATGATCTAACGATGTCTTTTTCTTGGTGCCACTCATGTGAGTGGGAAGCAGTGTTATCAATAATTTTGTAAGCATCAGTTTCGGTTTTCTTCATAATAGAACCACCAGCTGCTATATCTATGTCTTTCCTTGTAGTGATGTCGCATCCTTGGTAGAATATTTGTACTATTTGACAAGTGTCTAAACCATGTTGCGGACATCCTCTTAACAACTTTCCATATCTTGTCCACGCCTCATATAGAGTTTCATTCGGTTTCTGTGTGAACGTAACAATTTCTGCTTGAAGTCTTACGGCTTTAGATGCCGGAAAAAATTGTTTAAGAAAATTTTCAACTAATACGTCCCATGTATCGATCGCCCCTTCAGGTAACGATTCCAACCAATCTTTGGCTTCTCCCTTTAAAGTCCAGGGAAATAACATGAGATATATCTGTTCATCCTCCACTTCTCGGATTTTAAATAGTGTGCAGATCCTATTAAAGGTACGTAGATGTTCATTTGGATCTTCCTTCGGCGCACCACTAAATTGGCATTGATTAGTCACCATGTGTAGAATTTGTCCTTTTATTTCATAATCTGGCGCATTAATGTCTGGATGAGTAATTGCGTGACCTTGGCCAGTGCGTTTAGCTCTCATTCGGTCTTCCATACTTAAAGGTTCCAGATTCTCCATAATTGAATTTGTTGAATCGGTATCACTAGATGATTCTGATTTAATGGTTCGTTCCTCAATAATCTCTGTTTGAATGATTGGTGGTTCCGGAGGAAAGTTTAGTGGTTCAGGATCTATGAACCGTTCCTGAATATTCTTCGGATTCTCAATTGTGAGGTCGGATTCAAAAAATGGATTATCGGAAATTTGAACTGAAGTACTTGGTCGACTGGATGACGATTCTAAAGAAAAATCAACGGCAGTAATATTTGCTAAATGTCTTGATCTAGTTACAGGTGGTCAACGTACAAAAGGTGGTGAACGTCTTGCTCGGTGCATTCACTGAATATCCTATTAGTTTTTAAAAGGAAAGAAAAATTATAATAAGTTATCCAATCAATAGACTTTTCTGATTTTACCCACGTTTCGAATAGCCAAAAGATGCAGCAGAGGGGCAGGATTCGTTTGGTCTCAATATAATTGAGGACTGTTTGGCTCCAATAACCCGGTCCACGTACAAATCCAACTATTACTACGAACCAGAAAATTTTTATGTCTATCAATTTAACCACTTAAAATAAATTTTCGTAATTTTAAGAAATTTAGATAAGAAGTAGAATAAAAATCTATGTCCTAAAACTAGAATAGCGAGAAATAAGAAAGAAAAAAAGTTCGTCGGAAAAATGTCGAAAAAGAAAAATGGTTGAAAAATAAAAGGTGACGGAAAAATAAAAGAAACTTATAAAACTTAAAAACAATTGACTAACCTAACCTTATTACTACAACTAACTTAAAATTATAATCGCAAATTGAGATAACTAATTGGAATGATAATTGATACATAGTAAAAGGTGTCTAAAAATATTAAAGCTTACAGAAAAAACTAAATCCCAAATGGAAATAACTTAAAAAGAAACTAAAACTTAAAAAGGCGTCGCAAAATTCTAAAGCACTTAAATCTTATTCTAAAGAAAAAGCACTTAAGGAATTCTACGGCAAAGCCTAAAAATCTAGAAGTAAAAATAACTATGGCAAAAACTAAGTTTAAAACTAAATATGAGCGCAAAATACGAATATTACGCTAAAACAATTAAAAAGGGACAAAATATAAAAATATACAAAAAGTTGTAAAAAGTACAATTTTTATAAAAATATTATTTTTATATTATTTATTTATTAAAACTATTAATTTTATAATTTAATTAAACTAATTTAACTAAAATATAAATTAAATAAAACTTAAATTAAAATAAAACTAATTATAATAATAATAATAATAATTAGGGTTAATAATAATTATAATTAATAATAATCCGTAATAAATGCAGTTTAGGGTTTCTGTCGGTGTCAGAGAAACTCCGCGAGTAGCGGTATTTCAAACAGCAAACCCCGCGAGTCGCGGGGTTCAAAAATTCAACTCTGGTACAGTTTGAATTCGACGCGTTTTTCTTTAATTTTTTTTTATTTTCTGTTTTAAATTTTTCTATTTATGTAAAAAAATATGTTTATAATAAAAACTTATATTTAAAACTTAAATAAAAATAGAATTACTTTATAATTTTATAAATAAAAATCTTAAAACTAGATTTATATATATTTTTTTTATATGTTTTTAAATAAAAACAAAATACTTAAATAAAACTTATATAAAAATAAAGAAACTTTATAAAACTTAAATATTTAACAAAATCTTAAAAATACTTATATTTTTGTTTTTCTTTTTATATTAGCGTTGCGCTTCCGGCTTTTAAGAGAGTCCCCGGCAGCGGCACCAAAAATACTTGATGTTTTAGCAGAGTGGTATAAAATAGTTATTAAATTTTAGCAGGAAATACTATTAAATACGATACAATTTTACACAAGATATTTATTTATTTAGAGAACGGATATACTTAAACCTTGCTACAACACTTATAGGCAGTGTACCTAATCGTACAGTAGTGTAGTTTTTAGTAAGTCCGGTTCGTTCCACAGGGAATCATTTTTAAACAAAGCTCAACGCTATATTAGTTTACTTTTATAAAAATACAAATATATATATAAGTAATATTATTATTATAAAGGGGGGTTTTTACCGTTTAATGACCGGTTTGTCGATTTTAAAACTTTAGTCGCAGTTAAAACCAAATGTAAAATATTAAAAATAAATACAAGACTTAAATTAAAGCGTAAAGTAAATAACGATAATGAAATTGCGAATAATAAAAGTGCGATAAAATAAACTTGCGATAATTAAAAAGTACGATAATTAAAAGTGCAATTAAATACAATAACAATAAAAATGCGATAATTAGAAGTGCAATTAAATATAAAATAAAGGAAATTAAATATGAAATAAAAGAATTATGCTTATTTAAACTTCCGTAATCATGATGTTTGACGTGTTGATTTTAGTTTTATGCCCATGGGTTAATTGTTCTTTGTCCTGGATTATTTAATATGTCCGTCTGGTTTTTGTCCATAATAGTCCATCAGTCATAAATATAAAGTGCGAGTGTCCTCGTCAAATTATCCTTATACCCGAAGTTAAATATTCCAACTAATTGGGGATTTAAACTGTAACAAGATTTTAATACTTTGTTTAATAATTACACCAGGATGTCGACTGAGTGTAACCCAAGGTTTTAATATTTTGTTATCAATTATACCAAGTGTCCTTTGTACATAATTTCACCCCGGTTTTAATTATTCTAGTGGGTATTAATCCATTCCCGTGTCCGGTTAAATGAACGATTATTCGTACATATAAATACCCCGCCCATCGTGTCCGATCGAGTGTATATGGTAATTTAAGGGACGCCCAATTGTAAATCTTTATATTAACATTAACAAACTATCATTTAGTTAAACAAATATAAAGCCCATTAATAGCCCATAGTCTAATTTCCACAAGTGTCGTTCTTTTGTCCAAACCCCAATTATGGTACAAAGCCCAATTACCCAATTTTAGTAATTAGCCCAACATCATGATTACTTCGGATTAAATAAGCATAATAATAACTTAGCTACGAGACATTAATATAAAAAGGTTGAACATAACTTACAATGATTAAAAATAGCGTAGCGTTACACGGACAGAATTTCGACTTACACCCTTACAACATTCGCTAACATACCCTTATTATTAGGATTAAAATTAAAATTAAAATTAAAATTAAAATATAAATATAAATATATACGATATAGATAGAGAGATGGATATATTTGGTGAATTTTTACGATCAGAATGCGCGAGCTTTATAGGGATTTTCGACTTTTGGGGCTCCGCGACTCGCGGCATTTTTGCCTTCAAACTCCGCGAGTCGCGGAGTTTGCAATTACAGCTCACTCTGGTTTGGAGTCTTTCTTGCCGACGGTTTTTATTATTTATTATAATATATAAATAATTATAAGAATTATTTAAATATTATATTATATTTATGTGCATAGTTGACTTGTAATTTTTAGTCCGTTGCGTCGAGCGTTGAGAGTTGACTCTGGTCCCGGTTCCGAATTTTCGAACGTCCTTGCGTACAATTTAATATCTTGTACTTTGCGTTTTAAATCTTGTACTCTTGTAATTTCGAGACGTTTCTTATCAATAATTGGAACCTCTTTTATTGTCTTTTGTACTTTTGAGCTTTTTGGTCGTTTGCGTCTTCAATTCTTCGAATCTGTCTTTTGTCTTCACCTTTTATTATTTAAACGAATATCACTTGTAAATAGAACAATTTCAACTAAAAGCTTGTCTTTCTTGAGGAATAATGCTATGAAATATATGTTCGTTTTTAGAATTATCAGGTACGAGAAAAGTATTTTCAACGACTAGCTTTTTGTGAAGGCAATCGTGCCTTTGGTTCAAAAGCTCTACTATGATCACTTGATTTGGCAACTCTTGCCTCAGTATCCTGTTTAGGAACCTTAATCTTCACAGGAGAAATTGACCTATTGAAGTTCTTTCTCTTATACTCTCTATAGACAACATTTTTCGTATGATTTTTAACACGAACTTCATCATTAACTAGTGAACCAGTTTTATGAACATAAGATGCTCTGCGATCATCATATGTGACGATCCGGAAATTTCTGATCAAATTTAAACTTAATTTTAATATGATTTCGACACGATAAGCAAAGTCTGTAGTGTTGAGTCTCAAAAATTTTGAACTGTTTACATGAATTCATTTAACCTTTGACTATTCCCGACGACTCACGGTACGATTGCTTGTAAATGATTATGCATATATATATATATATATATATATATATATATATATATATATATATATATATATATATATATATATATATATATATATATATATATATATATATATATAACAATTACAATATATACTATTTCATATTATTATATCCATATATATATATATATATATATATGGATATAATAATATGAAATAGTATATATTGTAATTGTTATAATTAATTTTGTAAAAAATAATAATAATATATAAAAAGTATCTATATATAAATAAAGTACATATAATATATATTTTTTGTAATTTCGAAGTTATTTAATAAACAACGGTAACGCTCAATTGTAATTCGATTAATTATAAACGAGTTAAAAAGGAACTTATGTGATTTTTAAATAAACGGTGATCTAAAAATTAGTTCTATAAATTATAGACTTATTAAAAATATATTTAGGAACTATTAATTGAATTTTAAAAATTTTTATATTTTACTTGGGGTTGGGGGTGAATAATTAATGTCATTTTTATTTAATAGTTAATGCTCGAATTTTATACCATAATGACAAAAATAAATAAAGATATTTAATGTAAAAATTTGGGATTTTTTCGTAGACTTTTATCCATGATCAACGGAGCACGAATTTCAGTCCGTGAATGAAATAGTAGATGACGACTAATATATTCACACGTTTATATTTTAATATTATTATAATAATTATTATATTATCTTAATTTACTATTTTTTTGATTGTTGTTTACACTATCTGTAACTTTATGTATGATATTTATTCTTATTTGCGATTACTTTTCCACTAAAGTCTTAAATGGATATACATATATGCATCATCAACGTAACTAACCACAATCATTCTTGTCTTCATTGAACTCCACTTGTTTGCCATACTATTCTAAATTTGAGATATGTGAAGGTTACTGTTTCAACTTTAGACTATATCTAACTCAATATATATTCTTACTCAATATATATTCTTACATATTACATAAGCATATACATACACTTAATCATATACATATGTACAATTCTTGATCAAACCTCAATCACCCCCACTCACCTTCATCACCGGACACCACACCATCACCTTACCGCTATTTTGGGTAACCAACCCACTAAACCATCATCTTTATTATTTTGTTTTCCGCTTGTTTTGGTGTAACATCGAACACACCACCGATCACAACCGGCAACAACCGTGACCCATCTTCAATATATTTTTCTATTTTGCATCCTAAACGAAACCACCATCCCGTAGTTGATCACCTCGATCAACCACTTTCGTTAAATAGATCATAAACCACACTACCTTTACACCTGCATTGTCACCATCCTCACCATAATCAAACAATCACTACTCAAGGTGTTTCCATCTCTATTTAAAACACAAAAAAAAAAAAAAATGCCATCACTGTTGAACCATCGTACAAATCATTCACCGCAGACCCCCATTTAACTACTACAACGGCTGTTACTTCTATTACTGCACAATCAATTAACAGTCACCCTTAAAACTTCGTATAAACTGCTACACACTCTCGTATTTTCTGTTTATTCGAATATCACCAACAAACCCGCATCATTGGCTGCTGTAACAACATTCCTACTCGCTGCGGTACCACTTCTGTCGTTTGCTGCTGTAATTACTTGTAATTCAGCGAAGACCTAAAGAAATCGATTATATGCGTAATATGTGTACGTACAATTTAAAGTTGACAAATTGAATATGTTAAAATTCTTTTTTTAAAAATGCCTTTTAAAAAGTAGACCTATGTGGAGTTGATGGGATAATTTAAAACTTTTTGGACGTCAAAAATTGTAACAAGTTGGACTTGTTTACTCGAAGGGGGCCGTAATATATACCAAGTAATCATGGGTTGAATTAGTGCTAAATACTATACACACCCATTACCATTTGAAGAGTTTTGGTGTCGAGCTCGATGGGATATATATCAAGGAGAAAATGATTTTTAGTTTAAGATCAATGATAATAATGCACGTATTAGAGACGATGAAAATAATAATAATACACATCTATGATAATTATGTTGAGTTGAATCTAGAAATGATAATGATAAATTATTATTAAATTTATTAAATAATTATTATGAGTATTAATAATATTATTACTAGGTATTAAGTATTATTATCATTATTATGATTATGATGATTATTATTAATATTGTGAAAATGATATCAATTATTATTATTTTCATAAATATTAGTATTATTATCACTTTATAAATATTAGAACCATTACTACTAATATAAGTATATTATTAGTATTAATATCATTATTTTTATCACTAATGAAATCATAACCATTATTATCTTCATTAATAGTATTAAGTATTATAAGTATTATCATTTTTATTATTAATATTACTCTAGTATTACTACAACTAATATTTTGTAAACAAAAGATTAAGTAAATAAAAATATGTATAATAACCATAACTTAAATATATAAACACTTTACCTAAATATATAAAATGAATATATAATGAAGTATATAAGTTATTAATATAAAAAATATCACTAATAATAATATAATTATTGGTTCAATTACAATTAAATCTATTGATGAAAATACAAATGATATAGGTTCGTGAATCTGAGGCCAACCCTGCATTGTTCAGATTGTCTAATGTTGTCATATGTATTTTTACTACAAAATACATTAGGTGAGTTTCATTATTCCCTTTTTATATACATTTTTGGGCTGAGAATACATGCAAATGCTTTATTAACTATTTTACAATATTTATATGCGTGAGTTTCATTACTCCCTTTTTAAATGCTTTTGCAATATATATTTTTGGGACTGAGAATACATGCGCTGCTTTATAAATGTTTGACGAAATAGACACAAGTACTTAAAACTACATTCTATGGTTGGATTATTAAATCGAATATGCCCCTTTTTAGTCTGGTAATCTAAGAATTAGGGAACAGACACCCTAATTGACGCGAACTCTAAAGATAGATCTATCGGGTCCAACAAGCCCCATCCAAAGTACCGGATGCTTTAGTACTTCGAAATTTTATATCATGTCCGAAGGAGGATCCCGGAATGATGGGGATATTCTTATATGCATATTGTGAATGTCGGTTACCAGGTGTTCAATCCATATGAATGATATTTTTGTCTCTATGCATGGGACGTATGTTTATGAGAAATGGAAATATGAACTCTTGTGGTCTATTAAATTTATGAAATGATTATTTATGTTAAACTAATGAACTCACTAACCTTTTGGTTGACACTTTAAAGCATGTTTATTCTCAGGTACGAAAGAAATCTTCCGCTGTGCATTTGCTCATTTTATAGATATTACTTGGAGTCATTCATGGCATATTTCAAAAGACGTTGCATTCGAGTCGTCGAGTTCATCAAGATAATTATCAAGTCAATTATAGTTAGATATATTATGAAATCGTATGCATGCCTGTCAACTTTCGATGTAATGAAAGATTGTCTTTTCAAAAACGAATGCACTGTTTGTAAAATGTATCATATAGAGGTCAAGTACCTCGCGATGAAATCAACTGTTGTGAATCGTTTATAATCGATATGGACTTCGTCCAGATGGATTAGGACGGGTCTTCACAGTTGGTATCAGAGCGGTGGTCTTAGCGAACCAGGTCTGCATTAGTATGTCTAACTGATAAGTTGTTAGGATGCATTAGTGAGTCTGGACTTCGACCGTGTCTGCATGTCAAAAGTTTTGCTTATTATTTTTGTCGGAAATCATCTGCTTATCATCCTTAGGAAATTACCTGCTCATTATTCTTAGTCTAAGACACGTTTTATTGCATTGACTGCATGAATAGTGTATAGACAAAAATTCATATCTTAGCGTATCTGTTACTGTAGACTTTATCTGACACGTTTCCTTAAATTCCTCCGTAATCTACGGGATCTTCTGTACTATATTAGATATTCTATATAATTAGAATATTATACGATAACCGAAAATCATTTCATATCGAAAATCCTCTAACTAATCATAAAATATGGATCCTACACCTAGCTTGGATTCCATTAGTTCCGGAAGCGATTTCGAGATGTATATTGAAGCAGACTCCGAAGTCAATGAACCAGAAGTGCCTCAACCATTTAGTTATTTTTCTTTCTGGAGGAGAAGGGGGTGGGTCCGAGACTTACTCACTCGATGGAGAAATGAAGAAGGCGAGCCCTACCGCGAACCAAACTTACCTCCTAACATCGGAGAAAACGATGTACTCACCGGTGAACCTATGCGCAACACTGTATTCACCCTTCTTGCTAAAATATTCCTCCTCGGAGGTCGCATTACTGCAATCTCAGAAAATATTCAACCTCTACTTCTGAATACCAATCGAAGGGGAATATTAGAAGAAGTTAGGGAACTTCGAATTGATAATCAAGATCTATCGAATCAGATGAGTGGATGGATAGAAATGATAGAGGGTAGGATAGAAACCCTGACAAGAATGGTGCGTGATCTACAAGCTATACTTACTACACCAACATCATCACCAACCTCAGCACCAACAACACTTGTAGCACCGACAACAACAGTACCACCATCAGCAGAACCAGCAGCATAACCAGTACCAACAACAACCTCATCATCACACGTCTCAACCTCACAATCTATACCTCAAGCATAATCATCGTTCTACGAATCGTTCTACATAAACTATCTTCGTTCTTCCTGGCAATTATGTGATCTCTAATGTTTTAGAGATTATGTATTCTAGTTCTAGCCGTAATTCTGATGAGTTTAATATCACATTGACTCATTAAATCCATGATTACGTCTGAAGAAAATATATATGTATATATGTTTTCATAAAGATTGTAATTAAAATTTTTATCGTACAAACTGTTAATGGTGAAAATATTTTAACGGGTAGGTAATACCCGAGGAATATTTAGATTTCGCATTAATAAGTTTCACTGTACATTCTATGAATTTGATTCAACTGTTATTTACTATCCTACCTACAACCACAGCTATACGAATCCGTTCACCACAAAATAACCATTTTCATTCAATTTTATATTTGGATTTTGACCTATCAGAATCCAACAAGTGGCATAATGAAGAAATAATGGACACAATAAAAATTGATTAGAAACAGACTAATTGACAATATGAAATTTTATTAAGAAACCACGCAAACAAAATCCTAGCTAACTGTTCCTAGCTAACTGTTAATTCCATATTACATTTTATTTATCGCAATTTAATTATCGCATTTAATTTCTCGTCATTTAATTTATGTTATTTATTAATTAATTCGAATATTATATATTAAACTATATATAAATTATTAGACTGTTAACTGTGGACTATCGACTGTGGACTAATAACATTGGACAATTAAAATGAATTAAAATAGTGATTATAATATATGAAACTAAACAAATCTTCAAGTTTGCCACTTAATTTCATCTTAAACCCCATTTGTATCTTGACGATTACAATCTGCGTTCAAACCTTTCATGATTCTTGAAAACACCTCAATCGATAGGATGAATCAACCGCACTTTATCTACGGAAGGAAAGATTTATGCATATAGTTATGCACCTGAGAAACTCTCGGCAACTGAGTAAAAGTTTAACACGTAGCCGCGTTAGATCCTTTGGCATTTATTAGCAAAAAAAATAATTTTGCGATCCCTTTTCAAAGTAGCCAATTTTGTCACAGTTCCAGCAAGTCAACTTCGACTTTTCATTCGAAGTAGCCTTACTATAATCTTGATATATATACGATTACTCTTTTGATATCGGAGAATTCTTTTATATTCCGCCATATTATCAGTAGACGTACCAGTAACCTCGTTGCTTCTTGGCTTAAATCTCTCTGACAAATCATTATATTTATTCATTGAAACCCTATCATATACTCATCCGCATCTTGTAACGAGAACTGTCATACCAATTACCGGGAATCAGCAATCAGTACTTTGAAAACTCACATCATATCTACATCAACAGTTATATGTATGACATTTATCTCTTAGAATTATGATCTCTCATTCTGAAATTCTGAAGAGCACTCTGTCACAAATCAATATTATGAATGTTGAAAAAGTTGAATAAAGCAGCAGAAACCATAGACAACCGTAAACGACCTTAATCATCAGAAGTTTGATGATAAAGAATAGTATGTTGGAAAAGCTCAGAAAAGTTGGAACTGGAAAACGGATTGAGCTAACTATGAAGGAGACCAAGGACAAATACAATGGACCATACCATATATTCAATAAAATCCAGGTAATTCTGGATCCGATGAAACCTTCAACGAATATCTTGCTCCGAAATCATGTTAAAATCTTGCGGAAAAATCTTTCTCCATCAACCATCGAACTTAGAAATTCCAAAATATCATCATCAATTTCTTCGATATTTCTGAGGATATTTTCATAAATATTCTCGTCCGAAATTATATACCTCTTCGTGTTTCCTGTATATTATTATGTTGGAAACATTCAATAGAGAATTGAGTACCGAAACGCAGATTATGAAAAACTATGAAGAAAGCCGTGGACAAATTACAAAGAATAAGTTTGACTTCAAAGAATCTAAATGATTCAATATCTGCTAAAGTATTTAGTGAATATCTTGCTCCTTACTCTAAACCCTTGCAGACAATAGTTTCTATCATTCTCTGATCTTAGATATTCCGAGATATTATCGTATCTTTCATTATAAATATCCTCCATATTTCTGGAGATATTTTATAACTATTCTTATATGAAATCATTAATCTCTTCGTGCTATCAATATTACATCATATAGAAACTGTTAGTTTCTATATTCTGTAAACTTTCGAGCTTAAAATATGAATGTTATTGAAGTAATGTTGAGAACTGATGCATGAATTAGTATAATATAATGACACTTGATCAACGTTATTATATTACAGTAAGTCATGCTGAGTTCCTAAGGGAATGTGATGATTCACAGTACCATTAATATGTGCCATGTCACACGATTATTTGATTCTACTTAACCTCTAAACATATCAAGAAAATATTTTCTTGATGGTTCTGTCTTTTCCGTGACTTCTGGTAATTTAACAAATTAAATCAGGCTATTACCTTTCCTTTCCGCTTAGAACATTAAGTTATGTTCATTCAAAATTTTATACGTACGAATTCGAGACCTCTAAATCGCTTTACTTCAGGTCGGGGAGAAAACAAAAACATGGAGCCTCGAAATACAAATTGGAGTATAAATCGCAGCAAACAAGAAAGATCATAAACCGTGTATGTCTATGCGAATAGCAAGATAAAGACACAGGAGGATCTGGAATACAATAATCCCTAGAGTATAATAGAAATAAACAGATTCTTCAGGTGGGAGTTGGAAAAGAAGAACGATCATTACGATAGTTAGAATAAGAACAAGGATCAGAACAGGGTTAAGCATTTTCATAAATCTTTTGAATTTGGGAATTGAGTATAGAAGTGGTGAAAACTAATGGAATGGAAAAGGTAAATTTATAATGGAAAAATTCAGACGTAGTAATCGAGGCAGAACACCGTATTTAATTAAAAAGATCTTAATTTTCATAAATCCCGAAGAACCAGATCTTATAGATCTTCAAGATTTTCTTTTAAATCCCTTGAATTCCGGAATTCAACCATGACTACGTCAAAAGTAAAGACGAATATCTAATGTCTTATATCAATCTTTTGTGATAGCTTCACTTGTACGCTTCGAATAATCGAATTATTTTTATCCATATTACTCAATGATGATAAAGCTCTATTTATCAACTCATATTTGTCATGAAAACATTCTTATTGTTATCCATGACGACCTCTATCAAATTTCGGGACGAAATTTCTTTAACGGGTAGGTACTGTAGTGACCCGAAAAATTTCGACTAATTTTAAATCAAACTCTCGATACGATATTATATTTTTGAGACGATAAGCAAAGTCTGTTAGGTTGAGTCTCGAAAATTTTGAACTGTTTCATATATGCAATTAACCTTTGACCAACTCCCGACGATTCACGAACAAGTGTTGCAAATAAATATAAATACATAAATATATATAAATAAATATAAATGTAGGTATTGAAAATAATGAAAAATAAATGAATCATTATAATTTAAAATATAAAATAACAATTAGAATAATTAAATAACTATTATTATATATCTTATATATGATGTTATAATATATATATATATATATATATATATATATATATATATATATATATATATATATATATATATATATATATATATATATATATATATATATATATATATATATATATATATATATATATATATTATCAATATGAATATTAACTACTCAGTAAAAATAATCACATAATAATAATACATAAATAATAAATGATATTGTATTAAAATACAAGTTTGAATATAAGTGATATGTTAATATTATTATCATTAATTTCTTCATTTTTATAATATTCATATTAATATTTGTATTAGCTATATTATTAGTTCCATTATACAAATTATAGATATATGAAAATTTATATATTTAATTTGTTATATCACTAATATTGTTGTTATCTATATATTTATAATTACAAACATGATCATTATGGCTATTAGAAAGAAAATAAAGTATTCATAAAATTAATGTTATTATCATTTGATATTTATTAATATCAATATTATTTATTATTATCATTATTAATATATATAATTATTAATATTTGTGTTAGAGATATTATTATTAGTACTTGAATTATTATTAATATTATTAATAATATAATTATTATTTTTATAAAAATTAAATACGGATCAATCAAGAATGGAATCAAGATCAGTTACACTTAACTATCAAACTGTATCATATTTTGTTTTGTGTCTACTCCCTGGTACAAATCGATTCCATTCAGTCAGAAACAAACAAAGGCAGTACAAATCAGAAACAAGCTTTATTTATTTTTCTTCTCCAGCATGTTCACCTGTCAAAATTAATGTCAGAAATTGTTTCACATCTCTATCGTGTCTCTATACTAACAAATTGGATCAAAGATAAGTGTTACAAATCGTTCATGTACTTAGACACATTCAATCTTCACAACCGCAATCACCTTCTTGAATAACCAACCATGACCTTCACTTTTCTATATTTACAATAGTCGACAACCACCACGAACATCCAATTACTCACCATCGAAAACCATCATCAACCAACTTAACTGGTACTTCTATTTCTATTTCAATGATCAACATAACCAAACACCAACGTTGGCTACTTCAATTCTGTTCTGGTTCAGCTCATAAAAATGCCATTGATAACCCTTGTTTATCTTGTGATACTTCCATATATTCGGTTGCAACCCAACAACTATGACCCAATTGCTTCTGTTTGATTTTGTCTTCCTGTTTTCTACGCGTGATCACCTTTTTGCTACTCGTTTCTGATTGCAACAAACCACCATCGTCCTTCTTTTAAAACACCATCAATTACGTTGCACTTGAAAATTTATCGACCCAAACTCCATCGTTTGACTGCAGCTGTCCTTCTGTTTAACACATCACCACTAGTTCGTTTCAACTTATGATCTTGAACCCATCACCGCTGTCACCATCGTTGGGTTACCATCACCACAACCACCAAGTCTTTCTCTTCTCTCTCATCTCTCTCTCTCTTCTATCTTCTTCTTTTTCATATGTCGAACCACACGCCATAAACTTTCTTTTTCTTCCTGCTCCTGATTCGTAATAACGATAACTCATCAACAAGGCCATTGAGGTATCAAACTAAAAACCACCACCACCGAGAAATATCACCTATATTTTGTTGCTTCCGGCTCACAACCACCGATCACCTTTCACCAACCATAAACCCCACCTCAATCGAACCAACATGACCTGTATGTTTATGTTTTCGATCATCGACACTTGAAACCACCACGTTTGTGTAGCCAATGTCTCTGTGGGTTACAGCTAAACAACAGACCAAACACACCGAAAAACCTTTGATAATTGCTGCAATATTTCATTCCCACTGTACGGTTCTTCTATTATTTTCATGGTTTAATGTAAGGATTGTCAACATGGATATATAGGAACTCCTTTGCTGTATGATAAAAAGTTTTACAAGTGGGAATTAAGATGGCCGACACTCTCTGAAAAGAAAACCTCATTCGTTTATAAAAAGAAAAAGGAACAGAACCACTTTTATTTTTTTATTATTTCTGTGGTTGGGTAATGGAACCTGGACGTGGATACTAATTCAGTTTGGACTTCGGTTCTTGTTGAAAAAGGTTACAATTCGTTTGGGTCGTGCGGCCCATTTAGCATTGTTACCAGATTTTGATTTGGGTTAGGCCTGCGTAAATGAATGAGGGAAAAACAGGAGACTAAATAATACGGGGGATATATATATATATGAACTGGGAATCATAACAGAAAAATGGAACGGTTCAAGTGGTTAGGAAGTGTTGTGTTATATGAGAGGTTGCGGGTTCGAATCCCGGTCGGGGCATTTTTTTATTAAAAAACTTGGAAATGGTATAATCTTTTAGCTTTCATTAGTTTTATTTCTATTATTATTATTATTGTTATTAATATTATTACTATTGTTATTATTAGAATTAGTAATAGCATTATAATTATTATTATTAATATCATATATACATTTATAAGTATTATAACTATCTTTGTCATTAGTATTAATACAAGTATCATGAATATTGATATCATTGTAGTATTATCTTTAAGTATTATTATTATGGTTATTATCATTATTATTAAATTTATTAAATAATTATTATGAGTATTAATAAAATTATTACTAGGTATTAAGTATTATTATCATTATTATGATTATGATAATTATTATTAATATTGTGAAAATGATATCAATTATTATTATTTTCATAAATATTAGTATTATTATCACTTTATAAATATTAGAACCATTACTACTAATATAAGTATATTACTAGTATTAATATCATTATTTTTATAACTAATGAAATCATAACCATTATTATCTTCATTAACAGTATTAAGTATTATAAGTATTATCATTTTTATTATTAATATTACTCTAGTATTACTACAACTAATATTTTGTAAACAAAAGATTAAGTAGATAAAAATATGTATAATAACCATAACTTAAATATATAAACACTTTACCTAAATATATAAAATGAATATATAATGAAGTATATAAGTTATTAATATAAAAATTATCACTAATAATAATATAATTATTGGTTCAATTACAATTATATGTATTGATGAAAATACAAATGATATAGGTTCGTGAATCTGAAGCCAACCCTGCATTGTTCAGATTGTCTAATGTCGTCATATGTATTTTTACTATAAAATACATTAGGTGAGTTTCATTATTCCCTTTTTATATACATTTTTGGGCTGAGAATACATGCAAATGCTTTATTAACTATTTTACAATATTTATATGCGTGAGTTTCATTACTCCCTTTTTAAATGCTTTTGCAATATATACTTTTGGGACTGAGAATACATGCGCTGCTTTATAAATGTTTGACGAAATAGACACAAGTACTTAAAACTACATTCTATGGTTGGATTATTAAATCGAATATGCCCCTTTTTAGTCTGGTAATCTAAGAATTAGGGAACAGACACCCTAATTGACGCGAACTCTAAAGATAGATCTATCGGGTCCAACAAGCCCCATCCAAAGTACCGGATGCTTTAGTACTTCAAAATTTTATATCATGTCCCAAGGAGGATCCCGGAATGATGGGGATATTCTTATATGCATATTGTGAATGTCGGTTACCAGGTGTTCAATCCATATGAATGATATTTTTGTCTCTATGCATGGGACGTATGTTTATGAGAAATGGAAATATGAACTCTTGTGGTCTATTAAATTTATGAAATGATTATTTATGTTAAACTAATGAACTCATCAACCTTTTAGTTGACACTTTAAAGCATGTTTATTCTCAGGTACGAAAGAAATCTTTTGCTGTGCATTTGCTCATTTTATAGATATTACTTGGAGTCATTCATGGCATATTTCAAAAGACGTTGCATTCGAGTCGTTGAGTTCATCAAGATTATTATCAAGTCAATTATAGTTGGATATATTATGAAATGGTATGCATGCCTGTCAACTTTTGATGTAATGAAAGATTGTCTTTTCAAAAACGAATGCAATGTTTGTAAAATGTATCATATAGAGGTCAAGTACCTCGCGATGAAATCAACTGTTGTGAATCGTTTATAATCGATATGGACTTCGTCCGGATGGATTAGGACAGGTCTTCACAATTACCATCAGTGTTTAATCATCTAAAAACATAATTCTCTTAAACCCACCTCGGATTGATAACCAATGATTCAGATATGGTAGCATTAAATGCAGAGGAAACAGCAAAATTGTAGATGGTCTAAACGGCCAAAACTTTGATAACAAAGAATGGAAAATTGGGAACACTCGATAGAAAATTTAGTACTGAAAAATCGGATTGAGCTAACCCTGAAGGAGACCAAGGACAAATACAAGGACCAAACCCTATATTCAAAGAATCCAGGTAATTCTAGATCCGATGAAATCTTTAGAAAATATCTTGCTCCGAAGTCATGTTAAAATCTTGCGGAAATTTTTTTTTTCATCAACCTTTGAACTAAGAAATTCCAAAATATCATCATAAATATCTTCGATATTTCTGAGGATATTTTCATAAATTTTCTTTTCCGAAATTATCTACCTCTTCGTGTTTTCTGTATTCCATTATATTGGAAACTTCTGTAAAATATAAGTATAAATTATGAATGAATTGTGGAGAAGTGTTGGGAATTGAAGCATGGGTTAGTATAATATAATGACGCTCTGCCAACGTGATTATATTACAGTAAGTCATGCTGAGTTTATAATGGAACATGATAAAAGATCACAGATCCTACCTTTATCATGAGCCATGTTACATAACTCTTTCATTCTACTTAACCTCCGAACATATCAAGAAAATACACTCTTGATAGTTCTATCCTCTGTGATTCTGGTAATTTACCAAATCAAATCGTGCTATTACGATCCTTCCTGCTTAGGACATTATGATCAATCAAAATTTCATACCTACGAATTCTGGACCGTTATTCGTTTGACTTGAAGTCGGGAAGAGAAAAAAAAGCATTGAACTTCTAAATATAAGGGAAAATATAAAGCTCAGCAACAATACAGGAATTACAAACCGTGTATATCAATGTGTATAGCAATATAAAGACTCGGGAGAATTAAAAACACTATAACCCCAAGGTAATAGTAGAAATGAATAGATTCCTCTGGTGGTAAATAGAAAAGAAGAATGACAGATGCGATAGTCAGGATAAGTACAAGGATCAGAACTGGATTAAGCATTTTCAAAAACTCTTTGGAAATGTGAGTTAAGAAAGAAATTATTGAAGTGGTGAAAGTAATGGAACGGAAAAGATAAAATTTATAGTGAAAATATCAGACAAAGCAATCGAGGCAGATGATCGCAATTAAGTAAAGAGATCCTAATTTCCCTATTCACTGAAGAACCAAATCTTATAGATTTCGAAGATTTTTTTTTAAATCCCTTGAATTCCGGAATTCAATCGAGACAACGTCAAAAGTTAAGACGAACCTTATTTTTCTTAAATTCAACCATGACTAGTCAAAAGTTATGATGAAATTTGTCTTCTCATTTCACTATTTAGTGATAGCTTCATTCGTACTCTTCGAGTAATCGAATTGTCTTATTCATATTACTCAAGGTTGATAAAACTCTATTTATCAAGTCATAATCGTCATGAAAATATTTTTTTTGTTAGCCGTAACGATCACGATCAAATTTCGGGACGAAATTTCTTTAACGGGTAGGTACTGTGACGACCCGAAAATTTCCGATCAAATTTAAACTTAATTTTAATATGATTTCGACACGATCAGCAAAGTCTGTAGTGTTGAGTCTCAAAAATTTTGAACTGTTTACATGAATTCATTTAACCTTTGACTATTATCGACGACTCACGGTACGATTGCTTGTAAATGATTATGCATATATTTAAACAAATATTTATATATATTTAGATATAATAATATGAAATAGTATATATTGTAATTGTTATAATTAAATTTGTAAAAAATAATAATAATATATAAAAAGTATCTATATATAAATAAAGTACATATAATATATATATTTTGTAATTTCGAAGTTATTTAATAAACAACGGTAACGCTCAATTGTAATTCGATTAATAGTAAACGAGTTAAAAAGGAACTTATGTGATTTTTAAATAAACGGTGATCTAAAAATTAGTTCTATAAATTACAGACTTATTAAAAATATATTTAGGAACTATTTATTGAATTTTAAAACTTTTTATATTTTACTTGGGGTTGGGGTTGAATAATTAATGTTATTTTTATTTAATAGTTAATGCTCGAATTTTATACCATAATGACCAAAATAAATAAAGATATTTAATGTAAAAATTTGGGATTTTTCTGTAGACTTTTATCCATGATTAACGGAGCACGAATTTCAGTCCGTGAATGAAATAGTAGATGACGGCTAATATATTGACACGTTTATATTTTTAATATTATTATAATAATTATTATATTATCTTAATTTACTATTTTTTTGATTGTTGTTTACACTATCTGTAACTTTATGTATGATATTTATTCTTATTTGCGATTACTTTTCCACTAAAGTCTTATATGGATATACATATATGCATCATCAATGTAACTAACCACAATCATTCTTATCTTCAGTGAACTCCACTTGTTTGCCACACTATTCTAAATTTGAGATATGTGAAGGTTACTGTTTCTACTTTAGACTATATCTAACTCAATATATATTCTTACTCAATATATATTCTTACATATTACATAAGCATATACATACACTTAATCATATACATATGTACAATTCTTGATCAAACCTCAATCACCACCACTCACCTTCATCACCGGACACCACACCATCACCTTGCCGCTATTTTGGGTAACCAACCCACTAAACCATCATCTTTATTATTTTGTTTTCCGCTTGTTTTGGTGTAACATCGAACACACCACCGATCACAACCGGCAACAACCGTGACCCATCTTCAATATATTTTTCTATTTTGCATCTTAAACGAAACCACCATCCCGTACTTGATCACCTCGATCAACCACTTTCGTTAAATAGATCATAAACCACACTACCTTTACACCTGCATTGTCACCATCCTCACCATAATCAAACAATCACTACTCAAGGTGTTTCCATCTCTATTTAAAACACAAAAAAAAAAATGCCATCACTGTTGAACCATCGTACAAATCATTCACCGCAGACCCCCATTTAACTACTACAACGACTGTTACTTCTATTGCTGCACAATCAATTAACAGTCACCCTTAAAACTTCGTATAAACTGCTACACACTCTCGTATTTTCTGTTTATTCGAATATCACCAACAAACCCGCATCATTGGCTGCTGTAACAACATTCCTACTCGCTGCGGTACCACTTCTGTCGTTTGCTGCTGTAATTACTTGTAATTCAGCGAAGACCTAAAGAAATCGATTATATGCGTAATATGTGTATGTACAATTTAAAGTTGACAAATTGAATATGTTAAAATTCTTTTTTTAAAAATGCCTTTTAAAAAGTAGACCTATGTGGAGTTGATGGGATAATTTAAAACTTTTTGGACGTCAAAAATTGTAACAAGTTGGACTTGTTTACTCAAAGGGGCCCGTAATATATACCAAGTAATCATGGGTTGAATTAGTGCTAAATACTATACACACCCATTACCATTTGAAGAGTTTTGGTGTCGAGCTCGATGGGATATATATCAAGGAGAAAATGATTTTTAGTTTAAGATCAATGATAATAATGCACGTATTAGAGACGATGAAAATAATAATAATACACATCTATGATAATTATGTTGAGTTGAATCTAGAAATGATAATGATAAATGTTAAGGAAGAATGTGACAGTTTCGTAGGTATTAAAAATATAAGCGAGCGATTTATTACATAAACAAACTAATGGTTCAATGGTGTGGAGTGTATGTGTTGAGCGAGAGGTCCAAGGGTTCGAAACTAGGCAACGACATTAATTTTTTTGTAATTAGCAATGAAAGTTGCTGTTGGGCTAGTGCTTGCTGTTGGGCTGAGATCAAGTTGCTGTTGGGACGGTTATGGATTAAATTGGGCCGAGAGTTTTGGTATATGTAAATAAATAAAAACGCAAATTAAAACAAGAACTCATGAGTGCTTCAGTGGTTTGGAAGGAAGTAGTTTAATCGAGAGGTCTCGGGTTCGAACCCGGGCAGTGGTTTTTTTTATTTTGGAAACCTATTCTTCAAAGGTAGTATTATCAGTTATATTATTTTTATAGTTATTATTATTATTATTATTATTATTATTATTACTATCATTATTAGTATATTATCATTATTATTATATTTATCATTAAACATGATTTTATTATTATTATTGACATTATTATTAACAATATTATTATTATTATTATTATTATTATTATTATTATTATTATTATTATTATTATTATTATTATTATTATTATTATTATTATTATTATTATTATTGTATTATTATTATTATTATTATTATCATTATTATTATTATTATTATTAAAATATATAGTATTATTATTAATATGACTATTAAAATTTCTATTAGAATCATTATTTTTATTAAAAGTACCATTACTATTTAAAATATTATTTTTATGAAAACTAACATTTCTATCTTATCATTATTATCTTTTCATTAAAATTATTATTATTACTAACATTAATTTTATTATTAGTATTATTATCAAAACTATTAATAGCAGTAACATTACTAAATCTAATTACTTTTAGTATTATTATTATTATCATAAAAAGATACAAATTTTTGTTTATTATTATTATTAATATTATTTTACCAAATATATAGCTATATAAGAATATATTTAAAACATATCGCATAACAACCCTAATATTTTCATAATAAATACTAATTATTTATCTAAAGTATATAAAATAAATATGGTTAATATAGTTACCAATGAAACATACAAGTTACTGAAATAACAATTAATAATAATATCTAACCTTGTTCGATTACAAGTATATGCTTTAATAAATATATGAATAATATAGGTTCGTGAATTCGAGGCCAACCCTGCATTCTTCAGTTGTTCAAAAAAGTCATATGTATTTTTACTACAAAATACATTAGGTGAGTGTCATTTGCCTTTTTACCCTTTATATTTTTGAGCTGAGAATACATGCGCAATTTTTATAAATGTTTTACAAAATAGACACAAGTAATTGAAACTACATTATATGGTTGAATGATCAAAGCCGAATATGCCCCATTTTGCTTGGTAACCTAAGAATTAGTAAACCGATCTACTAATTGACGCGAATCCTAAAGATAGATCTATTGGGCCTAACGAACCCCATCCAAAGTACTGGATGCTTTAGTACTTCGATGTTGTTTTATCATGTCCGAAGGATTTCTCGGAATGATAGGGGATATTCTTATATGCATCTTGTTAGTTTCGGTTATCAGGTGTTCAATCCATATGAATGATATTTTTGTCTCTATGCATGGGACGTATATTTATGAGAACTGAAAATGAAAATCTTGTGGTCTATTAAAATGATGGAAATGATTATTTATGTTAAACTAATGAACTCACCAATCTTTTGGTTGACACTTTAAAGCATGTTTATTCTCAGGTATTAAAGAAATCTTCCGCTGTGCATTAGCTCATTTTAAGGATATTACTTGGAGTCATTCATGGCATATTTTGAAAGACGTTGCATTCGAGTCGTTGAGTTCATCAAGATTATTATTAATCAATTATAGTTGGATGTATTATGAAATGGTATGCATGTTGTCAACTTTCGATATTAAGAAAGTTCGTCTTTTAAAAATGAATGCAATGTTTGTAAAATGTACCATATAGAGGTCAAATACCTCGCGATGTAATCATATGTTATTGTATTCGTTCTTATGGATTAGGACAGGTCTTTACATGTGGTATCAGAGCGGTGGTCTTAGCAAACCAGGTTTTGCATTAGTGTGTCTAACTGATAGTCGTTAGGATGCATTAGTGAGTCTGGACTTCGACCGTGTCTGCATATCAAAAGTTTTGCTTATCATTTCGTGTCAAAAATTACCTTCTTATCATTCTTAGGGAATCACCTACTTATCATTCTTAGTCTAGACACATCTTACTGCATTGATTGCATGAATAGTGTATAGACAAAATTCATATCTTAGCGTATCTGCTAATTCATATCTTAGCGTATCTGTTACTATAAACTTTGCCTGACATATTCCGTAGATTCCTCCGTAACTTATGGGATTTTAGTATTATATATGCATATGTAAACTATGTATTGCAGGGTACTAAATCTATATCCTATAATCTATTTCTTATCGAAAATCCTTCATCTGATCGTACAAGATGAATCCCTCAACCAGTTCGAATCCCTCAGATTCCGATAGCTATTCCGATAGTTATTTCGACAGCTATTTCGACATGGATATTCACCTAAGCTCCGGAAGTAGCATCACCAAAATGAATCAACAAATCAGCCATCCCCAATTCATCTGATGGGTTCGTAGTCGACTTAATCGATGGAAACGAGAAGAGGGCGATCCTTTCCACCCACCAACCTGCACTCTTGGCGAAGAACCTGAAGCACTTACCGGCGAAACCATTCAAAACACTATTTTCACACTCATTTTCCGAATATCCCGCCACGATTAAATTCTATCTAAAATTCTAAACCTTATTCATTCGTTCGTTCCGACCGACAACCATTCCGGAATAGTAGAAGAAGTCAACGAACTTCGCGCTCGAGAAATAAATTTGGAGAATATGGTGCAAAATTTATCAGCTTCAGTAATATCACCGGTATTAACAGTACCATCAGTAATAACACCAGTATCATCAACAATCCATGCCTCAACATCTCATTCTGTACCTCGAGCATAATCATCAATCTGCGAATCGTTCTACATCATTTATCTTCGTTTGACATGACGATTATGTAATCTTTAATGTTTTAGAGATTATATATTCTTGTTCTAACGGTAAATCAAATGAGTTTAATATCATATTGACTCATTAAATCTATGATCACATCTGAAGAAAATATATATGTATATATATTTTTTTATAAAGATTGTAATTAAAATTTCATTCGTACAAACTGTTAATGGTGAAAATATTTTAACGGGTAGGTAATACCCGAGGAATACTTAGATTTCACATTAATAAGTACACTGTACATTCTTTCAAATCTAACTCAACAGTCATTTACTATCCTACTTACATCCACAAAATATACGAATCCGTTCATCACAAAATAACCATTTTCATTCAATTTCATATTTGGATTTTGACTTATCAGGATCCAACAAGTGGCATAATGAAGAAAACATTGGACAAAATAAAATTTGTTAGAAATAAACAAATTAACTATGAGAAATTTTGTTAAAAATCCATGCTAACAAAATCCTAGCTAACTGTTCCTAGCTAACTGTTAATTCCTTATTACATTTTAATTATCGCAATTTTAATTTTCGTAATTTTATTTATCGTCATTTAATTTCCGTTATTTACTTTACGCACTTTATTTATCGTCATTTAAATTTCTGCTATTTATATTACGCACTTTAAATATTGGGACATGTATACAAGGTTTTGACATATCATATCGACGCATCTATATATATTATTTGGAATCACCATAGACACTCTATATGCTGTAATGCTAGAGTTCGCTATACAGGGTTGAGGTTGATTCTTAAATAATATATATACTTTGAGTTGTGATCGAGTCTGAGACATGTATATAACGGGTCACGATACGTATTAATTAATTCGAATATTATATATTAAACTATATATGAATTGTTGTACTACTAATTATGGACTATGAACTGTGGACTAATGACATTGGACAATTAAAATGAATTAAAATATTGATTATAACATATGAAACTAAACATCTCTTCAAGTTTTCCACTTGATTTCAACTTAAACCTCATTTGTATCTTGACGATTCCAATCTGCGTTCAAACTTTCATGATTCTTGAAAACACCTCAATCGAGAGGATGAACCAACCGCACTTCATCTATGGAAGAAAAGATTGATGCATATAGTTATGCACCCAAAAGCTCTCAGAAACTGAGTAAACGTTTAACACATATCTGGGCTAGCTCTTTAGGCATTGTTATTATCGAAAATAACATTGTAAATCTTTTTCAAATTAGCCAATTTTGTCACAGCTCCAGCAAATCAACTTCGACTTTTCGTTCGAGACAACCTTATTATAACCTTAATATATATGCGTGCTCTTTTATTGTTACCGGGGAACCTTTTGTATTCCACCATATTACTGTAGTGACCCGGAAAATTTCGACTAATTTTAAATCAAACTCTCGATACGATATTATATTTTTGAGACGATAAGCAAAGTCTGTTAGGTTGAGTCTCGAAAATTTTGAACTGTTTCATATATGCAATTAACCTTTGACCAACTCCCGACGATTCACGAACAAGTGTTGCAAATAAATATAAATACATAAATATATATAAATAAATATAAATGTAGCTATTGAAAATAATGAAAAATAAATGAATCATTATAATTTAAAATGTAAAATAACAATTAGAATAATTAAATTACTATTATTATATATCTTATATATGATGTTATAATATATATATATATATATATATATATATATATATATATATATATATATATATATATATATATATATATATATATATATAATATCTATATGAATATTAACTACTCAGGAAAAATTATCACATAATAATAATACATAAATAATAAATGATATTGTATTAAAATAAAAGTTTGAATATAAGCGATATGTTAATATTATTATCATTAATTTCTTCATTTTTATAATATTCATATTAATATTTGAATTAGCTATATTATTAGTTCCATTATATAAATTATAGATATATGAAAATTTATATATTTAATTTGTTATATCACTAATATTGTTGTTATCTATATATTTATAATTACAAACATGATCATTATGGCTATTAGAAAGAAAATAAAGTATTCATAAAATTAATGTTATTATCATTTGATATTTATTAATATCAATATTATTTATTATTATTATTATTAATATATATAATTATTATTATTTGTGTTAGAGATATTATTATTAGTACTTGAATTATTATTAATATTATTAATAATATAATTATTATTTTTATAAAAATTAAATACGGATCAATCAAGAATGGAATCAAGATCAGTTACACTTAACTATCAAACTGTATCATATTTTGTTTTGTGTCTACTCCCTGGTACAAATCGATTCCATTCAGTCTGAAACAAACAAAGGCAGTACAAATCAGAAACAAGCTTTAGTTATTTTTCTTCTCCAGCATGTTCACCTGTCAAAATTAATGTCAGAAATTGTTACACGTCTCTATCGTGTCTCTATACTAACAAATTGGATCAAAGATAAGTGTTACAAATCGTTCATGTACTTAGACACATTCAATCTTCACAATCGCAATCACCTTCTTGAATAACCAACCATGACCTTCACTTTTCTATATTTACAACAGTCGACAACCACCAAGAACATCCAATTACTCACCATCGAAAACCATCATCGACCAACTCAACTGGTACTTCTGTTTCTATTTCAACGATCAACATAACCAAACACCAACGTTGGCTACTTCAATTCTGTTCTGGTTCAGCTCATAAAAACGCCATTGATAACCCTTGTTTATCTTGTGATACTTCCATATATTCAGTTGCAACCCAACAACTATGACCCAATTGCTTCTGTTTGATTTTGTCTTCCTATTTTCTACGCGTGATCACCTTTTTACTACTCGTTTCTGATTGCAACAAACCACCATCGTCCTTCTTTTAAAACACCATCAATTACGTTGCACTTGCAAATTTATCGACCCAAACTCCATCGTTTGACTGCAGCTGTCCTTCTGTTTAACACATCACCACTAGTTCGTTTCAGCTTATGATCTTGAACCCATCACCTTTGTCACAATCGTTGGGTTACCATCACCACAACCACCAAGTCTTTCTCTTCTCTCTCATCTCTCTCTCTCTCTTCTATCTTCTTCTTTTTCATATGTCGAACCACACGCCATAAACTTTCTTTTTCTTCCTGCTCCTGATTTGTAATAACGATAACTCATCAACAAGGCCGTTGAGGTATCAAACTAAAAACCACCACCACCGAGAAACATCACCTATATTTTGTTGCTTCCGGCTCACAACCACCGATCACCTTTCACCAACCATAAACCCCACCTCAATCGAACCAACATGACCTGTATATTTATGTTTTCGATCATCGACACTTGAAACCACCACGTTTGTGTAGCCAACATCTCTGTGGGTTACAGCTAAACAACAGACCAAACACACCGGAAAACCTTCGATAATTGCTGCAATATTTCATTCCCACTGTACGGTTCTTCTATTATTTTCACAGTTCAATGTAAGGATTGTCAACATGGATATATAGGAACTCCTTTGCTGTATGATAAAAAGTTTTACAAGTGGGAATTAAGATGGCCGACACTCTCTGAAAAGAAAACCTCATTCGTTTATAAAAAGAAAAAGGAACAGAACCAATTTTATTTTTTTATTGTTTCTGTGGTTGGGTAATGGAACCTGGACGTGGATACTAATTCAGTTTGGACTTCAGTTCTTGTTGAAAAAGGTTACAATTCGTTTGGGTCGTGCGGCCCATTTAGCCTTGTTACCAGATTTTGATTTGGGTTAGGCCTGCGTAAATGAATGAGGGAAAAACAGGAGACTAAATAATACGGGGGATATATATATATGAACCGGAAATCATAACAGAAAAATGGAACGGTTCAAGTGGTTAGGAAGTGTTGTGTTATATGAGAGGTTTCGGGTTCGAATCCCGGCCGGGGCATTTTTTATTAAAATACTTGGAAATGGTATAATCTTTTAGCTTTCATTAGTTTTAATTCTATTATTATTATTATTGTTATTAATATTATTACTATTTTTATTATTAGAATTAGTAATAGCATTATAATTATTATTATTAATATCATATATACATTTATAAGTATTATAACTATCTTTGTCATTAGTATTAATACAAGTATCATGAATATTAATATCATTGTAGTATTATCTTTAAGTATTATTATTATGGTTATTATCATTATTATTAAATTTATTAAATAATTATTATGAGTATTAATAATATTATTACTAGGTATTAAGTATTATTATCATTATTATGATTATGATGATTATTATTAATATTGTGAAAATGATATCAATTATTATTATTTTCATAAATATTAGTATTATTATCACTTTATAAATATTAGAACCATTACTACTAATATAAGTATATTATTAGTATTAATATCATTATTTTTATCACTAATGAAATCATAACCATTATTATCTTCATTAATAGTATTAAGTATTATAAGTATTATCATTTTTATTATTAATATTACTCTAGTATTACTACAACTAATATTTTGTAAACAAAAGATTAAGTAAATAAAAATATGTATTATAACCATAACTTAAATATATAAACACTTTACCTAAATATATAAAATGAATATATAATGAAGTATATAAGTTATTAATATAAAAAATATCACTAATAATAATATAATTATTGGTTCAATTACAATTATATCTATTGATGAAAATACAAATGATATAGGTTCGTGAATCTGAGGCCAACCCTGCATTGTTCAGATTGTCTAATGTCGTCATATGTATTTTTACTACAAAATACATTAGGTGAGTTTCATTATTCCCTTTTTATATACATTTTTGGGCTGAGAATACATGCAAATACTTTATTAACTATTTTACAATATTTATATGCGTGAGTTTCATTACTCCCTTTTTAAATGCTTTTGCAATATATATTTTTGGGACTGAGAATACATGCGCTGCTTTATAAATGTTTGACGAAATAGACACAAGTACTTAAAACTACATTCTATGGTTGGATTATTAAATCGAATATGCCCCTTTTTAGTCTGGTAATCTAAGAATTAGGGAACAGACACCCTAATTGACGCGAACTCTAAAGATAGATCTATCGGGTCCAACAAGCCCCATCCAAAGTACCGGATGCTTTAGTACTTCGAAATTTTATATCATGTCCGAAGGAGGATCCCGGAATGATGGGAATATTCTTATATGCATATTGTGAATGTCGGTTACCAGGTGTTCAATCCATATGAATGATATTTTTGTCTCTATGCATGGGACGTATGTTTATGAGAAATGGAAATATGAACTCTTGTGGTCTATTAAATTTATGAAATGATTATTTATGTTAAACTAATGAACTCACTAACCTTTTGGTTGACACTTTAAAGCATGTTTATTCTCAGGTACGAAAGAAATCTTTCGCTGTGCATTTGCTCATTTTATAGATATTACTTGGAGTCATTCATGGCATATTTCAAAAGACGTTGAATTCGAGTCGTCGAGTTCATCAAGATAATTATCAAGTCAATTATAGTTAGATATATTATGAAATGGTATGCATGCCTGTCAACTTTCGATGTAATGAAAGATTGTCTTTTCAAAAATGAATGCACTGTTTGTAAAATGTATCATATAGAGGTCAAGTACCTCGCGATGAAATCAACTGTTGTGAATCGTTTATAATCGATATGGACTTCGTCCGGATGGATTAGGACGGGTCTTCACAGTTGGTATCAGAGCGGTGGTCTTAGCGAACCAGGTCTGAATTAGTATGTCTAACTGATAAGTTGTTAGGATGCATTAGTGAGTCTGGACTTCGACCGTGTCTGCATGTCAAAAGTTTTGCTTATCATTTTTGTCGGAAATCATCTGCTTATCATCCTTAGGAAATTACCTGCTCATTATTCTTAGTCTAAGACACGTTTTATTGCATTGACTGCATGAATAGTGTATAGACAAAAATTCATATCTTAGCGTATCTGTTACTGTAGACTTTATCTGACACGTTTCCTTAAATTCCTCCGTAATCTACGGGATCTTCTGTACTATATTAAATATTCTATATAATTAGAATATTATCCGATAACCGAAAATCATTTCATATCGAAAATCCTCTAACTAATCATAAAATATGGATCCTACACCTAGCTTGGATTCCATTAGTTCCGGAAGCGATTTCGAGATGTATATTGAAGCAGACTCCGAAGTCAATGAACCAGAAGTGCCTCAACCATTTAGTTATTTTTCTTTCTGGAGGAGAAGGGGGTGGGTCCGAGACTTACTCACTCGATGGAGAAATGAAGAAGGCGAGCGCTACTGCGAACCAAACTTACCTCCTAACATCGGAGAAAATGATGTACTCACCGGTGAACCTATGCGCAACACTGTATTCACCCTTCTTGCTAAAATATTCCTCCTCGGAGGTCGCATTACTGCATTCTCAGAAAATATTCAACCTCTACTTCTGAATACCAATCGAACGGGAATATTAGAAGAAGTTAGGGAACTTCGAATTGATAATCAAGATCTATCGAATCAGATGAGTGGATGGATAGAAATGATAGAGGGTAGGATAGAAACCCTGACAAGAATGGTGCGTGATCTACAAGCTATACTTACTACACCAACATCATCACCAACCTCAGCACCAACAACACTTGTAGCACCGACAACAACAGTACCACCATCAGCAGAACCAGCAGCATAACCAGTACCAACAACAACAACATCATCACACGTCTCAACCTCGCAATCTATACCTCAAGCATAATCATCGTTCTACGAATCGTTCTACATAAACTATCTTCGTTCTTCCTGGCGATTATGTAATCTCTAATGTTTTAGAGATTATGTATTCTAGTTCTAGCCGTAATTCTGATGAGTTTAATATCACATTGACTCATTAAATCCATGATTACGTCTGAAGAAAATATATATGTATATATGTTTTCATAAAGATTGTAATTAAAATTTTTATCGTACAAACTGTTAATGGTGAAAATATTTTAACGGGTAGGTAATACCCGAGGAATATTTAGATTTCGCATTAATAAGTTTCACTGTACATTCTATGAATTTGATTCAACTGTTATTTACTATCCTACCTACAACCACAGCTATACGAATCCGTTCACCACAAAATAACCATTTTCATTCAATTTTATATTTGGATTTTGACCTATCAGAATCCAACAAGTGGCATAATGAAGAAATAATGGACACAATAAAAATTGATTAGAAACAGACTAATTGACAATATGAAATTTTATTAAGAAACCACGCTAACAAAATCCTAGCTAACTGTTCCTAGCTAACTGTTAATTCCATATTACATTTTATTTATCGCAATTTAATTATCGCATTTAATTTCTCGTCATTTAATTTCTGTTATTTATTAATTAATTCGAATATTATATATTAAACAATATATAAATTATTAGACTGTTAACTGTGGACTATCGACTGTGGACTAATAACATTGGACAATTAAAATGAATTAAAATAGTGATTATAATATATGAAACTAAACAAATCTTCAAGTTTGCCACTTAATTTCATCTTAAACCCCATTTGTATCTTGACGATTACAATCCGCGTTCAAACCTTTCATGATTCTTGAAAACACCTCAATCGATAGGATGAATCAACCGCACTTTATCTACGGAAGGAAAGATTTATGCATATAGTTATGCACCTGAGAAACTCTCGGCAACTGAGTAAAAGTTTAACACGTAGCCGCGTTAGATCCTTTGGCATTTATTAGCAAAAAAAATAATTTTGCGATCCCTTTTCAAAGTAGCCAATTTTGTCACAGTTCCAGCAAGTCAACTTCGACTTTTCATTCGAAGTAGCCTTACTATAATCTTGATATATATACGATTACTCTTTTGATACCGGAGAATTCTTTTATATTCCGCCATATTATCAGTAGACGTACCAGTAACCTCGTTGCTTCTTGGCTTAAATCTCTCTGACAAATCATTATATTTATTCATTGAAACCCTATCATATACTCATCCGCATCTTGTAACGAGAACTATCATACCAATTTCCGGCAATCAGCAATCAGTACTTTGAAAACTCACATCATATCTACATCAACAGTTATATGTATGACATTTATCTCTTAGAATTATGATCTCTCATTCTGAAATTCTGAAGAGCACTCCGTCACAAATCAATATTATGAATGTTGAAAAAGTTGAATAAAGCAGCAGAAACCATAGACAACCGTAAACGACCTTAATCATCAGAAGTTTGATGATAAAGAATAGTATGTTGGAAAAGCTCAGAAAAGTTGGAACTGGAAAACGGATTGAGCTAACTACGAAGGAGACCAAGGACAAATACAATGGACCATACCATATATTCAATAAAATCCAGGTAATTCTGGATCCGATGAAACCTTCAACGAATATCTTGCTCCGAAATCATGTTAAAATCTTGCGGAAAAATCTTTCTCCATCAACCATCGAACTTAGAAATTCCAAAATATCATCATCAATTTCTTCGATATTTCTGAGGATATTTTCATAAATATTCTCGTCCGAAATTATATACCTCTTCGTGTTTCCTGTATATTATTATGTTGGAAACATTCAATAGAGAATTGAGTACCGAAAAGCAGATTATGAAAAACTATGAAGAAAGTCGTGGACAAATCACAAAGAATAAGTTTGACTTCAAAGAATCTAAATGATTCAATATCTGCTAAAGTATTTAGTGAATATCTTGCTCCTTACTCTAAACCCTTGCAGACAATAGTTTCTATCATTCTATGATCTTAGATATTTCGAGATATTATCGTATCTTTCATTATAAATATCCTCCATATTTCTGGAGATATTTTATAACTATTCTTATATGAAATCATTAATCTCTTCGTGCTATCAATATTACATCATATAGAAACTGTTAGTTTCTATATTCTGTAAACTTTTGAGCTTAAAATATGAATGTTATTGAAGTAATGTTGAGAACTGATGCACGAATTAGTATAATATAATGACACTTGATCAACGTTATTATATTACAGTAAGTCATGCTGAGTTCCTAAGGGAATGTGATGATTCACAGTACCATCATTATGTGCCATGTCACACGATTATTTCATTCTACTTAACCTCTAAACATATCAAGAAAATATTTTCTTGATGGTTCTGTCTTTTCCGTGACTTCTGGTAATTTAACAAATTAAATCAAGCTATTACCTTTCCTTTCCGCTTAGAACATTAAGTTATGTTCATTCAAAATTTTATACGTACGAATTCGAGACCTCTAAATCGCTTTAATTCAGGTCGGGGAGAAAACAAAAACATGGAGCCTCGAAATACAAATTGGAGTATAAATCGCAGCAAACAAGAAAGATCATAAACCGTGTATGTCTATGCGAATAGCATGATAAAGACACGGGAGGATCAGGAATACAATAATCCCTAGAGTATAATAGAAATAAACAGATTCTTCAGGTGGGAGTTGGAAAAGAAGAACGATCATTACGATAGTTAGAATAAGAACAAGGATCAGAACAGGGTTAAGCATTTTCATAAATATTTTGAATTTGGGAATTGAGTATAGAAGTGGTTAAAACTAATGGAATGGAAAAGGTAAATTTATAATGGAAAAATTCAGACGTAGCAATCGAGGCAGAACACCGTATTTAATTAAAAAGATCTTAATTTTCATAAATCCCGAAGAACCAGATCTTATAGATCTTCAAGATTTTCTTTTAAATCCCTTGAATTCCGGAATTCAACCATGACTACGTCAAAAGTAAAGACGAATATCTAATGTCTTATATCAATCTTTTGTGATAGCTTCACTTGTACGCTTCGAATAATCGAATTATTTTTATCCATATTACTCAATGATGATAAAGCTCTATTTATCAACTCATATTTGTCATGAAAACATTCTTATTGTTATCCATGACGACCTCTGTCAAATTTCGGGACGAAATTTCTTTAACGGGTAGGTACTGTAGTGACCCGAAAAATTTCGACTAATTTTAAATCAAACTCTCGATACGATATTATATTTTTGAGATGATAAGCAAAGTCTGTTAGGTTGAGTCTCGAAAATTTTGAACTGTTTCATATATGCAATTAACCTTTGACCAACTCCCGACGATTCACGAACAAGTGTTGCAAATAAATATAAATACATAAATATATATAAATAAATATAAATGTAGGTATTGAAAATAATGAAAAATAAATGAATCATTATAATTTAAAATATAAAATAACAATTAGAATAATTAAATAACTATTAATATATATCTTATATATGATGTTATAATATATATATATATATATATATATATATATATATATATATATATATATATATATATATATATATATATATATATATATATATATATATATATATATATATATATATATATATATATAATATCTATATGAATATTAACTACTCAGTAAAAATTATCACATAATAATAATACATAAATAATAAATGATATTGTATTAAAATACAAGTTTGAATATAAGTGATATGTTAATATTATTATCATTAATTTCTTCATTTTTATAATATTCATATTAATATTTGTATTAGCTATGTTATTAGTTCCATTATACAAATTATAGATATATGAAAATTTATATATTTAATTTGTTATATCACTAATATTGTTGTTATCTATATATTTATAATTACAAACATGATCATTATGGCTATTAGAAAGAAAATAAAGTATTCATAAAATTAATGTTATTATCATTTGATATTTATTAATATCAATATTATTTATTATTATCATTATTAATATATATAATTATTATTATTTGTGTTAGAGATATTATTATTAGTACTTGAATTATTATTAATATTATTAATAATATAATTATTATTTTTATAAAAATTAAATACGGATCAATCAAGAATGGAATCAAGATCAGTTACACTTAACTATCAAATTGTATCATATTTTGTTTTGTGTCTACTCCCTGGTACAAATCGATTCCATTCAGTCAGAAATAAACAAAGGCAGTACAAATCAGAAACAAGCTTTATTTATTTTTCTTCTCTAGCATGTTCACCTGTCAAAATTAATGTCAGAAATTGTTTCACATCTCTATCGTGTCTCTATACTAACAAATTGGATCAAAGATAAGTGTTACAAATCGTTCATGTACTTAGACACATTCAATCTTCACAACCGCAATCACCTTCTTGAATAACCAACCATGACCTTCACTTTTCTATATTTACAACAGTCGACAACCACCACGAACATCCAATTACTCACCATCGAAAACCATCATCGACCAACTTAACTGGTACTTCTATTTCTATTTCAACGATCAACATAACCAAACACCAACGTTGGCTACTTCAATTCTGTTCTGGTTCAGCTCATAAAAACGCCATTGATAACCCTTGTTTATCTTGTGATACTTCCATATATTCGGTTGCAACCCAACAACTATGACCCAATTGCTTCTGTTTGATTTTGTCTTCCTGTTTTCTACGCGTGATCACCTTTTTGCTACTCGTTTCTGATTGCAACAAACCACCATCGTCCTTCTTTTAAAACACCATCAATTACGTTGCACTTGCAAATTTATCGACCCAAACTCCATCGTTTGACTGCAGCTGTCCTTCTGTTTAACACATCACCACTAGTTCGTTTCAACTTATGATCTTGAACCCATCACCGCTGTCACCATCGTTGGGTTACCATCACCACAACCACCAAGTCTTTCTCTTCTCTCTCATCTCTCTCTCTCTCTCTTCTATCTTCTTCTTTTTCATATGTCGAACCACACGCCATAAACTTTCTTTTTCTTCCTGCTCCTGATTCGTAATAACGATAACTCATCAATAAGGCCATTGAGGTATCAAACTAAAAACCACCACCACATAGAAACATCACCTATATTTTGTTGCTTCCGGCTCACAACCACCGATCACCTTTCACCAACCATAAACCCCACCTCAATCGAACCAACATGACCTGTATGTTTATGTTTTCGATCATCGACACTTGAAACCACCACATTTTTGTAGCCAATGTCTCTGTGGGTTACAGCTAAACAACAGACCAAACACACCAAAAAACCTTTGATAATTGCTGCAATATTTCATTCCCACTGTACGGTTCTTCTATTATTTTCACGGTTCAATGTAAGGATTGTCAACATGGATATATAGGAACTCCTTTGCTGTATGATAAAAAGTTTTACAAGTGGGAATTAAGATGGCCGACACTCTCTGAAAAGAAAACCTCATTCATTTATAAAAAGAAAAAGGAACAGAACCACTTTTATTTTTTTATTATTTCTGTGGTTGGGTAATGGAACATGGACGTGGATACTAATTTAGTTTGGACTTCGGTTCTTGTTGAAAAAGGTTACAATTCGTTTGGGTCGTGCGGCCCATTTAGCCTTGTTACCAGATTTTGATTTGGGTTAGGCCTGCGTAAATGAATGAGGGAAAAACAGGAGACTAAATAATACGGGGGATATATATATATATGAACCGGGAATCATAACAGAAAAATGGAACGGTTCAAGTGGTTAGGAAGTGTTGTGTTATATGAGAGGTTGCGGGTTCGAATCTCGGTCGGGGCATTTTTTTATTAAAAAACTTGGAAATGGTATAATCTTTTAGGTTTCATTAGTTTTAATTCTATTATTATTATTATTGTTATTAATATTATTACTATTGTTATTATTAGAATTAGTAATAGCATTATAATTATTATTATTAATATCATATATACATTTATAAGTATTATAACTATCTTTGTCATTAGTATTAATACAAGTATCATGAATATTAATATCATTGTAGTATTATCTTTAAGTATTATTATTATGGTTATTATCATTATTATTAAATTTATTAAATAATTATTATGAGTATTAATAAAATTATTACTAGGTATTAAGTATTATTATTATTATTATGATTATGATGATTATTATTAATATTGTGAAAATGATATCAATTATTATTATTTTCATAAATATTAGTATTATTATCACTTTATAAATATTAGAACCATTACTACTAATATAAGTATATTACTAGTATTAATATCATTATTTTTATCACTAATGAAATTATAACCATTATTATCTTCATTAACAGTATTAAGTATTATAAGTATTATCATTTTTATTATTAATATTACTCTAGTATTACTACAACTAATATTTTGTAAACAAAAGATTAAGTAGATAAAATTATGTATAATAACCATAACTTAAATATATAAACACTTTACCTAAATATATAAAATGAATATATAATGAAGTATATAAGTTATTAATATAAAAATTATCACTAATAATAATATAATTATTGGTTCAATTACAATTATATGTATTGATGAAAATACAAATGATATAGGTTCGTGAATCTAAGGCCAACCCTGCATTGTTCAGATTGTCTAATGTCGTCATATGTATTTTTACTATAAAATACATTAGGTGAGTTTCATTATTCCCTTTTTATATACATTTTTGGGCTGATAATACATGTAAATGCTTTATTAACTATTTTACAATATTTATATGCGTGAGTTTCATTACTCCCTTTTTAAATGCTTTTGCAATATATATTTTTGGGACTGAGAATACATGCGCTGCTTTATAAATGTTTGACGAAATAGACACAAGTACTTAAAACTACATTCTATGGTTGGATTATTAAATCGAATATGCCCCTTTTTAGTCTGGTAATCTAAGAATTAGGGAACAGACACCCTAATTGACGCGAACTCTAAAGATAGATCTATCGGGTCCAACAAGCCCCATCCAAATACCGGATGCTTTAGTACTTCGAAATTTTATATCATGTCCCAAGGAGGATCCCGGAATGATGGGGATATTCTTATATGCATATTGTGAATGTCGATTACCAGGTGTTCAATCCATATGAATGATATTTTTGTCTCTATGCATGGGACGTATGTTTATGAGAAATGGAAATATGAACTCTTGTGGTCTATTAAATTTATGAAATGATTATTTATGTTAAACTAATGAACTCACCAACCTTTTGGTTGACACTTTAAAGCATGTTTATTCTCAGGTACGAAAGAAATCTTCCGCTGTGCATTTGCTCATTTTATAGATATTACTTGGAGTCATTCATGGCATATTTCAAAAGACGTTGCATTCGAGTCGTCGAGTTCATCAAGATTATTATCAAGTCAATTATAGTTGGATATATTATGAAATGGTATGCATGCCTGTCAACTTTTGATGTAATGAAAGATTGTCTTTTCAAAAACGAATGCAATGTTTGTAAAATGTATCATATAGAGGTCAAGTACCTCGCGATGAAATCAACTGTTGTGAATCGTTTATAATCGATATGAACTTCGTCCGGATAGATTAGGATGGGTCTTCACAATTACCATCAGCGTTTAATCATCTAAAAATATAATTCTCTTAAACCCACCTCGGATTGATAACCAATGATTCAGATATGGTAGCATTAAATGCAGAGGAAACAGCAAAATTGTAGATGGTCTAAACGGCCAAAACTTTGATAACAAAGAATGGAAAATTGGGAACACTCGATAGAAAATTTAGTACTGAAAAATCGGATTGAGCTAACCCTGAAGGAGACCAAGGACAAATACAAGGACCAAACCCTATATTCAAAGAATCCAGGTAATTCTAGATCCGATGAAATCTTTATAAAATATCTTGCTCCGAAGTCATGTTAAAATCTTGCGGAAATTTTTTTTTTCATCAACCTTCGAACTTAGAAATTCCAAAATATCATCATAAATATCTTCGATATTTCTGAGGATATTTTCATAAATATTCTTGTCCGAAATTATCTACCTCTTCGTGTTTTCTGTATTCCATTATATTGGAAACTTCTGTAAAATATAAGTATAAATTATGAATGAATTGTGGAGAAGTGTTGGGAATTGAAGCATGGGTTAGTATAATATAATGACGCTCTGCCAACGTGATTATATTACAGTAAGTCATGCTGAGTTTATAATGGAACATGATAAAAGATCACAGATCCTACCTTTATCATGAGCCATGTTACATAACTCTTTCATTCTACTTAACCTCCGAACATATCAAGAAAATACACTCTTGATAGTTCTATCCTCTGTGATTCTGGTAATTTACCAAATCAAATCGTGCTATTACGATCCTTCCTGCTTAGGACATTATGATCAATCAAAATTTCATACATACGAATTCTGGACCGTTATTCGTTTGACTTGAAGTCGGGAAGAGAAAAAAAAGCATGGAACTTCTAAATATAAGGGAAAATATAAAGCTCAGCAACAATACAGGAATTACAAACCGTGTATATCAATGTGTATAGCAATATAAAGACTCGGGAGAATTAAAAACACTATAACCCCAAGGTAATAGTAGAAATGAATAGATTCCTCTGGTGGTAAATGGAAAAGAAGAATGACAGATGCGATAGTCAGGATAAGTACAAGGATCAGAACTGGATTAAGCATTTTTAAAACTCTTTGGAAATGTGAGTTAAGAAAGAAATTATTGAAGTGGTGAAAGTAATGGAACGGAAAAGATAAAATTTATAGTGAAAATATCAGACAAAGTAATCGAGGCAGATGATCGCAATTAAGTAAAGAGATCCTAATTTCCCTATTCACTGAAGAACCAAATCTTATAGATTTCGAAGATTTTTTTTTTAAATCCCTTGAATTCCGGAATTCAATCGAGACAACGTCAAAAGTTAAGACGAACCTTATTTTTCTTAAATTCAACCATGACTAGTCAAAAGTTATGATGAAATTTGTCTTCTCATTTCACTATTTAGTGATAGCTTCATTCGTACTCTTCGAGTAATCGAATTGTCTTATTCATATTACTTAAGGTTGATAAAACTCTATTTATCAAGTCATAATCGTCATGAAAATATTTTTTTTGTTAGCCGTAACGATCGCGATCAAATTTCGGGACGAAATTTCTTTAACGGGTAGGTACTGTGACGACCCGAAAATTTCCGATCAAATTTAAACTTAATTTTAATATGATTTCGACACGATCAGCAAAGTCTGTAGTGTTGAGTCTCAAAATTTTTGAACTGTTTACATGAATTCATTTAACCTTTGACTATTCTCGACGACTCACGGTACGATTGCTTGTAAATGATTATGCATATATTTAAACAAATATTTATATATATTTAGATATAATAATATGAAATAGTATATATTGTAATTGTTATAATTAAATTTGTAAAAAATAATAATAATAATATATAAAAAGTATCTATATATAAATAAAGTACATATAATATATATATTTTGTAATTTCGAAGTTATTTAATAAACAACGGTAACGCTCAATTGTAATTCGATTAATAGTAAACGAGTTAAAAAGGAACTTATGTGATTTTTAAATAAACGGTGATCTAAAAATTAGTTCTATAAATTACAGACTTATTAAAAATATATTTAGGAACTATTTATTGAATTTTAAAACTTTTTATATTTTACTTGGGGTTGGGGGTGAATAATTAATGTTATTTTTATTTAATAGTTAATGCTCGAATTTTATACCATAATGACCAAAATAAATAAAGATATTTAATGTAAAAATTTGGGATTTTTCTGTAGACTTTTATCCATGATTAACGGAGCACGAATTTCAGTCCGTGAATGAAATAGTAGATGACGGCTAATATATTGACACGTTTATATTTTTAATATTATTATAATAATTATTATATTATCTTAATTTACTATTTTTTTGATTGTTGTTTACACTATCTGTAACTTTATGTATGATATTTATTCTTATTTGCGATTACTTTTCCACTAAAGTCTTATATGGATATACATATATGCATCATCAACGTAACTAACCACAATCATTCTTATCTTCAGGGAACTCCACTTGTTTGCCACACTATTCTAAATTTGAGATATGTGAAGGTTACTGTTTCTACTTTAGACTATATCTAACTCAATATATATTCTTACTCAATATATATTCTTACATATTACATAAGCATATACATACACTTAATCATATACATATGTACAATTCTTGATCAAACCTCAATCACCACCACTCACCTTCATCACCGGACACCACACCATCACCTTGCCGCTATTTTAGGTAACCAACCCACTAAACCATCATCTTTATTATTTTGTTTTCCGCTTGTTTTGGTGTAACATCGAACACACCACCGATCACAACCGGCAACAACCGTGACCCATCTTCAATATATTTTTCTATTTTGCATCCTAAACGAAACCACCATCCCGTACTTGATCACCTCGATCAACCACTTTCGTTAAATAGATCATAAACCACACTACCTTTACACCTGCATTGTCACCATCCTCACCATAATCAAACAATCACTACTCAAGGTGTTTCCATCTCTATTTAAAACACAAAAAAAAAAAAAATGCCTTCACTGTTGAACCATCGTACAAATCATTCACCGCAGACCCCCATTTAACTACTACAACGGCTGTTACTTCTATTGCTGCACAATCAATTAACAGTCACCCTTAAAACTTCGTATAAACTGCTACACACTCTCGTATTTTCTGTTTATTCGAATATCACCAACAAACCCGCATCATTGGCTGCTGTAACAACATTCCTACTCGCTGCGGTACCACTTCTATCGTTTGCTGCTGTAATTACTTGTAATTCAGCGAAGACCTAAAGAAATCGATTATATGCGTAATATGTGTACGTACAATTTAAAGTTGACAAATTGAATATGTTAAAATTCTTTTTTTAAAAATGCCTTTTAAAAAGTAGACCTATGTGGAGTTGATGGGATAATTTAAAACTTTTTGGACGTCAAAAATTGTAACAAGTTGGACTTGTTTACTCGAAGGGGGCCGTAATATATACCAAGTAATCATGGGTTGAATTAGTGCTAAATACTATACACACCCATTACCATTTGAAGAGTTTTAGTGTCGAGCTCGATGGGATATATATCAAGGAGAAAATGATTTTTAGTTTAAGATCAATGATAATAATGCACGTATTAGAGACGATGAAAATAATAATAATACACATCTATGATAATTATGTTGAGTTGAATCTAGAAATGATAATGATAAATGTTGAGGAAGAATGTGACAGTTTCGTAGGTATTAAAAATATAAGCGAGCGATTTATTACATAAACAAACTAATGGTTCAATGGTGTGGAGTGTATGTGTTGAGTGAGAGGTCCAAGGGTTCGAAACTAGGCAACGACATTAATTTTTTTGTAATTAGCAATGAAAGTTGCTGTTGGGCTAGTGCTTGCTGTTGGGCTGAGATCAAGTTGCTGTTGGGCCGGTTATGGATTAAATTGGGCCGAGAGTTTTGGTATATGTAAATAAATAAAAACGCAAATTAAAACAAGAACTCATGAGTGCTTCAGTGGTTTGGAAGGAAGTAGTTTAATCGAGAGGTCTCGGGTTCGAGCCCGGGCAGTGGTTTTTTTATTTTGGAAACCTATTCTTCAAAGGTAGTATTATCACTTATATTATTTTTATAGTTATTATTATTATTATTATTACTATCATTATTAGTATATTTATCATTATTATTATATTTATCATTAAACATGATTTTATTATTATTATTATTGACATTATTATTAACAATATTATTATTATTATTATTATTATTATTATTATTATTATTATTATTATTATTATTATTATTGTATTATTATTATTATTATTATTATTATTAAAATATATAGTAGTATTATTAATATGACTATTAAAATTTCTATTAGAATCATTATTTTTATTAAAAGTACCATTACTATTTAAAATATTATTTTTATGAAAACTAACATTTCTATCTTATCATTATTATCTTTTCATTAAAATTATTATTATTACTAACATTAATTTTATTATTAGTATTATTATCAAAACTATTAATAGCAGTAACATTACTAAATCTAATTACTTTTAGTATTATTATTATTATCATAAAAAGATACAAATTTTTGTTTATTATTATTATTAATATTATTTTATCAAATATATAGCTATATAAGAATATATTTAAAACATATCGCATAACAACCCTAATATTTTCATAATAAATACTAATTATTTATCTAAAGTATATAAAATAAATATGGTTAATATAGTTACCAATGAAACATACAAGTTACTGAAATAACAATTAATAATAATATCTAAACTTGTTCGATTACAAGTATATGCTTTAATAAATATATGAATAATATATGTTCGTGAATCCGAGGCCAACCCTGCATTCTTCAGTTGTTCAAAATATTCATATGTATTTTTACTAAAAAATATATTAGGTGAGTTTCATTTGCCTTTTTACCCTTTATATTTTTGGGATGAGAATACATGCGCAATTTTTATAAATGTTTTACGAAATAGACACAAGTAATTGAAACTGCATTATATGTTTGAATGATCGAAGCCGAATATGCCCCTTTTTGCTTGGTAACCTAAGAATTAGTAAACCGATCTACTAATTGACGCGAATCCTAAAGATAGATCTATTAGGCCTAACGAACCCCATCCAAAGTACCGGATGCTTTAGTACTTCGATGTTGTTTTATCATGTCCGAAGGATTTTCCAGAATGATAGGGGATATTCTTATATGCATCTTGTTAATGTCGGTTACCAGGTGTTCAATCCATATGAATGATATTTTTGTCTCTATGCATGGGACGTATATTTATGAGAACTGAAAATGAAAATCTTGTGGTCTATTAAAATGATGGAAATGATTATTTATGTTAAACTAATGAACTCACCAACCTTTTGGTTGACACTTTAAAGCATGTTTATTCTCAGGTATTAAAGAAATCTTCCGCTGTGCATTAGCTCATTTTAAGGATATTACTTGGAGTCATTCATGGCATATTTTGAAAGACGTTGCATTCGAGTCTTTGAGTTCATCAAGATTATTAGTAAGTCAATTATAGTTGGATGTATTATGAAATGGTATGCATGCTGTCAAATTTCGATGTAAAGAAAGTTTGTTTTTTAAAAACGAATGCAATGTTTGTAAAATGTACCATATAGAGGTCAAATACCTCGCGATGTAATCATATGTTATTGTATTCCTTCTTATGGATTAGGACGGGTCTTTACATCATATGTATGGTCAATCTTCTGTCTTGGTGATCTATATCTTCTAGGACAATTAGCAGCAATGTGCCCAAAAATAGCACAACTAAAACATTGACGAAACTCCCTATGTCCTCTAAATTCATACAAGTTATTAGAATTTGAAGATGACGGATCTTGTGTTCTTACAAACACAGGAGAATCATTTGTTTTATTTCTTGGAACAGGCTTAGGTGTAACAGGAGGAACCGGTCTGTTAGCAAATCTAGGATTTCTCAAAATTTTAACAGGACCTTTCGGTGTTCTAACTCTACTTGTATTAGAGTTATCTCCTAACCCAGTTTTCCTATCTTCCTCATGATCTAGAGCACCTTCAGCAGTATCATCAGAAGTTGTATTCTTAGTTGAACTACATTTTTTTTATTCTTTTCAACATAATCTTCATAACTAGGAGGGATACAATCTTCTGGTCGACTGTCAACTACGTTTGTATTAACAAATGTGTTCTGAAAAGGAGGAGATGCAGAACTATATCCTATACCCTTGCCCTTGGTGTCATTAAGTTCCACCATTAATGCATTCCACTGTGACGCACTTGCCCAACATTTCATTTTGATTGAAATTGCCTCTAAATCAGCTTTAACGCATTCATTTTCTTTCTTTAGTTCATTAATTGTGTCAACACGTTTAATTAAAGCTTGATTTATGTCAAAGTTATAACATTTAAGATTGTGAAGTTGTTTTTTATAAACTTTGATCTGCTCTTTCAACTCATTTTCAACCTTAGTGGTTACATGGTCTGCGTGCCATTTTTCTTTCATCTCCACATATGCCTTTGTAAATTATCTATTGTTAACTTAGATTCAGCGCATTTAACACATTCAATAACAATAGATGGATCAGAAGATACCTGGTGAGCGTTATTTGATGAGGAAGTCTCAGCTATAAATTCAAAGTAATCTATCTTCTTCCCATCATTGAGCTCATCTTCTGATTCTGATGAGTCTGTAAGGAACTCTGATGTATCGGCATCTTTAACCAAAAGAATCTGCTCAAGTCTGTCCCAAATATCCTTAGCTCTTGTCAAACCGGAAACCTTTTCAAGATCACTTTCTGATAAGCACATCTTCAATAAGTCTACTGCTTGCTTATTCAATGCTTCAAAATCAGATTAATCTACTCCAGTATGATCAGCTTTATCTTCAACCTCTGATTCTGACTTCTTGTCTGAATCATCAAATTCTGAACTTACACTCTCGAGATCTGAACCTTCACCCATAAGAACTAACATTTCCAATTCAGCAGCAAACATTCTACCCCATTTGTCTAGTTCCTTATCATCATCAACCAATGTCTCTTCACTCTGATCAGCTTCTAGACTTTCTTCAAACACTGAGGTATCATCATATTTATCCTTCCAACTGTTGAAGTAGTAGTCCTCTAACGATGTTGGTGAATGATAATGCTAAAAACGAACATATATTTCATCGCATTATCTCTCAAGAAAGACAAGCTTTTAGTTGCAGTTGTCCTATTTACAAGTAATATTCGTTTAAATAATAAAAAGTGAAGACAAAAGACAGATTCGACGAATTGAAGACGCAAATGACCAAAAAGCTCAAAAGTACAAAGTACAATCAAAGTGGTTCAAATTATTGATGAGAAACGTCTAAAAATGACAAGAGTACAAGTTGCAAAACGCAAAGTACAAGATATTAAATTATACGAAAGGACGTTCAAAAAACCAGAACCGAGACATGAACCAGCTTTCAACGTACGACGCAACGGACCGAAAGTTACAAATTAATTATGTATATAAATATAATATAATATATAATTAATTTTATAAATTATATATTTATATTATATTTATATAATTAAATCCGTCGGCAGACTAAGATCCAAACTTGTGTGAGCTGGATTCCACAGCTCCGCACTCGCGGAGCTTTGAAGACCAAAAAGGCCGCACTGGTGGAGCACTCTCTGGCTATAAAAGAACATGAATTTCGACGATTTATATATACCTTTTATATTTTTTATATATTTTTCTTTCCCCATTTTTATGTATCAAGTATCACTCCAAATCGTAATCTCAATTTGTAATTTTAATTTTAAGTTAGTGATAATAATAAAGATCAATTAGTCGAATGTTTTAAGGTTTTGTAAGTCGAAACTCTATCCGTGTACCACTACGCTAATAACACCCACTGTAAGTTATGTTTATGTTATTTTCATTAATGTCTCATAGCTAAGTTATTATTATGCTTATTTAATGCTGAAGTAGTCATGATGTTGGGCTAAATACTAAAATTGGGTAATTGGGCTTTGTACCATAATTGGGGTTTGGACAAAAGAACGACACTTGTGGAAATTAGACTATGGGCTATTAATGGGCTTTATATTTGTTTAACTAAATGATAGTTTGTTAATTTTAATATAAAGATTTACAATTGGACGTCCCTATAAATAACCATATACACTCGATCGGACACGATGGGCGGGATATTTATATGTACGAATAATCGTTCATTTAACCGGACAAGGGAATGGATTAATAGTCTATGGAATTATTAAAACAGGGGTGAAATTATGTACAACGACACTTGGCATAATTGATAACAAAGTATTAAAACCTTGGATTACACGTAGTCGATATCCTGGTGTAATTATTAAACAAAGTATTAAGACCTTGTTACAGTTTAAGTCCCCAATTAGTTGGAATATTTGACTTCGGGGATAAGGATAATTTGACGAGGACACTCGCACTTTATATTTATGACTGATGGACTGTTATGGACAAAAACCAGACGGACATATTGAATAATCCAGGACAAAGAACAATTAACCCATGGGAATAAACTAAAATCAACACGTCAAACATCATGATTACGGAAGTTTAAATAAGCATAATTCCTTTATTTTCATATTTAATTGCACTTCTAATTATTGCACTTTTATTTATTGTTATTATATTTAATTACACTTTTAATTTTCGTACTCTTTAATTATCATAATTTTATTTTATCGCACTTTTATTTATTGCAATTTCATTATCGTTATTTACTTTACGCTTTAAATTAAGTTGTATTTATTTTTAATATTTTACATTAGGTTTTAACTGCGACTAAAGTTTTAAAATCGACAAACCGGTCATTAAACGGTAAAAACCCCCCTTTATAATAATAATATTACTTATATATATATTTGTATTTTTATAAATTAAAACTAATATAGCGTTAAGCTTTGTTTAAAGGTTTCCCTGTGGAACGAACCGGACTTACTAAAAACTACACTACTGTACGATTAGGTACACAGCCTATAAGTGTTGTAGCAAGGTTTATGTATATCTATTCTATAAAAAAATAAATATCTTGTGTAAAATTGTATCGTATTTAATAGTTTTTCCTAGTAAAATATACACTATTTCATATACGCATCGCATAACATCAAGTATTTTTGGCGCCGCTGCCGGGGAACATAAACGCCGAAAGCGCAACGCTAAAAATAAAAAATAAAAATAAAAAAAGTTTTTATAAAAGTTTTTGTTAAGTTCTTTTTATAAATATAAGTTTTAAAAATAATAAAAATATAAAAATTCAAAAAGAAAGAAAAATACATTTATATTTTTAAGAGTTTATAATATTTATAAGTATTTTTATTTTAGTTTTAAAATTAAATTTTTATTTAAGTTATATTTATATTTTATGTATAATATAAAAAGTAAAAAAATAAAAATATAAAAAAAAAACTGAAACTGTAAAAATCGACCCCTTTTGAGCTGAAATTGAACCCTCCGCGACTCGCTGAGCATTTGAGCTGGACCATACCGCACTCGCGGAGGTCTTCTGACAGGTCAAACCTAGGACTGCAATTAATACGAAATTAGGGTTTAAAATTTTATTATTATTAATAATTAGGGTTTTAATTAAATAAAATTAGTTTTAGTTTTATTTTAATTTGTATTTTTAAGTTATATTAAGTTTTATTAAATAATTTATAAAATTAATAGTTTTATAAAATAAATAATATAAAAATAATATTTTTATAAAAATTGTAATTTTTACAACTTTAAGTTTATTTTTATATTTTTGTCTCTTTTTAATTATTTTAGCATAATTTTTGTATTTTTCGCTCGTATTTAGTTTTAAATCATAGTTTTAGCCATAGTTATTTTTATTTCTAAATTTTTAAGATTTGCCGTAAAATTCCTTAAGTGCTTTTTCTTAGACTAAGATTTAGGTGCTTTAGAATTTTACGACGCTACAAATTTTAGTTTCTTTTTAAGTTACGACGCGCTACTTTCTTATTTTTATTTTTTGGACGCCTATTATTTTTCGATCTTTTTATTTTTCGACGTTTTTCGACGTTTTTCGACGCGCTCTTTTTCTCTCTTATTTCTCGCCATTCTAGTTTTTAGGACTTAGAATTTTCTCTATTTCTTATCTAATATTTCTTTAAATTTCAAACGAAAAATTATTTTAAGCGGTTAAATTGATAGACATCAAAATTTTCTGGTTCGTAGTAATAGTTGGATTTGTACGTGGACCGGGTTATTGGAGCCAAACAGTACTCAATTATATTGAGACCAAACGAATCCTGCTCCTCTGCTGCATCTTTTGGGTATTAGAAACGTGGGCAAAATCAGAAAAGTCTATTAATTGGATAACTTATATAATTTTTCTTTCTTTTTAAAAACTAATAGGATATTCAGTGAATGCACCGAGCAAAACGTTCACCACCTTTTGTACGTTCACCATCTGTAACTCGATCAAGACATCTAGCAAATATTGTCGCCGTTGATTTTTCTTCAGAATTATCATCCAGTCGACCAAGTACTCCAATTCAAATTTCCGATAATCCATTTTTTGAACCCGACCTCACAATTGAGAATCCGGAGAATATTCAGGGACAATTCATAGATCCTGAACCATTAATCTTTCGTTCGGAACCACCAATCATTCAAACAGAGATTGTTGAGGAACGAACCATTAAATCAGAATCCTATAGTGATTCAGATTCAACAAATTCAAGCATGGAGAATCTGGAACCTCTAAGTATGGAAGGCCGAATGAGAGCCAAACGCACTGGCCAAGGTCACGCAATTACTCAACCTGACATTAATGCACCAGATTATGAAATCAAAGGACCAATTCTACACATGGTAACTAATCAATGCCAATTTAGTGGTGCGACGAAGGAAGATCCAAATGAACATCTTCGTACCTTTAATCGGATCTGCACTCTATTTAAAATAAGAGAAGTTGAGGATGAACAGATATATCTCATGTTATTTCCCTGGACCTTAAAGGGAGAAGCCAAAGATTGGTTAGAATCGTTACCTGAAGGGGCGATTGATACATGGGACGTTTTAGTTGAAAAATTTCTTAAACAATTCTTTCCGGCATCTAAAGCCATGAGACTTCAAGGAGAAATTGTTACGTTCACACAAAAGCCAAATGAAACTCTATATGAGGCATGGACAAGATTTGGAAAGTTATTGAGAGGATGTCCGCAACATGGTTTAGAAACTTGTCAAATAGTACAAATATTCTACCAAGGATGCGACATCACTACAAGGAAAGACATCGATATAGCAGCTGGTGGTTCCATTATGAAGAAAACAGAAACTGATGCTTACAAAATTATTGATAACACTGCTTCCCACTCACATGAGTGGCACCAAGAAAAAGATATCGTTAGATCATCTAAAGCAGCTAGAGTCGATTCTAGCCATGACTTAGATTCCATTTCCGTAAATATAGATGCTGTCGAGAGACGAATGGAAAAGATGACTAAAGATATCCACTCAATACGAATTAGTTATGAGCAGTGTGGAGGACCACATTTAACAAAAAATTGTCTCAGTATTTAACTAACAATGGAACAAAGAGAGAATGTTTCATACATAAACCAAAGGCCTGGAAATAATTATCAGAATAATTATCAACCGCCAAGACCAATTTACAATCAAAACCAGAATTATAATCGAAATGTTCCATACAACAACCAACAAGGTCCTAGCAATCAACAAGTATCTAATAATACTTACAATCAGCAAAGACCTAATTTTCAAAACAAACCACCACAAACCGATGATAAAAAGCCGAATTTAGAAGATATGATGACGAAGCTAGTTGAATCTCAAACACAGTTTTTCACATCTAAGAAACAAACCAATGAACAAAATGCTTAAGCATTTAGAAATCAACAAGCTTCTATTCAAAATCTGGAACAAGAAGTAAGTAACCTAGCAAGGTTAATAGGTGAAAGAAAACTGGGAAGTCTACCTAGTGATACAAATGCTAACCCCCAGAATGAAACAGCTAAAGCCATTACCACAAGAAGTGGTATTACACTTAAACAACATGAAATACCTGTAATTTCTGATGAAGCTATTCCTACTCCACAAGAACCACAACCTGATCAAGATAAGGAAAAAGAACCGGTAGTTGAAAAGGTTAATGAAGATAACACAGTTAAAGCTAAACCTTATGTTAAACCATACCAACCACCACTTCCTTACCCGAGTAAAATGAAAAAAGAGAGACTTGAAGCCGAGCAATCCAAATTCTTGGATATGTTTAAATAGATAAATGAAAATCTTCCTTTCATTGATGTAATTTCAGGAATGCCTAGATATGCTAAATTTCTGAAAGATCTAATCACGAATAGAAAGAAAATGGAAGAACTCTCGGCTGTTACTATGAATGCTAATTGTTCTGCAGTGCTGTTGAATAAAATACCAGAAAAACTATCTGATACAGGAAGTGTCACAATTCCATGTTTTCTGGGAAGTCTTAGTCCAATAGAAGCATTGGCAGATTTAGGTGCTAGTATAAATTTAATGCCGTATTCACTATACATTAAACTAGACCTTGGAGAATTGAAACCAACAAGAATAAGCATACAACTAGCCGATAGATCAGTAAAATATCCTAGAGGGATAATGGAGAACATGCTAGTTAAAGTTGGTACTTTAGTATTTCCAGTAGATTTTGTTGTTCTGGACATGGAAGAAGATTCTCAAGTTCCTCTCATATTAGGAAGACCATTCTTAAATACGGCTAAAGCAATGATAGACGTGTTCGGTAAGAAACTTACCCTAAGTATAGAGGACGAGAGTGTTACCTTTTCTGTTGATAGAGCAATGCAACAATCGCAATCTGCAGATGATACATGCTATTATATTCAAACTATAGATTCACATGCAGAATTGTTAGAAGAATTTCCAGAATTACAAGGAACAGGAGAATGTTCTTTACGAGAAGGAACTGAACCAATTGATGAAACTGAAATGTTAGCTACACTTATGGCCAATGGATATAAACCAACAACAGAAGAAATTCAAATGCTAAAAGAAGAAGACAGATATCGATATAAATCATCGATAGAAGAACCTCCGACATTAGAGTTAAAGCCACTTCCAAACCATTTGGAATACACTTATTTACATGGTGAATCTGAATTACCTGTAATAATATCGTCTTCTCTTACTAAAAATGAAAATCTTAACTCATTTCTGTGTTGAAAGCTCATAAACCAGCCATTGCATGGAAGATTCATGATATTAAAGGAATAAGTCCTTCATTTTGCACACATAAAATCCTTATGGAAGAAGGTCATAAAACGTATGTGCAACGCCAACGAAGACTAAATCCTAATATGCAAGATGTTGTTAATAAAGAAATTATTAAACTGCTTGATGCAGGTTTAATTTATCCAATTTCTGATAGTCCATGGGTAAGCCCAGTTCAATGCGTGCCTAAGAAGGGTGGCATGACTGTCATTACAAATGAGAAAAATGAGCTTATTCCTACTAGGACTGTAACAGGATGGCGTGTATGTATTGATTATAGAAAATTAAATGACGCCACCAGAAAAGATCACTTTCCCTTACCTTTCATTGATTAAATGTTGGAAAGATTAGCCGGAAACAGTTACTATTGTTTTCTTGATGGTTTTTTCGGATATTTTCAGATTCCAATAGCACCCGAGGATCAAGAGAAAACCACATTCACGTGCCCTTATGGTACTTTTACTTACAAACGTATGCCATTTGGACTTTGCAACGCCCCTGCAACCTTTCAAAGGTGCATGATGGCGATTTTTCACGACATGATAGAAGAATGCATGGAAGTTTTCATGGATGACTTTTCAGTCTTCGGTGATACTTTTGAATCATGTCTAGTTAATCTTGAACGAATGCTTATTAGATGCGAACAATCAAATCTAGTACTTAATTGGGAGAAATGCCATTTCATGGTTAAAGAAGGCATCGTTCTTGGTCATAAAATCTCAAAAGAAGGAATTGAAGTGGATAGAGCTAAAGTAGATGTAATTGCTAAACTTCCACATCCCACCAATGTTAGAGGAGTTAGGAGTTTTCTAGGGCATGCCGGTTTTTACCGACGTTTCATAAAAGATTTTTCTAAAATTGCCACTCCTATGAATAAACTCCTAGAAAAGGATGCTCCATTCATCTTTTCAGATGAATGCATCAAATCTTTTAATATACTTAAAGAAAAACTCACTAATGCGCCAATCATGATAACTCCAAATTGGAATCTTCCATTTGAACTTATGTGCGATGCAAGTGATTTTGCAATGGGAACCGTTTTAGGACAAAGGATTGAAAAATGATTTCAACCTATTTATTACGCTAGTAAGACATTACAAGGAGCACAAACAAACTACACAACTACTGAAAAAGAACTCCTTGCTATTGTCTTTGCTTTTGACAAATTTGTTCATATCTCGTTCTAGCAAAAACGGTGGTCTATACCGACCATTCTGCTCTTAGATACCTATTTTCGAAACAAGATGCTAAACCAAGATTAATCCGTTGGATCTTACTCTTACAAGAGTTTGATATTGAAATCCGAGATAAAAGAGGAGCAGAAAATCTCGCCGCTGATCATCTTTCTCATCTTGAAAATCCTGAATTAGAAGTTCTAAATGAATCGGCCATACAAGACAACTTTCCAGATGAATATCTATTGAAGATAGATTATAATGAAATTCCATGGTTTGCAGACTATGCAAACTATTTAGTATGTGGATTCCTTGAAAAAGGATTGTCGTACCAAAAACGAAAGAAATTCTTTAGTGATATAAAACACTATTTCTGGGAAGATCAACATTTGTTTAAAAGTTGTCCCGATGGAATAATACTCCGATGTGTATTCGGAGATGAAGCTAGTAAAATTTTAAACCATTGTCACACAGGACCAACAGGAGGGCATTATGGGCCTCAGCTCACAGCAAGAAAAGTTTATGATGCTGGATTCTATTGGCCTACAATTTTCAAAGACGCACACCTTCTTTGCAAATCCTGTGATGCATGTCAAAGGGCCGGAAAAATAAGTCAACGTGATGAAATGCCATAAAATGACATTCAAGTATGTGAAGTATTTGACATTTGGGGTATTGACTTTATGGGTCCATTTCCAAAATCTCATAATAATCTATATATTCTCGTTGCCATTGATTATGTATCTAAATGGGCGGAAGCACAAGCTTTCCCAACTAACGATGCACGAGTTGTAGTCAACTTTTTAAAACGTCTTTTTGCAAGGTTTGGAACACCAAAAGCTTTAATAAGTGATCGGGGAACTCATTTTTGTAATAATCAACTTGAGAAAGTTCTTAAAAGATATGGAGTAACTCATAAAATCTCCACTGCTTATCATCCACAGACAAGTGGACAAGTTAAAAATACCAACGGAGATTTAAAACGTATTCTAGAGAAAACCGTAGGATCAAATCTGAAGGAATGGTCCATAAAATTGGAGGATGCACTCTGGGCTTTTAGAACAGCCTACAAAACTTAAATTGGAACCACACCTTTTAGACTCGTTTACGGAAAAGCATGTCATCTTCCAGTAGAAATTGAACACAAAGTATTTTGGGCTTTGAAGACATGTAATCTTGATTTACATGAAGCTGGACGTCTACGGTTAAGTCAATTAAACGAATTAGAAGAATTGAGACATGAAGCATACGATAATTCGTTAATCTATAAAGAAAGAACGAAGAAATGGCATGATAAAAGAATCAGAAGTTCAAAAGAATTTAAAGAAGGAGACAGAGTTCTTCTTTTCAATTCACGATTCAAGCTATTTCCTGGAAAATTGAAATCAAGATGGTCTGGACCATTCATAGTCAAAAGAGTTTTCCCATACGGAACAGTAGAATTGATAAATTCAAATGGGATTAAATATCACAGAGTTAAACATTACATAGATAGTCCAATGAAAGTTGACAACGAAGTTAATCACAATTTCGGCACCACAGCTAACTAAGTGTGGGGAGAATCAAGTTTTTTAAGGATAATATGTATTTCTGTTAGAGTTAGATTTTCTGTTTTCGTGTAGTTCTCGAAAATGGAACCCGAATGGTCTTTCCCTAGCAGACCCTAAAAAACTAGTCTTCTCCCCCCATTCTAAATTTTTAAATTTTTTTTTAGGTTTTACGAGATGAAGACTTCCTGTGAATTAAACCATGGTCTAATGCTACACGCTTTGATCACTAAACGTAATAATGACACCCTTCCAAGTGAAATAGTATCATTAATCAGAAGTAAATTGGACGGAGTAAGAAAAGAATCAAGATGCGAAAATAATAAGTTACAATTTGGTAAAGGAAAATCAAAATCCGCAGCGAAAAGGAGAGCACGACACCTTGAAAGATGTCACAAATGCGGAAAATGGTCACACAAAGGAAAATGTTCGACGAATCAGACATATTCCAATACCAAATTCATTACTTTATGCAGAGACGGACCGTTCATATGTTTAGAAGAAAAAACATTGAATGCTCAAGGTTACGCCTATGTAGCAATGGAAAATCAATTAGTCCGACTATCTTATGAGTGGGCTAGAGCATATCACTAAGAATACTATCTCACAGGTAAGTTTGTACAGTTTTTATTTTTATTTTTATTTTTAACCTTTTGATAATAAACGCTAAATTGTTCGCTATAAAGTATTAAATTGGTATTCAATAAAATTAGGTCTTGCGACTGAAATTATTGATATCATACAAAAATTTATTACATCACTGCGAAATTTACCATTTATTCTTAAGGTATAAATATCTTTAATCATTCAACTAAAATATTTCAAAAATTCGTCATGAGTTAAATTAGGTCGTTGAACCGAAATTACTTTATCGAAAAGAGGGGCGTATATTTTTGAATATATTTTATTGATTAAAGTGGGATAAAAGACCAAAAAAATTTTTATTTTATTTTTACCATGTTTTTAAAATTAATATAAAAATAATATTGTAAAATTTTTAAATCAATATATTATAAATATTTGAAAAATTAATATTTTTAATAGAAGTTTGTATGTATAAAAACATATATATAATATAAATTTGGTGTGAATTTTTAATTTTATTAATATGAATTTTTTAATCTTATGTATTTTAAATTTAAGTTTGGTGTGAATTTAAAAACAAAAATTTACTTTATTTCGCTAAGTTAAAAATATGATTTTTAAAATTCGTCGTGAGTTGAAGACTAGGTCATTGAACCGAAATTGCTTTACCCGAGGGAGGGACGAGAACTTTTATTATCATTATTTTTAATCTTATTGAATTAAAGTATGCCAAAAACATTTCAAAAAAATAAAAAATCTTTACTTTTAAAAACCGCGCTTTGAATTGACGAATTTTAAAATTTTGTCGAGGGACGGACTAGGACAACGATCCGAAACGCCCTCGCTCCTAAAAAGAAACAAATTTTTAAAATTTTATTAATTTATGTTTTAGAAATTATAACCTTTATATATATATATATATATATATATATATATATATATATATATATATATATATATATATATATAAAGGCCAATATGTTTGGAAACTTTGGTAAAATTTAATCATTTCTACGCTAATCACCTTCAATAATTTAATTTGTTACTGATTTCTTGCAAATGAGGGCATTGCAATATCTTAAGTGTGGGAAGGGGTTAAATTCTTTCGGATTTTTAAAATTTTTACTTTATACACTTGGTTATCATTAGAAATACTAGTAAAGCAGTAGTTGTATTAGAATCTAGTGCTCTCTGATAATAAAGAACAGCCCTAGTCTTATATACTGACTACCCAATTCTAGTAAAATTTTTCAAAATTTTCAATTAAATGAATTCAAAATCATGTTTATACATATTTATGAACGATAAAACTAGGTGTTAACACCGAAATTATTGTTACCTCGGAAAGGACATAAATTGAGAAACAACCAAAAATGTTAGAATTCATTTAAAATGGAATAGAGGACAATAAAAAGAAAAATAAAATCCAAGTTTGGGAAAATTTACCAAGTTATTTAAAACATATATCACACATATTTTTGTAACAAATAACTGATGATACTTTTGTTTTGGACGATTTTAATCAGTTTTACCCGATTTACTGTAATATATTTGAAAGAAAGATGGATCTACATGATGAATCAATTCCATCATTAAAAGGAAGTAAAGTCTTCCGAAAAAGAAACGCGCTTCTTGATATTAGGTCATGAAGTTGTCGTCCAGACCAGCGGTAGGTTGACAAAAAATCTAGAAAAGTCATCTCTAAAATCAGCAGGAAATCCACAGACCTCAGCATCAAACAGGGTCGCCAAGTGGTCAGACTTATCCTAACCATGAGAGGATCTGTCTTGTAAAATGGGGAGGACGCCATGCAAATTAGCTGGATAAGACTAATGAATCAGATCCCCAGAAAGGATAATCTCCTTTAAAGATCAAAAATCAGCTTTTAAGACTGATATTACTCAATCTTTGAGATTGACCTTAAAGATTGAGAATTACAAACTCATGGAATTCGATGATATCTAAACTCGAGCTTGAACGAGAAAATATTTTGATCAAAATTACAAACCGATTTGTTTTCTGAAAACCCATTTTCAATACGTTCATTACCATTGAACGTAAAATCCTAGGAATTCACCTAGAATTCATTAGGTCACCTGAACCAATTCGGGTGTCAACCGTAAGAACGGTGGTTGCACAGCATGGTCAAAGACAGGACCTTGTGCCAGACCGGAAAATTATAAGGGTGAGCTTTACTATTGCTCCTACAAAGGATAGTAATTGCATCCGATACGTTATAGACCATAATTAAAAGCATGTCAGGGGACATTGCCTTAACAGTTACTTGTTCAACGCTTTCCTTTACAACCGAACGGTAGTTTACCGAAAGGTAATATGCGGAGCAAGTATACTGGACGTGTTGCTTTCCCAATACAAGGTTAGCAAGTGGGTGACACAAAACCGCAAGTTTTGAGCTAAAATTTTCAAATCTGAAACCCACTAAACCCACAAAAAGAATTTGCAAACACCGGTGAAGGGTTATTCCAGAAAACTTATCTAGGGTAAAAGCTAGATTGAATTTTCAAAAAGATCAAATATTTTCATAAAGATCCAATTTCCTTAAAGGATCTAAATTTTTATAGTCATGTGGGACTGTAAACCACAACGCTACTATCATTGTTCATACCGCCGTAATGAAATCACTGATGTACAAAGTGTGAAGAATAAAGAAGTGATTCTAGTATGTTTTTATTCAAGACTATATTGCTTGAGGACAAGCAACACTCAAGTGTGGGAATATTTGATAATGCTAAAAACGAACATATATTTCATCGCATTATCCCTCAAGAAAGACAAGCTTTTAGTTGCAGTTGTCCTATTTACAAGTAATATTCGTTTAAATAATAAAATGTGAAGACAAAAGACAGATTCGACGAATTGAAGACGCAAACGACCAAAAAGCTCAAAAGTATAAAGTACAATCAAAGTGGTTCAAATTATTGATGAGAAACGTCTAAAAATGACAAGAGTACACCCATGGGAACAATTAACCCAATAAGCATCGATTAGTCGAATGTTTTAAGGTTTTGTAAGTCGAAACTCTGTCCGTGTACCACTACGCTAATAACACCCACTGTAATGTTTATGTTATTTTCATTAATGTCTCGTAGCTAAGTTATTATTATGCTTATTTAATGCCGAAGTAATCATGATGTTGGGCTAAATACTAAAATTGGGTAATTGGGCTTTGTACCATAATTGGGGTTTGGACAAAAGAACGACACTTGTGGAAATTAGATTATGGGCTATTAATGGGCTTTATATTTGTTTAACTAAATGATAGTTTGTTAATTTTAATATAAAGATTTACAATTGGACGTCCCTATAAATAACCATATACACTCGATCGGACACGATGGGCGGGATATTTATATGTACGAATAATCGTTCATTTAACCGGACACGGGAATGGATTAATAGTCTATGGAATTATTAAAACAGGGGTGAAATTATGTACAAGGACACTTGGCATAATTGATAACAAAGTATTAAAACCTTGGATTACACGCAGTCGATATCCTGGTGTAATTATTAAACAAAGTATTAAGACCTTGTTACAGTTTAAGTCCCCAATTAGTTGGAATATTTGACTTCGGGTATAAGGATAATTTGACGAGGACACTCGCACTTTATATTTATGACTGATGGACTGTTATGAACAAAAACCAGACGGACATATTGAATAATCCAGGACAAAGAACAATTAACCCATGGGAATAAACTAAAATCAACACGTCAAACATCATGATTACAGAAGTTTAAATAAGCATAATTCCTTTATTTTCATATTTAATTGCACTTCTAATTATTGTACTTTTATTTATTGTTATTATATTTAATTGCACTTTTAATTTTCGTACTCTTTAATTATCGTAATTTTATTTTATCGCACTTTTATTTATTGCAATTTCATTATCGTTATTTACTTTACGCTTTAAATTAAGTTGTATTTATTTTTAATATTTTACATTAGGTTTTAACAGCGACTAAAGTTTTAAAATCGACAAACCGGTCATTAAACGGTAAAAACCCCCTTTATAATAATGATATTACTTATATATATATATATATATATATATATATATATATATATATATATATATATATATATATATATATATATATATATATATATATATATATATATATATATTGTATTTTTATAAATTAAAACTAATATAGCGTTAAGCTTTGTTTAAAGATTTCCCTGTGGAACGAACCGGACTTACTGAAAACTACACTACTGTACGATTAGGTACACTGCCTATAAGTGTTGTAGCAAGGTTTAGGTATATCCATTCTATAAAAAAATAAATATCTTGTGTAAAATTGTATCGTATTTAATAGTTTTTCCTAGTAAAATATACACTATTTCATATACGCCTCGCATAACATCAGTGAAACACTTCCAGATTCAGGTGTACGAGGAACTGAATCACGTGCCTTCTTGAATTTATCTTTAACCATCTTCTGAACCTTCTCTCTCTGAATGGTTCGTGACAATTCTCCAGCTGTTTCAGCACGAGCAGTCAGCTTCTCAATTATACTTTAACCAATGACACAGTCTTCTCTTACTTCAGTAATCTTGGCCATGTTAGCTTTAGGTTGTTGATCATCAACATTCAATTTGATAGACCAATCATCACCGTCTCCATGAATGACAACTAAAGCTTTGTTCGGACTTTCAGCTGTTTCAACTTCATTTACTTTATCAGTAATGTAAATCTCACGCTTTGTAGTTTGACTCTGAGAACTGTAGTTCTGATTCTTGAACGGATTACAATTACCCTGCTTCTTCTGTTTTGTGCACTGTCTCAAAAAATGACCTAATTCTACAAAGTTGTAACAATAACAGTATTCATATCAAAACCCAGTTTTGTATCTTTGGTCAGACTAATCGGTTTTCCAGTTCGCTCTTCGTAATCTCTAGCTCGTCTCACAAGATTTGCCATACCCCACATAATATCCATCTTTTCTGCTTCATCTTTATCAAGTTGATGATAATCTTCTGTTGTTAGATGAATGTTACCCACACGACCATCAAGATAACTATCATAAGAATTAACAAGGCTTGACAGTAAAGCTATATCTTCACTAATCTTTTCTTTCCCAGCTTTTCTCAAGTTTTCAATCTTAAGTGCAGAAAGAACATCTGATGCAGTCGGTGTAGATGACTCTGTAGTATTGGAAGTAGGCTGTGATTGAGTATTGAGAGAACATGGTGAAACTTGTGTTGGAAGTAGACCTCTTGAATTTGTTTAACAACTCTAGTTCTTCTTCCTGAAGTCTTGCAATAAACGAGTTCACTGTAGCAGTAGCTAGTTCTCCACTGGTTTTCATAGTTAATACGAAACCATTCCATTCTAAAGGTAATGCTCTAGCCAGTGGCGGAACTTGAACTCAAACACAGATGTGGCGGATGCGAAAATTTAATAAATTTTTCATTTCCAGCGGGGGTAATCACTAATAAAAACCTTATTTTTTAGTAAATTTTTTTTTAGTGTAACTTTTTTTTTACCCGTTAAATCCAGGTGGGGCGGATACCCCCTTTGGGTTCCACTAAGATCCGCCCCTGGCTCCAGCTAGACATGTTACTTTGTCTTTTTCAGCAATGGTCACATCATGCTTGTGTAGTTCCACTAGCAAATGACGATATCTTTCAACCAATTCTGTAATAGACTCTCCAACTTGCCAGTGAAAACGATCAAACTCAGCTTTCAATTCTAAACCTTTTCTAGTTCTGTAAGATGTATTTCCTTCGTTAAAAGTACGAAGTGCTTCCCATATCTTGAATGAGTTATCATGACACAGAAATTGATGGAAAATTGGACCATCAAGAGCACTTGTCAAGTTACAGTACATCATCTTTTCCAAGTTATACTCTTCACGTTCTTCCAAAGGCATGTTATGTAACGTATACAATTCATTTGTAACAGGTGAACGTGGCCATTGAAATTCGATTTCAATGTACTTCTAAAGCTTCGTGTCCTGACCATCAGACCAAATCTTAAATCTCGACTTCCAAGTAGAATAGTTATCCATATTCATTAACCTCGGACATTTCGTACCACTTCCTGATTCACTCTCAGCAAGGAGTAATCGTGGAGTCATATTTGTAATACTCTGAACTAACGGTGCAGCCAACGCGTAGTCATTTGAATTAAACATTTTGAAAATTTTACCAAAGGTAAATCGTGCGGTTCAGAATATTAACCGTACGTGTGATAGTATCAACCGTACGTGTCACAACCTCAAGCGTACGTGTGATAAATTATGCAAAAGAACCAAACACTAAGTCTCAGACTTGCGAGTGATGATCACCCGTGTGATTACTCGTACGTGTCACAGTCAACCGCTTGATCACTCATGTGATCAGACTAGTCACTTAACCTCAAAAGGTTATGCTCACTCGTGCGTGTGAGTTCACGAGTGACAGTCAACCGTCTGGTCAACCGCGCGTGTGATCAAAATTTTTGACCCACTCGTGTGAGTTACTGTTCAGCTAAAATCACCCAAAAACCCTTGAAATTGATGCTAAACCTCAATTTCTTCATCCACAAGCTGGATTAGCACTAAACTAACATAAACACACTCTCTAAAAAAAATTACACACGTAAAAATGATTCCTTTTTGATCAAAATCACTTTTAACTCAAAAACCCAAAATAATAAACTCATTAATCACCAAAAATCACTAGATGACGTTGAAATCACAACCTACGCTCTGATACCAATGATGAAACATGACTAGGAACTTCGAAATTAACAGGTTTAATTCACACAAAGGTGGAATTAGTGAATTAAACCATAACTAGTGAATATTAGGAGCTTTTTGGGATTATATTAGTCAAACCACAACAAGAATTGTGTGATTAGATTAATGCCTAGAGCTATTATTCACTACTGGAGTGATTTAGGTTGAGAGAGTAACATATTAGGGTTACCAGATCTGAGTGATGTATGTGTGTGAGAGGCTTAACCTAAAATGAAGAACATAACACATTATATACCCCTGCTGTTGCATCAACCGTGCGTGCCAGCTATCACTCGTACGAGTGATCAGCCTTAGCCGTACGGGTGATCACTCACTCGTGTATGTTTCGTCAGATTAGATTTATGACTCAGCTCAGCTCAACCGTGCGTATGAGCTTGTCACCCGTACGAGTGAGACTTCACTCGTACATGTGACAGAGTCTAGCAATGTCAACTTATCCTTTTCGCGTTCTTGCAGTACCTGTAACCACATATAAACACATATAGGATAATAAAGAGCGATCATGGTAGCCCATAAACTGAAGTACTAATCACAAACGTAGGTTAGATGTCTAGGGACTTACAGAAAATGCATCAACATTAATCTTTAAATTTATTGGACACTAATTATTTTAGTCAAACTAAAAATGTTAAGAAACTATCTTATTAAATTAAAAAAACGTTTAGAAATTTATAATGTTTTCGTAATATGATAATAAATATAATTGGGTGTTCAAAGACTCATTTGTATTAGCTTATGTTTTTATGTGTTTAAGAACTACCATTTTGTGAACTTACTTTCCACGGTAAATGACCGAATAGACAGTGTTAGGGATGAGCAGATTTCCCGATTTCTCGAAACTGAACCGGTACCGTACCGGTACCGGTACCGAAAATCGATACCGATCGAGATTCAGTATCGGTTCCAGTCCTTGATTTTAAGCTAATTCGGTATCGGTATTTTTCGGTATGGTACCATTCGGTATTGGTCTAATTCGGTATCGGTATTTTTTGGTACGGTACCGAAAAAAATCGAAAAAACGTATTTAAACCATACTAAATACATGTAAAAATTCGAAAAAAATGTAAATTCGGGACAAACGGTATAATACTAAAAATTACCGGTACCGAACCGGTACTGAACCGGTATCGGTATTGGAAAAACGGTACGGTACCAGTATTCAAAATTGGGTAAATTTGGTACCGGTACTTTTCGGTTCCAGTACAGTTCGGTACCGGTTCCGTACCGTGCTCATCCCTAGACGGTGTCAAGAAGGATTTTCTGAACAGTCATAGACTAAAAGGATCATGCCTCTCCAAGAGATCTACTTGGATGTCTATTTTGGATAATTAATTGTGTGAAGTTCGTTTACTATAGGGGATTACGGAACATGTCTATATACTTTTTATTAACATGTTTAATGACTACTTAATTATTAAGATTAGTTGTCAGCCCAACGGAATACTACCAGTTAAAATAACTATGGTGAATGAAAAGTCATATTAAGTTACGTTTGGTGTTTAAGTATTGTGGGATAACCCAACGGTGACCCATATTCTGAGACATCGTACGTTATTTAGCAAATTATGTATAATTAGTTTGCTTATATTTCTGCCCAACAGTGATGTATTTGTAGACTAATTTTGTATTATTTAATTAAGAAGTTATTAGTGTGTTACTGATGGAACCAACGAGAAATCAACAATTACACCCAACTTCTTAGATTAATCTAATTTGGTGTTGTGATTAGATTATCTACACCAACTTTTTACCCTATGGTTGGTTATTATTGATATAATTATTATGTCACTAATATAGTCTTATTTTATAACTTAATTTTTGTAGTTTTATTTAGCCCTTAATGAGCATCTTAATGATCATCTTAATGATCATAATAATAAGAATAAGCTTAATAATGGGCATAATAATGAGCTTTAAAATGAGCATTACATTTAAGCTTTAAGACGATTGATATGAAAAATCGTATGTTGGCATAGAACACTTAAATAAAACTAAAAATACCTCCTAAAAAGATCACATTAAGTTCTCGACATAAATGATTTGGACTATGCATTGGAAACATCGAATCGCATGTCTCTAATAATAATGACTAATTCTCTTTTGACAACTATTCGGGGAGCTATTTTGACTCCGAAATGCTAAAGAATTTTTGAATTCAGTAGATGAACAATTTAAGGGCTTGTGTAAATGATAGGACCCTTGACACATGAATATCAATGAATGTGAAGTTTAACCATTAAGATTGAGAAAGAAAGTCAATCAATCAAGATTGACTTTCCATGGCTCTCTTGAAAATCTCTACATAACAGTGGCTAAGCTTAACTAATCTAGGGAGCCTTGGATCCTTTATATAGCCATCGTATAAAGGATCCTCCATAAGGCTAGGGAAACATGTTTTACTCCTTCTCGGGTACCTAACAATCTCCCCCAGGAGTGAGACGGGTTTCCAAAAACTAACTCCCTAGTAAACATACAACATTATAAGGAAAGAATCAACTATTGCTAACTAACTCCCCCCGAATGATGTACGGCCGTTGATAAAGATCTTGAATCTTCAAATCTTGATATCATTGTTCTTTCAACGGTCCTTGAGTTTGCACAGCGGAATGCGCAAGGTAGACATTCATCATTGCATTACTTCATGTTAATGAAGAATACCTCGAAATCTTAGAATCTCCCCCTTCAAAGTACTTGGGCTTTCCTACGTGAACTAAGAACGATCTTGAAACAAGCTTCTTCTAACTTAGCACGATTATCGAAAAATTGCTAAAGTCCTGGCTTTTGACTAAACCCAAATGGAGAAAGATCTTCTTTAAAATCACTTAGCTCCCCCCCCCCAACACTTGACTTGATTAGTAAGCTAGAAAAACTTGAGAAACTCCCCCCGGAATGTATGGGGCATACGGCCAATCAATTTTGTACTCATCACATCTTTGATAGCCTCAATTATTCATATATTACTGGTATCAATATAGTTGGCTTTGATGTGGCTCCTTTGAAGTTCCTTACGTCTCCAATACTCCCCCAAGGATTTGGAAGTTCTTTTCGTTTTCCTTGCTCACTTGTCAAACAAGTAATGATTTGATTTTGTCTCTTTGAAGTCCGAGTCTAATACCGTATATGCATTAAAGTCACACGCACATCAACCATATACATATCCCCCCCACAATGATGCTCGCGTGAATATTGTATGAAATAAGAGCGTCATTGTATAAAATGGTTGACGTGCTCGGAAAATCTCCAAAATATCATAAAGAACGCGTATGAGAAAAGCTGTGTGAATTCGAGCCTCGAAAATAGTTGAAAAATATGTTTTGGAGGTCCAGATTCGGTAAAGGACTAATCCTAAAAATTCTGAAAAGAGTCAGGGGTCCAAAACTGTCAAATTGGTAGTTAGATTCGGTAAAGGACTGATCCTGAAAATGTCTGAAACCTTTCAGGGACTAAAAGTGCCAAAATATCCATCAGATTCGGTCAGTGGACTGAAATTAGTTATTGGGCTCACCAGATTCGGTAGGCCCAAGTACATTAAATCCTTTGTTACACAATGTGTATACTTTTTTTGGGCTAAAGAGAAATGTTTAGCACATTATGAAGATTCGGTAACAAAGTCTCAATACCATTACCAAATTTTGTTCAAAGAATATTGGGCCCACTTGCAATCTGGTAAACGAATTCAGGAACTGCCATCATCACCGGTATATACCGAATCAATACCCTGTTGTTGTCGATATTCCTTGGCCACAAGACGTGCCTTATTTCGAACCACAATTCCATCAGAATCCTTCTTGTTCTTAAAAATCCACTTAACCCCTATTGGTCGTTGACCCGTTGGTCTTGGAACTAATCGCCATACTTTCAAACAATCAAACTGATTGATCTCTTCTTGCATTGCTACCACCCAGTTCGGATCTAGTAAAGCTTGAGCAACCATTGTTGGTTTAATCTTAATAAGAAAGGCAGTGTATAGACACATATTCTGAGTTGCCCTTCGAGTTGAGACTGGAGCAGATGCATCACCAATGACAAGATCAATTGGATGACTTTTACTCCATCGGTTGTGTAGAAGAGGTTGTACATCAGTGGTTTCCATTGAAACATCAACCGTTGTTGACGTTGAGCCTTGATCCACTTGATCTGATGTAACACTGTCTAATGGATTCAATTGAATATCTGGAGAAACAACTGGAGTTGTATCAACTGATGAATCTTGAATTGGTTCAAGATTATCAGTAACAGGAGGTGGGAGAGAGGATGAAGAAGCAACAGGTGAATCAGTTGGTGTTGTATCTTCATCAAAAAGACTTGGTTGAGTCTCCACAGTAGTTGACTGTGATGGTGTAACCGGTACAGCTTGAACATTTGAAATCCATTGAGGAGCATAAAGACTATCAAACAAGATATCCAGTTCCTCTGTTGTTACCGTAGGAACACCCTTCTTTAAGAAAATTGTGTTTTGTGCAGAAGAAGTAGTATCCAGGTTAGGATTGGGTTTTGAACTGAGTTGTTCAAAAGCCATTCTTGTTGGGATTTAACAAGTTTCATAATACTTAAAACCTTTTAAGAATCATTCAATGCGGAAGCATGTAGATAACCATTTAGTAACTTGTTAATCTTTAACCAATTAAAGTTAAAATCCCAATTAGGATCAAGTTATGAAATATGCTTACAAACTACAAGCAAGTAAAGTGTTTATACCTTCTCCATGCTAGGTAGTGAGTGATGAAGATGATGATGATGAATGGAGCCTCAAATGGATGAAATCTCAAGTAGATATACCCCAAACTTGTGCACCAACACCCTAGCATTTGGTTAGGATTTAATGACACTTGAATTAGCTTGCAAAAAAAATGAAAATGAACTCTCCTCCCTTTTGGAAAGCTCACGGCAGCAGCAAGAAAAAAAAGGGCTGTGTAGAATTTTTTTTTTGCTAGTAATTGATGTGTATTGCATGTATGTTAAGTCCCAAGAGAGCTAGGCATGTGTATATGGATATATGGGAAAACAAACTAGTCAAAAGCATGAGTTCATGAACCCAATAACCCCATCTCCCATGCCACATTCATTTGTTTTATAAAATAGTTTTTATAAAACTAATTTTATAAAACCCCTCCCTTTTATAAACTTCCATGACAATATTATTAATTATGTACATTTTATTTATAAAACCAATTTTATAAAATGTAACATAACTAAATTAATTATTTAACCTATAAATAATTAAATCCATATAATATAAATTATTCTATAATTTATATATATATGTACACATCAAGTAATATTTCAGAAAACCACTTTTCTTAAAGTTCAAGTGTCGCGTATTCGATCAATGATCCAATCGTTAAGATCAAATACGAATAAGGTGTCGGTAAGCTTGTTATTGGGTATGACCCGACTTGGATCAAAAAATATTAGCCACTTTAATTTAATATGTCTCTCGGGCATACGAAATACCTTCAATCTCCCACTTGCACGAGAAACATAAGAAATTAATGCAAGTGATGGATACCACCTAACGACCGTCCATCACCCCCAATATGTTATGACTTTGTGCCATTCAATAACATCATCCCTTTCGAGTTCCCATCTCGAATATGAATAGGTGAATCTTTCATTTTATCCTTTCGTCCTAGATGTCATGTTAAATCCAAGAGATACAGAGTGATCACTCTCTTCTAGATTTAACTTTATCAGGCCTTAGACATCTGACTCTCAACGAATAAGAGGGATAAATTCCATCTTGACTACATACGTCCTAAATATATACCTTGCATTATACCTGAGCTCTTCCTTATGAACTACCATGTTTCAGAATAGCGAAGGAAAGAATCAAGGCACGATACTTGGTAAATATCCGAACCCAATATGTATCTCAGGTCAGAGGATACAATGATATTCGCCTTTACTCAAGATTACATGTGATCAACCACAAAGGCTCCATTTAGTAAGTCTTGAGGGCGGGTCTTCCAATATTTGTATCTCACAAATATCTATGAACCTTGGTTGCAACCTTGCACCACATTCATCCCGTGAATGTATACCAATTCGAGTTCATAATAGTCTAAATCTCACACTTGCTCCCACAAATGTGATCGACTACGGAATTTAGAATAATTACTTATTCATGGATAAAATATGCAAAATAGGAACATAACTCAAAATAGATTAATACCATAATTATATTAATAAGTTTGAACAATTTCATTCCATTACAATACTTAAAACAGATCATGACCAATCACTAGAATATCGAAGCCCTAATGCACAAACATGTCCTGTATGTTTTGCTCCATATAAGAGCTTCGTGAGAGGATCCGCTATATTAAGATCTGTGTGAACTTTGCGAATACATATCTTTCCCTTTTCAACTTCATCCCTTATGTAGTTGAATCTCCGCTCAATGTGACGGGTCTTTTGATGAGCACGAGGTTCCTTGATTTGAGCAATCGCACCCTCGTTGTCACAAAAGATCTCAAGAGGGTCCTGAATGGAAGGGACAACTCCTAAGTCGTCAATGAATTTCTTCATCTATGCAGCTTCCTGAGCTGCCAATGAGGCGGCAATGTACTCCGACTCTGTAGTGGATAATGCAACAACATCCTATTTTGAACTCTTCCAAGAGACCGCACCACCATTTAATGTGAAGACATAACCGGATTGTGATCGAGAATCATCTCAATCAGTTTGGAAACTCGCATCCACGTAACCTTTTACAGCGAGTTCCTCCTCACCAGACCCATATATTAGAAACATATCCTTAGTCCTCCTAAGGTATTTCAATATACTTTTAACCGCAATCCAATGATAGTTTCCTGGGTTATTCTGGTATCTAATTGTCAAGCTAAGAGTGCATGACACATCTAGTCTAGTGCATATCATTGCATACATGATTGACCCAATAGCATATGCGTACGGGACTTTCTTCATTCTCTCTTGTTCATCTTTCGTGGTAGGACACTGAGATGAACTGAGAAGTGTTCCTTTTTGAATAGGTACCAAACCTTTCTTAGAGTTGTCCATCTTGAACCTTTTCATGATCTTTTCAATGTATGCACTTTGATTCAAACCTATCAGTTTCTTGGATCTATCCCTGTAGATCCCAATCCTCAAAACGTATTGTACTTCTCCAAGATCCTTGATGGAGAAGCATTTACTTAACCAAGTTTTAACACCTTGCATTGTCGGAATATCGTTCCCAAATAAAAATATATCATCCACATATAGTACAAGGAACATGATTGTGCTCCCACTAGCTTTCTTGTATACACAACCTTCATCACCATTTTTAATGAAGCCAAATTTCTTGGCCTCCTCATTAAAATGATGATTCCACATTCTAGATGCTTGTTTCAGTCCGTAGATTGACTTCTTTAACTTGTATACCTTTTTAGGATATTTCGGATCAACAAAACCTTCAGACTGAACCATATAGACATCTTCCTCAAGATGTCCATTTAGGAAAGCGGTCTTGACATCTATTTGCCATATTTCATAATCATAATGAGCAGCAATGGCAAGTAATATCCTAATAGACTTTAGCATTGCCACAGGCGAAAAAGTTTCATCATAGTCAACCCCTTGAGTTTGAGTGAAACCTTTTGCTACAAGTCTAGCTTTATATGTATCCAGGTTTCCATGTATGTCGGTTTTCATTTTGAAAAGCCACTTACAATCAACTAGCCTTGAGCCAGCAGGTTGTGCAACAAGTTCCCAAACTTGATTGTCATACATGGATTGCATCTCAGCGTTCATGGCTTCCTGCCATTTATCTTTATCAATCCTTGATAAATCATCTTATCAATCCATGAGAAACCTATATCTCTCAGGAGGATTACTAATCCTACCAGATCTGCGAATGTCTTGTGTATTTTGATGATCCATTTGATCACTCTCAACATTTTCATGCTGAGCGCTAGTGTCAACCAATTGTGTATCATCTACTTGATCTTAAACCTCTTCAAGATCTATCTTCCTTTCACTATTTCCTTCCATTAGGAACTTAGTTTCAAGGAATTCAGCCTTTCGAGCAACAAATACATTTTGCTCGGTTGGATCATAGAAATAGTATCCCATATCATCCTTGGGATATCCTATGAAGATATACTTTGTGGATCGAGCATTCAACTTATTAGAGACGTAACACTTAGGATAAGCTTCACATCCCCATACCTTTAAGTATGACAGAGATGGAGGTTTTCCAAACCACATCTCATGAGGAGTTCGTTCCACTTTCTTAGTCGGGGCCATATTTAGAATACGAGCCGCGGAGTATAGACAATAACCCCAAAATGATAGAGGCAACGAGCTTCTAGCCATCATAGATCGAACCATATCCATTAGGTTTTGGTTCCTCCTTTCGGAAACTCCATTAAGTTGGGGTGTTCCAGGAGGAGTGAGTTGCGAGATAATCCCACAACTTTTAAGATGATCTTGGAAAGCATCGCTTAGATATTCACCTCCTCTATCGGTACGAAGTACCTTGATTGTCTTATTGAGTTGATTTTGTACTTAGTTTTGATATTCCTTGAATGCTTCAAAAGTTTCGTCCATATGTCTTAACAAGTAGACATATCCGAAACGACTAAAGTCATCAATGAAAGTGACGAAGTATCTTTCACCTTTCCTAGTCATGGGCTTAAAGGGTCCACATACATCCGAATGTATTAATCGCAATAAGTCTTTAGCCCTTTCATAGGTCCCTTTGAAAGGTGCTTTAGTCATTTTGCCTTGTAAACAAGATTCACATACATCAAACGAGTCTATTTCATTTGATTTCAAAATTCCATTCTTTTGAAGTGTATGCATTCGATTCTTGTTTATGTGACCAAGGCGGCAATGCCATAAGTAGGAATCACTCAAATCCCTTTTGAGTTTCTTGGTGTTTGCATGGAACATTGAGCTGTTGTATGATGTGTCATCATGAACCAATTCATAAATACCATTCGAAGGCGAAGCCTTGAAATAGAACACATTATCTAAAGAAACATGGATATCATCATTAATGAAATTAAGATTAAAACCATATTGTTTCAAACGGGATACAGAAATAATGTTTCGTGATAAATCGAGTGCATACAAAATATTTTTCAAAATAAGCTCCAACCCAGTTTGTAGCTTTAAAATAAAGTCTCCCTGAGCTTCTACGTGCACCTTTGCACCATTTCCCATGAAGAGACTTGTTGTTCCCACTAGTTGTTTACTTCTTTTGAACCCCTTTAAAGAATTGCAAATATGAGTTCCACATCCTGTGTCTAATACCCATGTATTAGAAAAAGTAATACTAAGCTCAATGTATACTATATATACATTACCCGAGGTTTGCCCTGCATCCCTCTTTTCCTTCAACTCCTTAAGGCAGACCGGGCAGTTGCGTTTCCAGTGACCCATTTCACCGCAACCAAAGCACGGATCTTCCTTGGGGTTAGCTTTTCCGGCAACCTTTTGCTTCTTGTTGTTGTTGGTTGGGGTAACCGTCTTCCCTTTTCCCTTGCCCTTGCCTTGGTAGGCGGGTCCTTTCCTCTTAGCCACCTTTTTCTTAGAAGTGTTATTGGTTTTGGACCCGCCTTCATTGATCATAAACATGGGTGAAGCCCTTTTACCCATGCTTGCTTCGGCCGTCTTAAGCATGGCATGTAATTCACCAATGCTCTTATCCCAACCATTCATATTGTAATTCATTACAAATGTGTCAAACCTCTTTGACAAGGAATTAAGGATAAGGTCCGTGGCTAATTCATTAGACACATTGCAGTTTATACGGTTTGCTCGATCAATTAGGCTTTTCATCTTAAGGACATAAGATGAAACGGATTGGGAGTCGTTCATCCGACATGCATGAAGCGCTTGAACCGTTTCGAAGCGCTCGACACGAGCTTGTTGAAGGAACATCTCCTTCAATTGTGTGATCATGTCATATGCACTATGATGCTCGAAGTTCTTTTGGAGTTCGGGTATCATAGTCCCAAGCATAAGGCAAGAGACTTGCACCGAATCGGTGCAATACTTATCTCAATAAGCCATGCCTTCCGTATCATCCTCGTCCGGTTGATCGGGAATGGGGTCTTCCAACACATACGCCCTATCCTCTAGTTTGAGGACAATTCTTAGATTGTGAAACCAATCCATGAAGTTCGTATGGTTGAGTTTTTCCTTTTCAAGGATTGACCTCAATGATAGGTTGTTAAAGTTTATTGGTGCGTTTGGAATGTTGTTGTTATTGGCGGCCATCTACAAAATTTAATAAAGTTGTTTAAGTATCAATTTTAATTTAACAATCAATACCCTTTAAATCTAATTGATATTTATTAAATTTTAGAATCCAACGGTAAACTAAATTTCGGTTAGGTGACCTTTATCCCGTCATTTGATTTAGCTAGGTAGTCATTGTTTGTCAGTTGCAATCCTTTTGCAACTTCTAAGTTATGGGATCATCCAATCCTTTTGCATGGCATATTTATCCCTTCAATGCCTATTTGTTCCTCATGCTTCGATGACCCTAAGTTCACGATTCCCAAATCAAGTCGTCCTACTTGTGAAAACGTGTAAATTTAACATACAAGTGGTTAGGTGACCTTTATCCCACTAGTATGCGAAATTCACCTTAATCATATTAGTTTGCTCATAACGGTTAGGTGACCTTTATCCCATTATGAGTTCCCTAATAGTTTTAAGTGTCACACAAAATGATGGCGTTTAACTTGTTTGCCTTGTTGATAAAGGGATTTTAAGTTTTCATTAATTCTAGTTTGAGAAAACTTTTATGCCATACACCAACATTCATTTAGTGTATGGTTCATTTGAAATCCATTTTCAAGTCTTGTAATTAAGCCAATTACTTGATATAAACCATTTTATATGTGTGATCCTTTTAGTGTTCTTAATAACCATTTATTAATGTCTTTTTGCCATTTCAATTTAACCATTTAAATTGTCATTTTGCATGTAGTTAATAATGTCTAATTTTACCAATTAAATTGTCATTTTGCTTGTTGTTAACTTGTGATATACTTGTAGCAACCAAACATACAAACACAATAAACAACCATGCATGCAAAACAAATATGTTCACAATCAAGCCAATTTGGTAGACATTTGTTTAGCTGAAAACAAATGCCACCGGTAAGGGTTATAACACAAAGTAGGAGATTTCAAATCTCCCACTTAATCTTGCATCTTCCTTGTCTTCATCTTGCATCTTCATTTTTACAAAAAAAATATATCCTAATACATTTTCCTAAAAAATGAATATACAACCTAATCTATTTTACATACCAAATATAAAATAAATTACATAACAAAAATAATAATATTACAAACTAAATTAAATGAATATTACAACCACATGAATGAATTAATATTACATACCAAATGAATAGATTAATTCAACCAAACATGCAACCATTCAAACAGAAGGTCAAGGCTTGATTGTGAACTTTAACATACAACAAATATGACCAAAATGGAACCACCCAAAACCCATTTTGGGTGTCCAAGAATTCGGCCAAAATAGCAAACCCACCCAAACCCGAGAATTTTTACATTCTACTATCATGCATGTTCATAAAATGCAAAAATATAGTGGGTTTAATATATCATCTCGAAGCATATTTCAACAACTTCGGCTCTAGATACCATTGTTGGGATTTAACAAGTTTCATAATACTTAAAATATTTTAAGAATCATTCAAAGCGGAAGCATGTAGATAACCATTTAGTAACTTGTTAATCTTTAACCAATTAAAGTTAAAATCCCAATTAGGATCAAGTTATAAAATATGCTTACAAACTATAAGCAAGTAAAGTGTTTATACCTTCTCTAAGCTAGGTAGTGAGTGATGAAGATGATGATGATGAATGGAGCCTCAAATGGATGAAACCACAAGTAGATATACCCCAAACTTATGCACCAACACCCTAGCTTTTGGTTAGGATTTAATGACACTTGAATTAGCTTGCCAAAAAAAGAAAATGAACTCTCCTCCCTTTTGGAAAGCTCACGGCAGCAGCAAGAAAAAAAAGGGTTGTGCAGAATTTTTTTTGCTAGTAATTGATGTGTATTGCATGTATGTTAAGTCCCAAGAGAGCTAGGCATGTGTATATGGATATATGGGAAAACAAAGTATTCAAAAGCATGAGTTCATGAACCCAATAACCCCATCTCCCATGCCATATTCATTTGTTTTATAAAATAGTTTTTATAAAACTAATTTTATAAAACCCCTCCCTTTTATAAACTTCCTTGACAATATTATTAATTATGTGTAAGACCCGAGTATTTGTAGTGTATATAAGTGTAATGTACGATACTTGAAACGGGGTTTTGGTTGTATATATTTAAAAGCAAGAAAGAAGCTGAACTGGAGGTGTCACGCGCCGCGCGGCCTGGTGGCGCGCAGCGCCATCTGTCTGCGACAGATTCCTTACTTCTTTTTAAAATAGATATTTTGAGGGCAATTATGTAATTTCACTTTGGGGCCGAATTTAATACCCTAGATCAGTTTTGGGGAGCTCATTTACTACTCCCACAACAACCTTATCTCCTCCAATTGAATTTTAGTAAGAGAGTGAAATCCATGTGAGAGAGAGAGCTCCATTAAAGGGTGAAAGAGGTTGAATCGGGTCTTGGTGCAAGTTTTAAAGACGTTCATCTAGTCGATAGCTACGTGGTGATTGTGTTGGTAAGTTATAAAACCCAATTTCTTACTTTAATTGCTTTAAGGGTTATGGTTTGGGCTAGTGATGAACCAAAGACCCATTTTGTTAGTATTTTGGGGATTTTTGGCGAAAATGGGTTATGAAGGCTCATTAATGACTAACCTAGAGTTTGAATGTGTTAATTGGACTTTTGAGTCTTAAATTTGGTTAGTTAGTTGCTAGAACACTTTAATAATATGTAAATGGGTGTTATTGGGTGTGGATGACCCAAATTAGGGTTAAGGGTGCAAAATGGGTTGAAATTACATCTTGGGTCAAAATGGCTTTAGAATGGTGAAAGAATTGTTTGACTAACTTGAGTTATGCGATTGATAATATATATAACATGATAGGTACGTTATTTTAAGGTCTTGCAAGCTCGGGTGTCCTTTCACAAGACTTGGAGGTGAGTGTAATAATTATACATGTATGTATATGGTATATTTATTTGTAAGCTATGGTGTGACCTACGGAGCCGGGAATGCCATAGGGTGTGTGTGAACGTGCTATGATGTAAACCACGATGCCGGTAGCATCATAGTGCATGTTTGAGATGTGAACCATGGAGCCAGTAGCATCGGAGTGTGAACCACGGAGCCGGTAGCACTATAAAATGAGGTGTGAACCACGGAGCCGGTAGCACCAAAGTGTGATCCACGGAGCCGGTAGCACTATAAAAGAGTATGACTCAAATGCCTAGTAACGTGAACCACGGAGCCGGTAGCGTCATAACATTTCGTACGGTGTGAACCACGGAGCCGGTAGCACCATGACGTGTTTATGGTTAACTATATAGTTGTTATATATATGTTGTGAGATATCGTATTATATTATTGGAGCTTATGATATTGACATTACTAGTTGCGGTATTGGGTAGCGTATAGCTTACTTGGAGTTCGGTATGCTAATTGTTTATACTAGCGATATTACGGTGTGTGTAAGTGGGTGCAAGTAGGTATATTATATATGTATATGTATAATTATTGCATTCACTAAGCGTTGCTTACCCTCTCGTTGTTTACCCTTTTTATAGGTTCGATGGTGGATAAGGGTAAGGGCATTACCTTGGACTAGAGATCCCGCTTTATTGTAGGGGACGCTTTTGGATATGTTGACTTTTGGGAGTTTGACCGAGACGTGGGTAGTTTAATCCCAAACGCCATGCTCCTAGTGTAGTTTGGTACTTAAACTTTTTGGTGGTCAAAACTCTGAAATTGTATTAAACTTGTATTTTGGGTCGTGTGGGCCCCACTTGTAAAACATCATTTTTATGTTTGAATCGTGTTAGTTTTACATATTTGAATGTGTGGTTAAAAGCGTTTCGCCTAAAAATGTCGGGAACTAGTCGATCTTTTTCGCATTTAAAGACTTTTGGGACAGCCCACTTCGGCGCGCCGCGCGGCCTTCCTGGCGCGCCACGCCAGTTGCTGGACAGTTAATTTTTTTTTTTATTTTGCATTTCACGTGGTTTAATCGTGGGTTGGTTTGGGTCGTTACAAGTGGTATCAGAGCATGGCCTAAGGGATTTAGGTGACTTGAGATAGGCGACTAGACTTAGACTTTTTGTGTGCGCGTTATGCGGGACTTGCAGGACTTTGGGTCGGATCGGGATTGGTTAGTGCATAGGTTTATGTGAATTAATCATGCGCTGTTTGTTTGTGTTATGTGTTGCAATCATCAAGCGAGATAGACGTTGTACTAGCAAGTTAATGTTACGTGCTCGCGTAGTAATGACTAGCTACCATTATTACGGGTGCAAATCGTGTCAAACAAGCGATGTACGACGATTGTTGAGCGAGATGGGATAGTGTGGTGTATATGTACATATACGTGTTATGTCCTTATGTTTCGCCTTTTAACCTATTCCGTTTTATAGAATGAAGATGAGAAATGGACACGACACCGATAATGGGGGCACGAGTGAGGACCCCGAGTTCACGGCCAAGGTTGAGGCCATCTTTAAACATCAAAAGGCAGAATATCTTGAGGAGATTAAGAAGATGTTTCTAGACTCGATTGACGAGCAATTAGTCAATGTAGTCAAAGAGCAAGTCAAGGCCGTTCTTCATGATGATAATGTGGGAAGACGAAACTTTTTCTATAAGAACTTCAAGGATTCTCAACCTCCCACTTTTGAGGGTGAAAGAGATCCTCTTAAAAGTGCCCGTTGGATCTCCGATATGGAGGGGGCGTTCTGTACTTGCGAATGTCCTCTCGATAAGAAGACAAGGTACGGGTCTAGCATGTTAAGGGGCGATGCTAAGTTATGGTGGGATGCGAAAATCCATCTTTATGGTGAAGTGCAATGTATGGACTTCACTTGGGACGAATTCAAAGCAGAGTTTTTCGATGAATACCGACCTTCTGCCGATCTTACAAGGCTTAAGGACGAGCTACGTTCCTTGAGGCAAGGGTCGATGGATTTGAACACTCTCAAATCCGTATTTTTGTCCAAGACCCAATTTTGCCCGGAGTATGTCGGGAATGATAAGATGTTGAAGGAATATTTCTATCGAACTTTGAATGATAGTTATCAAGAAAAGATTAGTGTGAACGTGATGAAAAGCTTCGATGAGTTGTTTAATATGGCTAAAGGTTTTGAAGCGCTTGTGATAAGAAAGGGTGGTTTTACTTTTGGTAAGAGGAAGTTCGAGAATTCGAGTCAATCGAACTTTTCCAATAAGAAGAGCAAGAAGGGTTCTGAGAGCGTTGGTAGTGTGAAGAAGGGTGCGTCCGGGGGTTTTGGGCCCAAATGCTATAATTGTGGGCAACATGGGCACATGGCTCGTGATTGTACAAGTGCGACCTCAACACCAAAACTCACTTGCTATAATTGTGGTAAGGAGGGGCACAGGAGGATGGAATGTCCCGAATTGAATAAGGATAATGTTAAATGGTTAGAGAAGGCGGCGGGGATGGCTAGAGGTCGAAATTATTTGATGACAAACGAAGAAGCCAAACAATCTAATGAAGTCGTTTCAGGTACATTCATGGTTAACTCTAATCCGGCACGGATACTTTTTGATAGTGGTGCTAATTTGTCTTTCGTGTCTCCAAGATTTGTGCCTAAGTTAAATAAACCTCTAGTAAAGTTAAGTCTTCCGGTAGAAGTTGAAATAGCGAATGGCAATACGGCGCTAGTGGTTGATGTGTGTAAAAATTGTAATGTTGTGTTTAGTGCCGAAAGTTTTGAAATTGATCTTATTCCGATGACCTTGGGTGATTTTGATATTGTTGTTGGTATGGATTGGCTCGATAGTTATAGAGCCGATATTGCATGCCATGATAAGTTTATTCGTGTGAAGACCCCTAGTGGGGGAGAGATGGTTATTCATGGTGAGAAGCGAAGGAGACTGGTGCCGATATGCACTTTTGCACGGGCACATCGCTTTGTTATTACCGGTGGCATGGCTTTCCTTGCTCATGTTGTCGATACTCGTAATGAGCCACCACCCATTCGTGAAATTTCGGTGGTTAATGAATTTGAAGACGTTTTTTCGGATGAGTTACCGGGTGTTCCGGCGGAAAGACAAGTTGAACTTCGCATTGAGTTGGTTCCGGGGGCTACCCCCATTGCTAAAACTCCTTATCGTTTAGCACCAACGGAAATGCAAGAGTTGTTAAATCAAATCCAAGAGTTACTCGAAAAGGGTTTTATTCTATCGAGTGCTTCTCCATGGGGCGCTCCGGTATTGTTCGTAAAGAAGAAGGATGGTAGTATGCGGATGTGCATCGACTATCGGGATTTGAACAAAGTGACGATCAAGAATCGTTATCCTTTGCCTAGGATTGACGATTTGTTTGACCAACTCCAAGGTGCAATGTATTTCTCTAAAATCGACCTACGGTCCGGCTATCACCAAATGCGGGTCCGTGAGGAAGATATCGAGAAAACGGACTTTCGAATACGTTATGGGCATTTTGAATTTGTGGTGATGCCTTTTGGTCTTACGAATGCACCGGCGGCATTCATGGATCTTATGAACCGAGTGTGCCAACCTATGTTGGACAAGTCGGTAATAGTGTTCATTGACGACATACTAGTCTACTCAAAAAGTATGAACGAACATGAACGTCATTGGCGTGAAGTATTGAAGATGTTACGAAAGGAGAAGTTGTATGCAAAGTTCTCCAAATGTGAATTTTGGCTAAGGGAAGTCCAATTCCTTGGTCATATTGTGAACAAAGACGGCGTTCAAGTGGATCCGGGGAAGATCGAGACGGTGAAGAGTTGGAGACGACCGACTACGCCTACAGAAATCCGAAGTTTTCTCGGATTGGCCGGTTATTATCGTCGGTTTATCCAAGACTTTTCCAAGATTGCTTCTCCATTGACGAAATTGACGAGGAAGAATGCTAAATTTAATTGGGAAAACGAGCAAGAAATTGCTTTTCAATTGTTAAAAGAGAAGTTATGCCAAGCTCCGGTGTTAGTATTGCCGGAAGGTGTGGAAGATATGACGGTTTATTGTGATGCTTCTCTAAACGGGCTCGGGTGTGTTCTTATGCAAAGAGGTAAAGTCATCGCTTATGCCTCTCGACAGTTAAAGGAACACGAAACGAGATATCCAACTCATGATCTTGAGTTGGCGGCGGTGGTACATGCGTTGAAAATTTGGCGCCATTACTTGTATGGTGTCAAGAGTACGATTTATTCGGATCATAAGAGTTTGAAACATCTCTTTAATCAACGAGATTTGAATTATCGTCAACGTAGGTGGATGGATGTGGTAAAAGATTATGATTGTGAAATACTTTATCATCCGGGCAAGGCGAATGTGGTCGCGGATGCGTTAAGTCGAAAGAGTCATCATTCGGCGTTACGATTGGGATTGTTACGTATGATTATTACTAACGATTTTCTTGAAAAGCTAGGTGTAATTCAAATTGAGGCTTACGTTCACAACAAGCATGAGGAGCGAATTGTGGGGCAATCGGAGTTCATTACTATGGGCTCGCGTGGTTTGTTGTCTTTTCAAGGAAGGGTGTGGGTGCCTAAGATGGGTGATTATCGACAAGTCCTACTTAATGAAGCACATAAGTCAAAGTATTCCATTCACCCGGGCGCGACGAAAATTTATCTTGATATAAGGAAAGATTATTGGTGGCCGGGCATGAAGCGTGATGTTGTAAAATATCTTGAACAATGTGTTACTTGTTTGCAAGTTAAGGCCGAGCACCAAAAGCCGTATGGTAAGTTGCAACCGTTAGAAATCCCGAAATGGAAATTGGAGCACATTACCATGGATTTCATTACAAAGTTACCAAAGACGGCGAGAACCCAATTTGATACGATTTGGGTGATAGTTGATCGTTTGACGAAAAGTGCTTTGTTTCTTCCCATTAAAGAAGCGATATCGTCGGAGGCCTTGGCTAAGTTGTTTATCAAGGAAGTGGTCTCGCAACATGGGGTTCCTATATCTATTATTTCGGATCGAGATACCCGTTTTACATCCCGGTTTTGGGAAAAATTTCATGAAGATATAGGTACGCAATTAAAGCTGAGCACGACGTATCATCCTCAAACGGACGGTCAAACCGAACGTACGAATCAAACTTTGGAAGATATGTTACGGGCGTGCATTATTGATTTCGGTGGTAGTTGGGATGAGCATTTGCCATTGGTGGAATTCTCGTACAATAATAGTTATCACACTAGTATCGGGATGCCACCTTATGAGATGCTATATGGGCGAAGGTGTCAAACTCCCATTTGTTGGGGAGAAGTGGGTCAAAGGGAAATCGGGAGTACCGATTTGGTTTTGGAGACGAATAACAAGATTGATATTATTCGGGAACATTTGAAGAAGGCTCAAGATAGACAAAAGTCGTATGCCGACAAACGTAGACGAATGATCGAATTTCAAGAAGGTGACATGGTTATGCTTAAGGTTTCGCCATGGAAAGGTATTATTCGATTTCGAAAACGGGGAAAGTTAGCTCTTCGGTTTATTGGGCCATTCAAGGTTTTAGCTCGTGTTGGTGAAGTTGCATATCGATTGGAATTACCTAAAGAGCTTTTGGGGATCCATAATACATTTCATGTTTCCCACCTCTGTAAGTGTCTTGCGGATGATTCTTCATGGATGCCATTAGATGAAATCGAGCTAAACAACAAGTTAGAGTATGTCGAGGAACCGATTGCTATCCTTGACGAGAAGGTGAAAATGTTAAGGAATAAAGAGGTGAGAACTTTCAAGGTTCAATGGTGGAGAAGTAAAGGTTCCGAGTTCACTTGGGAACCTGAAGAGTTCGTGTTGGTTTATCTTCCCTCGTGTCATGTGGCTTGGATTGCGAGGACGCAATCCGAATAAGTGGGGGAGAGTTGTAAGACCCGAGTATTTGTAGTGTATATAAGTGTAATGTACGATACTTGAAACGGGGTTTAGGTTGTATATATTTAAAAGCAAGAAAGAAGCTGAACTGGAGGTGTCGTGCGCCACGCGGCCTGGTGGCGCGCCGCGCCATCTGTCTGTGACAGATTCCTTACTTCTTTTTAAAATAGATATTTTGAGGGAAATTGTGTAATTTCACTTTGGGGCCGAATTTAATACCCTAGATCAGTTTTGGGGAGCTCATTTACTACTCCCACAACAACCTTATCTCCTTCAATTGAATTTTAGTGAGAGAGTGAAATCCTTGTGAGAGAGAGAGAGCTCCATTAAAGGGTGAAAGAGGTTGAATCGGGTCTTGGTGCAAGTTTTAAAGACGTTCATCTAGTCGATAGCTACGTGGTGATTGTGTTGGTAAGTTATAAAACCCAATTTCTTACTTTAATTGCTTTAAGGGTTAGGGTTTGGGCTAGTGATGAACCAAAGACCCATTTTGTTAGTATTTTGGGGATTTTGGGCGAAAATGGGTTATGAAGGCTCATTAATGACTAACCTAGGGTTTGAATGTGTTAATTGGACTTTTGAGTCTTAAATTTGGTTAGTTAGTTGCTAGAACACTTTAATAATATGTAAATGGGTGTTATTGGGTGTGGATGACCCAAATTAGGGTTAAGGGTACAAAATGGGTTGAAATTGCACCTTGGGTTAAAATGGCTTTAGAATGGTGAAAGAATTGTTTGACCAACTTGAGTTATGCGATTGATAATATATATAACATGATAGGTACGTTATTTTAAGGTCTTGCAAGCTCGGGTATCCTTTCACAAGACTTGGAGGTGAGTGGAATAATTATACATGTATGTATATGGTATATTTATTTGTAAGCTATGGTGTGACCTACGGAGCCAGGAATACCATAGGGTGTGTGTGAACGTGCTATGATGTGAACCACGGTGCCGGTAGCATCATAGTGCATGTTTGAGATGTGAACCATGGAGGCGGTAGCATCGGATTGTGAACCACGGAGCCGGTAGCACTATAAAATGAGGTGTGAACCACGGAGCCGGTAGCACCAAAGTGTGAACCACGGAGCCGGTAGCACTATAAAAGAGTATGACTCAAATGCGTAGTGACGTGAACCACGGAGCCGGTAGCGTCATAGCATTTCGTACGGTGTGAACCACGGAGCCGGTAGCACCATGACGCGTTTATGGTTAACTATATAGTTGTTATATATATGTTGTGAGATATCGTATTATATTATTGGAGCTTATGATATTGACATTGCTAGTTGCAGTATTGGGTAGCGTATAGCTTACTTGGAGTTCGGTATGCTAATTGTTTATACTAGCGATATTACGGTGTGTGTAAGTGGGTGCAAGTAGGTATATTATATATGTATATGTATAATTATTGCATTCACTAAGCGTTGCTTACCCTCTCGTTGTTTACCCTTTTTATAGGTTCGATGGTGGATAAGGGTAAGGGCATTACCTTGGACTAGAGATCCCGCTTTATTGTAGGGGACGCTTTTGGACGTGTTGACTTTTGGGAGTTTGACCGAGACGTGGGTAGTTTAATCCCAAACGCCATGCTCCTAGTGTAGTTTGGTACTTAAACTTTTTGGTGGTCGAAACTCTGAAATTGTATTAAACTTGTATTTTGGGTCGTGTGGGCACCGCTTGTAAAACATCATTTTTATGTTTGAATCGTGTTAGTTTTACATATTTGAATGTGTGGTTAAAAGCGTTTTGCCTAAAAATGTCGGGAACTAGTCGACCTTTTTCGCATTTAAAGACTTTTGGGACAGCCCACTTCGGCGCGCCGCGCCAGTTGCTGGACAGTTAAATTTTTTTTTTATTTTGCATTTCACGCGGTTTAGTCGTGGGTTGGTTTGGGCCGTTACATTATGTACATTTTATTTATAAAACCAATTTTATAAAATGTAACATAACTAAATTAATTATTTAACCTATAAATAATTAAATCCATATAATATAAATTATTCCATAATTTACATATATATATATATATATATATATATATATATATATATATATATATATATATATATATATATATATATATATATATATATATATATATATATATATATATATGTACACATCAAGTAATATTTCAGAAAACCACTTTTCTTAAAGTTCAAGTGTCGCGTATTAGATCAATGATCCAATCGTTAAGATCAAATACGAATAAGGTGTCGGTAAGCTTGTTATTGGGTATGACCCGACTTAGATTAAAACATATTAGCCACTTTAATTTAATATGTCTCTCGGGCATACAAAATACCTTCAATTCTCGATAACTCATTGAACCTTACATTAATGCTTTCCTTGATCGTTCTTGTCCGTTTGTGATAGACACGATAGGCAACTTTGTTCGAAGAATAACCGAGAAATATGGCCTGATCGCCATGAGGATCAAACTTTCCGAGGCTGTCAAAATCGTTAAGCACATAGAATATACAATTAAAGACACGAAAATATTTGACATTCGAGCGTCTACCATATAGTAACTCATAAAGAGTTTTATCAAAATGTTTATTAATGATGCAGCGGTTTTGGGTATAACATGCAGTGGAAATGGCCTCCCCCCACATTTTCGGATGTAGTTTGGAGTAAGCAAGCATCGTTCGAACTGCTTCGCACAACGTACGATTACGTCGTTCGACTACTCCATTCTGTTGAGGGGTTCGTGCAGCGGAGAACTTATGTTCAATGCCTTGGTCTCTCAAATAACTATCAAGCAGGTCATTCTTAAATTCCGTCCCATTATCAGTTCGAATACTCTTAACATGTTTGTTAAAAGAGCGTTGAGTCTTTTTAATGAACTCAATGATAATGGCGGGGGTTTCTGACTTAGTCCTTAGAAGGAAAATCCATGTAAATCGAGTATAGTCATCAACAATGACAAGCACATGTTTCCGGCCACCAAGGCTAGAAATCCTCATGGGTCCACATAAGTCCATATGCAATAATTAAAAGGATGATGAAGTACTAGGGTTTTGCTTAAACGGATGATTAGTCCGTTTCTGCTTACCCATCGCACATGATGGACACACATGATGCTTATCATATTGAAAGCATGGAATACCATCAACTAAGTCTATAGAGACCAGTCGATTAATACCCTTGTAATTCAGGTGTGACATCTGGTGATACCATAACCATGAATTTTCCTTTGTTGAACGAGTAACCAAACACATGGTTTCATGTGATGGTGCATCATTGAGGTCAATAGTATAAAGTGAAGCACAACGTTTACCAACAAGGAGATCGTTTCCATCGGTGGATTGCACCGAGCATTGACGACGTTCAAACAAAACCGTGAGATCTCCGTCACAAAATTGGCTGACACTAAATAAACTGCACCCCAAACCCTCAACATATGAGACCCGTTTGATAGTTATGCCATTTTTCACAAAATCTCCATAACCTGTTATTACTGCAATCTCATCATTTCCAAAAGTAACCGTTCCTAGGAATTTGTCACGAGCAAGTATTTATCACCCGTCATGTGTCGAGAGCGACCGGAATTGATATACCAAACACAGACGTCAAAACCATGTAAATGTTAATTTTCTAGAGTTTAGGTACCCAAAGTTTCTTGGGTCCTCTACGGTTAGTACCAACAATAAACTTTGGATCAACAACGAGATAATCACGTAAACCATCATGCAATTTAGACAATAAAGCAATATTTAAAACCACATTACATGAAGCATCATACGCAATATCAAGTTTTACATCATTATCAGAAGTCTTAACACACAACTTATTCTAAGCAGATGTTTTGTTCACAGACAAAAATTGAAATACATGAGATGATTTCCTAGGTCGACTAGTACATTGCTTTGGTTTGGTTGCTACTTTCTTAGTCGTGGACTTAGAAACCCATACAGACTTGTAAGTCAAATTTAGATTATGACCTGTGACACGAAAAACACCTCTGTTAGTTAGACGTCCAAATTTTTCTGTTGACACATTAGATGATTGATTTTGCAAAATTTCTAAATTGATTTTACGTTCTTTTACATTATACTCACTCAAATCAGGTTTAGGACTCGTGTGTTATGTAGACTTGACTGATTTTATTAAAAGAATCTCCTTTGATTTATTTGACATAGGGATCATAGGAATCTTTTCAGTTAACACAGAAGCATTTTGAGAATGAACTTTCTTGACAACAAATTGCATTGAAGGTGCAACTTTTGAAACACGTTTACTAAATTGAGAACGTAGTGGGTTTTTAAGAATAGTGATGGGTTTTGCATCCTTAGATGTTGTTGTTCCCTTCCCCTTCTTAGTAATCCCACCAACACATTCAGACACATTAGTTTCAACAGTAGATGATTGCTTAAGTGTGTTAGCCTATTTCAGTTGAATTATTTTTTGTTTTAAGCTCTTAATCTCAAAACATAATTCCTCTGCAGAAACTATCACTTCACCTTCCCTTAAATCATAAATACATTCTTTCTTAGGAAGTGGAGGCAATTTATCACACAAAGCAAGCATTTGTTCTAATGATTGACACTTAAGTTGCAAATCAACATTCTCCTTTTCTAGTCTATCTACCTTACGACTTAAAATGTGTAAAGTAGGTATGCTCGCATAAAATTCATTCAAAGGAACAATTTTTGCATCAAGGTCTATCAAGTTTTCAACAGTTGGTTCATCTCGATGTTCTACCTTTACATCTAAAGCAGTTTGTGTAACGACCCAGATTTTTCCGACTACTTGATTATACTATTTACATGATTTAATAATTACGAATTGATAAGCAATGAATTTTAATAAGTCTTGAACCTCCGGAAAGAGTTTTACACAAGCTTTTGGTCACCCTTTTATTCCGACGATTCACGAACGTCATAACTTGATTTAATTGTTTAATTATTGTGTATATATATGGATTTATATATATTTAACTTGAAAATATAATAATTAAATATCTCATTAAGTATATTAACAAAGTATTATATATATATATATATATATATTTTCATACTACTAATTTAAAGAGTTTTTGAACAATATACATGTTACTATTTAAACGACGTAATTAACTTATGTTAAAATGTATTTACATATAATGTATTACGAGTGTAAATACATCCTTACAAGTATTTAATACACTTTATAATATACCAATACATATAAAGGATAGCTATACTCATATTTTCGTTCAATTTCCTCAAGAATTCTACTCGCATTCATACGGTATTTTTACCCGTATTATACACAGCTTCTAGAAGTATTTACTATTGGTATATACCAATAGAAATCTGCAATTATTTGTGTAATATGTCATCCATGACCTAATAAATTTAATATATCATCCATGACTTAATACATTTTAACTTATCTTAGATATTTTTACTAAAAACCAATTTTCAAGCCTATAAATAAGCACCATTTCTAACTCATTTTTACACATTCATTTTCCAAATTTTACTTCCAATTTTCACACACACTTGCAAGAACTTTCTCAAGTTGTGTTCTACTACTTCTTTCCAATAATTTTACATTCTAAACTTGAGGTAAAAACTCTACTTCAACTCTTGTTCAATTCATATGTCTATAGCTATCTATATAAGAGTTTACAAACTAGAACATAGTTTAGTTAATTCTAAACTTGTTCGCAAATAAAGTTAATCCTTCTAACTTGAATTTTAAAAACAACTTAACACATGTTTTATATCTATATGATATACTAACTTAATGAGTTAAAACTTGGAAACACGAAGAACACCGTAAAACCGGACAAACGCCGTCGTAGTAAAACCGGGGGCTGTTTTGTGTTGGATAATTAAAAACTATCTTAATATTTGATTTAAAAGTTGTTCTTATGGGAAAATGATATTTCATATGAACATGATACTATATCCAAAAATCATGGTTAAACTCAAAATTGAAGTATGTTTTTTAAAATGGTCATCAAGATGTCGTTCTTTCGACAGAAATGACTACATCTTTCAAATATGGATTATAACTTATAACTCTGACTATAAACCACCACTTTTTCAGTTTAGTTTCACAAATTACAGTTCGTTATGAAACCATAGCAATTTGATTCACTCAAAACGGATTTGTAACGAAGAAATTATGGGCAAAACAATATTGGTTAGAAATGGATAATTTGATTACGGGATTGATTCATTAAAATCTATACTAACCATATCCTAGCTAACTTTTCTTGTATTATACATGTATTCTAACATGTCATGGTTACACAATACTTCGAATAAATCAAAAGACACCACATACACAATACGTGTAACTACAATAGCGGTATTGTGGGTCATGATTGAGTCTTATACAACACGTGTATACTATGTACTACTAACTGTGGACTACTAACTGTGGACTACTAATTGTGGACTACTAACGTTGGACTACTAACTTGACAACTTAAACAATCACACGTGATTGAAAATATAAACTTAAATAATCACACGTGATTGAAAATATGAACTTAAACAATCACATGTGATTGAAGATATGATACGAATAATAGTTGTATTACATTTTGATATAAATATATATTTGTTACAGGTTCGTGAGTCCAAGGACGACGGCCATATGTTTAATAAGTTGAAAACTTATTATTAATATACTTTAACTACCGTGAGTATATAGTCCCATTTTTAAACTCTTAAAATATTTTGAGATGAGAATACATGCAGTTTATGTTTTACGCCATGGACACAAGTACTTAAAATATATTCTACATTGAGTTGTACCACTTTGCATATCTTTCCTAATAGCTTGGTAACTAATATTTACATGTTGTAAGAACATGTAAGCACGAATCCTATTGATAGATCTATCGGGTTTGACAATCCCAACCGGGCTAGTCGCTCTAGTATCGTAAACGGTTGCATAGTACTTCATTTTTACTACACTTGGTACAGTGTAGGGAGATTTCATAATAAAGGGAATATATCACATTAATGGTTAAGTATGGTTACCGAAGCGCTCAACAACTTATAGAATATCTTTATTGAAATATTTATAACTATGAAATCTTGTGGTCTATATTTATATCGATGATAGCTTTAAACCTATATATCTCACCAACCTTTGTGTTGACTGTTTAAGCATGTTTATTCTCAGGTCCTTAAGAAAGTCTTCCGCTGTTGCATTATCTGAGCAAGCTGTGCATGGAGTCTCATGCTTTTAATTAAATAAAGTGTTGCATTCAATAAAACCTTTGTCATATATTATATTCGACTGTTATGTCACGTGTGTAGTATTTGAAAACTGGTATATTATGGGGATTATTCCTTAAATAATCGCTCAATTGTTTAAAACATGCATTATGTATAATAATGGTGTGTTTTTTATGAAACGAATGCAATATTTTCTAAAACGTATCATATAGAGGTCAAATACCTCACTATGGGACCAATGAATAACATACTGCGTTTATAGTAATATGGACGGGTCATTTTAGTTTGACCTAGGGATTCTGTCTCAAATAAGACAGTTAGTTCATGTGCTAGGTCTTCACAGATCATGCATGAGAAAAATTTATGGGGTTAGTGTAGTACATCCTCATCACTACTAAGATCATGCATGAGAAAAATTACAAAAATAGCAAAGGTTCTAAATGGGAATTGGGAGGTTCTCCGAAAGAAAGCTTATTAAAGGCAATTACAAGTAAGGGCATGAAAACAATCCTAAATATAAGTTTTGTAAGAAACTTAAAACCGTTAGTAAAGAATGTCCAAAGTTTAGAGAATAATTATACAAGAAAGGTCTGTACGTATCCTATGTAACTTATCACCAATCTTTTCTATTGATGTTACTTTTAGATACTTGGTGGACTTATAATGATTTTAATGTAAAAGGAGATAGAATCAATAAAGTTGGTAATGAAGATGAGTTACATATTGAAGCCATTTAAACTCTTTTATTATTTTTAAAGAGTGGTTTCAATTTGTACTTAAATAATACACTTTATGTTCTATTAATGATTTGAAACCTTATTTAATGTTTCTAAACATGATCATATTGGATATGATTTTAAGTATGGACATAAATGTTTAAAAGTGTATTTTGATTCTCGAATTATCGGTATTTGTTCATTAAGATATGATCTCCATAAGCTTTATATGATTAACAATAATGCAGAATCCCTATTGACAAAGGATGCAAATCACTAATGGAAAAAGAAAAATTGTATAAAATGAAAATTCTGAAAACATTGTGGCATGTTTAAGCCACAAATCAAAAGACATAATGCAATGTCTAACAAAAGAAGGAATTCTTCTTACTCTGGATTTTCTTGATTTCCACCAATGTATTGAAGTTAATAGTGCAAATTCGTGAGAACTAATAAGGGTCCACAAGATGTGAAATTTTTTTTTTCCATCACGTACATAGGAGGACATAAGTTTTCTACTACTTTATTATTAATTATTCTCATTATACTTATTTTTACATGATTAAGAAAAAAATCTGCGGCTCTTGATTGTTTCTGTACCAGCCTAGTTTCGGGCCTAGTGGTAATGACTTATTTACCCTTCTGTGCTAAATAATGATTTTAATAATTATGTGTTTTATAATTATTGTGTATGGGATAATGTGCGTTTTGTGACAAGGGCCACAGAACATATTTCCTTTTGTGAATTGAACTTAAAACATAAGTTATTAAGGATTTCGTATTTCAGATAGCTGGTAAATATCCGTGTGATACACGGAGTAGGTTTCCCTCATGTGAAGGAAACCCTTGTGGCTTAAAAGACCTGCAACTTCATTATTTCCATTTTTGGAAAATTCATACACCGAGCATAAACACACCAACTCTCACAAACCCTAACCTAAATCTTGTGTTCTTGATCTCGGTTTTAAGCTAGAAATCATTCCTTGTGATTTCAGTAACATCATAAGGTATTTTACAAGCGATTTCATGTTATAATTCAAGTTAAAATCACTGATTTTCTTAGTTTTTATGTTAAAGTGGGTTTTGAATCAAATCTTGTATTTGAAGTGTTGTTTATGCCAAATTGATGTTTTAAAACATTTGTATATGAGTTAAGGGTGTTATCTAAGTGATTTTTAGTGTCAAAACAGTGCAAAAACGAGATTTGGAGCTTAAAACGGCAAAAACAGCGACCTGGTGCTGATGAACAGCTCCCGTACGATTGCAGGATGCATCCGTACGGGTACGGGGTGTATCCAGGTCATTTTGGGTGCAACCGGGCGGTTGCAGTCTGTCAGTTTTTAGAAAACTTGTTTTGGCCGTAACTTTCAAACCGTAACTCCGTTTTTGATGAATAAACTACCGTTGGAAACGTAATGAGGTGTAGTTTCTAATGGTGAAGTTTTAAAATACAAAATCAATTTTAATTTAGGTCAAAATGACAGGATAGCGTGTATGCCTCATTTTGCACGCGTGTGATAGTTGCAATTGAATGGGAAACCATGTAAACTTGTCATATATTGATATATTAGGCTATATGATGTTGTTTAGAGTATAATTAATGATATTATTAATTGGATATGTGCTAACTTGAGATATGATATTCTTAGGTAATAAAGGAACGGAGAAGACTCAGTGATATAAGACAACTGAGTACTTATGCTTCCAGGTGAGTGGGATTATCTTTATGAATGTGATTATACTGTGAAAAGTATAGTGATCCATGCCATGCTTATAATTAGACTGTGTAATGAGTCTTCGACCATATTGTGACTATATGTGATTATGTGCGCACCAGTGAACGTCGAGGTGTTTTGCGCGACGTAAGAGGTCAATGCTATTTACCTTGTGTATTTAAGGTGATAATATTGGGTCCAAGTGTTACTGATTAGTGGTATAGTGTGAATGACGTGTGCGTCACGTCTGGAAGACTATACCAGTGATTCAGTAGTGTGGACTATCGGTATATTCCAGCTTGATCAGCTATGGGTTACCGGTCCTCTTGTGTATGGCTTTAAGTGATTAGTGACCAGTGCCTATAAGCTGTGCTTGATGCTTGTAGTGATGTTTACCTAGATATTGCCATTCACTTAGCGTTATGCTAATTTCCCCACAGTGTTTTGCCCTGTAGGTGTGTATTAGCAGCTTTTGGTGGGTTTTGCCGGGCAGCTGCAGATGTTTGACACAGTGTCACTCTGATGTGTTTTGTAATAAACTATATGGTTAAATGGCTTGTAGTAATAACGTAACACCCATGTTTTATGTAATCATATGTTGTGTAAATAATATATGATATGTAAATTAATTAGTCTTTCGCTTTGAGTATCTTTAAAAAAACTGTATGTAAAAGTGCGGTGTTACAAGTTGGTATCAGAGCATAGGTTTGGCAGTATGTGCACTGTGTATGTGACTTACTCCCAAACTTATGAATGTGTTCGTGTCAAACATTCAAGTGGGGAATAAGTGAATGTAGAGATATGTGCCTAGGTAATTATGCTTAGTGATAGGTGCTAACAGGTTATTAACTAAGCTTTTGTGAGATGATGTTTTTGCAGACAGGTATGGCTGACCAGACCAGAAATAACATTGCCCCTATGACTCCTGGACCCGGAATATTTAGAGCGCCATCAGTGCAACATAGTCCCGAAAGTTATCCAGATGAATATGTTCATCAGTTAGAAAGTCAATCACAGGAAACTCAAGAAAAGGTAAAGGAATTGGAGGCCCACATCAGGCATTCAGCTGTGGTGTCTGAAGCTAATGATCCACCGATACCTCCAGGGTTTACTGGTACTCAGTATACATCTGGCCCATTGGGTAATGCTTCTCAACCATTCCAGTCTCAACCTCAAGTTATACCTCAAGTGTGTAGTGATCCGAACTTTTCCATGATTATATATTATATGAGGTCTATATTTACATGATTAAATGTTTCCAACATGTTAAGCAATCAAACTTGTTAAGACTTGATTAATTGAAATGAGTTTATGTAGATAACTGACCACCCAGTTTGCCTGATGATTCACGAACGTCATAACTTGTGATAATTATATAATCGTTTTATTTTTTTTATGATGTAAGTTTTTATTTTATATATATATATATATAAATATATAAGAAGAAATATAATTAAATCAAAGATGTAAAAGTAAAACACTATTTGCTTCAGTAAAACACTATTTGCTACAGTAAATTTTCGCTTTGCTACAGTAAAATACTTTTTGGTGCAGTAAAATACTATTTACTACAGTAATACTATTTACTACAGTAAACACTATTTACTACAGTAACACACTATTTACTCGTATTCAATCTGTATTCATACTCGTACAATACCCAGCTTATACACGTATATACTATTGGTATATACACTCAATGATCAGCTCCTTAGCAGCCTTAATGAGTCATCAAACATGTGGGAACCATTATTTGGCAACTAGCATGAATGATTACACTAAAAATTAAACTAATGGAGCCTATATATATATGCATACATTCACGTGAATGATGAACACACACACACACACACACACACACACACATATTTTCAATCAACTTCCATGCATCAAACTCATCTCTCTCAAGTTCTCTCTTGATGTTCTAAGTGTTCTTCATCATCTTCATCAAAATCTACATCAATCTAGCTCATAAATCTATACATAAATCAACTTACAAAATAACTACTCAAGAAAACTTCAAGAACACTTTCAAGTTTGCAAGTCTACTTCCAAGCTTTCTAATCCATTCCAATCAATCATCTAAGATCAAGAAACCTGTGTTATTTACAGTAGGTTATCTTTCTTATTCAAGGTAATATTCATATTCAAACTTTGATTCGATTTCTATAACTATAACTATCTTAATTCGAGTAGTAATCTTACTTGAAATTATTTTCGTATCATGATTCTACTTCAAGAACTTCCAAGCCATCAAAGATCCATTCAAGCTCAAGATTATTTCTTTTCATTTCTAGTAGGTTTACCTACTATACTTGAGGTAGTGATGATCTTCATAACATCATTCGATTCATGTATATATATATATATATATATATATATATATATATATATATATATATATATATATAACTCTCTTATTCGAAGATTATAACTTGTAATCACTAGAACATAGTTTAGTGAATTCTAAACTTGTTCGCAAACAAAGTTAATCCTTCTAACTTAACTTTTAAAATCAACTAAACACATGTTCTATATCTATATGATATGCTAACTTAATGATTTACAACCTAGAAACACGAAGAACACCGTAAAACTGGACATACGCCGTTGTAGTAAAACCAGGGGCTGTTTTGGGTTGGAAAAATAAAAATTATGGTTATATCCAAAAACTGGACATCTTAATCTTTGAATTTGAAGTTTGTTTTCTGGAAAATGATATTTCATATGAACATGATACTATATCCAAAAATTATGGTTAAACTCAAAGTGGAAGTATGTTTTTCAAAATGGTCATCAAGATGTCGTTCTTTCGACGGAAATAACTACCTCTTTCAAAAATGACTTGTAACCTGTATTTCTGACTATAAACTTATACTTTTTCTGTTTAGTTTCATAAATTTCAGTTCATTATGAAACCATAGCAACTTGATTCACTCAAAACGGATTTAAAACGAAGAAGATATGGGTAAAACAAAATTGGATATTTTTGCTTGTTTTAGCAACTTGAAACTTTGTACTAAATCTATACTAACCATAACTTAACTAACTTATATTGTATTATACATGTAATCTAACATATATTATGTAATCTTGATAGACCATAGACACGTATACAATGTTTTGACATATCATATCGACGTCATCTATATATATTATTTGGAACAACCATAGACACTCTATATGCGGTAATGCTCGAGTTAGCTATACAGGGTTGAGGTTGATTCCAAAATAATATATATACTTTGAGTTGTGATCGAGTCTGAGACTTGTATACAATGGGTCGTGGATTGATTCGAGATAATATATATTGATTTATTTCTGTACTACTAACTGTGGACAATTAATTGTGGACTACTAACGTTGGACTGTTAACTTAACAAATTTAAATCGTTAAAACGTAATAAAATATGTTGTGAATATTTTTCGATCATACTTTGATATGTATGTATATATTTTGTTATAGGTTCGTGAATCGACCCGTAGCCAAGTCTTATTTCCGACGAAGTAAAAATATGTGAAAGTGAGTTATAGTCCCACTTTTAAAATCTAATATTTTTGGGATGAGAATACATGCAGTTTTATTAATGTTTTACAAAATAGGCACAAGTACTTGAAACTATATTCTATGATTGAATCATTATACCGGATATAACCCTTTTTAGCTTGGTAGCCTAAGAATTTGGGAACATACCCCCAAATTGACGTGAATCCTGAAGATAGATCTATGGGCCTAACGAACCCCATCCAGGTTATGGATGCTTTAGTACTTCGATTTTTTTATATACAGATGGGTGAACTTGTATATTGGGGATATTCTAGATGCATTTTGTTAATGTCGGTTACCAGGTGTTCATCATACGAATGATTTTTTTATACACTTGCGAGTGTAAGATTATTTATTAAATGAAATCTTGTGGCCTATTAATTACAATTTGATATATATAGGCTAAACCTATAACTCACCAACATTTTTGTTGACGTTTTAAGTATGTTTATTCTCAGGTGATTATTAAGAGCTTCCGCTGTTGCATGCTAAATTAAAGACAAGATTTAGAGTCAGCATGCTTGTATGATAATGTTTAAAGAAAAACTGCATTCGGAAAATAAATTGTTGTAATATATTATCGTAACCCATTATGTAACGGTCGTATGTAAACGTTGTACTTTAGATTACCATTATTTGGTAATCTACGCTATGTCTTTTAAACCTTTATTGATAAAGTAAAGGTTATGGTTTGTTTTAAAAATCGAATGCAGTCTTGAAAAACGTCTCATATAGGGGTCAAAACCTCGCAACGAAACCAATTAATATGAAACGTTTATAATCGATATGAACGGGACATTTCAAAGTGCCATATCAATCTTCCCAACAATACCAGTACCCTCTTCAATATCAGTACGCGACAACGAATCCTTTTCAAACTCCTATGTTTCAGCAAGTGGTGAAGGAGAAGAAGAAGTGTACGTTCAAGCATTTTATGGACTGCAAGCCCTCTGAGTATTCGGGTCATCGCGATCCAATTGTGACAATGAATTTGTTAAGGGAAATGGAATGGGCATTGAAAGCGTGTCAATGTCAACCAGAATTATGGGTAACTTATGCTAGCCGACTATTAAAGAATCGAGCTATAGTTTGGTGGGATACAATTAATGCTCGGTTGTCCGAGGAGCAACTCAATCAGGTCACATGGGAAAATTTTCTGAAAAGGTTCAGGAGCAGTACTGCACCGCATTTGATATCAATTGATTGAAGCAAGAGTTCATGCAAATGATGATGATTGAAGATATGACAGTCGATGAAGCGTTTGAGCAGTTTATGGACAAGTTAAGGTTCGTGCATCAGTGGATACCTGACGAATAGTCCAGAGTGCAACGGTTTGTAGAAATTTTGCGACCTGAGTATCGCACAATTGCAAGACTTGCTATGACTTTGTCACAAGCGCACATGTTGGAAAAGATAACTGAAAGTGATATTAAGGCGGCCAGAAGTGTGAAAACTAAAAGTGTGTCGCAAGTGAAACCAGCGGCAAGTCAGTCTAGCCAACAATCAAAGAAATCAAGTCGGCTTAAGCCAAAAGGGCAATCTAGCCAGGGTGGATCAGTGTCAAGCAGTCAGAAGATATGGTGTAGAATGTGTAAGTCTTCGCATAGTGGGTAGTGTTCAACATTAATGAAACGGTGTTTGTGTTGTGGTAAGGTGGGACACGAGCCTCAAGATTGTTCATTTAAGAATAATGTGTATTGGAACTGTCATAAAGAGGGTCATAGATCTACAGAGTATCCAGCTGCAAGAAAGAGTTATTCCGGGGCGGGGTCCGGGTCAGGAGTACGTGATGTGTCAGCTGGGGGATCATCTGCTTCCTATGTGGGGCAGAAGTGCAAGAATCCTCCACCACCTGAAGCTAGAGCCTTTCAGATGTCAGTAGACGCTGCCACTGCTATTGACGATGCAATCACCAGTATGTTCTTAGTAAATTCTGTGCCGGCTCGTGTATTATTTGACTGTGGAGCAAATCGCTCGTTTGTGTTAACTACATTTTGTGCTAAGTTAAATGTGCCTGTTAGGGTAATTAATGACCCCTTAAGTGTTGAAGTGGGTGGCGGTAGAACTATTCCATTCACAAAGTTTGTGTCTGGAATTACTATTGACATAGAGGGTAGTCTTTTCCCTGTGACTTGCCTAGTGATGCATATACCAAGTTTTGATATAATGTTAGGCATGAATTGGCTTAGTGACCATAAGGCCAATATTAAGTGCGATAGAAATTTATCTCTTTTCCGGTGGCCGATGGGAAACGGGTAGTAGCTCGTGGTGATCGCGGCGGGTTCCGTTGTCCATTATTATCGATGATGAAAGCTCAGAAATCTTTGGCCAAGGGATGTGATTCTTTCTTAGCTTATGTGATCGATGTAAAGAAGGAAAAGAAAGTAGTGTCCGATATTCCTGTGGTGTCTGAATATCCAGAAGTGTTCCCAGATGAATTGCAAGGCTTACCGCCTGTAGTGACCCGTACTTTTCCATGTTTATATATATTAATTGAGATTGATATTTACATGATTAAATGTTTCCAACATGTTAAGCAATCAAACTTGTTAAGACTTGATTAATTGAAATATGTTTCATATAGACAATTGACCACCCAAGTTGACCGGCGATTCACGAACGTTAAAACTTGTAAAAACGACATGACGATATATATATAGATATACATATGGTTAACATGAGATTATGATAAGTAAGTATCTCTATAAGTATATTAACAATAAGTTATATAACAATAAGTTATATATATATAAACAAGACTACTAACTTAAGGATTTCGAAACGAGACATATATGTAACGATTATCGTTGTAACGACATTTAAATGTATATATATCATATTAAGATATATTAATATATCATAATATCATGATAATATAATAATTTAACATCTCATTAGATATAATAAACAATGGGTTAACAACATTAATTGAGATCGTTAACTTAAAGGTTTCAAAACAACACTTACATGTAACGACTAACGATGACTTAACGACTCAGTTAAAATGTATATACATGTAGTGTATTTAGATGTATTAAAATACTTTTGGAAGACTTCAAGACATATATCAAAACACTCATACTTAACGAAAATGGTTACAGTTACTTTCCCATTCTTTTCTTTCATCAAGAATTCTAGTCGTATTCTTACCCGTATTATACACAGCTTCAAAACGTACTTACTATGGGTATATACCAATAGGAACTAGCATGGGATTCCACTCTTGATTATGTCATGTATGACTAATCAATTTTAACTTCTACCATGAGCTAGTCAACTAACTAGAACTCCTTTTAACCCCACTCACCACTCACCAATTACCACTCATCATTCACTCCATTTCACTTCCAATTCTCTTTCTAATTCTCTCTCAACCAACACACACTATTATGAACGTATTTTTCTAGTAGTTAATCATCATCTTCATTAAAAATCACTTCAAGAATCAAGCTATAATCATCATAGGAAGAACACTTCAAGAACACTTCAAAAATCCCTTCAAGTTTACTAATTTACTTCCAAGCTTTCTAATCCATTCCAAGTAATCATCTAAGATTAATAAACCTTTGTTATATACAGTAGGTTATCTTTCTTATTCAAGGTAATATTCATATTCAAACTTTGATTCAATTTCTATAACTATAAACTATCTTAATTCGAGTAAAAATCTTACTTGAACTTGTTTTTGTGTCATGATCCTACTTCAAGAACTTTCAAGCCATCCAAGATCCTTTGAAGCTAGATAATTTCTTGTCACTTCCAGTAGGTTTACCTACTAAACTTGAGGTAGTAATGATGTTCATAACATCATTCGATTCATATATATAAAACTATCTTATTCGAAGGTTTAAACTCGTAATCACTAGAACATAGTTTAGTTAATTCTAAACTTGTTCGCAAACAAAAGTTAATCCTTCTAACTTGACTTTTAAAATTAACTAAAAACATGTTCTATATCTATATGATATGCTAACTTAATGATTTAAAACCTGGAAACACGAAAAACACCGTAAAACCGGATTTACGCCGTCGTAGTAACACCGCGGGCTGTTTTGGGTTAGTTAATTAAAAACTATGATAAACTTTGATTTAAAAGTTGTTATTCTAAGAAAATGATTTTTATTATGAACATGAAACTATATCCAAAAATTATGGTTAAACTCAAAGTGGAAGTATGTTTTCTAAAATGGTCATCTAGACGTCGTTCTTTCAACTGAAATGACTACCTTTACAAAAACGACTTGTAACTTATTTTTATGACAATAAAACTATACTTTTTATGTTTAGATTCATAAAATAGAGTTCAATATGAAACCATATCAATTTGATTCACTCAAAACGGATTTAAAATGAAGAAGTTATGGGTAAAACAAGATTGGATAATTTTTCTCATTTTAGCTACGTGAAAATTGGTAACAAATATATTCCAACCATAACTTAATCAACTTGTATTGTATATTATGTAATCTTGAGATACCATAGACACGTATACAATGTTTCGACCTATCATGTCGACACATTTATATATATTTCGGAACAACCATAAACACTCTATATGTGAATGTTGGAGTTAGCTATACAGGGTTGAGGTTGATCCCAAAATATGTATAGTTTGAGTTGTGATCAATACTGAGATACGTATACACTGGGTCGTGGATTGATTCAAGATAATATTTATCGATTTATTTCTGTATATCTAACTGTGGACAACTAGTTGTAGGTTACTAACGAGGACAGCTGACTTAATAAACTTAAAACATCAAAATATATTAAAAGTGTTGTAAATATATTTTGAACATACTTTGATATATATGTATATATTGTTATAGGTTCGTGAATCAACCAGTGGCCAAGTCTTACTTTCCGACCAAGTAAAAATCTGTGAAAGTGAGTTATAGTCCCACTTTTAAAATCTAATATTTTTGGGATGAGAATACATGCAGGTTTTATAAATGATTTACAAAATAGACACAAGTACGTGAAACTACATTCTATGGTTGAATTATCGAAATCGAATATGCCCCTTTTTATTAAGTCTGGTAATCTAAGAATTAGGGAACAGACAACCTAATTGACGCGAATCCTAAAGATAGATCTATTGGGCCTAACAAACCCCATCCAAAGTACCGGATGCTTTAGTATTTCGAAATTTATATCATATCCGAAGGGTGTCCTGGAATGATGGGGATATTCTTATATATATGCATCTTGTTAATGTCGGTTACCAGATGTCACCATATGAATGATTTTTATCTCTATGTATGGGATGTGTATTGAAATATGAAATCTTGTGGTCTATTGTTACGATTTGATATATATAGGTTAAACCTATAACTCACCAACATTTTTGTTGACGTTTTAAGCATGTTTATTCTCAGGTGATTATTAAGAGCTTTCGCTGTCGCATACTTCAATAAGGATGAGATTTGGAGTCCATGCTTGTATGATATTGTGTAAAAACTGCATTCAAGAAACTTATTTTGTTGTAACATATTTGTATTGTAAATCATTATGTAATGGTCGTGTGTAAACAGGATATTTTAGATTATCATTATTTGATAATCTACGTAAAGTTTTTTTTAAACCTTTATTGATGAAATAAAGGTTATGGTTTGTTTTAAAATGAATGCAGTCTTTGAAAAACGTCTCATATAGAGGTCAAAACCTCGCAACGAAATCAATTAATATGGAACGTTTTTAATCAATAAGAACGGGACATTTCACTTGGTATCCGAGCATTGGTCTTAGAGAACCATAATTTTGCATTAGTGTGTCTTATCTAGTTTGTTAGGATGCATTAGTGAGTCTGGACTTCGGCCGTGTTTACTTGAAAAATGATTGCTTAACAAATTTTGTTGGAAACTATATATTTTTAACATGTGAATATTATGTGATATATTAATCTCTTAACGCGTTTGATATTATGTGATAGATGTCTACCTCTAGAACAAGTCCCATTGACTCACCTAATAATAATGAAGAGTCAAATGTAAATTGGAATGATTCGTGGACTGATTCACAAGTTCCCGAAGAGGAACCGGAAGAAGAGTTGGAACCGGAAGAAGAATCGGAACCGGATGAAGAAATAGAACCGGTGGGGGAAATAATAAAACGGTTAAGTAAAAGAAAATCCTCAACCAACCGACCAAGGTTAATTATGGTCAATGGTGTTTCCGCCAAGGAAGCAAAATATTGGGAGGATTACCAATTCTCCGATGAATCGGATTCCGACGAGAATTCCGATGATGTTATAGAAATTACCCCAACTGAATTTAAAAAGGCAAAAGAAAATAATAAGGGAAAGGGCATAAAAATAGAGAAATCTAATTCCAACCCCGATGAACTTTATATGTATCGTCAACCCCCGAAGTCCTTAAGTTGTAACAATGACCCGGGAACCTCTAAACCACCAGGTTTTTCTAAACTAATGTGGATAACGACAGCTCGTATTAGGGGAACATCATATATCCCTAGAAACTTGGCAAAACGAACCAAAACCTAAGAAGAAGAAACAAGCGAGTTGGAATAAGATAGTTGTATTCGTGTGGTGTAATATAAGTAATATAGTGTGCTTATGCTTTATGATATATGTAAAAATTGCTTGTATTAATAAGTATTTTTTTATGAATCTAACTCTTGTCTATTTTACAGTATAAAAACACAAAATGGATAGACAACCCAATATTTTAAGAGACCTACCCGGAGACATGATTGATGAAATCTTGTCTAGAGTCGGTCAGAATTCTTCGGCACAACTATTTAAGGCGAGATCAGTTTGTAAGACATTCGGAGAACGTTCCAAGAATGCCTTGGTTTATAAAAGGCTTTCGTTCGAAAGATGGGGGATATCACATTGGGAAATCCATAAGTTACGATGTGTTTACTTTGACGCATATATTGCGGGGAACCCAAATGCTATTTTACGCAATGGGTTAAGAAATTATTTTGACTCAATATATCCGAATATTGGATTTCGTGATTTAGAAAAAGCGGCTAACATCCAACATAAAGAAGCATGTTATGCTTACGGATTAGTAATGTTCGCTTCTCACCAAAGTGAGAACAAGAACATCGGGCTACAACTATTAAACAAAACGTACCCACAAGTGACGGAGTCGGTAATTGGGGTAAGAAATGAGGTTTTTAGATTGTTACGGGACTGTTGGACATTACGTAACCCTCGTCCCTTTGACGATGTTACAACACGTTGTCTTATCAACGGCCATAACGGTTATGTTCCACAAGACCAAGGATGGGAAGTAATCCTAGTAAAAACCAGAATGCATGACTTGTTTCTGGACGTATGAATTACGTGTCTTTATTGCCTTTGCTGAACGACTTGTGTACTAGCTAGAATTATCTTCACAACCATCTTGTATCAAATTTATTGTGTGCTATATTTCATGCTATATGTAAAATAAGCGGTATTGTAAGTTTGTAAAATATTGTGTAAAAGTTTGAACGCGAAATATTATTATAATCAGTTTTTCATATAGAATTGTAGTAGTTGAATTGTATATTAGCTACTAAGTATGAACTTAACGGGTAGGTACTACCCGAATTTAAACCTATAAAACGCTAATATGAAGAAAAAGCTTTTATAAATGAGTTCATATTATGCTACGAAATACTATTAACTACTCTTAATATTCTGTATGATAAACTTGTTCCATTTGACTATTTTGAAGGAAATGGCACCGACTACTCGACACACCGTGAATATGAATGAAGAGGAATTTCGTACTTTTCTAGCTTCAAACATAGCCGCAGTACAGGCTGTGCTACATACCAACAATAACCTTGGATCTAGCAGTACAGGAAATCGTGTAGGATGCACCTACAAAGAATTCACTGCCTGCAAACCTTTGGAATTTGATGGAACCGAAGGACCGATCGGATTGAAATGGTGGACCGAGAAGGTCGAATCGGTGTTTGCCATAAGTAAGTGTACTGAAGAGGACAAAGTGAAGTACGCTACGCATACCTTCACAGGTTCTGCGTTAACATGGTGGAATACCTATCTAGAGCTAGTGGGACAAGACGATGCGTACGCACTACCGTGGTCAGTATTCAAGCACTTGATGAACGAGAAGTACCGTCCCAGAACCGAGGTCAATAAGCTCAAGACAGAACTTAGAGGGTTACGAACCCAAGGATTTGATATTACCACGTACGAAAGACGATTCACAGAATTGTGCCTATTGTGTCCGGGAGCATTCGAAGATGAGGAAGAGAAGATCAACGCGTTTGTGAAAGGATTACCGGAAAGAATCCAAGAAGATATAAGTTCACACGAGCCCGCCTCCATACAACAGGCATGTAGAATGGCTCACAAACTAGTGAACTAGATTGAAGAAAGAATTAAAGAACAGACTGCTGAAGAGGCCAATGTGAAGCAAGTCAAAAGAAAGTGGGAGGAAAACGGTGATAAGAATCACCAATACAACAACAACAGCAATTACAACAATAATCGCAACAATTATCCCAACAATCGCAACATCAATTGCAACTACAACAAACGGCCCAACAACAACAACAACAACAACAACAACAACAACAGCAGCAACTACAACAATCATCCCAACAACAATAATAACCTCAATAAAAACAACAATCAGAAGCAGCTATGCCAAAGGTGTGAAAAGTATCACTCGGGGTTCTGCACCAAATTTTGCAACCAGTGTAAAAGAAATGGTCATAGCGCGGCGAAGTGTGAGGTTTACGGACCAGGGGTTAATAGAACAAAAGGAACAAATGGTGTCGGAACGAGTAATGGCGGATGAAGTAGTGTCGGAGCAAGTTATGCCAATGTAGTTTGTTATAAATGTGGAAAACCGGGCCACATTATTAGAAATTTCCCGAACCAGGAGAACACGAATGGACAAGGCCGCGGAAGAGTTTTCAATATTAATGCGGTAGAGGCACAGGAAGACCCGGAGCTTGTTACGGGTACGTTTCTTATTGACAATAAATCTTCTTACGTTTTATTTGATTCGGGTGCGGATAGAAGCTATATGAGTAGAGATTTTTGTGCTAAATTAAGTTGTCCATTGACGCCTTTGGATAGTAAATTTTTACTCGAATTAGCAAATGGTAAATTAGGAATCGAGAAATTAAACTGGTTAGCGAAACATTTAAGATTGATTTGATACCTATAGAGTTATGGAGTTTTGATGTGATAATCGGTATGGACTGGTTGAAAGAAGTGAAAGCAGAGATCGTTTGTTACAAAAATGCAATTCGCATTATACGAGAAAAAGGAAAACCCTTAATGGAGTACGGAGAAAAGGGCAACACGAAGCTACATCTTATTAGTAATTTGAAGGCACAAAAACTAATAAGAAAAGGTTGCTATGCTGTTCTAGCACACGTCAAAAAAGTACAAACTAAAGAAAAGAGCATCAATGATGTTCCCATTGCAAAAGAATTTCCCGATGTATTTCCGAAAGAATTACTGGGATTACCCCCACATCGATCCGTAGAATTTCAAATAGATCTTGTACCAGGAGCTGCACCAATAGCTCGTGCTCCTTATAGACTCGCACCCAGCGAGATGAAAGAACTGCAAAGCCAATTACAAGAACTTTTAGATCGTGGTTTCATTCGACCAAGCATATCACCGTGGGGAGCTCCTGTTTTGTTTGTCAAGAAGAAAGATGGTACATTCAGGTTGTGTATCGACTACCGAGAGTTGAACAAACTTACCATCAAGAACCGCTACCCACTACCGAGAATCGACAACTTATTTGATCAACTACAAGGCTCATCTATTTATTCAAAGATTGACTTACGTTCCGGGTATCATCAAATGCGGGTGAAAGAAGATGATATTCCAAAGACTGCTTTCAGAACACGTTACGGTCATTACGAGTTTATGGTCATGCCGTTTGGTTTAACTAATGCACCAGCTGTGTTCATGGACCTTATGAACCGAGTGTGTGGACCATACCTTGACAAGTTTGTCATTGTTTTCATTGATGACATACTTATTTACTCAAAGAATGACCAAGAACACGGTGAACATTTGAGAAAGGTGTTAGAAGTATTGAGGAAGGAAGAATTGTACGCTAAGTTTTCAAAGTGTGCATTTTGGTTGGAAGAAGTTCAATTCCTCGGTCGCATAGTGAACAAAGAAGGTATTAAGGTGGATCCGGCAAAGATAGAAACTGTTGAAAAGTGGGAAACCCCGAAAACTCCGAAACACATACGCCAGTTTTTAGGATTAGCTGGTTACTACAGAAGGTTCATCCAAGACTTTTCCAGAATAGCAAAACCCTTGACTGCATTAACGCATAAAGGGAAGAAATTTGAATGGAATGATGAACAAGAGAAAGCGTTTCAGTTATTGAAGAAAAAGCTAACTACGGCACCTATATTGTCATTGCCTGAAGGGAATGATGATTTTGTGATTTATTGTGATGCATCAAAGCAAGGTCTCGGTTGTGTATTAATGCAATGAACGAAGGTGATTGCTTATGCGTCTAGACAATTGAAGATTCACGAACAAAATTATACGACGCATGATTTGGAATTAGGCACGGTTGTTTTTGCATTAAAGACTTGGAGGCACTACTTATATGGGGTCAAAAGTATTATATATACCGACCACAAAAGTCTTCAACACATATTTAATCAGAAACAACTGAATATGAGGCAGCGTAGGTGGATTGAATTATTGAATGATTACGACTTTGAGATTCGTTACCACCCGGGGAAGGCAAATGTGGTAGCCGATGCCTTGAGCAGGAAGGACAGAGAACCCATTCGAGTAAAATCTATGAATATAATGATTCATAATAACATTACTACTCAAATAAAGGAGGCACAACAAGGAGTTTTAAAAGAGGGAAATTTAAAGGATGAAATACCCAAAGGATCGGAGAAGCATCTTAATATTCGGGAACACGGAACCCGGTATAGGGCTGAAAGGATTTGGGTACCAAAATTTGGAGATATGAGAGAAATAGTACTTAGAGAAGCTCATAGAACCAGATACTCAATACATCCTCGAATGGGGAAGATGTACAAGGATCTCAAGAAACATTTTTGGTGGTCGGGTATGAAAGCCGATGTTGCTAAATACGTAGGAGAATGTTTGACGTGTTCTAAGGTCAAAGCTGAGCATCAGAAACCATCCGGTCTACTTCAACAACCCGAAATCCCGGAATGGAAATGGGAAAACATTACCATGGATTTCATCACTAAATTGCCAAGGACTGCAAGTGGTTTTGATACTATTTGGGTAATAGTTGATCGTCTCACCAAATCCGCACACTTCCTACCAATAAGAGATGATGACAAGATGGAGAAGTTAGCACGACTGTATTTGAAGGAAGTCATCTCCAGATATGGAATACCAATCTCTATTATCTCTGATAGGGATGGCAGATTTATTTCAAGATTCTGGCAGACATTACAGCAAGCATTAGGAACTCGTCTAGACATGAGTACTGCCTATCATCCACAAACTGATGGGCAGAGCAAAAGGACGATACAAACGCTTAAAGACATGCTACGAGCATGTGTTATTAATTTCGGAAACAGTTGGGATCGACATCTACCGTTAGCAGAATTTTCCTACAACAACAGCTACCATTCAAGCATTGAGATGGCGCCGTTTGAAGCACTTTATGGTAGAAAGTGCAGGTCTCCGATTTGTTGGAGTGAAGTGGGGGATAGACAGATTACGGGTCCGGAGATTATACAAGAAACTACCGAGAAGATCATCCAAATTCAACAACGGTTGAAAACCGCCCAAAGTCGACAAAAGAGCTACGCTGACATTAAAAGAAAAGATATAGAATTTGAAATTGGAGAGATGGTCATGCTTAAAGTTGCACCTTGGAAAGGTGTTGTTCGATTTGGTAAACGAGGGAAATTAAATCCAAGGTATATTGGACCATTCAAGATTATTGATCGTGTCGGACCAGTAGCTTACCGACTTGAGTTACCTCAACAACTCGCGGCTGTACATAACACTTTCCACGTCTCGAATTTGAAGAAATGTTTTGCTAAAGAAGATCTCACTATTCCATTAGATGAAATCCAAATCAACGAAAAACTTCAATTAATCGAAGAACCCGTCGAAATAATGGATCGTGAGGTTAAAAGACTTAAGCAAAACAAGATACCAAATATTAAGGTTCGATGGAATGCTCGTAGAGGACCCGAGTTCACCTGGGAGCATGAAGATCAGATGAAGAAGAAATACCCGCATCTATTTCCAGAAGATTCGTCAACACCTTCAACAGCTTAAAATTTCGGGACGAAATTTATTTAACGGGTAGGTACTGTAGTGACCCGAACTTTTCCATGTTTATATATATTAATTGAGATTGATATTTACATGATTAAATGTTTCCAACATGTTAAGCAATCAAACTTGTTAAGACTTGATTAATTGAAATATGTTTCATATAGACAATTGACCACCCAAGTTGACCGGCGATTCACGAACGTTAAAACTTGTAAAAACGACATGACGATATATATATGGATATACATAAGGTTAACATGAGAATATGATAAGTAAGTATCTCCATAAGTATATTAACAATAAGTTATATACATATAAACAAGACTACTAACTTAAGGATTTCGAAACGAGACATATATGTAACGATTATCGTTGTAACGACATTTAAATGTATATATATCATATTAAGATATATTAATATATCATAATATCATGATAATATAATAATTTAACATCTCATTAGATATAATAAACAATGGGTTAACAACATTAATTGAGATCGTTAACTTAAAGGTTTCAAAACAACACTTACATGTAACGACTAACGATGACTTAACGACTCAGTTAAAATGTATATACATGTAGTGTATTTAGATGTATTAAAATACTTTTGGAAGACTTCAAGACATATATCAAAACACTCATACTTAACGAAAATGGTTACAGTTACTTTCCCATTCTTTTCTTTCATCAAGAATTCTAGTCGTATTCTTACCCGTATTATACACAGCTTCAAAACGTACTTACTATGGGTATATACCAATAGGAACTAGCATGGGATTCCACTCTTGATTATGTCATGTATGACTAATCAATTTTAACTTCTACCATGAGCTAGTCAACTAACTAGAACTCCTTTTAACCCCACTCACCACTCACCAATTACCACTCATCATTCACTCCATTTCACTTCCAATTCTCTTTCTAATTCTCTCTCAACACACACACACTATTATGAACGTATTTTTCCAGTAGTTAATCATCATCTTCATCAAAAATCACTTCAAGAATCAAGCTATAATCATCATAGGAAGAACACTTCAAGAACACTTCAAAAATCCCTTCAAGTTTACTAATTTACTTCCAAGCTTTCTAATCCATTCCAAGTAATCATCTAAGATCAAGAAACCTTTGTTATATACAGTAGGTTATCTTTCTTATTCAAGGTAATATTCATATTCAAACTTTGATTCAATTTCTATAACTATAAACTATCTTAATTCGAGTAAAAATCTTACTTGAACTTGTTTTTGTGTCATGATCCTACTTCAAGAACTTTCAAGCCATCCAAGATCCTTTGAAGCTAGATAATTTCTTGTCACTTCCAGTAGGTTTACCTACTAAACTTGAGGTAGTAATGATGTTCATAACATCATTCGATTCATATATATAAAACTATCTTATTCGAAGGTTTAAACTCGTAATCACTAGAACATAGTTTAGTTAATTCTAAACTTGTTCGCAAACAAAAGTTAATCCTTCTAACTTGACTTTTAAAATTAACTAAACACATGTTCTATATCTATATGATATGCTAACTTAATGATTTAAAACCTGAAAACATGAAAAACAACGTAAAACCGGATTTACGCCGTCGTAGTAACACCGCGGGCTGTTTTGGGTTAGTTAATTAAAAACTATGATAAACTTTGATTTAAAAGTTGTTATTCTGAGAAAATGATTTTTATTATGAACATGAAACTATATCCAAAAATTATGGTTAAACTCAAAGTGGAAGTATGTTTTCTAAAATGGTCATCTAGACGTCGTTCTTTCGACTGAAATGACTACCTTTACAAAAACGACTTGTAACTTATTTTTCCGACTATAAACCTATACTTTTTCTGTTTTGGATTCATAAAATAGAGTTCAATATGAAACCATAGCAGTTTGATTCACTCAAAACGGATTTAAAATGAAGAAGTTATGGGTAAAACAAGGTTGGATAATTTTTCTCATTTTAGCTACGTGAAAATTGGTAACAAATATATTCCAACCATAACTTAATCAACTTGTATTGTATATTATGTAATCTTGAGATACCATAGACACGTATACAATGTTTCGACCTATCATGTAGACACATCTATATATATTTCGGAACAACCATAGACACTCTATATGTGAATGTTGGAGTTAGCTATACAGGGTTGAGGTTGATTCCAAAATATGTATAGTTTGAGTTGTGATCAATACTGAGATACGTATACACTGGGTCGTGGATTGATTCAAGATAATATTTATCGATTTATTTCTGTATATCTAACTGTGGACAACTAGTTGTAGGTTACTAACGAGGACAGCTGACTTAATAAACTTAAAACATCAAAATATATTAAAAGTGTTGTAAATATATTTTGAACATACTTTGATATATATGTATATATTGTTATAGGTTCGTGAATCAACCAGTGGCTAAGTCTTACTTCCCGACGAAGTAAAAATCTGTGAAAGTGAGTTATAGTCCCACTTTTAAAATCTAATATTTTTGGGATGAGAATACATGCAGGTTTTATAAATGATTTACAAAATAGACACAAGTACGTGAAACTACATTCTATGGTTGAATTATCGAAATCGAATATGCCCCTTTTTATTAAGTCTGGTAATCTAAGAATTAGGGAACATACACCCCAATTGACACGAATCCTAAAGATATATCTATTGGGCCTAACAAACCCCATCCAAAGTACCGGATGCTTTAGTACTTCGAAATTTATATCATATCCAAAGGGTGTCCCGGAATGATGGGGATATTCTTATATATATGCATATTGTTAATGTCGGTTACCAGGTGTCACCATATGAATGATTTTTATCTCTATGTATGGGATGTGTATTGAAATATGAAATCTTGTGGTCTATTGTTACGATTTGATATATATAGGTTAAACCTATAACTCACCAACATTTTTGTTGACGTTTTAAGCATGTTTATTCTCAGGTGATTATTAAGAGCTTCCGCTGTCGCATACTTAAATAAGGACGAGATTTGGAGTCCATGCTTGTATGATATTGTGTAAAAACTGTATTCAAGAAACTTATTTTGTTGTAACATATTTGTATTGTAAACCATTATGTAATGGTCATGTGTAAACAGGATATTTTAGATTATCATTATTTGATAATCTACGTAAAGTTTTTTTAAACCTTTATTGATGAAATAAAGGTTATGGTTTGTTTTAAAATGAATGCAGTCTTTGAAAAACGTCTCATATAGAGGTCAAAACCTCGCAACGAAATCAATTAATATGGAACATTTTTAATCAATAAGAACGGGACATTTCACCGCCGATCAGGGAAGTTGAATATAAGATCGAGTTAGTGCCAGGGGCTACACCGGTTGCTAAAGCTCCGTATAGATTAGCTCCTTCAGAAATTCATGAAATGATGTCCCAAATTCAAGAACTGTTGGACCGCCGGTTCATTCATCCGAGTTCTTCGTCGTGCGGTGCACTAGTGTTATTCATGAAAAAGAAAGATAGTACGCTCCGAATGTGTATAGATTATTTTGAACTAAATAAAAGAACAGTGGAGAATAAGTATCCGCTTCCGAGGATATATGAGTTATTCGATCAGCTTCAAGGAGCTTCGTTCTTTTCGAAAATAGATCTACGTTCGAGATATCACCATGTCCGTGTTGCTGAATCTGACATTCCTAAGACTGCATTTTGTACTCGTTATGGTCATTATGAGTTCTTAGTGATGCCGTTTGGGTTAACCAACGCTCCAACAATTTTCATGGATCTTATGAATAGGGTGTGTAAACCATTTTTGGATAAGTTTGGTATCGTCTTCATTGATGACATCTTAGTGTACTTCAAAACCGAATTCGAGCATGCTGAGCATTTAAGATAAGTGTTGGAACTATTGAAATGTGAACAATTGTATGCAAAGTTTTCAAAGTGTGAGTTCTGGTTACGTGAAGTTCAATTTTTAGCTCATATTATCTGTTCAGAAGGTATAAAAGTGGATCCGTCTAAAATTGAAGCTGTGATGAATTGGAATTCACTAAAGAATCCGACAGAAATCAAGAGTTTTCTAGGATTGGCTGGTTACTACCGACGATTTATTAAAGATTTTTCAAAGATTGCAAGTTCTTTGACAAAGTTAACTAGAAAGGATGTATCATTTCAGTGGGGTAATGAACAGGAGACTGCGTTTCAGACTTTGAAAAGTTTGTTGTGTCAACCACCAGTGTTAGCTTTACCTGAGGGATTCGACGACTTCGTTGTGTATTGCGACGCGTCTTTATCGGGTTTGGGTTGTGTATTAATGCAAAGAGATCGTGTAATTGCGTATGCATCTCGACAGTTAAAACCAAGTGAAAAGAATTATCCAGCACATGACTTAAAAATGGCTGAAGTAGTGTTTGCGTTAAAATTGTGGAGGCATTATCTTTATGGTACGCATTGTGTTATCTGCACCGATCATAAAAGTTTACAGTATATTTTTCGCAGAAAAATATCAATATGCGCTAGAGACGGTGGCAAGAACTAATTAAGTATTACGACTATGAGATCAGATATCATCCTGGCAAGGCAAACGTCGTGGCTGATACGTTAAGTCATAAGAAATCCGATGACAACGTAAAGTTTATGCGGATTGAGATTGTGTCTGATTTAGTGGATCGACTAAAGATAACTCAACTCGAAGCATTACAAGATGAACATTTGAAATCCGAGTTAATGGTGAAAAGAAAAGTAGAATTAATGAACGATTCTCGAGGATTAAAGACTTATCGTGAACGAGTTTGGGTGCCATTACTTGGAAGATTGAGGGATTTAATCTTAAATGAAGCACATAAAACGAGATTATCTATGCATCCCGGTAGTACAAAAATGTACCATGATCTGAAAGTGTTATATTGGTGGCCAACTATGAAAGCAGACATCGCACAATATGTGGAAAAGTGTCATATTTGCGCCCAAGTGAAAGCAGAACACTAGAAACCGTATGGGTCTTTGCGTCAACTAGAGATTCCAGAGTGGAAATGGCAACATATCACCATGGATTTTGAGACAAAACTACCCAGAACCCAGAAAGGAAATGATATGATTTGGATAATAGTGGACCGTTTAACCAAAATTGCGCATTTTCTAGCTACCAGTGAAACAGCTTCGTTGACCAAATTAGCTCAGTTGTACCTAAATGAAATAGTATCGCGACATGGGATACCGTTGTCTTTTGTGTCAGATATGTAACAACCCAAACCAATAACCAACCGAATACGCGAAATAAATTGTTTTTTATTCAGAAGAGTGCGCCACGCGTACCACCTCAGGGTGCGCGGCGCGCACAGGCCCAATTCAGTTCTGTCCGGTTTTATAAATTTTCAAATAAAGATCTCCCACTTCCCGACATATTTAGACGAAAAGCTTTTCACAACATGTTATAATGGTTAAAACTCACACCATTCAATAATAAAATAAGTTTTACGAAACCGAGCCCACATATGCCGTAATACGAGTTTCGTACAAAAATATGAGTTTCGACTACACTAGTTTAAATTCTAAACGACACTATGAGCATGGTGTTTGGGGGTTAAACTACACAAATCTCGGTCGAACTCCAAAAGCTATAACATCCAAAAGCGTCCGCTAACAAACAAACGGGATCTCTAATTCGTACGAATGCCCTTACCCTTGTCTCCGCCGGAGCCTATAAAAAGATAAACAACGAGAGGGTAAGCAAAGCTTAGTGAGTGCAATAATTATACCCATATATATATATATAATATACCTACTTACAATCACTTACACATATACCGCACACATGCTAGCAATACAATTAGCATACCATCTCATGTACAAAGCTAATAATCTCTAACAAACCGCAACTAGCGTAATCAAAAACATATAATCGACATAATACAATATGCTACAAAACAATACACAACCATGGTTAACCATCCTCGCGTCATGGTGCTACCGGCTCTTTAGTTCACACCATACGCATCGGTTATTGTGACGCCCGTACTAAATCAACATGTACGGACCATCAACAACAGGATCATTACAAGGTTAAACACTATATGTGGTTTCAAAATAAGTTTGCATTCATGATAAAAGGTGAAGTCTTAACCAACATCAAAAGTTTAACATCCAAAAGTATGCTTCTACGAATAGCAAGCAATAATAGTAGTACGTGACCCCTAGGTCGTTACAAATACATCGTTTCAAAAGTATCCTTATTTTAATGCAAATAAACATTTCATGCGGTGACATCTCTAATAAGCGCAGCGGGTGTCTACAAAGCATGACTAGTACAGCGGAAGCAAGCAAACCTTAAGCACCTGAGAAAAACATGCTTAAAAACATCAACATGAATGTTGGTGAGCTATGGTTTATCTGTAATCAGTAATGTAATGTAGGCCACGAGATTTCAGTGTTTTAACCAGCAGTTTAAATCAGTAATTCAAATCAGTATGATAAAGTATATGTTTAACCGTAGGCACTTGGTAATTAACTTAACATTTATAACCCCCTAAAAGTACACTTGGCAAGTGCGAATGTTTACGAAGTATTAAACACTCGTTAAATGCTAGCGCGACTTGACCGAGTGGGGATGTCAAACCCTATGGATCCATATCTAAGATTCGCGTTTATCGGTTCAAAAACCAATGACTAAACGTTACCGAGCTAAAGGGAAAGTTTATGCCGTTATATAACCCACACATATATAAAGTTTAAGTACTCGTGCCTAGTATGTAAAACGTAAAATGCGCATGTATTCTCAGTTCTCAAAATAAATTAAAGTAAAAAGGGAATGCTATAACTCATAGTGTAAAGTAGTTAAGTTGATTCGAGATAAGTTTGCAAGTAGTTGGTCCGAAGGTCCTCAACCCAAGTCAAAAGTTACTAAGTCAGTAAATCGTCCCAAAGGTTTCAGTGTATGTAAATTAGGTCTTAAGTATCATCATCATTCATCATAAGTCAAAAAGAGTAAAGTAAGTTTCAATCAAGAATAGAGATCAAAACAAAGGCTGACTTCAATTAGCTGTTACGACCTTTACGTAAATCGAAAAGACGCGTAATCAGTGGATATGGCTACGTATGTGAGTCCACTAGTTGTTGACCAATTTCCAGAACCAAACTCGTCTTCATTTGACCGTGGGCGATGGTTTAAGTGCGAGTAGGTCAGAAATTTCAGCACAATGTTAAAAGGGTGTAGTGACTTTCGGAAGGCTATAAATCCTAAACCGTAACTCGGATTAAGACGAGTCTTAAACAAAAAGTCATCTACTAAAACCCATCTATCTGGAACTTAACTTTTCCAGTAGCCCAGGTTATTGATAAGTTCCAGAAATAGTAGGTAAAGGTGTTCCGGTGGGTTCTTGGCGCTTGAATCTCATCACGGTTCTCATCCTTGATGTTTATAGCTTCAAGTGTACAACTCGTTGATGTGTTTGCATAATTTTAACCAAGGTTTGACCATCATAACACAAGTGTACGTCTAAGATAAGTAGCACAACTCATTTAAGGGTTGTAAGTAGTTTGATGAACCAAAATTACATCAAGATCTTAGATCCGACACATACATGAGTTCTAATAGTAATATAAAGCTATAAACTTGAAAGTAAACTAAATAAACAAGTTCTTAAGTTGTAGAACTTAGATCTTAGTAGATCTTGAAGATCCTAGACCCAAAAGTCTAGATCTAACATAAGTGTACAAAGTTATAATTAAAAAGTTTTACTTACATGTTCTTGAACTTACAAAGTAGTTTCAAGAAATATGAGATCAAGATTAACTAGTAATACTTGACCAAATTAACAACATTACAACTTTAAATAAATGAAATGAAGAAATAAATTAAAGTTACAAGTATTATGTTTATGTTTGCTTCATACTTGAGAAGATTCAAATCAAGGTTTGAATCTTAAGAAAATAAATTTCAAGTCTACAAAACATGAACACAAAGAAGATCATCAAGTATATGAACTTTAGATCTTGGAAACATTTAAGTGTAGAACTATAAACTAACAAGTTTAGGTTCTTGTTCATGGTTCATCATCAAACAAAGGATGGAAGTAACCAAGATTACATGAAGATACAAGTTAGAAAACTTGATCTTTAACAACAACAACAACAAGAAACTAGTAAGAATGATGATGAAGATTTCGGTTTTTAGAGGAGAAAAGAAGAAGAAATAAAGTCTTGTTACTTACAAGTTCGAGAGAAAAATGAGAGTAAAAGAAGTTGTAAGTATTATGTGTGTGTAAAAATGAAATGGAAACTACCAAATAAGTAACAAAGGAAATGAAAGAAAAAAAAAAGAACTTCATCCCTTGTAAAAGATGCCAACGGTTTGCAACAAAAAAAGGAAAGGTCAAATTGCTACTTTCAAATGTTGGGAGGTGTTGTGAGCTCAAAATTGTATTAAAGTTAAATGGTGTGGGAAAGTGTTGTAAGTATTCTTGTAACTAGCCTCCTCATAACACTAACTAATCTAGTTTTATCTTAATGTAATAACTGCATAATAATGGGCTAATTAGTCCATTAAGAGAGTAGGGTGGGCTTCCAATGTGATGACCCAGAAATTTCCGACCAAATTTAAACTTTATTCTTATATGATTACGATTTGATAAGAAAGTCTGTAAAACTGAGTCTACAAACTTTTAAACTATTTACGTAGATTCATTTACACCTCTGACTATTCCCGATGATTCACGAACATTGTGTGATAATAAATATGTATATATATTATTTTGAGTTAATATAATACCATTTAATCAATTGAAATAAACATGTAATGTAATTTACAAAATAAATAAGATGTTAATAAAATAAATATATAAGTATATACGAATTCAGTACACAATTAATATTATATGTATGTTGTAATATATCCAATATAGATCAATATTAAATGTTCAAATGTGTTATTGTAAGTGTTATTTAATTAATAAAATGTAATATCTTTATATTAAATTTAATTATGAGTTAAAATATAAATAATATATTACTTTCATCATTAATATAGATATCAGTATTATTAATAGAATTAATTTAACATATATATATATATATATATATATATATATATATATATATATATATGAGATTTAATATGAATAAATCGTGATATTAATATTAATATTATTAGTTTCAAAAATCCTCTCAATTCCTCCACCCTCAATTATCAAATTTCAACTGCCTTTGATTGCTTATATTTGTTAAATATTTATTTATTTATTTAATTATACAGGTCGATACCTCTGCTGTGTAACCATTTGCTCAATATTCGAAATCGAATTCTTTTTAAAAATCTAAAAATGCAGAAGTGTCCTAAATCATGTCGTGAATGTTTCCTCAAATTCTCAGGTCTTAATTCGTTATATCGAGTTTCAATTCGCGAGTCAAAGTTTTCGAATCAAAAAGTCGACAATCGTTCATCAATCAAATTCAGGGTTTCTGTGTTAAATTAATTTAAATTAACTATTTCAATAGTTTTAGGCACTGATTTTAAAGATATTTTGTTTTATAAATGTGGTCCAAAATGTACTGAAAAACGAAAATCAAATTTTTTTTTGTTTGAGCCACGAACGAACTGCACAGCAGTTTTAACATTTTTTTTTTGTTTTATTTCTTTTCGATCTCCTTTTCTTATTAATACAACTAGTTAATATTAATGACTACTGGTTATTGAAGAATCTAAACCTTGTTATTATGATTATATAAATTTTGGATTGAGTGGATTTGTGTAGAAGAAGAAGAAAAATAAGAACACAGATGTTTAGTTAAATAAAAATAAATGCGAATTAAATCAGAAAAGTGTGTAGCAGATGAGTGGTTGGAGTTGTTTGCGAGGAACAAGAGGTCTCGGGTTCGAGGCTGGCGGATGGCGGTTTTTCTATTTTTTTGAGCTACTTCTTCAAGGTAGCAAATTTATTATACTTATCATTATTATTATTATTGTAATTGTTAGTATTGTTTTTATTATTATTCCTAGTATTATAAATATTAATAGAATTGTAATTATTATTATTATTATTATTATTATTATTATTATTATTAGTATTATTATTAGTATTATTATTTAGTTGAATTTATTATTATTAATATTATCAGTGTTAAAATCATTAATATTAGTAATATTGATATAAGCATTATTACGATTAAAATATAAAAGATGATAAAAGAATAGGTACTAAATAAGTTGATTAGTGAATTATCAGTATTATGATTTAAAAGATAAGGATAAAAATTATAAGTATAAGAGAATATACAATTATGATTAAAATTGTTATCGTTAACATTAATATCAACATTATTATCATTATAATTATTAATATAAATAGTAGTATTATTATTATTAATAAAATCACTATTTTTATAACCATTATTAGTATTCAATACTATTAAAAGTACCACTTTTATAAAAATTATCATTTTATAACAATGATTATTATTATATTAGGATGAAACAACTTTTTATTTATTATTAACAACATTATTTTATCAAACAACCATTAGTTATATAAAATCCATATTTACTACGTATAACATAACTATATTATTAATTTTGTAATAAATGTTAATAAATGTAATTAATTATATCATTAATGAAAAACATAGTTAAAATAACAAGTAATTCACTAATAATAATATATGTATTCTATTACGATTATATATGTATTAATGAATATACAAATGATATAGGTTTGTGAATCTGAGGCCAACCCTATACTTGTTCAATGTCGTTCTATGTATTTTTACTACAAAATACATTAGGTGAGTTTCATTAATCCCTTTTTAAATGCTTTTACAATATATATTTTTAGGACTGAGAATACATGCGCTGTTTTTATAACTGTTTTACGAAATAGACACAAGTACGTGAAACTACATTCTATGGTTGAATTATCGAAATCGAATATGCTCCTTTTTATTAAGTCTGGCAATCTAAGAATTAGGGAACAGACACCCTAATTGACGCGAACTCTAAAGATAGATCTATCGGGCCCAACAAGCCCCGTCCAAAGTACCGGATGCTTTAGTACTTCGAAATTAACGTCATGTCCGAAGGAGGATCCCGGAATGATGGGGATATTCTTATATGCATATTGTGAATGTCGGTTACCAGGTGTTCAATCCATATGAATGATATTTTTGTCTATATGCATGGGACGTATGTTTATGAGAAATGCAAATATGAAATCTTGTGGTCTATTAAAATTATGAAATGATTATTTATGTTAAACTAATGAACTCACCAACCTTTTGGTTGACACTTGAAAGCATGTTTATTCTCAGGTAAGAAAGAAGTCTTCCGCTGTGCAATTGCTCATTTAAAAGATATTACTTGGAGTCATTCATGACATATTTCAAAAGACGTTGCATTCGAGTCGTCGGGTTCATCAAGATTATTATTTAGTCAATTATAGTTGAATATATTATGAGATGATTTGCATGTCATCAGTTTTTGATATAAAGCAAGTTTGTCTTTTAAAAACGAATGCAATGTTTGTAAAATGTATCATATAGAGGTCAAGTACCTTGCGATGTAACCAACTATTGTGAATCGTTTGTAATCGATATGGACTTTGTCCGGATGGATTAGGACGGGTCCTTACAGTTGGCATCAGAGCGGTGGTCTTAGCGAACCATGTCTGCATTAGTGTGTCTAACTGATAAGTCGTTAGGATGCATTAGTGAGTCTGGACTTCGACCGTGTCTACATGTCAAAAGTTTTGCTTATCATTTTGTGTCAAAAATTACCTGCTTATCATTCTTAGAGAATCACTTGACTATCATTCCTAGTCTAGACACGTTTTACTGCATTGACTGCATGAATAGAGTATAGACAAAATTCATATCTTAGCATATCTGCTGCTTCATATCTTAGCATATCTGTTACTGTAACTTTGCCTGACAACTTCAGTAGATTCCTCCGTAACTTATGGGATTTTAGTATTATATATGCATATGTAAATTATGTATTGCAGGATACTAATCTACATCCTATAATCTATTTCTTATCGAAAATCCTTCATATGATCATACGAGATGAATCCTTCAACTAGTTCGAGTCCCTCAGATTCCGATAGCTATTCCGATAGTTATTCCGACAGCTATTCCGACATAGATGTTCACCTAAGCTCCGAAAACAGCGTCATCGGCATGAATCAACCAATCAGCCATTATCAATTCCCTTGTTCAAACTGTTAATGGTGAAAATATTTTAAACCGGGTAGGTAATACCCGAGGAATATTTAAATTTCACATTAATAAGTTACATTGTACGTTCTTCGAATCTGTTTCAACAGTCATATACTATCCTACTTACATCCGCTGATATAAGAATCCGTTCACCACAGAATAACCATTTTCATTAAATTTCATATTTGGATTTTGATTTATCAGAATCCAACAAGTGGCATAATGAAGAAATAATGGACACAATAAAAATTGATTAGAAACAGACTAATTGACAATATGAAATTTTGTTAAGAAACCACGCTAACAAAATCCTAGCTAACTGTTCCTTGCTAACTGTTAATTCCATATTACATTTTATTTATCGCAATTTAATTATCGCAATTTATTTTATCGCAATTTTAATTCTTGTAATTTTATTTATCATTATTTAATTTCTGTTATTTACTTTACGCATTTTATTTATCGTCATTTAATTTCTGTATTTATTTTACGCACTTTAAATATCGGGACACGTATACAAGGTTTTGACATATCATATCGACGCATTTATATATATTATTTGGAATAACTATAGACACTCTATATGCAGTAATGATCGAGTTCTCTATACAGGGTTGAGGTTGATTCTACAATAATATATATAATTTGAGTTGTGATCGAGTCTGAGACGTATACGGGTCACGACACGTATTAATTAATTCGAATATTGTATATTAAACTATATATGAATTATTGGACTGTTACTGTGGACTATCGACTTTGGACTAATAACATTGGACAATTAAAATGAATTAAAATATTGATTATAACATATGAAACTAAACAATTCTTCAAGTTGCCACTTGATTTCATCTTAAACCTCATTTCTATATTGACGATTACAATCCGAGTTCAAATCTTTCATGATTCTTGAAAACACCTCAATTTAGAGGATGAACCAACCGCACTTCATTTACGGGAGAAAAGATTGATGCATATAGTTATGCACCTGAAAACACTCGGAACCTGAGTAAACGTTTAACACGTATCTGTAATAGATCCTTTAGCATTGTTATTACTGAAGATAACTATGCAACTCCTATTCAAAATAGCCAATTTTGTCACAGCTCCAGCAAGTCAACTTCGACTTTTCATTTGGACTAGCCTTATCATAACCTTGATATATAAGTTTACTTTTCATCATCGTTACCGGAGAACCGTGTATATTCCATCACATTAGCAGTAAACTTACCAACAACTTCATTACTCATTGGGTTACATCTCCCCGACAAATCACTATATTTATCTATTGAAGTCTCATCATGTACTTATCCGCATCTTGAAACGAGAACTGCCATACCAATTACCGGGAATCAGCAATCAGTACTTTGAAAACTCACAGCATATCTACATCAACAGTTATATGTATGACATTTATCTCTTAAAATTATGATCTCTCCTTCTGGAATTTTGAAAAGCACCCAGTCTACAAATCAATAATCTGAATATTGAAAAAGCTGAATGAAGCAGCAGAAACCGTAGACAACCGTAAACGATCTTAACAGCCAGAAGTTTGATAATAAAGAATAGTATGTTGGAAAAGCTCAGAAAAGTTGGAACTGAAAAACGGATTGAGCTAACCATGAAGGAGACCAAGGACAAATACAAGGACCATACCCTATATTCAAAGAATCCAGATAATTCTTGATCCGTTGAAATCTTTAGAGAATATCTTGCTCTGAAGTCATATTAAAATCTTGCGGAAAATCTTTCTCCATCAACCATCGAACTTAGAAATTTCAAAATATCATCATCAATATCTTAGATATTTCTGAGGATATTTTCATAAAAATTCTCGTCCGAAATTATATACCTCTTTGTGCTTCCTGTGTATTATTATATTGGAAACATTCAATAGAAAATTTAGTACCGAAAAGCAGATTATGTGAAACTAGGAAGAAAGCCGTGGACAAATCACAAAGAATAAGTTTGACTTCAAAGAATCCAAATGATTCAATGCCTGCTAAAGTCTTTAGTGAATATCTTGCTCCTTACTCTAAAACCTTGCAGATAATTGTTTCTATCATCCGCTGATCTTAGATATTACGAGATATTATCGTATCTTTCATTATAAATATCCTCCATATTTCTGGAGATATTTTTATAACTATTCTTATCTGAAATCATTAATCTCTTCGTGCTATCAGCATTACATCATATAGAAACTGTTAGTTTCTATATTCTGTAAACTTTCGAGCTTAAAATATGAATGTTATTGAAGTAATGTTAGGAACTGATGCATGAGTTAGTATAATATAATGACACTTGATAAACGTGATTATATTACAGTAATTCATGCTGAGTTTCCAATGGAACATGATGATTCACAGATTATAACGTCATCATGTGCCATGCTACATAATTCTTTCATTCTGCTTAACTTCTGAACATATCAAGAAAATATATTCTTGATAATTCTATTCTCAGTGATTCAGGTAATTTAACAAAACAAATCGTGCTACTATCTTTCCTTTCTACCTTGTATATTATGATAATTTGAAACTCCATACCTATGAATTCAGGATCGTTACTTGCGAAAAGTAAACCAAAGCATGAAGCTCCGAAATAGAAAGGGAGTATATATCGCAGCAAATAAGAGAGCGCATTAACTGTAGATGACAATAATTATAGGAGACAGAAGCAGAGACATTGAAATATATGGGAAGATATAGAACCCAATAACAACACAGAAGTTACAAACCATGGATATTAATAGGAACAGCAATATAAAGACACGGCATAATTAAGAATAGTATCACCCCAAGGTTATATTAAAAGTAAACAAATTTTTCTGGTGGAAGATTGAAAAGAAGGATGACAGAAATGATAATTAGGAAAAATTATCAAAGATTAGAACGGGATTAAGCATTTTCACAATCTTTTGGATGTATGAACTAAGGAAGAGAGTATGGGAATGGTGAGGATAATGGAACGGAAGAGCTTCATTTATAATGGAAATATCAGACAGAGTAATCGAGGTAGATCACCGTATTTAATTATAGAGATCTTAATTTCCTTACTCGCCGAAGAATCAAATCTTTTAGATTTAGAAGATTTTCTCTAAATCCCTTGAATTCCGGAATTCAACCAAGACAATGTCAAAAGTTAAGACGCACCTTATTTTTCTAAATTCAACCCCGACTCTGTCAAAAGTTAAGATGAATCCTTACTTTCTTGTTTCAATCTTTGGTGATAGCTTCATTCGTACTCTTCGAATAATCAAATTATTCTTATCCATATTACTCAATGATGATAAAATCCTATTTATCAACTCACATTCGTCATGAAAAAATTGTTATTGTTAACCATGACCACCTCACTCAAATTTCGGGACGAAATTTCTTTAACAGGTAGGTACTGTGATGACCCGGAAATTTCCGACCAAATTTAAACTTTATTCTTATATGATTACGATTTGATAAGCAAGTCTGTAAAACTGAGTCTACAAACTTTTATACTATTTACATAGATTCATTTACACCTCTGACTATTCCCGATGATTCACGAACATTGTGTGATAATAAATATGTATATATATTATTTTGAGTTAATATAATACCATTTAATCAATTGAAATAAACATGTAATGTAATTTACAAAATAAATAAGATGTTAATAAAATAAATATATAAATATATATGAATTCAGTACACAATTAATATTATATGCATGTTGTAATATATCCAATATAGATAAATATTAAATGTTCAAATGTGTTATTGTAAGTGTTATTTAATTAATAAAATGTAATATCTTTATATTAAATTTAATTACGAGTTAAAATATAAATAACATATTACTTTCATCATTAATATAGATATCAGTATTATTAATAGAATTAATTTAACATATATATATATATATATATATATATATATATATATATATATATATATATATATATATATATATATATATATATATATATATATATATATATGAGATTTGATATGAATAAATCGTGATATTAATATTAATATTATTAGTTTCATTATTATTATCAAATATTAATGTTTATTTCAATATTCCCCTATATACAGATATATATATATATATATATATATATATATATATATATATATATATACATGCTCGATATATAGTTATACAAATATGAGTATATATAAATAAATACTTCAGATTATATATATATATATATATATATATATATATATATATATATATATATATATATATATATATATATATATATATATATATATATATATATAAGTAAATACATATATTCAGTTAAGTAATGTATAAATATTTATATCAGTTTATATAGATATGTAATATTTTTTTTACAGAATCCAAAAATAGTTAAATACAAAACTTTGTTAGAAGTCACTATCTGTTCTGATTAAATTGTCTGCCTAATTGCTAATCAAGTTGATGCCAGTTGTTAATTCAATCCAAAATCTGATACGCATCAATTCTTTATTTATTTAATTAATTTTTTTTTTGTCTGTTAAGGGAATAAGGGATGAACCAGTCCATAAGTATAATCCATCGATCACTTCTTCTTAAGTAACAAAAATTCTCTCAATTCCTCCACCCTCAATTATCAAATTTCAACTGCCTTTGATTGCTTATATTTGTTAAATATTTATTTATTTATTTAATTATACAGGTCGATACCTCTGCTGTGTAACCATTTACTCAATATTCGAAATCGAATTCTTTTTAAAAATCTAAAAATGTAGAAGTGTCCTAAATCATGTCGTGAATGTTTCCTCAAATTCTCAGGTCTTAATTCGTTATATCGAGTTTCAATTCGCGAGTCAAAGTTTTCGAATCAAAAAGTCAACAATCGTTCATCAATCAAATTCAGGTTTTCTGTGTTAAATTAATTTAAATTAACTATTTCAATAGTTTTAGGCACTGATTTTAAAGATATTTCATTTTATAAATGTGGTCCAAAATGTACTGAAAAATGAAAATCAATTTTTTTTTGAGCCACGAACGAACTGCACAGCAGTTTTAATATTGATATAAAAGATGATAAAAGGTTAGGTACTAAATAAGCATTATTACGATTAGAATATAAAAGATGATAAAAGGATAGGTACTAAATAAGATGATTAGTGAATTATCAGTATTATGATTTAAAAGATAAGGATAAAAATTATAAGTATAAGAGAATATACAATTATGATTAAAATTGTTATCGTTAACATTAATATCAACATTATTATCATTATAATTATTAATATAAATAGTAGTATTATTATTATTAATAAAATCACTATTTTTATAACCATTATTAGTATTCAATACTATTAAAAGTACCACTTTTATAAAAATTATCATTTTATAACAATGATTATTATTATATTAGGATGAAACAACTTTTTATTTATCATTAACAACATTATTTTATCAAACAACCATTAGTTATATAAAATCCATATTTACTACGTATAACATAACTATATTATTATTTTTGTAATAAATGTTAATAAATGTAATTAATTATATCATTAATGAAAAACATAGTTAAAATAACAAGTAATTCACTAATAATAATATATGTATTCGATTACGATTATATATGTATTAATGAATATACAAATGATATAGGTTTGTGAATCTGAGGCCAACCCTATACTTGTTCAATGTCGTTCTATGTATTTTTACTACAAAATACATTAGGTGAGTTTCATTAATCCCTTTTTAAATGCTTTTACAATATATATTTTTGGGACTGAGAATACATGCGCTGTTTTTATAACTGTTTTATGAAATAGACACAAGTACGTGAAACTACATTCTATGGTTGAATTATCAAAATCGAATATGCCTCTTTTTATTAAGTCTGGTAATCTAAGAATTAGGGAACAGACACCCTAATTGACGCGAACTCTAAAGATAGATCTATCGGGCCCAACAAGCCCCGTCCAAAGTACCGGATGCTTTAGTACTTCGAAATTAACGTCATGTCCGAAGGAGGATCCCGGAATGATGTTGATATTCTTATATGAATATTGTGAATGTCGGTTACCTGGTGTTCAATCCATATGAATGATATTTTTGTCTCTATGCATGGGACGTATGTTTATGAGAAATGGAAATATGAAATCTTGTGGTCTATTAAAATTATAAAATGATTATTTATGTTAAACTAATGAACTCACCAACCTTTTGGTTGACACTTGAAAGCATGTTTATTCTCAGGTAAGAAAGAAGTCTTCCGCTGTGCAATTGCTCATTTAAAAGATATTACTTGGAGTCATTCATGACATATTTCAAAAGACGTTGCATTCAAGTCGTCGGGTTCATCAAGATTATTATTTAGTCAATTATAGTTGAATATATTATGAGATGATTTGCATGTCATCAGTTTTCGATATAAAGCAAGTTTGTCTTTTAAAAACGAATGCAATGTTTGTAAAATGTATCATATAGAGGTCAAGTACCTCGCGATGTAACCAACTATTGTGAATCATTTGTAATCGATATGGACTTTGTCCAGATGGATTAGGACGGGTCCTTTCATCCAAGTCCATGTACATGAGTCCATGTAAGTATGCAACAATTTAAATAAATAAAGCCCAAGTAATTAACTACTAACATTAGTTAATTAAAAATGATTAATAATAATTAATCATGAATGCAAATAATATTCTAAATATTATTCGTGAAAAGTTTGTGTGTCACAAAGACGAGTCGGGACATGTAAAGTCAATCACGGTGTTAAGTCCATTAAGTTAACTAGTAAGCCTTAGTAAACACTAAACTCAATTAAATAAGCCCTTAAGCCAAGTAATTGTTATAACAAATAACAATCAAGTTTGCACAGTCATAATATTCCAATTACGACAAAAGTTTAACGCGTACCAAGTACGTATCTTGTTTAAAATGATAAGTGACACCAACGGTCGTAAAAGTATTCTGGGATCAAGTTAAGTGATTACACACTTAATGGTACGTAGTAAGATATTAATGAGAGTAATTAATCATGATAAAAGATCCCATATCATAAGCTAGCTCACGCAGTTTTGTGAAAGCACAAGGCACAAAAGCAAGTCGATAAAGCCGGGTCGTTACATTACCCACCTGTTAAAGAAAATTTCGTCCCGAAATTTTGAGGAGTGACCAACAGTGGTACCGTATTTGAATAAGAAGGAGCATATCAAAGTTCCGTGAGACTCGTGGGCTCAGAAGTGAGTTATTTACCTTGAAAGGTACTTCGGCGTATGAAAGTAAGAATAGGCATATGCCGTTAATTAAGTCTCTTGTCCTAAGAGATCAACAAATTGATTCTGTTTCCGTTTAACATGAGTATGTCATCTGAATGTATATCCACAAAAGAAAAGATGTTGTGTTTAGCCTTACGGGCATCTTCAGTAAGCTGGATGCGTGAAATGCGTCATGAGTGTTTATAAACTCATCTAAAACATCGAGCGCTTATGTCGTAATAACAAGCTGACAGGTAGAATGGAAAACATGGCGATCACAACCATGCGTTTTGATGTCTGGATAGTGTTAGCCACGGATTTTACTAGCCCCTTGATTTCGGAGGGAGGCCATAGGCATGAAGAACCCGATTCTTAAGAATGTTTGCAATTCATAATTATTTATAGTGTCTTCAGAACGGTCTGAACGAACAACGAAAGATATCACCCAGTTTAACATACAGTGTGTGAACTTATCCTTAGATGGAATGAAAACACAGTTCCATAACGTAACTTTATCCTTTCAGTCACATGTTGAAGTTAGGGTTAACGTTAACTAGAGCAACATATAGTTACAATCAACGAAGGAAGGAATGTGTAGAGTAACCACATCAGTACCATAGATGTTTTAAGCAGTCCCCTTCCACAGGGATAACAAGGTTCATAGGTTCCTAAAGTATCTTATATTACATTTTTGAAAGAAATTCACATGAAAGGTGTGATCTTTGAACGAGAGTGAACTCTTCGAGTGGTTCGTTCAGAATTTATCCTTATACTTAAGGGTATGCGCAGATGAGAAGATACGTGAACCCTTGGTCCTAAAGAACGGTTTACACCGAGTGAAAAGAATCTCCAAAAATGATTCTTGTATCTCAACATACTGATTCATAGAGATGGCATTTACAGGGGTGTTGCGTTTAGCCGTGAAATATTGAGAGTAGGAACTCACCTAGTGCCTTTCCTACAATAGGTTGACCACTGAGTGTACTCTGGAAAACTAATTCATTGGCCCGTGTTTCGTCATGTCTAACCTTAAAAAGAACATTTTTATGGGTGCAAAGATTTTTCTAACAAATTTTATAAAGCTGCCATCCAAAGTGGCTCAAGAGTTTTAACAGAGATCTTAATGGTAAGTTTCATCCCTAACGGAGGGCGAGAAGAAGTGTGATCCATACATGGTGTAGTCTAATGCGAAAACTTTTAATAAAATCAACCAAGGAAATTTAAAAAAAACCTTTAATCATTTGATGCGACAACATAAATGGAACGAAGTTTCTGGTAAGTTTTGAAGTAGGTACAACGTGTACCATTTTGCACAAAACTATTTGACTTAAGTTGAATAACTCGATAAAGGAGCAATTTTTAAATAATTTGTAGATTTAAGTAAAAGTAAAAGTAAAAGTAAATTTATTAAGTAAAAGTAAATTTATTAACTTAATTATATACATACATATAAAATTTTATAAATCGCATAAGTGACAGAAAAACTCTATTACTTTCATTTGTCCATAAATCCCGTGAGGACCGCACGAATTATCAACGTGTAAAAATTAACGTGTAAATTTTTTGATAAACATAGCTTTTCGTATTGCGATTTGAAAAAGATTGAGTGGAAAATCTTTAAATCATTGGGTGACAAGTTACTAGGCAATGAAAACTAATGAATTAATTGTAGCTTTGATAATTATTAGGACATAAGTCTTTGGGCCAAAAATGTTCACGTGCGAAGCCGTTGCTAAAAACTGAGGTATGAAGGATAGAGCATGAGGACGAGAAGTTAATCGCTTCTTGACTTTGCAAACTGCCAAACAGGTTATGACTAATATTAAAGTCGGAATACTGATGGCGCTAATATTACTAAAAGAGAATCTCTTGAAATAAGTCAGGCCTTAGAGTTATGTAAGAAAGAGCATTGTTCCAACAGGTGTGGCGAATAAGATCCATGGGGTAACGCAATAATTTTAAATGTTTTAAGTGTTAGTGGATGCCCGAAGGCCTTGCATGACGTGGTAGTCAGAGCCTTTATCACATACACATGAATCTCTTGATTTCGACGGTTATAAAGTCTTCATGATGACTTGGATACGGATAAGCAACGAAAAATTTTATATAATAATCAACAAAAGTTTTATAGAAATTGTTTATGGTGACAATGTAAGAGAAGAAACGAAGTTCTTAGTAAATTAGGGTTATGTACAACATGTACCGTTCAAAGTATAATATCTTTTGAATCAAAGATTTGATTTGTAAAATTGAAAGTAAAGTTTCATATGTATTTGTCAAAAATAAGTAATCATTTAATTTATTTTATATAACGGATACGATTTCAAAAATTTGCATGAATGGCAGATAAAATAAACTTACTTTTATAACACTTTGAGAGGATCGTTCCGTAAAATAGTGGGTGAAAAATTTTTGACAAACAAAACTTTCATATTTCGGTGGTTACAAGTTGGAAAATGATTGATGAGGATCGATTAAAAGATTTTTTTTTTTTTTAAAATTTCGGGTGATATTTGAGCAAAAATGTTACGAGGTAATGAAAACTATTGAATTTAAATGTGGTTGATGACTATTAGTAGGGCACAAGTCCTTTGACCAAAAATGCTTAAGTGTGAAGTTGTTGCTTATAAGTGAGATACGAATGGGAGAGTATGAGGATGTGAATGAACCACCCATTGACTTTGGAAAATTTCGAACTGTTATGACTAATATCGAAGTAAGAAGGATGATGGTGTGGTTATCATCGAATAAGGAATCTCTCGGAACAAGTGAGGGTTTAGAGTCGCGTAAGAATTAGTATCAAATAAGATTCTTGGGTAGCCATCGCTGAAGTGACGGGATAAAATTTCCTTTATGTATCGTTGTGCAAGTTTGTCCATTGTATCAGTTTCTCTTGTTGGTAGGAAGTGAGCAGATTTGGTGAAGCGGTCAATAATAGCCCAGATGGATTTTAGCTTGCCATTCTCGCGAGGTATACGAAAAATTTTCTCACCATAGATATCCTTCGCTTTCATCCTTGAAAGTCAGTTCGTTCCAACTATTTCATCAAAGCTTCCTAACTTGATGAGTATTAGGTTAATCTTAAAGTTCATCCCAACTATTGCATCCAATTTCCCAAATTGATGGGTGTTAGGTTAATCTTAAGGTTCATTCTAACTAATCTAATTATACTGCCGTGAATTTTTTTATCAATCTTCTCAAATAACATATGCCTGTGCGTAGGTAACTAATCTTTTTCAACTACTACATTAAAACTTCCAAGTTTGGTTAATATGAGGTCATCTCCAAATGACCCACCTGTTAATCTTAAAGTACTACCTTAAATTATTCCTCTATCTTTCTCAGCTTACCATTTGCTTGTCCTATAGAATACTTAACCCTCATGGTTGTTAATGGCTTATTAGTCATAACACTAAGGTTCTTAGATATAAGGTTTCTATCGTTCTAGTATTAAACAACTTCCAGACAATAAAACGTTATGACGAAATGTGACGAAATGTACCCTAACTAAAATCAGAGTTCATGCAAGTTTCCATAACGATTGATTTACTGTAGGTAAGTTTAAGTTTTTCCTATATGAGAACTTTTTCCTTAAATGTTCAAGGTGTCGATATCTATAACAATTTTTCGGGTTATCAATTCTGCAATCCAGGCCCCTCTTGTACAGTATCTTGGCTACGTGGTTATTCCTTCCCTACCTTTAACAGACTATAATGCGTATGCTCAAGTGATCCCTGCCAAAATTTTCCCTGGATCACCTCATATTCCTCATGTAGTAACATTGGAACTTCTGCATGATTTACTTCAATATAATCACGCTGGCCTGGCGTCATTATATTGTTCTAAATCGTACGTTCATTCCAATATCATTCCATATGGTCAATGTAATGTGATCACTTCCAGTTATACTCAATTTCATCTAACGGTGCTTTAGCTATGCTATCTCAAAATAAATTTTACATAATTAATCTCGCGGTTTCTCGGTGTGGGTGCGTAGGTTCCGTAGGTCATGCATTAATGCCTAAATGTCCCAAAGTTTCTTCAAAGGTTCGGATTCAAGTAATGTCGTTAGGTTCCTTTCTACAAATTTAATCCAGGTCTCACGTCAGGTTGTACGTGTAGCAAGTAGTAATACGATATGTCTTGAGGCGACTCCCAAGTATTTGGGTATGGCTGAGCATCAGTGGAAGTCACTATGACCTTGTTAAAGGGGATGCCTTCCCGACTTCTCCAATGTCTAGGAGTGTTAGGGACCTAAGTCCAGAAGTGTCGTTAGATCGTCGAGTAGTAGTGAAGAATGAAAGAGATAAGTGACGGTCATGAAAGCACACGGGATACAAATCAACTTGCGGAAACTGAATATCCTTCTAATGTTCATACGATGTATGTGGCTAATTAGGGTGAGCTCAGGGTGCGTTTATTCCGACAAGTTCTCACATATCTCCTCCTTCGAGAATCAACTTTAGTGAGCTTGTAATCCGAGGGGTACTCCTCCCTGGTTGTGTGAAGTAATGTTTCGATCACTGGAACGGTGGAACAGTAGTAACATGTGGATTACATTACTAGCTCTTAGGGTTAGACGAGTGGGAAAGTAGTTCAGGAAAACATCTGAACTAGGAAGGATAAGTTCTCCAAGTCGGTACAGCGAATAGCATACATGTAGCAAGAGCGTAATCAGGCATATCAACTACATTAGCCTAGATCGTCTACAGCAGTACATAGCATGGCAACAGTGACTATATCATACCGAGGTAACATGCTAAAGGTGAAAGGACCCGTTCATATACATTATAAACGATTCACAATAGTTGATTACATTGCGAGGTATTTGACCTCTATATGATACATTTTACAAACATTGCATTCGTTTTTAAAAGACAATCTTTCTTTGCATCGAAAATTGACAGGCATGCATACGATTTCATAATATCCACTATCCAACTATAAATTGATTTAATAATAATCTTTGATGAACTCAATGACTCGAATGCAACGTTCTTCAAAATATGCTATGAAAGACTCCAAGTAATATCTTTAAAATGAGCAAATGCACAGTGGAAGATTTCTTTAACACCTGAGAATAAACATGCTTTAAAGTGTCAACCAAAAGGTTGGTGAGTTCATTAGTTTATCATAATCATTTGTTTCCATCATTTTAATAGACCACAAGAATTTCATTTCCAGTTCTCATAAATATACGTCCCATGCATAGAGACAAAAATATCATTCATATGGATTGAACACCTGGTAACCGACATTCACAATATGCATATAAGAATATCCCCATCATTCCGGTATCCTCCTTCGGACATGATATAAATTTCGAAGTACTAAAGAATCCGGTACTTTGGATGGGGCTTGTTGGGCCCGATAGATCTATCTTTAGAGTTCGCGTCAATTAGGGTGTCTGTTCCCTAATTCTTAGATTACCAGACTTAATAAAAAGGGCATATTCGATTTTGATAATTCAACCATAGAACGTAGTTTCGATTACTTGTGTCTATATCGTAAAACATTTATAAAAGCAGCGCATGTATTCTCCGTCCCAAAAATATATATAAAAAGGGAGTAATGAAAACTCACCATACTGTATTTCGTAGTAAAAATACATATAACGTCATTGAACAAGTGCAAGGTTGGCCTCGGATTCACGAACCTAAATTAATTATATATAATTATGTGTTGGTCAATATTTGTCTAACAAATTAGGTCAAGTCATAGTGTACCACAATCCTAATGCTCGAGACTAATATGCAAAAGTCAACAAAAGTAAATTTGACTCAAAATAATTTCCAAAAATCTATACATGATTAATATATAGTTTAAATATCGTCGTTTTATATTTTTAAATATTTTTTAAAGATTTATTAGAGTAAATAATATAATTTATTTATTAGTAAATAAAATTGTTATATTAAATTTATGTAATAAAATATACTTTTATATATATTAAGTAATAAAATTTATAGGGTTCATTTAATATCATAAAGATAATATGATATGTATTATTAAAGTAAGTTATTACACGTAGTAAAATATGTTTGTATCACATATTTATTTGATAAAATAATATCTATAATGATAGTAAGTATAAGTTGTATTATTTTGTAATAATAATAATTATTATAAAAATATCAATATTTATAATTACAAAGATGACATTATGATAAAACGATAATTCTACTTATGATATCTTTAATATTTACGATAATTTTTAATATTATCTTTAAAATAATAATTCTATTTAAAATAATAATAATAATAATGATATTTTATAGTAACAATGACATTTCTATTAAAATGATAATTTTTGTTAAAATGATAGTTTTAATACTAACGATACTTTTAATAATAATAGTAATGATAAAAATAATAAGAAAGATAATTTTATCTAAATCAATATCTTATAATATTTTAATTTCATCATGATACTCTTACCCATTATTTTCTAATCGTTTCATTTAATAGCTTTTAATCGTCTTTTATATCGTGTTCATAATAATGATAATAATAGTAATCAAAATAATTAGGTGTTACAAATATTTGTTTTAATTACACTAATATTAATAATGATAGTTACTATAACATTATTAACAATAATACTAATAATTATCTTAATGATAATATAGTAATAATAATAATAACAATAACAATAACCATTTTTAAATAATGATATATACATTAATAATGATAATAATAATAATAATACCAATAATAATAATAATAATAATAATAATAATAATAATAATAATAATAATAATAATTGGATAATAATAATAATACTAATTATAACTTTAACGATAGGAATAATAAAAAAAATAACAATTTTTAATAATAAATCCTTTTTATTGATAAAGATAATAATAATAAGATAAAACTAGAACGACGATAAAAACGACGATAATAATAATCATTTTTAATAAAAATATCAAAAATTCAATTGATTATAACTTCTAATCCGTTCATCGAAACCATTCGATATCTAAAGGAAAAGTTCTTAATTTTTCGCTAGCTTTCCAAGGACATGCATATCTTATACCTTATCTCAACCGCAAGTGTAACTAATTCAAGATTCAACCTAACCTGTCTAAGGGCAATATCAAAAGTACAAGCATGCATAATCCTAAATACTCTAGCACTAGTCAGGGATACACTATTAGTATGTAAAAGTTAAATTATGAGTACTCACGTATCAATATTGAGATTCAATATTGCAGGAAAGGTACGTAGACGCAACGAAAATGATAAACACTATATTGACCTCATGAGCATACCCATGAACCATACTCAATCACCTCCATAGCTATAACCCATAATTTCCTTAATCATATCCCACTCGAAAAACAATTTCGAAATCACTCGGACAGCACTCCGTCGTAATATTTTATGTATACTAATAATATCTTGAAATAATACGGAGTAAATATATATGTAAATCGATTGAGAGAGTTTAGAGAAAAATATTTTCATGTTTCTATGAAATAATGAAACCTATTGAATTCTATTTATAATAGATTTTTGAATTATTAAAGTGAATTATTAAAGTATGAATTATTAAAGTGAATTATTAAAGTATGAATTATTAAAGTGAATTATTAAAGTATGAATTATTAAAGTGAATTATTAAAGTATGAATTATTAAAGTGAATTATTAAAGTTAAAGTAAAGTAAAAATAAAGTAAAGGTAAAGTTTAAGTAAAGTAAAAGTATAAAACTATGTACGTATAATACGCGTATAAATATATATAATATTAATTTAAATCGTTATATATATTTAATAAAATAAAATATAAATATCGTTATCTTTATCATACTAGTTAAGTAATGAGTTGTCAAAAGTGGTTCTAAATATTTATAAAAGTTATATACGTTTTAATAATAAAGTTCTTTTTAAACTGAAAACGTTTTTGTACGTTTGAAACTAAATAGATCAATCGAGTCTTTATGAGATTCAATCTTCCACTATCCTTTGTCTAGTTCTCAATGATTGACAATTTTTTCTTATTTATAAATCACTTTACCATTTTTCAAATATTGTTAAAATGGAAAGATTTCTCAAATCAACGTGGGCCTTTCAACAGCGACTTGTAATCATAATTCAATATATCTGATAATTCAATTATTTGATCTTATCTTCTAATTCCATTGATAAACATTTTAAAACAGATACAATCATATAAAGTATTTAATCTAATATTTTGTTTACGTTTCAAGTTATAATATATATACACATATACATATATAATCATAATCGTTTAATGGTTCGTGAATCGTTGGAACTTGGTCGAGGTTGAATGAATGTATGAACATAGTTTAAAATTCTTGAAATTTAACTTAACAAATATTGCTTATCGTGTCGGAAACATATAAAGATTAAAGTTTAAATTTGGTTGGAAATTTCTCGTTTGTCACAATACCTACCCGTTAAAGAAATTTCGTCCCGAAATTTGAGTGGAAAGGCCGTAAATGATAATAAGTATGTTTTCATGATGCATACGGGCTGAAAATTAGAGTTTTATCATCAGCGAATAATTTGGATAAACAATCCATTTATATGAAGAGTACGAATGAAGCTAACATAGAAGAGTGAAATGAGTAAGTGTAGATTCATCTTATCATTTGAAGTAGATATGATTGATTTCCAGATTTCAAGGGATTTGAAGAAAATCTTCTTAATAAGATTTGACTCTCCGGTAATCAAGGGAATTAGGATCCGCTTTAAATACGATCGTCCATTTTAATTGTTCTGTCGGAGATTTTCTTATAAATTCACCTCTTTCATTTCCTTACAACTCACACCTTCTGTTGATACATTTTATGCAAGTCCCTAGTCATCTACCCACGTCCATTGCAGGAACAACAGTTTACAGGCCACCATGATTGCTCGTTATTATCCTATCCGTGTTTGTATGTAGTTACAGGAACTGCAGGAACGAGATTTAGATGTTTGACTATGTTAGACTTAGTCAGACGTACGAGTGAAGCCTCACTAGTACAGCTGGCAGGCTCATACGCACGGTTGATGCTGAGCTAAGTCACAATTACAACCTAAATGAGAAGACACGAGTGAGTGATCACCCGTACGGCTGATGAAGCCAACTTGTACGTATGATGAATGAATCGTATGGGAGAGTCAACAGCAGGGGTATATAAAGTCTTATGTTCTTCATTTTAGGTTAAGCCTCTCATTTGTTACACACACTCAGATCTAGTGAGCTCCTCCGATTCTCTCTCAGTCCAAATCACCCAGGTGGTGAATAATAGCTCTAGGTGTTGATCTAATCACACTTGATTTAGTTGTGGTTTGACTAAATTAATCAAAAAAAACTTAACCTATTCACTAGAGGGTTTGATTCACTTATTCCGCCATTGTGTGAGTTAAATCTATTGATTTCTAAGTTCTTAGTCATGTTTCATCACCTTTTATTCTTTCCCCCTCAACTCATATTTTAAAGTATTCATCAATATGCTCCATCCAGTTCAGATTCTCGATATACTTCTAACTTTCATATCGGTCATTCTTCTTTTTCATCTACCGCCGGAAGAATCTATTTACTTCTACTATACTCCTGGGTTTATAGTGTTTCTAGTTCTCCCGTGTCTTTATATTGCTATATGCATCGATATATATGGTTTATAATTTCTGGTTTATCTTTGGGATTTATATGTTCCCTTATATTTCAAAGTCTCTGCTTCTGTCTTCTATAATCATTATCATTCACAGTTAATGCTCTCTTTTATTTGCTGCAATTTATACTCCAATTTCTATTTCGGAGTTTTGTCCTTTCGTTTCTTCTTCTTGCGATTAAGCACCGCTTGTAATGGTCCAGAATTCACAGATATGAATTTCAGAATGAACATTGTTAATGTTCTAGGAAGAAAATTGTGATGGCACGATCTTGACTTGTCAAATTACTAGAATATCTTGGAAAAGGCCGAATCATCAAGAAATATTTTCTTGATATTTTAGAGGTTAAATAGAATACAAGAGTCGTATAACATGGCACATGATGATGTTATGATCTGTGAATCATCACGTTCCATTTAGAAACTCAGCATGACTTACTGTAATATAATTACGTTGATCAAGTGTCATTATATTATACTAATTCATGCTTCAGTTCCCAACACTACTTCAAAATATTCCTATTTTAAACTTGAATGTTTCGGAATTTAGAAACTAAAATAGTTTCTTTTATGATGTAATACAGATAGCGCGAAGAGGTAAATGATTTTAAATAAGAAAAATTAAGAAAATATCTTCAGAAATATGGAGGATATTTATAATGAAAGATATGATGATATTTTAGAATTTCTAATATCAGAGGATGATGAAGAATATTATCCGCAGGGGTTTAGAGTCAGGAGCAAGGTATTCGTTAATGACTTCAGCAGGTACTGAATCATTTGGATCCTTTGAAGTCAGGTTCAGTCTTTGTAATTTGTCCACAGCCTCCTTCCTACTTTGCTCAATCCGTTTTTCAGTTCCAAAACATCTCTTTTTTTGCGCTTTGCCAGCACACTTCATCATTATCATCCAGCTTTTACCGTTTAAAGTCGTTTATAGTTTTTGCTGCTTCATCAGCATTTTTTTTCCATTTTCGGAGAACCAATTCGCAGTTCGGAGTGTTTTTCAGAAACTTCACATTCAAATTAAGTCCAGAAGATAGACGTTATATATACACATATAACTGTTGGCGTAGACATGCTGCGAGATTTCAAAATACTGATTGCTAATTCCCAATGATTCGTATGACAATTCTCATTACAAGATGCGAATGAGTAAATGATGGGGTTTCAATAAATAATTACAATGACTTTTTGGAGAGGCTAAAGTCAAAGGGTAATGAAGTTGTTGGTACATCTGCTAATAATGTGGTGGAATGTAAAAGGTTCCCTGGTAACGATGGTGTATATCTCAAGGTTATAATAAGGTTAGTCTGACTGAAAAGTCGAAGTTGACTTGCTGGAGCTGTGACAAAACTGGCTACTTTGAATAGGAGTCGCAAAGTTATTTTTGCTAATAAATGCCAAAGAATCTGACGTGGATACGTTGTTTAAACTTTTACTTTGGTTTCAAGAGTTTTTCGGGTACATAACTGTGGATAACATGTGGTTGGATCATCATCTCGATTTCTCATCATTCGAAGTGTCTTCAGAAATTTTTGAAGGGTTTGAACACAGATTGTAATCGTTAACATACATTTGATGTTCTAACACAGTTTTGAAGTCAAAATATAGCTTGTGAAAGATGTAAGGATCTAAGAGTGGTGATTTTTGGTCATATCTCGAGTTGAATTTTGAGATTTCAAAATCAGAATATGTAATTAAATTTTGAATGAGTATGGTTGTTTTGATTTCTATAAAAGAATGTATATTGTTGTGAAAGTAGGGAGTATAATGGATGATTTGCTGAATCAGATTCGATGAATGTAACATATTATTTGTGAATTTATATATCTCTCGGGTATTACCTACCCGTTAAAAAAAAAAATTTCACAATTAATATTTTGTACAAAAAAATTTTATTACAGTCTTTATGAAAATATATATATATATATTTTCTTCAGATGTAACATAGATTTAATGAGTTAATGTTAAATTAAACTCATTTGATTTATGGTTGAAACTAGAATTGAATAATTCCTAAAGGCTTTAAAAAGTACATAACTTTTACGCAGTATTTCTTTAATGACATTGAAATTATGAATCAATACTTCGTTATTTGTTGAGATGTGATGTTGGTTTTCGTTAAATTCTTGTGAACTTCGCAAAGTACGAATGATGTTATCTGAAAAGTTTCGATTACATCAATGATGAAGTGTGAAATCAAATATATACTTGATTTATTAGGAATTGGAATTTGTTGAATTGAGACAGAGATTGTAGTTAACGATGGTTAAGTCGCGGGTGAGGGACGTACATTATTGCATATTTGTAATATGAATTAACTGAGTAGTTAAGATTCACACACAATAGCTTAGCACGGAAACATTTATTTTTTATTTCAAAAAAAAAAATATATATATATATATAAAATATATATATAATTTCTTCAGAGGGAATGAGTTAATTCTTCATAACTTGTTGATACAATATACACGTTATTGATTCGTAATGATGTCCACAGTGATTCTTGAACTGACGGAGTTTGTGATGTTATAGGTGTTGTTGATTCTGATGTTGACTGTACTGACGATGCTGGTGACGTTGACGGTACTGTTGATGCTGTTGGTAAAACAAGTTTAACGTGTTAATCACACACCATTTTTGTCAGGGTTTCTACTCTTCCTTCTATCATTTTGGTTCGCTTAACTGATTTATGCTTAGGGCTAGATTAGATAATCTCTAAGACTTTAGAGATTATATAATCGCCGCGGAATGTTTCTCCAATGAAGTTATGAATTAATACTTCGTCAGTTGTTGTTGTTGGTACTCCTTGGTATCTATGGTGCGTATGACGTTGATGCTCATGGGACAGATTGTGAAGTTGGTGTTTACGACGCAGTTGTGGTTGGAGGTGGTAATAGTACTGTTGGCGTTGATGATGGTGGTACTGGTTATGCTGCTGGTGCTGCTGCTGGTGTTTGTAATCTCTGCACCATATTCTCCAAAGCCACTACCCGAGCGCGAAGTTCGTTGACTTCTTCTATTATACCGGGGTGATTGTCGGTTCGGACGAGCGGATAAATATAATCTAGAATTTGATGTAGTATATAATCGTGACGAGATACTCTGGAAATGAGAGAGAAAATGGTGTTTCGGATTGGTTCGCCGGTAAGTGCTTCAGGTTCTTCTTTAAGAGGGCAATGGGGTGGATGGAAGGGATCACCTTCTTCTTGTCTCCAATGATTGAGGAGGCTACGAACCCATCCCCAATTCATCCAGAATAGATGATGACTGATGAAATGTCCCGTTCTTATTGATTAAAAACGTTCCATATTAATTGATTTCGTTGAGAGGTTTTGACCTCTATATGAGACATTTTTCAAAGACTGCATTCATTTTTAAAACAAACCATAACCTTTATTTCATAGATAAAGGTTTTAAAAAGCTTTACGTAGATTATCAAATAATGATAATCTAAAATATCCTGTTTACACACGACCATTACATAATGGTTTACAATACAAATATGTTACAACAAAATAAGTTTCTTGAATGCAGTTTTTACACAATATCATACAAGCATGGACTCCAAATCTCGTCCTTATTTAAGTATGCGACAGCGGAAGCTCTTAATAATCACCTGAGAATAAACATGCTTAAAACGTCAACAAAAATGTTGGTGAGTTATAGGTTTAACCTATATATATCAAATCATAATAATAGACCACAAGATTTCATATTTCAATACACATCCCATACATAGAGATAAAAATCATTCATATGGTGAACACCTGGTAACCGACATTAACAAGATGCATATATAAGAATATCCCCATCATTCCGGGACACCCTTCGGATATGATATAAATTTCGAAGTACTAAAGCATCCGGTACTTTGGATGGGGCTTGTTGGGCCCAATAGATCTATCTTTAGGATTCGCGTCAATTAGGGTGTCTGTTCCCTAATTCTTAGATTACCAGACTTAATAAAAAGGGGCATATTCGATTTCGATAATTCAACCATAGAATGTAGTTTCACGTACTTGTGTCTATTTTGTAAATCATTTATAAAACCTGCATGTATTCTCATCCCAAAAATATTAGATTTTAAAAGTGGGACTATAACTCACTTTCACAGATTTTTACTTCGTCGGGAAGTAAGACTTGGCCACTGGTTGATTCACAAACCTATAACAATATATACATATATATCAAAGTATGTTCAAAATATATTTACAACACTTTTAATATATTTCGATGTTTTAAGTTTATTAAGTCAGCTGTCCTCGTTAGTAACCTACAACTAGTTGTCCACAGTTAGATGTACAGAAATAAATCGATAAATATTATCTTGAATCAATCCACGACCCAGTGTATACGTATCTCAGTATTGATCACAACTCAAACTATATATATTTTGGAATCAACCTCAACCCTGTATAGCTAACTCCAACATTCACATATAGAGTGTCTATGGTTGTTCCGAAATATATATAGATGTGTCGACATGATAGGTCGAAACATTGTATACGTGTCTATGATATCTCAAGATTACATAATATACAATACAAGTTGATTAAGTTATGGTTGGAATAGATTTGTTACCAATTTTCTCGTAGCTAAAATGAGAAAAATTATACAATCTTGTTTTACCCATAACTTATTCATTTTAAATCCGTTTTGAGTGAATCAAATTGCTATGGTTTCATATTAAACTCTATTTTATGAATCTAAACAGAAAAAGTATAGGTTTATAGTCGGAAAGATAAGTTACAAGTCGTTTTTTTAAAGGTAGTCAATTCAGTCGAAAGAACGACGTCTAGATGACCATTTTAGAAAACATACTTCCACTTTGAGTTTAACCATAATTTTTGGATATAGTTTCATGTTCATAATAAAAATCATTTTCTCAGAATAACAACTTTTAAATCAAAGTTTATCATAGTTTTTAATTAACTAACCCAAAACAGCCCGCGGTGTTACTACGACGGCGTAAATCCGGTTTTACGGTGTTTTTCGTGTTTCCAGGTTTTAAATCATTAAGTTAGCATATCATATAGATATAGAACATGTGTTTAGTTGATTTTAAAAGTCAAGTTAGAAGGATTAACTTTTGTTTGCGAACAAGTTTAGAATTAACTAAACTATGTTCTAGTGATTACAAGTTTAAACCTTCGAATAAGATAGCTTTATATGTATGAATCGAATGATGTTATGAATATCATTACTACCTTAATTTCCTTGGATAAACCTACTGGAAAAGAGAAAAATGGATCTAGCTTCAATGGATCCTTGGATGGCTCGAAGTTCTTGAAGCAGAATCATGACACGAAAACAAGTTCAAGTAAGATCATCACTTGAAATAAGATTGTTATAGTTATAGAAATTGAACCAAATTTGAATATGATTATTACCTTGTATTAGAATGATAACCTACTGTAAGAAACAAAGATTTCTTGAGGTTGGATGATCACCTTACAAGATTGGAAGTGAGCTAGCAAACTTGAAAGTATTCTTGATTTTATGAAACTAGAACTTTTGGAATTTATGAAGAACACTTAGAACTTGAAGATAGAACTTGAGAGAGATCAATTAGATGAAGAAAATTGAAGAATGAAAGTGTTTGTAGGTGTTTTTGGTCGTTGGTGTATGGATTAGATATAAAGGATATGTAATTTTGTTTTCATGTAAATAAGTCATGAATGATTACTCATATTTTTGTAATTTTATGAGATATTTCATGCTAGTTGCCAAATGATGGTTCCCACATGTGTTAGGTGACTCACATGGGCTGCTAAGAGCTGATCATTGGAGTGTATATACCAATAGTACATAGATCTAAAAGCTGTGTATTGTACGAGTACGAATACGGGTGCATACGAGTAGAATTGTTGATGAAACTGAACGAGGATGTAATTGTAAGCATTTTTGTTAAGTAGAAGTATTTTGATAAGTGTATTGAAGTCTTTCAAAAGTGTATAAATACATATTAAAACACTACATGTATATACATTTTAACTGAGTCGTTAAGTCATCGTTAGTCGTTACATGTAAATGTTGTTTTGAAACCTTTAGGTTAACGATCTTGTTAAATGTTGTTAACCCAATGTTTATAATATCAAAAGAGATTTTAAATTATTATATTATCATGATATTATGATGTACGAATATCTCTTAATATGATATATATACATTAAATGTCGTTACAACGATAATCGTTACATATATGTCTCGTTTCAAAATCATTAAGTTAGTAGTCTTGTTTTTACATATGTAGTTCATTGTTAATATACTTAATGATATGTTTAATTATCATAATATAATGTTAACTATATATATAACCATATATATGTCATCATATAGTTTTTACAAGTTTTAACGTTCGTGAATCACCGGTCAACTTGGGTGGTCAATTGTCTATATGAAACCTATTTCAATTAATCAAGTCTTAACAAGTTTGATTGCTTAACATGTTGGAAACATTTAATCATGTAAATATCACTCTCAATTAATATATATAAACATGGAAAAGTTCGGGTCACTACAGTACCTACCCGTTAAATAAATTTCGTCCCGAAATTTTAAGCTGTTGAAGGTGTTGACGAATCTTCTGGAAATAGATGCGGGTATTTCTTCTTCATCTGATCTTCACGCTCCCAGGTGAACTCGGGTCCTCTACGAGCATTCCATCGAACCTTAACAATTGGTATCTTGTTTTGCTTAAGTCTTTTAACCTCACGATCCATTATTTCGACGGGTTCTTCGATGAATTGAAGTTTTTCGTTGATTTGGATTTCATCTAACGGAATAGTGAGATCTTCTTTAGCAAAACATTTCTTCAAATTCGAGACGTGGAAAGTGTTATGTACAGCCACGAGTTGTTGAGGTAACTCAAGTCGGTAAGCTACTGGTCCGACACGATCAATAATCTTGAATGGTCCAATATACCTTGGATTTAATTTCCCTCTTTTACCAAATCGAACAACGCCTTTCCAAGGTGCAACTTTAAGCATGACCATCTCTCCAATTTCAAATTCTATATCTTTTCTTTTAATGTCAGCGTAGCTCTTTTGTCGACTTTGGGCGGTTTTCAACCGTTGTTGAATTTGGATGATCTTCTCGGTAGTTTCTTGTATAATCTCCGGACCCGTAATCTGTCTATCCCCCACTTCACTCCAACAAATAGGAGACCTGCACTTTCTACCATAAAGTGCTTCAAACGGCGCCATCTCAATGCTTGAATGGTAGCTGTTGTTGTAGGAAAATTCTGCTAACGGTAGATGTCGATCCCAACTGTTTCCGAAATCAATAACACATGCTTGTAGCATGTCTTCAAGCGTTTGTATCGTCCTTTCACTCTGCCCATCAGTTTGTGGATGATAGGCAGTACTCATGTCTAGACGAGTTCCTAATGCTTGCTGTAATGTCTGCCAGAATCTTGAAATAAATCTGCCATCCCTATCAGAGATAATAGAGATTGGTATTCCATGTCTGGAGACGACTTCCCTCAAATACAGTCGTGCTAACTTCTCCATCTTGTCATCTTCTCTTATTGGCAGGAAGTGTGCTGATTTGGTGAGACGATCAACTATTACCCAAATAGTATCAAAACCACTTGCAGTCCTTGGCAATTTAGTGATGAAATCCATGGTAATGTTTTCCCATTTCCATTCCGGGATTTCGGGTTGTTGAAGTAGACCTGATGGTTTCTGATGCTCAGCTTTGACTTTAGAACACGTCAAACATTCTCCTACGTATTTAGCAACATCGGCTTTCATACCCGGCCACCAAAAATGTTTCTTGAGATCCTTGTACATCTTCCCCGTTCCAGGATGTATTGAGTATCTGGTTTTATGAGCTTCTCTAAGTACCATTTCTCTCATATCTCCAAATTTTGGTACCCAAATCCTTTCAGCCCTATACCGGGTTCCGTCTTCCCGAATATTAAGATGCTTCTCCGATCCTTTGGGTATTTCATCCTTTAAATTTCCCTCTTTTAAAACTCCTTGTTGCGCCTCCTTTATTTGAGTAGTAATGTTATTATGAATCATTATATTCATAGATTTTACTCGAATGGGTTCTCTGTCCTTTCTGCTCAAGGCATCGGCTACCACATTTGCCTTCCCCGGGTGGTAACGAATCTCAAAGTCGTAATCATTCAACAATTCAATCCACCTACGCTGCCTCATATTCAGTTGTTTCTGATTAAATATGTGTTGAAGACTTTTGTGGTCGGTATATATAATACTTTTGACCCCATATAAGTAGTGCCTCCAAGTCTTTAATGCAAAAACAACCGCGCCTAATTCCAAATCATGCGTCGTATAATTTTGCTCGTGAATCTTCAATTGTCTAGAGGCATAAGCAATCACCTTCGTTCGTTGCATTAATACACAACCGAGACCTTGCTTTGATGCGTCACAATAAATCACAAAATCATCATTCCCTTCAGGCAATGACAATATAGGTGCCGTAGTTAGCTTTTTCTTCAATAACTGAAACGCTTTCTCTTGTTCATCCTTCCATTCAAATTTCTTCCCTTTATGCGTTAATGCAGTCAAGGGTTTTGCTATTCTGGAAAAGTCTTGGATGAACCTTCTGTAGTAACCGGCTAGTCCTAAAAATTGGCGTATGTGTTTCGGTGTTTTAGGGGTTTCCCACTTTTCAACAGTTTCTATCTTTGCCGGATCCACCTTAATACCTTCTTTGTTCACTATGTGACCGAGGAATTGAACTTCTTCCAACCAAAATGCACACTTTGAAAACTTAGCGTACAATTCTTCCTTCCTCAATACTTCTAACACCTTTCTCAAATGTTCACCGTGTTCTTGGTCATTCTTTGAGTAAATAAGTATGTCATCAATGAAAACAATGACAAACTTGTCAAGGTATGGTCCACACACTCGGTTCATAAGGTCCATGAACACAGCTGGTGCATTAGTTAAACCAAACGGCATGACCATAAACTCGTAATGACCGTAACGTGTTCTGAAAGCAGTCTTTGGAATATCATCTTCTTTCACCCGCATTTGATGATACCCGGAACGTAAGTCAATCTTTGAATAAACAGACGAGCCTTGTAGTTGATCAAATAAGTCGTCGATTCTTGGTAGTGGGTAGCGGTTCTTGATGGTAAGTTTGTTCAACTCTCGGTAGTCGATACACAACCTGAATGTACCATCTTTCTTCTTGACAAACAAAACAGGAGCTCCCCACGGTCATGTGCTTGGTCGAATGAAACCACGCTCTAAAAGTTCTTGTAATTGGCTTTGCAGTTCTTTCATCTCGCTGGGTGCGAGTCTGTAAGGAGCACGAGCTATTGGTGCAGCTCCTGGTACAAGATCTATTTGAAATTCAACGGATCGATGTGGGGGTAATCCCGGTAATTCTTTCGGAAATACATCGGGAAATTCTTTTGCGACGGGAACATCATTGATGCTCTTTTCTTCAGTTTGTACTTTCTCGACGTGTGCTAGAACAGCATAGCAACCTTTTCTTATTAGTTTTTGTGCCTTCAAATTACTAATAAGATGTAGCTTCGTGTTGCCCTTTTCTCCGTACACCATTAAGGGTTTTCCTTTTTCTCGTATAATGCGAATTGCATTTTTGTAACAAACGATCTCTGCTTTCACTTCTTTCAACCAGTCCATACCGATTATCACATCAAAACTCCCTAACTCTACTGGTATCAAATCAATCTTAAATGTTTCGTTAACCAGTTTAATTTCTCGATTCCGACATATATTATCTGCTGAAATTAATTTACCATTTGCTAATTCGAGTAAAAATTTACTATCCAAAGGCGTCAATGGACAACTTAATTTAGCACAAAAATCTCTACTCATATAGCTTCTATCCGCACCCGAATCAAATAAAACGTAAGCAGATTTATTGTCAATAAGAAACGTACCCGTAACAAGCTCCGGGTCTTCCTGTGCCTCTGCCGCATTAATATTGAAAACTCTTCCGCGGCCTTGTCCATTCGTGTTCTCCTGGTTCGGGCAATTTCTAATAATGTGGCCCGGTTTTCCATATTTATAACAAACTACATTGGCATAACTTGCTCCGACACTACTTGCTCCGCCATTACTCGTTCCGACACCATTTGTTCCTTTCGTTCTGTTAACCCCTGGTCCGTAGACATCACACTTCGCCGCGCTATGACCATTTCTTTTACACTTGTTGCAAATTTTGGTGCAGAACCCCGAGTGATACTTTTCACACCTTTGGCATAGCTGCTTCTGATTGTTGTTGTTGTTGCGGTTATTATTGTTGTTAAGATGATTGTTATGGTTGCTGTTGTTGTTGTTGTTGTTGTTGGGCCGTTTGTTGTAGTTGCGATTGATGTTGCGATTGTTAGGATAGTTGTTGCGATTATTGTTATAATTGCTGTTGTTGTTGTATTGGAGATTCTTATCACCGTTTTCCTCCCACTTTCTTTTGACTTGCTTCACATTGGCCTCTTCAGCAGTCTGTTCTTTAATTCTTTCTTCAATCTGGTTCACTAGTTTGTGAGCCATTCTACATGCCTGTTGTATGGAGGCGGGCTCGTGTGAACTTATATCTTCTTGGATTCTTTCCGGTAATCCTTTCACAAACGCGTCGATCTTCTCTTCCTCATCTTCGAATGCTCCCGGACACAATAGGCACAATTCTGTGAATCGTCTTTCGTACGTGGTAATATCAAATCCTTGGGTTCGTAACCCTCTAAGTTCTGTCTTGAGCTTATTGACCTCGGTTCTGGGACGGTACTTCTCGTTCATCAAGTGCTTGAATGCTGACCACGGTAGTGCGTAGGCATCGTCTTGTCCCACTTGCTCTAGATAGGTATTCCACCATGTTAACGCAGAACCTGTGAAGGTATGCGTAGCGTACTTCACTTTGTCCTCTTCAGTACACTTACTTATGGCAAACACCGATTCAACCTTCTCGGTCCACCGTTTCAATCCGATCGGTCCTTCGGTTCCATCAAATTCCAAAGGTTTGCAGGCAGTGAATTCTTTGTAGGTGCATCCTACACGATTTCCTGTACTGCTAGATCCAAGGTTATTGTTGGTATGTAGCGCAGCCTGTACTGCGGCTATGTTTGAAGCTAGAAAAGTACGGAATTCCTCTTCATTCATATTCACGGTGTGTCGAGTAGTCGGTGCCATTTCCTTCAAAATAGTTAAATGGAACAAGTTAATCATACAGAATATTAAGAGTAGTTAATAGTATTTCGTAGCATAATATGAACTCATTTATAAAAGCTTTTTCTTCATATTAGCGTTTTATAAGTTTAAATTCGGGTAGTACCTACCCGTTAAGTTCATACTTAGTAGCTAATATACAATTCAACTACTACAATTCTATATGAAAAACTGATTATAATAATATTTCGCGTTCAAACTTTTATACAATATTTTACAAACTTACAATACCGCTTATTTTACATAAAGCATGAAATATAGCACACAATAACTTTGATACAAGATAGTTGTGAAGATAATTCTAGCTAGTACACAAGTCGTTCAACAAAGGCAATAAAGACACGTAATTCATACGTCCAGAAACAAGTCATGCATTCTGGTTTTACTAGGACTACTTCCCATCCTTGGTCTTGTGCAACATAACCGTTATGGCCGTTGATAAGACAGCGTGTTGTAACGTCGTCAAAGGGACGAGGGTTACGTAATGTCCAACAGTCCCGTAATAATCTAAAAACCTCATTTCTTACCCCAATTACCGACTCCGTCACTTGTGGAAACGTTTTGTTTAATAGTTGTAGCCCGATGTTCTTGTTCTCACTTTGGTGAGAAGCGAACATTACTAATCCGTAAGCATAACATGCTTCTTTATGTTGCATGTTAGCCGCTTTTTCTAAATCACGAAGTCCAATATTCGGATATATTGAGTCAAAATAATTTCTTAACCCGTTGCGTAAAATAGCATTTGGGTTCCCCGCAATATATGCGTCAAAGTAAACACATCGTAACTTATGGGTTTCCCAATGTGATATCCCCCATCTTTCAAACGAAAGTCTCTTATAAACCAAGACATTCTTGGAACGTTCTTCGAATGTCTTACAAACTGATCTCGCCTTAAATAGTTGTGCCGAGGAATTCTGGCCGACTCTAGACAAGATTTCATCAATCATGTCTCCGGGTAGGTCTCTTAAAATATTGGGTTGTCTATCCATTTTGTGTTTTTAAACTGTAAAATAGACAAGAGTTAGATTCATAAAAAAAAATACTTATTAATACAAGCAATTTTTACATATATCATAAAGCATAAGAACACTATATTACATATATTACACCACACGAATACAACTATCTTATTCCGACTCGCTCGTTTCTTCTTCTTCGGTTTTGGTTCGTTTTGCCAAGTTTCTAGGGATATATGATGTTCCCCTAATACGAGCCGTCATTGTCCACATTGGTTTAGAAAAACCTGGTGGTTTAGAGGTTCCCGGGTCATTGTTACAACTTAAGGACTTCGGGGGTTGATGATACATATAAAGTTCATCGGGGTTGGAATTAGATTTCTCTATTTTTATGCCCTTTCCCTTATTATTTTCTTTTGCCTTTTTAAATTCAGTTGGGGTAATTTCTATAACATCATTGGAATTCTCGTCGGAATCCGATTCATCGGAGAATTGGTAATCCTCCCAATATTTTGCTTCCTTGGCGGAAACACCATTGACCATAATTAACCTTGGTCGGTTGGTTGAGGATTCTCTTTTACTTAACCGTTTTATTATTTCCCCCACCGGTTCCGATTCTTCTTCCGGTTCCGATTCTTCTTCCGGTTCCGACTCTTCTTCCGGTTCCTCTTCGGGAACTTGTGAATCAGTCCACGAATCATTCCAATTTACATTTGACTCTTCATTATTATTAGGTGAGTCAATGGGACTTGTTCTAGAGGTAGACATCTATCACATAATATCAAACACGTTAAGAGATTAATATATCACATAATATTCATATGTTAAAAATATATAGTTTCCAACAAAAATGTTAAGCAATCATTTTTAAAGAAAACACGGTCGAAGTCCAGACTCACTAATGCATCCTAACAAACTCGATAAGACACACTAATGCAAATTTTCTGGTTCTCTAAGACCAACGCTCGGATACCAACTGAAATGTCCCGTTCTTATTGATTAAAAACGTTCCATATTAATTGATTTCGTTGCGAGGTTTTGACCTCTATATGAGACATTTTTCAAAGACTGCATTCATTTTTAAAACAAACCATAACCTTTATTTCATAGATAAAGGTTTTAAAAAGCTTTACGTAGATTATCAAATAATGATAATCTAAAATATCCTGTTTACACACGACCATTACATAATGGTTTACAATACAAATATGTTACAACAAAATAAGTTTCTTGAATGCAGTTTTTACACAATATCATACAAGCATGGACTCCAAATCTCGTCCTTATTTAAGTATGCGACAGCGGAAGCTCTTAATAATCACCTGAGAATAAACATGCTTAAAACGTCAACAAAAATGTTGGTGAGTTATAGGTTTAACCTATATATATCAAATCATAATAATAGACCACAAGATTTCATATTTCAATACACATCCCATACATAGAGATAAAAATCATTCATATGGTGAACACCTGGTAACCGACATTAACAAGATGCATATATAAGAATATCCCCATCATTCCGGGACACCCTTCGGATATGATATAAATTTCGAAGTACTAAAGCATCCGGTACTTTGGATGGGGCTTGTTGGGCCCAATAGATCTATCTTTAGGATTCGCGTCAATTAGGGTGTCTGTTCCCTAATTCTTAGATTACCAGACTTAATAAAAAGGGGCATATTCGATTTCGATAATTCAACCATAGAATGTAGTTTCACGTACTTGTGTCTATTTTGTAAATCATTTATAAAACCTGCATGTATTCTCATCCCAAAAATATTAGATTTTAAAAGTGGGACTATAACTCACTTTCACAGATTTTTACTTCGTCGGGAAGTAAGACTTGGCCACTGGTTGATTCACAAACCTATAACAATATATACATATATATCAAAGTATGTTCAAAATATATTTACAACACTTTTAATATATTTCGATGTTTTAAGTTTATTAAGTCAGCTGTCCTCGTTAGTAACCTACAACTAGTTGTCCACAGTTAGATGTACAGAAATAAATCGATAAATATTATCTTGAATCAATCCACGACCCAGTGTATACGTATCTCAGTATTGATCACAACTCAAACTATATATATTTTGGAATCAACCTCAACCCTGTATAGCTAACTCCAACATTCACATATAGAGTGTCTATGGTTGTTCCGAAATATATATAGATGTGTCGACATGATATGTCGAAACATTGTATACGTGTCTATGGTATCTCAAGATTACATAATATACAATACAAGTTGATTAAGTTATGGTTGGAATAGATTTGTTACCAATTTTCACGTAGCTAAAATGAGAAAAATTATCCAATCTTGTTTTTCCCATAACTTCTTCATTTTAAATCCGTTTTGAGTGAATCAAATTGCTATGGTTTCATATTGAACTCTATTTTATGAATCTAAACAGAAAAAGTATAGGTTTATAGTCGGAAAAATAAGTTACAAGTCGTTTTTGTAAAGGTAGTCATTTCAGTCGAAAGAACGACGTCTAGATGACCATTTTAGAAAACATACTTCCACTTTGAGTTTAACCATAATTTTTGGATATAGTTTCATGTTCATAATAAAAATCATTTTCTCAGAATAACAACTTTTAAATCAAAGTTTATCATAGTTTTTAATTAACTAACCCAAAACAGCCCGTGGTGTTACTACGACGGCGTAAATCCGGTTTTACGGTGTTTTTCGTGTTTCCAGGTTTTAAATCATTAAGTTAGCATATCATATAGATATAGAACATGTGTTTAGTTGATTTTAAAAGTCAAGTTAGAAGGATTAACTTTTGTTTGCGAACAAGTTTAGAATTAACTAAACTATGTTCTAGTGATTACAAGTTTAAACCTTCGAATAAGATAGCTTTATATTTATGAATCGAATGATGTTATGAACATCATTACTACCTTAATTTCCTTGGATAAACCTACTGGAAAAGAGAAAAATGGATCTAGCTTCAATGGATCCTTGGATGGCTCGAAGTTCTTGAAGCAGAATCATGACACGAAAACAAGTTCAAGTAAGATCATCACTTGAAATAAGATTGTTATAGTTATAGAAATTGAACCAAAGTTTGAATATGATTATTACCTTATATTAGAATGATAACCTACTGTAAGAAACAAAGATTTCTTGAGGTTGGATGATCACCTTACAAGATTGGAAGTGAGCTAGCAAACTTGAAAGTATTCTTGATTTTATGAAACTAGAACTGTTGGAATTTATGAAGAACACTTAGAACTTGAAGATAGAACTTGAGAGAGATCAATTAGATGAAGAAAATTGAAGAATGAAAGTGTTTGTAGGTGTTTTTGGTCGTTGGTGTATGGATTAGATATAAAGGATATGTAATTTTGTTTTCATGTAAATAAGTCATGAATGATTACTCATATTTTTGTAATTTTATGAGATATTTCATGCTAGTTGCCAAATGATGGTTCCCACATGTGTTAGGTGACTCACATGGGCTGCTAAGAGCTGATCATTGGAGTGTATATACCAATAGTACATACATCTAAAAGCTGTGTATTGTACGAGTACGAATACGGGTGCATACGAGTAGAATTGTTGATGAAACTGAACGAGGATGTAATTGTAAGCATTTTTGTTAAGTAGAAGTATTTTGATAAGTGTATTGAAGTCTTTCAAAAGTGTATAAATACATATTAAAACACTACATGTATATACATTTTAACTGAGTCGTTAAGTCATCGTTAGTCGTTACATGTAAATGTTGTTTTGAAACCTTTAGGTTAACGATCTTGTTAAATGTTGTTAACCCAATGTTTATAATATCAAAAGAGATTTTAAATTATTATATTATCATGATATTATGATGTACGAATATCTCTTAATATGATATATATACATTAAATGTCGTTACAACGATAATCGTTACATATATGTCTCGTTTCAAAATCATTAAGTTAGTAGTCTTGTTTTTACATATGTAGTTCATTGTTAATATACTTAATGATATGTTTAATTATCATAATATAATGTTAACTATATATATAACCATATATATGTCATCATATAGTTTTTACAAGTTTTAACGTTCGTGAATCACCGGTCAACTTGGGTGGTCAATTGTCTATATGAAACCTATTTCAATTAATCAAGTCTTAACAAGTTTGATTGCTTAACATGTTGGAAACATTTAATCATGTAAATATCACTCTCAATTAATATATATAAACATGGAAAAGTTCGGGTCACTACAACTGATTGGTTGATCCATTCCGGTCACACTGCTTTCGGAGCTTGAGTGAGATTCCATTTCGGAATCCGAGTGACTTGAACTGATGACAAATTCCATTTCGTACGATTGGATAAAGGATTTTCGATATAAAAATTATTTTTCGGCTATCGGGTGGTATTCTATTTACATAGGATATCTATATATAGAGATCAAAAGATTTCATAGATTACGGAGGAATTTTCGGGGTATGTCAGGTAAAGTTTAAAGTAACAGATACGATAAGATATGATTTAGCAGATACGCTAAGATATGAAGTTTGTCTATACACTACTCATGCAATTAATGTAGCAAGACGTGTCTAGACTAATAATGATAAGCAGGTAATTTCCAATGGATGATAAGCAGATGATTTCCGACTAGAAATGATAAGCAAAACTTTTGACATGCAGACACGGTCGAAGTCCAGACTCACTAATGCATCCTAACGACTTATCAGTTAGACACACTAATGCAGACCTGGTTCGCTAAGACCACCGCTCTGATACCAACTGAAAGGACCCGTTCATATACATTATAAATGATTCACAATAGTAGATTACATTGCGAGGTATTTGACCTCTATATGATACATTTTACAAACATTGCATTCGTTTTTAAAAGACAATCTTTCTTTGCATCGAAAATTGACAAGCATGCATACCATTTCATAATATCCACTATCCAACTATAAATTGATTTAATAATAATCTTTGATGAACTCAATGACTCGAATGCAACGTTCTTCGAAATATGCTATGAAAGACTCCAAGTAATATCTTTAAAATGAGCAAATGCACAGCGGAAGATTTCTTTAACACCTGAGAATAAACATGCTTTAAAGTGTCAACCAAAAGGTTGGTGAGTTCATTAGTTTATCATAATCATTTATTTCCATCATTTTAATAGACCACAAGAATTTCATTTCCAGTTCTCATAAATATACGTCCCATGCATAGAGACAAAAATATCATTCATATGGATTGAACACCTGGTAACCGACATTCACAATATGCATATAAGAATATCCCCATCATTCCGGTATCCTCCTTCGGACATGATATAAATTTTGAAGTACTAAAGCATCCGGTACTTTGGATGGGGCTTGTTGGGCCCGATAGATCTATCTTTAGAGTTCGCGTCAATTAGGGTGTCTGTTCCTTAATTCTTAGATTACCAGACTTAATAAAAAGGGCATATTCGATTTCGATAATTCAACCATAGAACGTAGTTTCGATTACTTGTGTCTATATCGTAAAACATTTATAAAAGCAGCGCATGTATTCTCAGTCCCAAAAATATATATAAAAAGGGAGTAATGAAAACTCACCATACTGTATTTCGTAGTAAAAATACATATAACCTCATTGAACAAGTGCAAGGTTGGCCTCGGATTCACGAACCTAAATTAATTATATATAATTATGTGTTGGTCAATATTTGTCTAACAAATTAGGTCAAGTCATAGTGTACCACAATCCTAATGCTCGAGACTAATATGCAAAAGTCAACAAAAGTAAATTTGACTCAAAATAATTTCCAAAAATCTATACATGATTAATATATAGTTTAAATATCGTCGTTTTATATTTTTAAATATTTTTAAAAGATTTATTAGAGTAAATAATATAATTTAGTCATTAGTAAATAAAATTTTTATATTAAATTTATGTAATAAAATATACTTTTATATATATATTAAGTAATAAAATTTATAGGGTTCATTTAATATCATAAAGATAATATGATATGTATTATTAAAGTAAGTTATTACACGTAGTAAAATATGTTTGTATCACATATTTATTTGATAAAATAATATCTATAATGATAGTAAGTATAAGTTGTATTATTTTGTAATAATAATAATTATTATAAAAATATCAATATTTATAATTACTAAGATGACATTATGATAAAACGATAATTCTACTTATGATATCTTTAATATTTACGATAATTTTTAATATTATCTTTAAAATAATAATTCTATTTAAAATAATAATAATAATAATGATATTTTATAGTAACAATGACATTTCTATTAAAATGATAATTTTTGTTAAAATGATAGTTTTAATACTAACGATACTTTTAATAATAATAGTAATGATAAAAATAATAAGAAAGATAATTTTATCTAAATCAATATCTTATAATATTTTAATTTCATCATGATACTCTTACCCATTATTTTCTAATCGTTTCATTTAATAGCTTTTAATCGTCTTTTATATCGTGTTCATAATAATGATAATAATAGTAATCAAAATAATTAGGTTTTACAAATATTTGTTTTAATTACACTAATATTAATAATGATAGTTACTATAACATTATTAACAATAATACTAATAATTATCTTAATGATAATATAGTAATAATAATAATAACAATAACAATAACCATTTTTAAATAATGATATATACATTAATAATGATAATAATAATAATAATACCAATAATAATAATAATAATAATAATAATAATAATAATAATAATAATAATAATAATAATAATTGGATAATAATAATAATACTAATTATAACTTTAACGATAGGAATAATAAAAAAAATAATAATTTTTAATGATAAATCCTTTTTATTGATAAAGATAATAATAATAAGATAAAACTAGAACGACGATAAAAACGACGATAATAATAATCATTTTTAATAAAAATATCGAAAATTCAATTGATTATAACTTCTAATCCGTTCATCGAAACCATTCGATATCTAAAGGAAAAGTTCTTAATTTTTCGCTAGCTTTCCAAGGACATGCATATCTTATACCTTATCTCAACCGCAAGTGTAACTAATTCAAGATTCAACCTAACCTGTCTAAGGGCAATATCAAAAGTACAAGCATGCATAATCCTAAATACTCGAGCACTAGTCAGGGATACACTATTAGTATGTAAAAGTTAAATTATGAGTACTCACGTATCAATATTGAGATTCAATATTGTAGAAAAGGTACGTAGACGCAACGAAAATGATAAACACTATATTGACCTCACGAGCATACCCATGAACCATACTCAATCACCTCCATAGCTATAACCCATAATTTCCTTAATCCTATCCCACTCGAAAAACAATTTCGAAATCACTCGGACAGCACTCCGTCGTAATATTTTATGTATACTAATAATATCTTGAAATAATACGGAGTAAATATATATGTAAATCGATTGAGAGAGTTTAGAGAAAAATATTTTCAAGTTTCTATGAAATAATGAAACCTATTGAATTCTATTTATAATAGATTTTTGAATTATTAAAGTGAATTATTAAAGTATGAATTATTAAAGTGAATTATTAAAGTATGAATTATTAAAGTGAATTATTAAAGTATGAATTATTAAAGTTAAAGTAAAGTAAAAATAAAGTAAAGGTAAAGTTTAAGTATAGTAAAAGTATAAAACTATGTACGTATAATACGCGTATAAATATATATAATATTAATTTAAATCGTTATATATATTTAATAAAATAAAATATAAATATCGTTATCTTTATCATACTAGTTAAGTAATGAGTTGTCAAAAGTGGTTCTAGATATTTATAAAAGTTATATACGTTTTAATAATAAAGTTCTTTTTAAACTGAAAACTTTTTTGTACGTTTGAAACTAAATAGATCAATCGAGTCTTTATGAGATTCAATCTTCCACTATCCTTTGTCTAGTTCTCAATGATTGACAATTTTTTCTTATTTATAAATCACTTTACCATTTTTCAAATATTGTTAAAATGGAAAGATTTCTCAAATCAACGTGGGCCTTTCAACAGCGACTTGTAATCATAATTCAATATATCTGATAATTCAATCATTTGATCTTATCTTCTAATTCCATTGATAAACATTTTAAAACAGATACAATCATATAAAGTATTTAATCTAATATTTTGTTTACGTTTCAAGTTATAATATATATACACATATACATATATAATCATATTCGTTTAATGGTTCGTGAATCGTTGGAACTTGGTCGAGGTTGAATGAATGTATGAACATAGTTTAAAATTCTTGAAATTTAACTTAACAAATATTGCTTATCGTGTCGGAAACATATAAAGATTAAAGTTTAAATTTGGTTGGAAATTTCTCGGTTGTCACAAAAGGTAGATAGTAGCATGCAGTAGCGAGAGTAAGCAGAAGCATACAGCAGGTTTACATAGCAGTAAAAGGTAACGGTAGCATGCAACAAGTTCATACAGCAGTAGAAGTAAGTAGTGGCATGCTATAGTAGTAAGCAGTAACATGCAGTAATATAACACAGTAGCATGTAGCAGGTTCCGCAGAAACAAGTAAACTAGCAAGTTGTAGATTAGTCCTATTAGTGAATCCTACTCGACTCGGTCAAGACTCACTAATGCAACCGAATTCCCTACAACCAATGCTCTGATACCAAATACATCATTTCAAAAGTATCACTGTTTGAATGCAAATAAACGTTTCATGCGGTGACATCTCTAATAAGCGCAGTGGATGTCTACAAAGCATGACTTGTACAGCGGAAGCAAGCAAACCTTAAGCACCTGAGAAAAACATGCTTAAAAATGTCAACACGAATGTTGGTGAGCTATAGTTTATCTATAATCAGTAATGTAATGTAGGCCACGAGATTTCAGTGCTTCAACCAGCAGTTTAAATCAGTAATTCAAATCAGTATGATAAAGTATATGTTTAACCGTGGGCACTTGGTAACTAACTTAACGTTTATAACCCCCTAAAACTACACTTGGCAAGTGCGTATGTTTACGAAGTATTAAACACTCGTTAAATGCTAGCGCGACTAGCCCGAGTGGGGATGTCAAACCCTATGGATCCATATCTAAGATTCGTGTTCACCGGTTCAAAAACCAATGACTAAACGTTACCGAGTTAAAGGGAAAGTTTATGCCGTTATATAACCCACACATATATAAAGTTTAAGTACTCGTGCCTAGTATGTAAAACGTAAAATGCGCATGTATTCTCAGTTCCCAAAATAAGTTAAAGTAAAAAGGGAATGCTATAACTCACAGTGTAAAGTAGTTAAGTTGATTAGAGATAAGTTTACAAGTAGTTGGTCCGAAGGTCCTCAACTCAAGTCAAAAGTTACTAAGTCAGTAAATCGTCCCAAAGGTATCAGTATATGTAAATTAGGTCTTAAGTATCATCATCATTGATCATAAGTCAAAAAGAGTAAAGTAAGTTTCAATCAAGAATAGAGATCGAAACAAAGGCTGACTTCGATCAGCTGTTATGACCTTTACGTAAATCAAAAAGATGCGTAATCAGTGGCTATGGCTCCGTATGTGAGTCCACTAGTTGCTGACCAATTTCCAGAACCAAACACGTCTTCGTTTGACCGTGGCGAAGGTTTAAGTGCGAGTAGGTCAGAAATTTTAGCACAACGTTAAAAGGGTGTAGTGACTTTCGAAAGGCTATAAATCCTAAACCGTAACTCGGATTAAGACGAGTCTTAAACGAAAAGTCATCTAATCGAACCCATCTATCTGGAAATTAATTTTTCCAGTTGCCCAGTGTAACGACCCGGATTTTTCTGCTAATATATATAAGATTAATACTTACATAATTAAATGTTTCCAACATGTTAAACAATCCAACTTGTTAAGACTTGTCTATTTGAAATGAATTTCATACAAACGTTTGGCCACCCAGTTTGTCTGATGATTCACGAACGTCATAACGTGTAATAATTATTTAATGGAATATATATATGGATATATATATTTATAAATTTTTAAAATGATATTTAAGAATTTCATTAAGTATATTAACAATTGGTTATATATATAAAATGAGACTACTAACTTAAAGACTTCGAAACAATATACATATATGTAATTTTTTTCGACGTCTTAAACCCTAATTTAAACTAAATGTATATGTATTGTATTAAGATGTATTAATACACTTTTGAAAGACTTAAATACATATATCAACATAATTATACTCAACAAAGATAGCTATACTCATAATCTCATTCAACTCTATCAAGAATTCTACTCGTATTTATTCGATATTTATACCCGTATCATACCCAGCTTCTAAACGTATTTACTATTGGTATATACATACCAAATCATTGATCTTAGCAGCCCTCAATCAGTTGTTAGACATGTATAAATATGATGGAGACTTGTAGGAACCATCCTTTGTCATTAACCATGACTTATTTGTAACAAAACAAAACTATACATATCATATATCTATATCTATATTCACATGTGTATATATACACATCTCATTTCATTTACATCTTCATTTTAACTCACTCTTAAACACATACTCAAATTATTCAGCAACCTTTCATCATATATCTCATAAACCACTTCAAGAACAAGCTTAAAACATCATAACAAGAATCATTCAAGAACATACCAAGATAACCTTCCAACATGAAGAAGTTTACTTCTAATCTTTCAAGCTAACTCAACAACTCTTTAGGATCACTAATTCTACTTTCTTTCCAGTAACTTTTCATCTTATAATCAAGGTAAGAATTAAATATAAACTTTAGTTCAATTCATATACTTATAACTATCTTATTTCAAGATAGAATTCTTATTCAAACTTTTGTTCATTTCATGATTTTACTTCAAGAATTCCAAGCCATCAAGGGTATCTTTGAACTCATGATATTCTCCTTATTTTTCCAGCAACTTTGTTCATTTGATTTGAGGTAGTAGCCTTATTCATAATCTTATTCGATTCATATTCACATAGCTATCTTATTTTGAGTTATAACTAATAACAACAAGAACATAGTTTAGATTATTTCTAAACTTGTTTGCAAATAAACTTAATCCTTCTAACTTGACTTTTAAAATACTTCAACACATGTATTATGATAGTATGTCAAGCTAACATTAGGATATAAAACTTGTAAACACGAAGAACACCTTAAAATCGAATATACCCCGTCTTAGTCGAACGGGGGCTGTTTTGGGTTTAATTTTAAAAACCTATCTTAAACTTTGAATTAAAAGATTTCCTTTGGTGAAAAATCTTATTTTATATGGATATGAAATATATCCAAAATCCATGGTTAAACTCTAAGTGGAAGTATGTTTTTCAAAAGGTTCATCAAGATGTCGTTCTTACGACGGATATGACTATCTTCTCTTATTTGACACCTAAGTAGTATTTTTGACTATAAACCTATACATTTTGTGTTAAGATTAATAATGTTGAGTTCGATACGAAACCATGGCAACTTGAATCACTCAAAACGGATTTGTAACGAAGAAATTATGGGTAAAACAAAATTGGATATTTTTCTTAATTTTTAGCTACGGACATGATTTATAAAAATGGATGCTAACCTTATCCTAGCTAACATACCTTGTATCCTACATGTATTTATACATGTCTTGTTCTCGAACTTATGGAAATACAATTTATAATAGTCGTGATTAAGTTCTACGACAATATATTATAGTCTTAATAAAGATCGTAAGGCACCATATATATATATATATATATATATATATATATATATATATATATATATATATATATATATATATATATATATATATATATATATATGACTTGATCACCATGGATTCGTATACAAAGTTTTGATATATCAGTTTGACTTCTTCTATATATATTATTGGAACGAACTATTAGACACCATTGGCAGTAATCTCGAGTTAGATGTGGGTCGAAGTGGATTCCAAAATGTTATATACTTTGAGTTGTGATCGAGCCTGAGACATGTATACAATGGGTCGCGGATTGCTTCAGACAATATACACATTATGTGTCTTATTATATTAAGACAATATATTATAGTGTTAGTGAATTCTAACACAATATACGCATTTATATTTATATATATATATTTATACTGTTGGACTATTGGACTATTGGACTACGAACGTTAGACTACTAACAATGGACAATTAAAATTATCACAAGTATCATAAGTATGGAATATTAAGTATATATATATATATCTTGACACAAGAATATTATTATTAGGTTCATGAATTTGTCGAAAGGCCAAGTCTTATCACCATCTATTCAAAAATCATCACAAGTGAGTTATAGTCCCATTTTTACTATCTAAATTATTTTGGGATGAGAATACATGCAAAATTTATAAATGTTTTACAAAATAAGCACAAGTTCATGGAACTACATTCTACGATTGTTTTGTTATACCGGATATCTGTACTTATTATTATTATGCTTGGTAACCTAAGAATTAGTGAAAAACACTAATTGACGCGAATCCTAAAGATAGATCTATGGGCACCAACCACCCCCATTTTCGAATAGTGGAAATGCTTTAGTACTTCGAAGGGTTCTTATCATACATTTGAATAGTAGAACGTATGATGCCAGATATCTTAAGGTCTCTATGTTAAGGTTGGTTACCAGGCGACTCATCGTATGAATGATTTTTTGCAGTTTTAATGATCTTGCGCATTTAATTAAATGAAATCTTGTGGCTTATTAAATGTTATGATTATTATATAGAAATTAAACCTATGACTCACCAACATTTTTTTTGTTGACGTTTTAAGCATGTTTATTCTTAGGTGAATATTAAAAACGCTTCCGCTATCGTATGCCAACCCAAGGTCAAGATTTGGAGTCGGCATAATTGTTTATATTGTTTAAACTTGCATTCAGAGTGTTGTTGTAATATATTTGATCATATTGTAATGGGTTGTGTAAAAACTTATTTATTTGTGGAGATTGTCTTTGATAGACAATCTAAATTATGTCATTAAGACCTTTATTCAATAATAAAGGTTATGGTTGTTTTTTAAAAACGAATGCAAGATTTGAAAAACGTCTCATATAGAGGTCAAAACCTCGCAAAGAAACCAATTAATATGAAACATTTATAATTAATATGAACGGGGCATTTCAGTTGGTATCCGAGCGATGGTCTTAGAGAATCAGAAAATTTTTCATTAGTGTGTCTAACTGATTTTTGATGCATTGGTGAGTCTGGACTTCGACGTAATTGTTTTAAAAATGAGTGCTTAATATAATTGTTGGAAACATAAGATTATTAACATATAAATATTATAAGATATATCATTCTCTTAACGTGCCTGCTATTATGTGATAGATGACTTCATCCGATCATATAAGCATCTCTAGTGATTCAGATTTCATTTACTTATCAAGTGATTCGGAGGCTGAGTCAAAGCATACGACTTATGAACCAACGGAAAAGTTAACTTTTGGTGCTACCATTAAAGTGGAAAATTGTTGGGAAAATTGGGAAGATTCACAATTGCCAGTAGAGGTTCCAGAAGAGGATCCCGAAGAGGAGGATCCTGAAGAAGTTGTGGAAATTACCGAACCACAACGTGATTTGGGAAAATCTTTGGCTGTTATACCCGATCCCAAACCCGATGAATCTATTATGACCCAAAATGTTTGTGATCATCCACCTGAACCACCTAAGAGACCAGTTTATAAAATGACCGCTCGTATAACGACTGTTGGTTTTGCTCCCAAACAATTAGCCGAAAGAACCAATTGGGCGGAATTGGAAAAAGAACTATCCAAACGAAAATCCAAACGTTTGGCCGAGAAAGAAACGACGTCAACATCTAAGAAATCTCACCGTTCTTGAACCATCGGCAGCTATCCTGTATTCCATGCATTGTATAATATGTATTATATTGTGTGTTTAAGTTTGCAAGAAAATCCGCAATGTAATTTTCCTTATGATTGTATAATAATAAGAATAAGCATGGAAGGTTTATTATTATTATTATTACAACTTATTATTACGTAGTAACGTAATAACTTACCATAGTTTTTCATATTAGAATTTTAGTAGTTAATTTGTGTGTTAGCTGCTAAGTATGAACATTGTTATAGTTATAAAACGCTAATATGAAGAAAAGGCTTTTATAATAATAAGTTCATATTAAGCTACAAAATACTTTTTGGCTACTTCTAAAATTCTATATGATTAACTCAGTTGGCTATTTTTGAAGGAAATGGCTCCTCCAGCTACTAGACAACAACAATTGAACACAGAAGAACTTCAAGCTTTCGCTGCAAATATGGCTGCAGTGGTGAATGCAACGAACAACAATAACTAATCGGATTCCAGAAGTGGAGGAAACAATGGCAACCGGGTAGGATGTTCCTACAAAGCTTTTATGGCCTGCAAACCCAATGAGTTTGAAGGAACTGAAGGACCCGTTGGACTAAAGCGGTGGACAGAGAAGGTTGAAGCCGTGTTCGCAATTAGCAACTGCGCAGAAGAGGATAAATTTATGTGACACCGCTAAATTTTTTTTTTATATAATAAATGCGTACGTGGCGGAAGCATTATATTATTTAAATAAGATATCAACATTTGTACAAACCGATGTCACGTGTCATTACAACAAATTCCATACGTAACTGGAAAAGACGTAAATTCATTAAGTTTTTAAAAGAATATAGTTCAAACTATAAAAGACCACATCATAGTTAACCCTGTCAAACATAACATCATCATGCCCGTCTTCTCCCAAAAGCACTATCTACAAAAGCTAACAACCTGCAGGGAGGAGATGGAGGGGAATTAGCACGAAGCTAAGTGAGTACGACTAACTACAGACCATAGCATACATAAGTGTTATACTAATCATGTAACAATAGTCTAACACACAAACATCACCCAAGTGTCGTCTACAGAGACTCTGGCGGCTCGGCCAAACCATTAATCACCAACTGATCGGACTGGGGCTTACCAGAAGTTCCTCCACCACCGTATGTATATACATAATCCACACGCGACGGACGCGTCATTCACATGTATATACACCACAATTGTCTAGGCCACCACATGAGGAACCCAACCCGCAGGTTGATCTCTCCTACCGAGGCCACCACACAATAGGGACGCACTGGGATCCAGCAGACAAGCATCAACCAACATGCAGTCATCACAATGTACTAACTAACCACAACAATAAGTATATCTAACAAACATGACAGTCATAATATAACATGCTACTATATACTATATTCTCCAGTTAGTCCCACTCACCAAATACCAGCAAACGAGAAGGTGTTCAGCTATCTAATCACTGAACCTTCTCTTTCTCCTTTTCTCCTGAGAAATACATATACACTAGTTAGTTTATGTCCATAAACACCAAATAACACAATACAGAAAATTTTGTCAGAAAACTGTCCGCTAAAAATTTCCTGCTTAACACTTATGCACTTTCAAAATTTACATCCTAAACACCAAAATACAAACGGGCAGCATAACGGCTAAAAATCAACACTTAGGTAAAATATTCTGCCCTGGACACTCAGTCGATCGACTGACTCTTACAGTCGGTCGACTGTCGACACAACCGGTCGACTGACCTTCCCAGTCGGTCGATTCATTTGGTATTACATCAATCGGCCGAAGGTAAATCTCAGTCGGTCGGTTCACTCAACAATCGGTCGGTTGTCTTCATCAATCGGTCGGTTCAACCCTCAGTCGGTCGACTGTCGACCGACAGTCGGCCGAGTGTGTTCATCTTCATCAGAAGCTGAACAAAGGCTACGGACTTCACAATGAAATCCCCAAATCTCGATCTAGAGCTCGTTTTAAACACCAAAATCGACCACAACTTGTTCACTACTTGTTATAGACTCAAAATCAACAACAATTTGACCATAACAACCCTTAAATCACTTGTTTTGACACAAATTTACACTTTTATGAAAACTAACACAAAAACTCCATTTTCTTGAAGATTAAAGCATGAAAAGCTATGAATCTTACCTTGTTAGAATCAGTAAATCATAAGGAACACAATGATATGAACAATTTGAGCTCTAAAACAAGAATCAAGGATTAGGGTTTGAAGTAGGTGAGGGAGATGAAGAACGGGTGTGTTTGGGAAGGATCTGGAAAAAATGCAAGAGAGACAGCACTAGTTACTTAATTTAGGTTAATTCTCACACTGTGTGACACACGGGTATTTATCAGTTATCTGATATCTTTCGTACATCATTTGGAGACCCAAACGAAGTCCAAATTAAATAAACAAACATGTTCTGTGACCCTTGTCACAAACTGGTCCTAACCACATCATTATTTAATAATAAATATTAAATAAAAATAAAAGTATATAATAACGCAATACAAACTTAAGGGCAAAATAGTAATCTTACAACTAGGCCCGATTGAGGATGTTACAAATCTACCCCCTTAAGAAGATTCCGTCCTCGGAATCTGGTCAAGGTCAAACAAATGGGGATAGCGCGCCCTCATTAACTCCTCGGTTTCCCACGTCAGGTTGGAACCTAAACTGTGCCGCCATTCCACTAACACCATAGGAATCTGTTTCTTTCTTAGATTTGTGACTTTCTTGTCCACTATTCTAATTGGCTCTTCTACTAGTCTCTTAGTCAAATCAACTTTTAAATCCTTCATTGGAAGGATCTGACTTTCATCATCCACTTTGCACTTTCTCAGATAGCACACGTTGAACATGTTGTGTATTCCTGCTAACTCTGATGGAAGATCTAAAACAACAGTCTGATCATTCAAAATTTCTTTGATCAGAAATGGCCCAATAAACCTCGGCGCTAATTTACCACGTTTACCGAATCTGATCACCCCTTTCCATGGCGAAACTTTTAGGTATACACGATAACCTATATTAAATGTTACCAGACGTCTGCGCGGATCAGCATACATCTTTTGTCGGTCTCTGGCTACTTTCAATTTCTCACGTGCAATTTCGACCTTTTCTGTGGTTATCTGAACAATTTCAGGACCGGCAAATTGTTTCTCACCTGCTTCTAACCAACACGTAGGAGTTCTGCATTTTCGACCATATAACATTTCATACGGCGGAATCCCGATACTCGAATGATATGAATTGTTGTAAGCAAACTCTATTAATGGAAGATGTGAATCCCAAGAACCACCATATTCTAAGACACACGCTCTCAACATGTCTTCTAACGTTTGAATCGTTCGTTCACTCTAACCGTCTGTCTGTGGATGATATGATGAACTTAGATTCACACGTGTACCCAAATTCTGTTGTAAACTGTTCCAGAAGTTCGATACAAACCTAGTATCTCTATCAGAAACTATTGACAACGGTATACCATGTCGACTAACGATCTCTTTCAAGTACAATTCTGCCAAATCACTTAACGAAGCTGTTTCACGAGTTGCTAAAAAGTGAGCACTCTTTGTCAGACGATCCACTACCACCCAGATCATGTCGTGTCCCTTCTGGGTTCGGGGTAACTTGGTTACAAAATCCATCGTTATATGATCCCATTTCCACTGAGGAATTTCTAACTGTCTTAGAGATCCATACGGTTTCTGATGTTCTGCCTTAACTTGTGCACAAATATGACATTTTTCGACAAAATTCGCAACATCTGTCTTCATTGTCGGCCACCAATACAATGTTTTCAAGTCTCTATACATCTTTGTACTACCTGGATGCACTGATAATCTCAATTTATGCGCTTCAGTAAGGATTAAATCCCTCAAATCTCCAAGCATAGGCACCCAAATTCGATCTTTATAGGTCTTTAATCCTCTAGAATCATTGCATAGGTCAAATTTTCTTTTAGTCATTTGTTCAATCTTTAGGTTTTCGTCATTCAAAGCTACTAACTGAATGGTTTTCAATCGATCAATCAAGTCTGAAACTATTTCAATTCTCATAAATCTAACATTTTCGATGGTTTTCTTGCGACTCAGAGCATCTGCGACCACATTTGCTTTACCCGGATGGTACTTAATCTCACAATCGTAATCTTTAATCAATTCTAAACATCGACGTTGACGCATATTTAATTCTTTTTGCGAAAAGATATATTAAAGACTCTTATGATCTGTATAGATTTCACAATGTGTACCATACAAATAATGTCTCCAAAGCTTCAAAGCCAACACAACTACAGTTAACTCTAAATCGTGAGTAGGTTAGTTTCGTTCATGATTCTTCAACTGTCATGAAGCATACGCTATAACTTTATTTCTCTGCATCAAAACGCAACCCAGACCTGCACATGACGCATCACAGTAGACCACAAAATCTTCTGTTCCCTCTGGTAAATCTAAAACTGGTGCTTGACATAACAACTGTTTGAGAGTCTGAAAAGCCTTTTCTTGTTCAACAGTCCATCGAAAGGCTACATCTTTTCTAGTTAACTTATTCAATGGACCTGCTATTTTAGAGAAGTCTTTGATAAATCGGCGGTAATAACCTGCTAAACCCAGAAAACTCTTAATTTCTATCGGCGTTTTCGGTGAGTTCCAATTTATTACTGCCTCTATCTTAGACTGATCCACTTTAATACCTTGTTCACAAATCACATGACCTAGAAACTGTACTTCTCGCAACCAAAATTCACACTTAGAAAACTTAGTGTACAACTGTTCCTGTTTCAGAAGTTCTAACACCAACCTCAAATGCATAGCATGATCTTTCTCGGTTTTCGAATATATCAAGATATCATCTATGAAGACAATCACAAACTTATCAAGATACTGACGACACACTCTGTTCATTAAATCCATAAACACTGCTGGCGCGTTTGTTAACCCGAATGGCATAACTAAAAATTCATAATGACCATATCTAGTTCTGAACGCTGTTTTTGGTATATCGTTCTCTGCAACACGTACTTGATGATACCCTGAACGTAAATCAATCTTTGAAAAGTAAGAAGCACCCTGTAACTGATCGAATAAATCATCTATTCTCGGTAAGGGATACTTATTATTTATTGTTCTCTTATTCAAATCACGGTAATCTATACACATACGAAGCGACCCATCTTTCTTTTTCACAAACAACACAGGAGCACCCCAGGGTGAAGAACTTGGTCGAATAAACCCCTTATCTAACAATTCCTGAATCTGAGACATCATTTCTCGGATTTCTGATGGAGCTAATCTGTAAGGAGCTTTTGCAACTGGCGTAGCACCGGGAACCAAATCAATTTTATACTCTTCTTCACGTACTGGAGGTAACCCTGGTAAATCATCTGGAAATACTTCAGGAAATTCTGACACAACGGGAATATTGGTCACCTGCTTCTTCTCTTTCTTAACATCAATCACGTAGGCTAAGAATGAATCACACCCTTTCGTTATTGCCTTCTGAGCTTTCATTAGGGAAACCCTAGGGAAGTTAAATTCACTGCGCTCTCCCCTAGCTATCACTCGGGATCCATCGTCCAAACGGAAAGAAATCATCTTCTTATCACACTTAATAGTAGCCCTATTAGCTCTTAACCAATTCATACCTATGACTACATTAAAGCTAGGTATAGGCATCAACAAACAATTTAAAGGGAAGGAATGGCCATCAATTTCGATGGTAATTCCAGACACAGATGATGTGCATGGAACCATTTTACCATCAGCTACTTCTATTCCCAAAGGCTCATCTAATATCCTAACAGGTAACTTCAACTTATCACAGAAGCCTAAGGACATAAAAGAACGATTCGCTCCTGAATCAAATAACACACGAGCTGGCAAGGAATTAACCAAGAACATACCGGTAATGACGTCATCGGTAGCGGTTGCAGCGTCTACCGTCATCTGAAATGCCCTTGCCTCTGCTGCTGGAGGATTCTTTCTCTTCTTCCCGGCAGTAGAAGCAGAAGATCCCCCAGAATTTGCTGACCTCGCCCCTGACCCTGCCCCAGAACCGGCTCTCGACGCTGATGGACAATTTGCTGATCTATGCCCAACCTGATGACAAGTCCAACACACATCGGCCTTAAAGGAACAAGTTGTTGTTTCATGACCTAGTACTCCACATCTCAAGCATCTTTGGGTAATTGGAGAACATGGACCGGCATGAGTCGACTTACAAACATTACACCAACCAGACTGACTAGAACCCGATCCACTCATACCAGACTTACTTTTCTGTTTAAACCCACCTGACTTCTTACCACGAAAACCGGATAGCTTAATCGACTGTTGATTTGACTGTTCACCCGATTGACCTTCTGATTTACCCCCAATAGATCCACTTCTCGAACTTTCTCTTTTTGCTGCCATTATATCACCTTCAGTAATCTTCGCCATCTCATGAGCCTGTGCCAACGTGGTTGCAAATCTCGCAACTGTTCTATATTCTGGCTTAATGACCCGCATAAAATGCTGAATCTTATCTTTCTCAGTTGGTACCCACTGTTGAACGAACCTTAACTTAGATGTGAAATCTCTGAAAACCTCATTAATCGTCATACTTTCTGTCATCTTCATACTTAGAAACTCGGTTTTCAATCTTTCCATCTCATACTCGGAACAATACTGCTCACGAACTTTAGCAGCAAATTGTTCCCAGGTAATTTGACTGATCTATTCTTTAGGTAAATATGCAATGATAGAGTCCCACCATTCTATTGCTTCACCTTTGAGAAGCCTACTAGCAAATAACACCATGGATTCTGGCTCACAAAAACATGCTTCTAACGCCCTCTCCACTTCTCTTAGCCAATTGAGGGTCATCGTAGGGTTTGTGTAGCCGATGTACTCAGGAGGTTTGCAGTCCATAAACTGTTTATAGGTACACTTCCTTCTGGTCTCAGGGACTTGAAATGGGTACATCATTTGATTAGGAAAAGTCTGGTTAAACGGAAATGGCATTTGATACTTTTGATAGGTATTTTGTGGAAACTGCGATTGGGAACTGCCACCGGCTTGATTATAAAAGTTAGGAGGAAAGGTTGTGTTTAACGCAGTGGTATTAGGGTTCCATTGCGCCCGTTCTTGTTCCAATTCCTTAATTTTCTCCTGAGCTTCTAGTAACCGACTTTGAAGTTCTATTACTTCTTGAGAAGTTTCTTCTTCTGAAGACACATGTCCATCTTCGTCAGGGGCTCTGAATGTACCAGTTCCAGGGGCAGCCGGGCCAGTAGCGTTAGCTTTGTTATCTGTCATTGCTGCACTTCCACAACACTCACACCAAAGTTTAGTATAAATTCTGTTAGTACTAACAACTAACACATAACCTGTCCTAGTACTCACTTAACCCATCCCCAGCATGTTATGTTTGACATAACACTTCTAAGTTTGGGAACATGACATGTCGATCAAAATGCACATGCTGCCAAACTCAGCTCTGATACCAACTTGTGACACCGCTAAATTTTTTTTTTTATATAATAAATGCGTACGTGGCGGAAGCATTATATTATTTAAATAAGATATCAACATTTGTACAAACCGATGTCACGTGTCATTACAACAAATTCCATACGTAACTGGAAAAGACGTAAATACATTAAGTTTTCAAAAGAACATAGTTCAAACTATAAAAGACCACATCAGAGTTAACCCTGTCAAACATAACATCATCATGCCCGTCTTCTCCCAAAAGCACTATCTACAAAAGCTAACAACCTGCAGGGAGGAGATGGAGGGGAATTAGCACGAAGCTAAGTGAGTACGACTAACTACAGACCATAGCATACATAAGTATTATACTAATCATGTCACAATAGTCTAACACACAAACATCACCCAAGTGTCGTCTACAGAGACTCTGGCAGCTCGGCCAAACCATTAACCACCAGCTGATCGGACTGGGGCTTACCAGAAGTTCCCCAACCACCGTATGTATATACATAACCCATACGCGACGGACGCGTCATTCACATGTATATACACCACGATTGTCTAGGCCACCACATGAGGAACCCAACCTGCAGGTTGATCTATCCTACCGAGGCCACCACACAATAGGGACGCACTGGGCTCCAGCAGACAAGCATCAACCAACATGCAGTCATCCCAATGTACTAACTAACCACAACAATAAGTATATCTAACAAGCATGACAGTCATAATATAACATGCTACTATATACTATATTCTCCAGTTAGTCCCAATCACCAAATACCAGCAAACGAGAAGGTGTTCAGCTATCTAATCACTGAACCTTCTCTTTCTCCTTTTCTCCTGGGAAATACATATACACGAGTTAGTTTATGTCCATAAACTCCAAATAACACAATACAGAAAATTTTGTCAGAAAACTGTCCGCTAAAAATTTTCTGCTTAACACTTATGCACTTTCAAAATTTACATCCTAAACACCAAAATACAAACGGGCAGCATAACGGCTAAAAATCAACACTTAGGTAAAATATTCTGCCCTGGACACTCAGTCGATCGACTGACTCTTACAGTCGGTCGACGGTCGACACAACCGGTCGACACAACCGGTCGACTGACCTTCCCAATCGGTCGATTCATTTGGTATTACATCAATCGGCCGAAGGTAAATCTCAGTCGGTCGGTTCACTCAACAATCGGTCGGTTGTCTTCGTCAATCGGTCGGTTCAACCCTCAGTCGGTCGACTGTCGACCGACAGTCAGCCGAGTGTGTTCATCTTCATCAGAAGCTGGACAAAGGCTACGGACTTCACGATGAAATCCCCAAATCTCGATCTAGAGTTCGTTTTAAACACCAAAATCGACCACAACTTGTTCACTACTTGTTATAGACTCAAAACCCACAACAATTTGACCATAACAACCCTTAAATCACTTGTTTTGACACAAATTTACACTTTTATGAAAACTAACACAAAAACTCCATTTTCTTGAAGATTAAAGCATGAAAAGCTATGAATCTTACCTTGTTAGTAACAGTAAATCACAAGGAACACAATGATATGAACAATTTGAGCTCTAAAACAAGAATCAAGGATTAGGGTTTGAAGTAGGTGAGGGAGATGAAGAACGGGTGTATTTGGGAAGGATCTGGAAAAAAATGCAAGAGAGACACCACTAGTTACTTAATTTAGATTAATTCTCACACTGTGTGACACACGGGTATTTATCAGTTATCAGATATCTTTCGTACATCATTTGGAGACCCAAACGAAGTCCAAATTAAATAAACAAACATGTTCTGTGACCCTTGTCACAAACTGGTCCTAACCACATCATTATTTAATAATAAATATTAAATAAAAATAAAAGCATATAATAACGCAATACAAACTAAAGGGCAAAATATTAATCTTACAACTAGACCCGATTGAGGATGTTACAATTTAAGTATGCCACACATTCTTTTAAGGGTACTGCTTTGACATGGTGGAATACCTACATGGATTATGTAGGATAGAATACCTCCTACGCACTTCCATGGTCCACTTTCAAGCACATGATGACGGAAGAGTACCGTCCCAGAACCGAAATCAACAAGCTCGAGGCAGAGCTTAAAGCATTGACAACCCAAGGGTTAGATGTCACTACCTACGAGCGACGTTTCAATGAACTGGCTTTAATGTGTCCTGGAGCATTTAAGGACGAAGAAGAAAAAATTGAAGCATTCATAAAAGGGTTGCCGGAACGAATCCAAGAGCATGTAGGTGCTAACGACCCGGCAACAATGCAGAAAGCGAGCCGTATAGCCCACAAATTGATAGGCCAAATTCCAGGAAGGATAAAGAAAGAAGCGGCTGAGGAGGCCATAATGAAACAGGGAAAAAGAAAGTGGGAGGAAAGCAGTGATCAGGGTCACCAGTACAACAACAACAATCAAAACAACAACTACAACAACAATCGCAACCACCCCAACAACAACAATAATCGCAACAACAACCACAACAATAACCGTAACAACCATCCCAATAATAATAACAACAACAACAATCCCAATCACAACAATAACAATAACAAACGACTAAACAACAATAACCCTAACAACAACAACAACAACAACAACAACGACAACAAAAGACAAAGAACTATATGCCCCAGGTGTGATACGTTTCATCCGGAATGGTTTTGTAGATAATTATGTACCAAGTGTAATAGGAATGGCCATATTGCGGCAAAGTGTGAAGTCTACGGACCAAATAGAAACAAAGGAGTAAATAATGCCGGAACAAATAATAACGGAGTTGTTTGCTATGGATGTGGAAAACCGAGCCATACCATAAACCAGTGCAGGAATGGAAATAGGCAAGGCCGTGGGAGAGCCTTCAACATTAATGGGGAAAAAGCACTGTAAGACCCGGAGCTTGTTACGGGTACGTTTCTTATCATCAATACACCTGCTTATGTTTTATTTGATTCGGGTGCCGATAGAAGTTATATGAGTAGAGAATTTTGTGCCAAATTAAATTGCCCATTAACGCCTTTGGATAAAAAGTGTATAGTTGAAGTAGCAAACGGTAAACTAATTAAGGTTGATAAAATTTGCCGAAATAGAAAAATTAGTTTAGTTAGCGAAACGTTTGCAATTGATTTAATACTGGTGGAATTGGGAAGCTTCAACGTAATTATTGGAATGGACTGGATGTCCAAGGTGAAAGCCGAAGTTGTTTGTCATGAGAAGGCGATTCGCATTCCGAGAGAAAACGGGTTACCCTTAATGGTGTACGGAGAAAAGGGTAATGCCAAATTAAATCTTATTAGTAGTTTGAAGGCGCGCAAACTAATTAGAAAAAGTTGCTATGCCATACTAGCACACGTCGAGAAGGTTGAAAAAGAAGAAAAGAAAATTGATGACGTTCCTGTTGCAAGAGAATTTTCTGAGGTGTTTCCGGACGAATTACCGGGACTATCTCCACACCGATCCGTTGAATTTCAAATAGATCTTGTACCAGGAGCCGCACCAATAGCTCGTGCTCCATATAGACTTGTGCCCACTGAAATGAAAGAATTACAAAGTCAGTTACAAGAATTATTAGAACGTGGTTTTATCCGACCGATTACGTCACCATGGGGAGCTCCAATTTTATTTGTTAAAAAGAAAGATGGGTCTTTTCGTATGTGTATTGATTACCGTGAGCTGAACAAAGTAACCATCAAAAACCGATACCCTTTACCCCTAATCGATGACCTATTTGATCAACTCCAAGGTTCGAGCGTATACTCCAAAATTGACTTAAGGTCGGGTTATCATCAACTGAGGGTTAAAGAAGCCGATATACCAAAAACAGCCTTCGGAACTCGTTATGGCCATTACGAATTTATGGTTATGCCATTCGGTCTAACCAATGCACCCGCAGTTTTCATGGATCTCATGCACCGAGTATGTAGTCCATATTTAGATAAGTTTGTTATTGTCTTTATTGATGACATTCTTATCTATTCGAAGAATAACCAAGAACACGAATAACATTTGAGACTTGTATTAGAGTTGTTAAAAAAAGGACAACTTTATGCAAAATTCTCTAAGTGCGCTTTTTGGTTAAATGAAGTGCAATTTCTTGGCCACGTAGTCAGTAGTAATGGAATCAAAGTGATCCCGCAAAGATTGAAGCCATAAAAAATTGGGAAACCCCGAAAACTCCAACGCAAATACGTCAATTTTTGGGTTTAGCCGGTTATTATAGGAGATTTATTTAAGATTTCTCCCGAGTAGCCAAACCTTTAACTGCCTTGACACACAAGGGGAAAAAGTATGAATGGACTTCTGAACAAGAGGGTGCCTTCCAATTGTTGAAAAAGAAGTTGACTACGGCACATATTTTATCGTTACCTGACGGAATGGAAGATTTTGCTATCTACTACGATGCATCAAGATTGGGTTTTGGGTGTGTTCTTATGCAACTGAAGAAGGTGATTGCATATGCTTCTCGACAACTCAAAATTCATGAACAAAACTACACTACACATGATCTGGAATTGGGCGCCGTTGTTTTTACATTAAAGATGTGGAGACATTATCTATATGGAGTCAAGTTTATTGTATACACCGAACACAAAAGTCTTCAACATATTTTAAATCAAAAGCAACTAAATATGAGGCAGTGTAGGTGGGTTGAGCTGCTAAATGATTATGATTGTGAAATCCGTTACCACCCGGGGAAAGCGAATGTGGTAGCCGATGTCTTGAGTCGAAAGGAAAGAGAATCTATTTGAGTAAAAGCTATGAACATGATTATTCATACTAATCTTACTACTCGAATAAAAGAGGCACAACAAGAGGTTTTGAAGGAAGGAATTTTTGGAAAGGAAATACCCAAAGGATTAGAAAAACAGCTTAATATTCGAGAAGACGGAACCAGGTATTTAGCTGAAAGAATTTGGGTACTAAAGAATGGGGATTTGAGGAAAGTGGTACTAGATGAAGCACATAAAACCAGATATTCAATACATCCCGGAGCGGGAAAAATGTACCAAGACCTCAAGAGAAACTTTTGGTGGCCAGGAAAGAAGGCCGATATAGCCACATATGTAGGAGCATGTTTGACTTGTTCTAAATTCAAGGCTGAACATCAAAAACCATCGGGTCTACTCCAACAACCTGAAATCCCAGAATGGAAATGGGAAAACATTACCATGGATTTCATTACTAAGTTACCGAGAACCGCATGTGGTTATGATATGATTTGGGTAATAGTCGATCGTCTTACTAAGTCAGCACACTTTCTGCCAATAAAATAAGAGGATGGTATAGGGAAATTAGCGCGATTATACCTGAAAGAAGTTGTTTCTAGACATGGTATACCAATCTCTATTATCTCTAATCGTGATAGCAGATTTACTTCCAGATTCCGGCAGGCATTACACGAAGCATTAGAAACTCGTCTAGATTTAAGTACTGCCTATCATCCACAAACTGATGGGTAGAGTGAAAGGACGATTCAGACACTCGAAGACATGCTACGAGCATGTGTTATTGATTTTGGAAGCAGTTGGGATCGACATCTACCGTTAGCTGAGTTTTCCTACAACAACAGCTATCATTCTAGCATTAAGGCGGCACCATTCGAGGCACTTTATGGGAGGAAGTTCAGGTCTCCAATTTGTTGGAGTGATGTGGGGGGAAAATAGATTACAGGTCCGGAAATTATCCAGGAAACCACCGACAAGGTCATTCAGATTCAGCAACGATTGAATACAGCCCGGAGTCCGCAAAAGAGCTACGCGGATGTTAGAAGGAAACCTTTAGAGTTTGAGGAGGGTGATATGGTTATGATTAAGGTATCACCTTGGAAAGGTGTTATTCGTTTTGGAAAGCGAGGGAAATTGAGCCCAAGATACATTGGGCCATTCAAGATCAAAAAACGCATTGGGCCGGTGGCCTATCGACTTGAACTACCTCCACAATTAGAAAAGATTCACAACACCTTTCATGTTTCGAACCTGAAGAAATGCCTAGCTACCGAAGATCTCATTATCCTTTTAGACAAAATTCATATTGATGAGAAACTAAATTTCGTTGAAGAACCCGTTGAAATTATGGATCGTGAGGTCAAACGACTCAAACAAAGTAAGATACCAACCGTTAAGGTTCGATGGAATGCTCGTAGAGGACCTGAATTTACTTGGGAACAAGAAGACCAAATGAAGCTGAAGTACCCACATTTGTTTTCCGATATCGCACGTTAAGTAGGTACTATTCTAAATTTCGGGACGAAATTTAATTTAACGGGTGTGTAATGTAACGACCTGGATTTTTCCGCTAATATATATAAGATTAATATTTACATAATTAAATGTTTCCAATATGTTAAGCCATCCAACTTGTTAAGACTTGTCTATTTGAAATGAATTTCATACAAACGTTTGGCCACCCAGTTTGTCTGACGATTCACGAACGTCATAACGTGTAATAATTATTTAATGGAATATATATAAGGATATATATATTTATAAATTGTTAAAATGATATTTAAGTATTTCATTAAGTATATTAACAATTAGTTATATATATAAAATGAGACTACTAACTTAAAGACTTCGAAACAATATACATATATGTAATGTTTTTCGACGTCTTAAACCCTAATTTAAACTAAATGTATATGTATTGTATTAAGATGTATTAATACACTTTTTAAAGACTTAAATACATATATCAACATAATTGTACTCAACAAAGATAGCTATACTCATAATCTCATTCAACTCTATCAAGAATTCTACTCGTATTTATTCGGTATTTATACCCGTATCATACCCAGCTTCTAAACGTATTTAATATTGGTATATACATACCAAATCATTGATCTTAGCAGCCCTCAATCAGTTATTAGACATGTATAAATATGATGGAGACTTGTGGGAACCATCCTTTGTCATTAACCATGACTTATTTGTAATAAAACAAAACTATACATATCATATATCTAAATCTATATTCACATGTGTATATATACACATCTCATTTCATTTACATCTTCATTTTAACTCATTCTTAAACACATACTCAAAGTATTCAGAAACCTTTCATCATATATCTCATAAACCACTTCAAGAACAAGCTTAAAAAATCATAACAAGAATCATTCAAGAACATATCAAGATAACCTTCTAACATGAAGAAGTTTACTTTCAATCTTTCAAGCTAACTCAACAACTCTTTAGGATTACTAATTCTACTTTCTTTCTAGTAGCTTTTCATCTTATAATCAAGGTAAGAATTAAATATAAGATTTAGTTCAATTCATATACTTATAACTATCTTATTTCAAGATAGAATTCTTATTCAAAGTTTTGTTCATTTCATGATTTTACTTCAAGAATTCCAAGCCATCAAGGGTATCTTTGAACTCAAGATATTCTCCTTATTTTTCTAGCAACTTTGTTTATTTGATTTGAGGTAGTAGCCTTATTCATAATCTTATTCGATTCATATTCACATAGCTATCTTATTTTGAGTTATAACTAATAACAACAAGAACATAGTTTAGATTGTTTCTAAACTTGTTTGCAAATAAACTTAATCCTTCTAACTTGAATTTTAAAATACTTCAACACATGTATTATGATAGTATGTCAAGCTAACATAAGGATATAAAACTTGTAAACACGAAGAACACCTTAAAATCGAATATACGCCGTCTTAGTCGAACGGGGGCTGTTTTGGGTTTAATTTTAAAAACCTATCTTAAACTTTGAATTAAAAGATTTCCTTTGGTGAAAAATATTATTTTATATGGATATGAAATATATCCAAAATTCATGGTTAAACTCTAAATGGAAGTATGTTTTTCAAAAGGGTCATCAAGATGTCGTTCTTACGATGGATATGACTATCTTCTCTTATTTGACACCTAAGATGTATTTTTGACTATAAACCTATACTTTTTGTGTTAAGATTAATAATTTTGAGTTCGATACGAAACCATGGCAACTCGAATCACTCAAAACGGATTTGTAACGAAGAAATTATGGGTAAAACAAAATTGGATATTTTTCTTAATTTTTAGCTACGGACATGATTTATAAAAATGGATGCTAACCTTATCCTAGATAACTTACCTTGTATCCTACATGTATTTATACATGTCTTGTTCCCGAACTTATGGAAATACAATTTATAATAGTCGTGATTAAGTTCTACGACAATATATTATAGTCTTAATAAAGATCGTAAGGCACCATATATATATATATATATATATATATGACTTGATCACCGTGGATTCGTATACAAAGTTTTGACATATCATTTTGAATTCTTCTATATATATTATTGGAACGAACTATTAGACACCATTGGCAGTAATCTCGAGTTAGCTGTGGGTCGAAGTGGATTCCAAAATATTATATACTTTGAGTTGTGATCGAGCCTGCGACATGTATACAATGGGTCGCGGATTGCTTCAGACAATATACATATTATGTGTCTTATTATATTAAGACAATATATTATAGTGTTAGTGAATTCTAACACAATATACGCATTTATATTTATATATATATATTTATACTGTTGGACTATTGGACTATTGGACTATTGGACTACGAACGTTAGACTACTAACAATGGACAATTAAAATTATCACAAGTATCATAAGTATGGAATATTAATTATATATATATATATATATATATATATATATATATATATATATATATATATATATATATATATATATATATATATATATATCTTGACACAATAATATTATTATTAGGTTCGTGAATTTGTCAAAAGGCCAAGTCTTATCACCATTTATTCGGAAATCATCACAAGTGAGTTATAGTCCCATTTTTACTATCTAAATTATTTTTGGGATGAGAATACATGCAAAATTTATAAATATTTTACAAAATAAGCACAAGTTCATGGAACTACATTCTACGATTGTTTTGTTATACCGGATATCTGTACTTATTATTATTATGCTTGATAACCTAAGAATTAGTGAAAAACACTAATTGACATGAATCCTAAAGGTAGATCTACGGGTACCAACCACCCCCATTTTCGAATAGTGGAAATGCTTTAGTACTTCGAAGGGTTCTTGTCATACATTTGAATAGTGAAATGTATGATGCCAGATATCTTAAGCGCTCTATGTTAAGGTCGGTTACCAGGCGACTCATCGTATGAATGATTTTTGCAGTTGTAATGATCCTGCGCATTTAATTAAATGAAATCTTGTGGCTTATTAAATGTGATGATTATTATATAGAAATTAAACCTATGACTCACCAACATTTTTTTTGTTGACGTTTTAAGCATGTTTATTCTTAGGTGAATATTAAAAACGCTTCCGCTGTCGTATGCCAACCCAAGGTCAAGATTTGGAGTTGGCATAATTGTTTATATTGTTTAAACTTGCATTCGGAGTGTTGTGGTAATATATTTGATCATATTGTAATGGGTTGTGTAAAAACTTATTTATTTGTGGAGATTGTCTTTGATAGACAATCTAAATTATGTCATTAAGACCTTTATTCAATAATAAAGGTTATGGTTGTTTTTTAAAAACGAATGCAAGATTTGAAAAACGTCTCATATAGAGGTCAAAACCTCGCAAAGAAACCAATTAATATGAAACGTTTATAATTAATATGAACGGGGCATTTCATCCAGGTTACTGATAAGTTCCAGAAACAGTAGGTAAAGGTGTTCCGGTGGGTTCTTGGCGCTTGATGCTCATCACGGTTCTCATCCTTGATGCTTATAGCTTCAAGTGTACAACTCGTTGAAGTGTTTGCATCATTTTAACCAAGGTTTGACCATCATAACACTAGTGTATGTCTAAGATAAGTACCACAACTCATTTAAGAGTTGTAAGTAGTTTGATGAACCAAAGTTATATCAAGATCTTAGATCCGACACATACATGAGTTCTAATAGTAATATAAAGCTATAAACTTGAAAGTAAACTAAATAAACAAGTTCTTAAGTTGTAGAACTTAGATCTTAGTTAGATCTTGAAGATCCTAGACCCAAAAGTCTAGATCTAACATAAGTGTACAAAGTTATAATTAAAAATTTTTACTTACATGTTCTTGAACTTACAAAGTAGTTTCAAGAAATATGAGATCAAGATTAACTAGTAATACTTGACCAAATTAACAACATTACAACTTTAAATAAATGAAATGAAGAAATAAATTAAAGTTACAAGTATTATGTTTATGTTTGCTTCATACTTGAGAAGATTCAAATCAAGGTTTGAATCTTAAGAAAATAAACTTCAAGTCTACAAAACATGAACACAAAGAAGATCATCAAGTTTATGAACTTTAGATCTTGGAAACATTTAAGTGTAGAACCATAAACTAACAAGTTTAGGTTCTTGTTCTTGGTTCTTCATCAAACAAAGGATGGAAGTAACCAAGATTACATGAAGATACAAGTTAGAAAACTTGATCTTTAACAACAACAACAAGAAACTAGTAAGAATGATGATAAAGATTTCGGTTTTTAGAGGAGAAAAGAAGAAGAAATAAAGTCTTGTTACTTAAAAGTTTGAGAGAAAAATGAGAGTAAAAGAAGTTGTAAGTATTATGTGTATGTAAAAATGAAATGGAAACTACCAAATAAGTAACAAAGGAAATGAAAAAAAAGAACTCCTTCCCTTGTAAAAGATGCCAACGGTTTGCAACAAAAAAAGGAAAGGTCAAATTGCTACTTTCAAATGTTGGGAGGTGTTGTGAGCTCAAAATGGTATTAAAGTTAAATGGTGTGAGAAAGTGTTGTAAGTATTCTTGTAACTAGCCTCCTCATAACACTAACTAATATAGTTTTATCTTAATGTAATACTTGCATAATAATGGGCTAATTAGTCCATTAAGAGAGTAGGGTGGGCTTCCAAGTCTATGTACATGAGTCCATGTAAGTATGCAACAATTTAAAAAAATAAAGCCCAAGTAATTAACTACTAACATTAGTTAATTAAAAATGATTAATAATAATTAATCATGATTGCAAATAATGTTCTAAATATTATTCGTGAAAAGTTCGTGTGTCACAAAGACGAGTCGGGACATGTAAAGTCAATCACGGTGTTAAGTCCATTAAGGTAACTAGTAAGCCTTAGTAAACACTAAGCTCAATTAAATAAGCCCTTAAGCCAAGTAATTGTTATAACAAATAACAATCAAGTTTGCACAGTCATAATATTCCAATTACGACAAAAGTTTAACGCGTACCAAGTACGTATCTCGTTTAAAACGATAAGTGAAACCAACGGTCGTAAAAGTATTCGGGGATCAAGTTAAGTGATTACACACTTAATGGTACGTAGTAAGATATTAATGAGAGTAATTAATCATGATAAAAGATCCCAGATCATAAGCTAGCTTAGTACACATAAATACACAGTTTTGTGAAAGCACAAGGCACAAAAGCAAGTCAAAAAAGCCGGGTCGTTACAGTTATGATGCTACCGGCTCTTTGGTTCACATCACAACCCGAGTCATACTCGCGTTAAAGTGCTACCGGCTCTTTGGTTCACACTCTATGACACTACCGGCTCTTTGGTTCACATCAAAGCACTACAACACACGTACTATGACGCTACCGGCTCTTTGGTTCACATCAAAGCACAATCGCACATACTATGACACTACCGGCTCTTTGGTTCATACCACAGCATTGAAATAAATACATTATATACATACGTATATAATCATTCCACTCACCTTAACGATTCGGTGACGGTTTTATACTTCCGCAAGCTTCAAAGCAAAGTACCTAATATAATAAGTACTTCAATCAACCTACAAACTAGTTGGACTAAATACCAACAATTCACTTATGTGCATTTAATGACTTAAATGCATTAAATGCCCCATTATCGCCAAAACCGTCCCATTAAGGTCAAGACCATCATAAATTACTCAAAGCTAGTGATTAAGTTCCAACAACACTAACTAATACACAATAAGGGTATTTCATACCCATTTTTCCCAACTAGGTCAATCGTTAACATTTTGACCATTTTAAAACCAAAACACTCATTTTGAGTCATCTTCAAACCCAAACAACACCCATTTGCTAAATAACTAGGTGTGTTAGTAATTAACTAACCAATTAAGACACATAAACACATTTATTATTTCAAAACCCTAGGTTAGTCAACTTTTAGTCCTCATGACTCAATTTTACCCAAGAACACCAAAAATCACCAAATATGGGTTTTATGTTCATCACTAACCCAAACCCTAACCCTTAGACAAATTAAAATAAGGAAATCAAAGTTAGAACATACCACTACAACCAAAACGTAGCTAGTGATTAGAGGAACAACTTTAACACACGCGCTTTGGCCCGAAATCAACTTCTTCCTCTTAGATTTGAGCTTTTTCACTCAAGAACTCTCCCCTCTCTCTAGAATTTAAGTGAAAAAGGCTAAGGTTATTGATAATGGAGTTATGACTCTCCTCAAACTGATCTGGTAGCCTTTAACTCGTCCCCAAGTGAAATTACCAAAAAACCCATCAAAATATCTGATTAAAACAAGCAGAACCTGGCTACAGTGAACAGTGCGCCACGCGTACCATTAGGTGTGTGCTGAGCGCACCTTGCCCGTTTCGGCTTCTGACCTCAGTTTAAATACACAATGTTACCCACACTTCATGTACTCTATTTACAGCTCTGTACAATAAATATTAGGGTCTTACAACTCTCCCCCACTAGAATCGGAGCGCGTCCTCGCGATCCAAGCCACATGACAAGAGGGAAGATAAACTAACACAAACTTTTTGGACTCTCAATTAAACTCGAAACCTTTACTACGATGCCATTGAACTTTAAAAGTCCTAACCTCTTTATTTCTCAACCTTTGACCTTCTCATCGAGTATAGCAATCGGCTCCTCAATATATTCTAATTTATTGTTTAGCTGAATCTCGTCTAAAGGTACCCAAGATGAATCATCCGCAAGACACTTACGGAGATGGGAAACATGAAATGTATTATGGATCCCCGCAAGCTCTTCGAGTAATTTCAAACGATACGCGACTTCACCAACATGAGCTAAAATTTTAAAAGGACCAATAAACCGAGGAGCTAACTTTCCCCATTTTTGAAACCGAATAACACCTTTCCATGGCAAAACTTTAAGCATCACCATGTCACCTTCTTGGAACTCAATTTGTCATCTTCGCTTATCAGCATAATATTTTTTTCTATCTTGGGCCTTTTTCAAATGAGTCCGAATCATATCAATCTTGCTATTCGTCTCTAAAACCAAATCGGTACTCCCGATTTCTCTTTGGCCCACTTCACCCCAATAAATTGGGGTTCGACATCTACGCCCATAGAGCATCTCATAACGATACTAGTATGATAACTATTATTGTACGAGAATTCCACCAAAGGTAAGTGCTCATCCCAACTACCACTGAAATCAATAATACACGCCCGTAACATATCCTTCAATGTTTGATTCGTACGTTCGGTTTGACCGTCCGTTTGAGGATGGTACGCCGTGCTCATATTCACTCTTGTACCCATATCTTCATGAAACTTTTCCCAAAACCGAGATGTAAAACGGGTATCTCGATCCAAAATAATAGATACAGGAACTCCATGCCTCGATATCACCTCCTTGATAAACAACTTAGCCAAAGTTTCTGACGATATAGCTTCCCGAATGGGAAGAAACAAGGCACTTTTCATCAACCGATCAACTACACCCAAATCGAATCAAATTGGGTTCTCGCCGTCTTTGGTAATTTTGTAATGAAATCCATGGTAATGTGCTCCCATTTCCATTTCGGGATTTCTAACGGTTGTAACTTACCATACGTCTTTTGGTATTCGGCTTTCACTTACAAACACGTGACGCATTGTTCAATATACTTAACAACATCACGTTTCATGCCCGGCCACCAATACTCTTTCCTCAAATCAAGATACATTTTCATCGTGCCCGGATGAATAGAATACTTTGACTTATGTGCTTCATCAAGTAGCACTCGTCGATGATCACCCATTTTAGGCACCCACACCCTTCCTTGAAAAGTTAATAAACCATGCGGACCTAAGGTAATAAACTCCATTTGTCCCACGATTCGTTCCTCATGCTTATTGTTAACAAAAGCTTCGATTTGAGTCTCACCAAGCTTTACAAGAAAATCGTTAGTAATAATCATACGTAACAATCCCAATCGTAACGCCGGGTGATGACACTTTCGAATAAACGCATCCGCGACCACATTCGCCTTGCCCGGATGATAAAGTATTTCACAATCATAATCTTTTACCACATCTATCCACCTACGTTGGCGATAATTCAAATCTCGTTTGTTAAAGAGATGTTTCAAACTCTTGTGATCCAAATAAATCGTACACTTGACACCATACAAGTAATGGCGCCAAATTTTCAACGCATGAACAACCGCCTCCAACTCAAGATCATGAGTCAGATATATCGTTTCGTGTTCCTTTAATTTTCGGGAGGCATACGCGATGACTTTACCTCTTTGCATTAGAACACACCTGAGCCCATTTAAAGAAGCATCACAATAAACCGTCATGTCTTCCACCCCTTCCAGCAATACTAACACCGGAGCTCAACACAACTTTTCTTTTAACAATTGAAAAGCAATTTCTTGCTCGTTCTTCCAATTAAATCTCGTGTTCTTTCTCGTTAACTTCTTCAATGAAGAAGCATCACAATAAACCGTCATGTCTTCCACCCCTTCCGGCAATACTAACACCGGAGCTCAACACAACTTTTCTTTTAACAATTGAAAAGCAATTTCTTGCTCGTTCTTCCAATTAAATCTCGTGTTCTTTCTCGTCAACTTCTTCAATGAAGAAGCGATCTTAGAAAAGTCTTGGATAAACCGACGATAATAACCGGCCAATCTGAGAAAACTTCGGATATTCGTAGGCATCGGTCGTCCCCAACTCTTTACCGTCTCTATCTTTCCCGGATCTACTTGAATACCATCTTTGTTCACAATGTGGCGAAGGAATTGAACTTCCCTTAGCCAAAATTCACATTTGGAGAATTTAGCATACAACTTCTCCTTCAGCAACGTCTTTAACACACTCCGCAAATGATGTTCATGTTCCTTCATACTCTTCGAATAGACAAGTATGTAGTCAATGAACACAATTACCAACTTGTCCAACATAGGTTGGCACACTCGGTTCATAAGATCCATGAATGCCGCCGGTGCATTCGTAAGACCAAAAGGCATTACCACAAACTCAAAATGCCCATAACGCGTTCGAAAAGCCGTTTTCTCAATATCTTCCTCACGGACCCGCATTTGGTGATAGCCGGACCGTAGGTCAATTTTAGAGAAATACGTTGTACCTTGGAGTTGGTCAAATAAATTGTCATCCTAAGCAATGGATAACGATTCTTGATCGTCACTTTATTCAACTCCCGATAATCGATGCACATCCGCATACTAACATCCTTCTTTTTCACGAATAAAACCGGAGCGCCCCATGGAGAAGCACTCGGTTGAATAAAACCCTTTTCAATCAACTCTTGGGCTTGATTTAACAACTCTTGCATTTCTGTCGGCACTAAACGATAAGGAGTTTTAGCAATGAGAGTAGCACCCGGAACCAACTCAATGCGAAATTCAACTTGTCTTTCCGCCGGAACACCCGGTAACTCATCCGAAAAAACGTCTTCAAATTCATTAACCACCGAAATTTCACGAACGAGTGGTGGCTCATCACGAGTATCAAAAACATGGGCAAGAAAAGCCATGCCACCACTAACAAGGAAACGACATGTCCGTGCAAAAGTGCATATCGGCACAAGTCTTCTTCGCTTATCGCCATGAATAATTAACTCTCCCCCACTTGGGATTTTCACACAAATAGATTTTTCATGGCATGCAATATCGGCTCTATTATGATCGAGCCAATCCATACCAACCACAATATCAAAATCACCCAAAGTCATCGGGATGAGATCAATTTTAAAGTTTTCGGCACCAAACACAACATTACAATTTTTACACACATCAACCACTAGCAACGTTTTGCCATCCGCTATTTCAACTTCTATCGGACGACTTAACTTAGCTAACGGTTTATTAAGTTTAGGCACAAATTTTGGTGACACAAACGACAAGTTAGCACCACTATCAAAAAGCATCCTTTCCGGATTAGAATTAACCATGAAAGTACCTGAGACAACTTCATTAAATTGCTTGGACTCATCGTGGGTCATTAAGTAATTTCATCCCCTAGCCATACCCGCCGCCTTCTCTAACTTCTTAACATGGTCATTATTCAAATCGGGACATTTCGGCCTCTTGTGCCCTTCTTTATTACAATTAAAACAAACGATTTTGTTGGAAGATGAGTTCGTACAATCACGGGCCAAGTGCCCTTGTCGACCACAATTGTAGCACGTGGGTCCAAAACCCTTAGAAGCTCCCTTTCTCACACTACCGACGCTCTCATTCACACTCTTGCTCTTCTTGTTCGAGTGGCTAGTAGCTTCGAATTTTCATTTGCCAAAAGTGAAGTCACTCTTTCTTGGAGCAAGCGACTCAAAACCCTTAGCGATATCAAACAATTCATCAAAAGTCTTCGCCGAATTCCTAATAATCCTTTCTTAATAGTTATCATTCAAGGTTCGGTAGAAATCTTCTTTCAACATATGATCATTCCCGTCATACTCCGGGAAAAATTGGGTCTTTGATAAGAAAGTGGACTTGAGAGTGTTCAAATCCATTAACCCTTGCCTCAAAGTACGTAACTCGTCCTTAAGTTTTGACAGATCGGCCGAAGTTCGGTACTACGTGAAAAATTCTTCTTTAAACTCGTCCCACGTCAAACTCATACTTTGTTCTTTGCCATAAAGTCGGATTTTCGCGTCCCACCACAACTTGGCATCACCCCTCATCATGCTACTACCAAACCTTGTCTTTTTATCGAGAGGGCACTCACTAGTACGAAAATCCCCCTCCATATCGGAGATCCATCGAGCACTCTTGAGTGGGTCTCGTTCACCTTCAAAGGTGGGAGGTTGAGCATCTTTAAAGTTTTTATAGTGGAAATCTCGCCTTCCAGCGTTATCCTCTTTAAGAACAATCTTAACTTTTTCCTTAACTAGATCGACTACTTGTTTGTCAATCGAATCCAAGAACATATTCTTAACATCCTCTAAGAAGGCCGCATGACGCCTTTGCATAATGGCCTCAACCTTGGCCGTAAACTAGACATCCTCGCTCGTACTCCCTTCATTGTTCTCGGGTCCGTTTCTCGTCTTCATACTATAAAACGGAAAAGATTAAGCAACGAAACGAAAGGACTTAACACATATGTATATACATATACACCACACTACCCCATCTTGCTCAACAATCGTCGTACATCGCTTGTTTGACACGATTTGACCCCTAACAATGGTAGCTAATCATTGTTATGCGAGCACGTCTCATTAACTTGCTAGTACAACATCTATCTAGCTTGATGATTGCTAACACAACACAAAACAATTAGCGCAAGGTTAGTTCACATAAACCTAAGCACTAATCAACTCCCGGTACGACCCGTCTCCTACAAGTCCCGCATAAAGCGCATACACAAATAAATCTAAGTCTAGGCACCTATCTCAAGTCGCCTAAATCCCTTAGACCATGCTCTGATACCACTTGTAACAACCCAAACCAATAACCAACCGAATACGCGAAATAATTTTTTTATTATTCAGAAGAGTGGGCCACGCGCACCACCTCAGGGTGCGCGGCGCGCACATGCCCAATTCAGTTATGTCCGTTTTTGTAAATTTTCAAATAAAGATCTCCCACTTCCCGACATATTTAGATGAAAAGCTTTTCACAACATGTTATAATGGTTAAAACTCACACGATTCAATAATAAAATAAGTTTTACGAAACTGGGCCCACATATGCCGTAATACGAGTTTAGTACAAAAATATGAGTTTCGACTACACTAGTTTAAATTTCAAACGACACTATGAGCATGGTGTTTGGGGGTTAAACTACCCAAATCTCGGTCAAACTCCAAAAGCTATAACATCCAAAAGCGTCCCCCTAACAAACAAACGGGATCTCTAATCCGTACAAATGCCCTTACCCTTGTCTCTGCCGGAGCCTATAAAAAGATAAACAACGAGAGGGTAAGCAAAGCTTAGTGAGTGCAATAATTATACCCATATATATATATATATATATATATATATATATATATATATATATATATATATATATATATATATATATATATATATATATATATATATATATATATATATATATATATATATATATATATAATATATACCTACTTGCAATCACTTACACATATACCGCACACACGCTAGCAATACAATTAGCATACCATCTCATGCACAAAGCTAATAATCTCCAACAAACCACAACTAGCGAAATCAATAACATATAATCGACATAATACAATATGCTACAAAGCAATACACAACCATGGTTAACCATCCTCGCGTCATGGTACTACCAGCTCTTTGGTTCACACCATACGCATCGGTTATGATGCTACCGGCTCTTTGGTTCACATCACAACCCGAGTCATACTCACGTTAAAGTGCTACCGGGTCTTTGGTTCACACTCTAACAACTCGTGTCGTAGTGCTACCGGCTCTTTGGTTCACACTACAACACACATACTATGACACTACCGGCTCTTTGGTTCACATCATAGCACAATCGCACATACTATGGAACTACCGGCTCTTTGGTTCATACCATAGCATACAAATAAATACATTATATACATACGCATATAATCATTCCACTCACCTTAACGATTTGGTGACGGTTTTATACTTCCGCAAGCTTCAAAGCAAAGTACCTAATATAATAAGTACTTCAATTAACACACAAACTAGTTGGACTAAATACCAACAATTCACTTATGTGCATTTAATGACTTAAATGCATTAAATTCCCCATTATCGCCAAAATAGTCCCATTAAGGTCAAGACCATCATAAATCACTCAAAGCTAGTGATTAAGTTCCAACAACACTAACTAATACACAATAAGGGTATTTCATACCCATTTTTCCCAACTAGGTCAATCGTTAACATTTTGACCATTTTAAAACCAACACACCCATTTTGAGTCATCTTCAAACCCAAACAACACCCATTTGCTAAATAACTAGGTGTGTTAGTAATTAACTAACCAATTAAGACACATAAACGAATTTATTATTTCAAAACCCTAGGTTAGTCAACTTTGAGTTCTCATGACACAATTTTACCCAAGAATACCAAAATCACCAAATATGGGTTTTATGTTCATCACTAACCCAAACCCCAACCCTTAGACAAATTAAAATAAGGAAATCAAAGTTAGAACATACCACTACAACCAAAACGTAGCTAGTGATTAGAGGAACAACTTTAACACACGCACTTTGGCCCGAAATCAACTTCTTCCTCTTAGATTTGAGCTTTCTCACTCAAGAACTCTCCTCTCTCTCTAGAATTTAAGTGGAAAAGGATAAGGTTGTTGATAATGGAGTTATGACTCTCCCCAAACTGATCTGGTAGCCTTTAACTCGTCCTCAAGTGAAATTACCAAAAAGCTCATCAAAATATCTGATTAAAACAAGCAGAACCCGGCTACAGTGAACAGTGCGCCACGCGCACCAATAGGTGTGCGCTGAGCGCACCTTGCCCAGTTCAGCTTCTGACCTCAGTTTAAATACAAAACATCACCCACACTTCATGTACTCTATTTACAGCTCTGTACAATAAATATTAGGGTCTTACAAGATAGAGATTCCCGATTTGTGTCTAGTTTCTGGAATAATCTACAAGAGAATTTGGGTACTCGTGTCAACCTTAGTACAGCCTATAATCCTCAAACTGACAGTCAAAGTGAACAAACTATTCATACTTTAGAGGATATGTTAAAGGCTTGTGTGTTAGAATATGGTGGATCGTGGGATTATCATCTGCCATTGATCGAATTTGCTTACAACAACTCCTATCATTCGAGTATAGGCATGCCGCCTTATGAAATGTTGTATGGTAAAAAATGTTGAACTCCATCGTGTTGGTTGGAGGCGGGTGAGAAACAGTTTGCGGGTCCAGAAATTGTGCAGCAGACTACAGAAAAAGTGGCTATCGCGCGTGAAAAGCTGAAAGCGGCTAGAGATCGACAAAATATGTATGCAGATCCTCGTCGATGACCAATGACATTTACTGTAGGTGAACGTGTGTATTTAAAAGTGTCACCGTGGAAGGGTGTAATTCGGTTTGGTAAACGAGAAAAACTAGCTCCAAGGTACATTGGTCCTTTTAGAATCCGTCAAGTGATAAACGATCAGACCGTAGTGTTAGATCTTCCTCCAGAGTTAGCTGGTATTCATGACACGTTCAACATCTGCTATATTCGTAAGTGTAAAGTGGACGATGAAAGTCAGATTCTTTCGCTCCAAGATCTAAAAGTAGATTCAAGTAAGAAATTGGTAGAAGAACCAGTGAGGATCGTTGACAGAAAAGTGACTAAGTTACGAAAGAAGCAGATTCCAATTGTGCTTGTGGAATGGAAGCATAGTTTTGGCACCAATCTGACATGGGAGACTGAGGAGTTGATGACCTCTAGATACCCTCATTTGTTTGACTGTGACCAGATTCCGAGGACGGAATCTTCTTAAGGGGGTAGATTTGTAACAGCCTAGCTTCGGGCCTAGTGGTAGTGACTTATTTACCCTTCTGTGCTAAATAGTGATTTTAAAAATTATGTGTTTTATAATTATTGTGTATGGGATAATGTGCGTTTTGTGACAAGGGTCACAGAACATAATTTCTTTAGTGAATTGGACTTATAATGAAAAAGTTATTAAGGATTTTGTATTCAAGATAACTGGTAAATACCCGTGTGATACACGGAGTAGGTTTCCCTCATGTGAAGGAAACCCTTGTGGCTTAAAAGACCTGCTACTTCATTATTTCCATTTTTGGAAAATTCATACACCGAGCATAAACACACCAACTCTCATAAACCCTAACCTAAATCTTGTGTTCTTGATCTTATTTTTAAGCTAGAAAGCATTCCTTGTGATTTCAGTAACATCATAAGGTATTTTACAAGCGATTTCATGTTCTAATTCAAGTTAAAATCAGTGATTTTCTTAGTTTTTATGTCAAAGTGGGTTTTGAATCAAATCTTGTATTTGAAGTTTTGTTTATGCCAAATTGATGTTAGAAAATATTTGTATATGAGTTAAGGGTGTTATCTAAGTGATTTTTAGAGTTAAAACAGTGCAAAAACGAGATTTGGAGCTCAAAATGGCGAAAACATCGACCTGGTGCTGATGAACAACTCCCGTACGATTTTAAGATGCATTTGTACAGTTACGGGGTGTATCCGGGTAATTTTGGGTGCAACCGGGCGGTTACAGGTGCAACCGAGCAGTTGCAATCTGTCAGTTTTTAGGAAAACTTGTTTTGACCGTAACTTTCAAATCTAACTCCGTTTTTGATGAATAAACTACCGTTGGAAATGAAATGAGGTGTAGTTTCTAATGGTGAAATTTTAAAACACTTATTCAAATTTTAATTTGGGTCAAAATGACGGGATAGCATGTACGCCTCGTTTTGCACGCGTGTGATAGTTGCAATTGAATGGGAAACCATGTAAACTTGTCATATATTGATATATTAGGCTATATGATGTTGTTTAGAGTATAATTGATGATATTATTAATTAGATATGTGCTAAGTTGAGATATGATATTCTCAGGTAATAAAGGAACTGAGAAGAGTCAGTGATATAAGACAACTGAGTACTTGTGCTTCCAGGTGAGTGGGATTATCTTTATGGATGTGATTATATAGTGACAAATATAGTGATCCGTGCCATGCTTATAATTAGACTGTGTAATGAGTCTGCGACCAATATTGTGACTATATGTGATTATGTGCGCTCCAGTGAACGTCGAGGTGTTTTGTGCGATGTAAGAGGTCAATGCTATTTACCTTGTGTATTTAGGGTGATAGTATTGGGTCCAAGTGTTACTGATTAGTGGTATAGTGTGAATGGCGAGTACGTCACGTCTGGAAGACTATACCAGTGATTCAGTAGTGTGGACTATCGGTATATTCTAGCTTGATCAGCTATGGGTTACCGGTCCTCTTGTGTATGGCTTTAAGTGATTAGTGACCAATGCCTATAAGCTGTGCTTGATGCTTGTAGTGATGTCCACCTAGATATTGCCATTCACTTAGCGTTATGCTAATTCTCCCACAGTGTTTTGCCCTGCAGGTGTGTATTAGCAGCTTTTGGTGGGTTTTGCCGGGCAGCTGCAGATGTTTGACACAATGTTACTCTGATGTGTTTTGTAATAAACTATATGGTAAATGGCTTGTAGTAATAACATAACACCCGTGTTTTGTGTAATCATATGTTGTGTAAATAATATATGATATGTAAATTAATTAGTCTTCCGCTGTGAGTGTCTTTAAAAAAATGTATGTAAAAGTACGGTGTTACAGTTTCAAAATCTATAAAGCTAAAGTTAAGAATTAACTTAAAAGTAAGATTTTGATTATGAGATCAGATGAGGGTGGAAAGTATTATGGTAAACACTCTAATGTTTAACACAACCCCGATCCATTTACCTATTTTGTCATAAACATGAAATTATAAATCAACTTACTATGCCGAGAACACTGTAAGAAAATGGTGTTGACTAAAGCCATAATCAAACTCTTATGGATATTGTTCGAAGCCTGTGTTTTAAATTGAAGTCTCCCAAAGTACTTATGGAATGAAACATTAAAGAAACTTGATTTCAAAACCATTAGTTTGTTATTTTATTGGATATCTTGAACGAAATAAGGGTTATCGATTCTATTGCCATAATCATATTACAATAATTGTTGAATTAAGAAATGTTGATTTCATTGATAATGGTGAAAATAGTGGGAGCGTGGGAAGAAGTATTAAACTTGAAGAGAATGTAAACACTCATAATTTTGATGTTCAAGTACCACTACAAATGATAAATTCATCATCATTGGCACAAAATGATTATATGATCCCGATTATTAATGAACCACATAATAAGCTGCCACATAATGCTCTCATAATCAATGAACAATTACATTATAATGCTCAAAATCATGAAATCAATAGTGAGCAACCATTACGAAGTTCTACATGATCTAGAAAATCTGTCAACTAAGTTGACTATGACTTAAGTAAAGTTGAAGATCTCATCTTCTATAAATAAGTTATTAGGAGCAATAAATCAACTCATTGGCTTGAAGTCATTTATGACGAGTTGAAGTCGATATAAAGCACGACTAGTTGCTAAAAGGATATACTTAATGGAATGATGATTTTAATGAAACTTGTTCTTCCATTTTAAGAAAATAATTATTAAGGACAATTATGGATCTAATAGTTCATTATGGTTAGAGTTGCATCAGATGGATGTTAAAACTATAGTTCTAATTGATAACTTGCATAAAGATGTCTATATGACACACCTATAAGGTTTTAAGGTTGAAGGCAAAGAACACATGGTTTATAACTTGAAAATATCCATATATAGGTTAAAGCAAGCTTTTCGACAATGGTATCTAAAATTTTATTATGTAATTGATATATACTAGTTTACGAAAAATCAAGTGGATCAATGTATATACCTTAAGATCAGTGGGAGCAACTTCGCTATCCTTGTATTATATGTTGATGATATGTTTTTTGGCATACAATAATAAAGATATATCGTACGAGACCAAAAGTTTTTCCAAATTAGTTTGACATGAAGCATCTCGGAGATCCTCTTATGTAATCAGTATTGAAATACACTAAGATATATCTTTATATTGAAAAAGTCATCAAGAAATACAACATGAATATTTGCTCAGCATTAGTTACCCCTAATGTTGAGGGTGACTGATTTGGCTCATTTAAACGTCTTAAACATGAGGAAAAACACGAAGAGATGAGATATATACATTATGTTTTAGTTTTATCAAAGTCTTGTATATGCTTGAGAATAATGGTTTAGTATGTTGACTACAATCACATGACTTATCATGATATTCTGCCTGAGAAAATAATTTATGGACTTAAGGTGGTTGAATTCGTAGTACGATTTATTAGACTATATTATGAAAATAGTGACGTTAATTAGTTTTAGTTTGAACTGGTTCTAGTGGAGCTGATTTCTATCTTGACATTAAGTATCTGTATGTTCGAGAGTACTGAAGATGAGAGCACTGCCATAAAGTATGTACGTACTAATGCAATGTTGGCTAATCCACTTACGAAAGGTTTACTTCCCAAGCTCATTATAGAGCATGATGCCGGCATGGGATTATGTAATAACTTAACTTAAGGAGTGTGCTCTTTCTATTACGTTTTATCCACATTACGTTGAAGTTTTTTATTCTCTAATTTGTGCACATTAAAGAGATATTATCAACAAACTATTATTAATGGATCATTAGTATCATTGGCTTTATGTTTAGTTACCACTTATGTTTTATTTGTCATTGAAATTCATTATGGATTATGAAATTTATGAATTATGTGAATGACTAATTGTATAATTGATAGTGGTCCTGTATCGAAAAATGATACATGTGACTATATTGATTTGCGTTAGAAATTCTGCCTAATGACAATTAACTATCAAATAAAATACTTGGTCAAACTATAAGTACAAAGCATAAATAGGTATACGGCCAAGTGGGAGAATGTTAGACTTATTATATTCCACATTATTATGTCCTACCTATTATGCATTATGATATACCTTAGTTCTATTAATGTGTATGTTAATACATACATATGTTATGAGACTCTTGAATTAATATCATTAATCATCCTCTTATGACCAGTTTCTTATAATAATAAAAGATTGAGTACATGAGCCAATAAATGTGAGTTTTATTATGGGTTATTATCATTTAAAAACTTTGGCAAAAAAAGTTAAAGCTAAATGTAAAAATCTATACTTATAATAATAAAAATTGAGTACAAATGTAAGTTTTATTATGGGTTAACATCATTTAAAAACTTTAGTAAAAAAGGTTAAATCTAAATGTAAAAATCTATAAACAATATACATACATACATACATACAATACTTTTAAAAAATTGAGTTTAAAAGTAATGTAAGGTAAAATAAACGCTTGCCTTTAAAAAAAAAAAAAAAAAAAAAAAAAAAAAGGTAAAATTGAGTTTAAAAGTAATGTAAGGTAAGAAAGTTAAAAGGCCTTATTATATAACTCATGTGATTAATAACCGTTGCTTGCAAATATGAGTTTTGTCATAATATCGTTACAGGTTACATATCATCAATTTATGTCCTTTCATATGTCTATCTAAATAAATGCAACTTCTGTTTATATCTAGGAATGTTCAAAAGTCTTTTCACCATTCATATATAATTAAAATAAATGATTTTTAAATTCATTGGTTCTATAGTGAGACAAACATGTATCACACGAAATCGACAGTCACTTATCATCAAACGTAGTTAGTAATCTACACAAGTATAGTATTTTCATAATATCTAATATGCATATTTGCATTCAGTAAGTTGAGAAAACTATTTTGAATATGTTATCAACTTAAGTTGTGTTTGTTTTGAAGGTTTAGAAAGATTAAATTGAAAATATGTGTCTTTCTGCTATTAATAAAATGCTTACAATTTTGATAACGAAGTTTTGATAGTATTTTGATGTTGTTTGTGCTTCTTTAAGGATAATGAGAATTGAATTGATATCCATTTAGTTATTTGAGATAAATAATTACTTGATTTTCGCCTTCATCAACTATATATGTTTTGATCCCTTGATAAAGTCCAATTTTTTTATTATATTAACAATAACCACGTTTACGGTAGTTGTATAATGTTATAATTTGTAGTTACACGAATTTACTGTTTTAAAATTAGTATGTCATATGTTGTTTGCTTATGTTATTGTCTATCACTATTGGTGACACAATACAAAGAAATGGTGTAAATGTCCAATGTTAATTCCCTATGTGATGGCTTTTCAAGCAAAGTATGATATAGTTATAGAAATTAATTTATGATTTGAGAAACAACAATTTGATGTGTATTTATCTTTGATATAGTACAATTTTATGTTTATTGCTGGCCAATATGTTGGATCGATTATGATTCGTATGTTTATGATTCGTATTAATAGCTAATAAAAATGTAAAGTGATGGTGCTGATATATGAACTATATGATGATCACGATAAGTGATGGTGATGATATATTTGATAGTAACAATTCTTAAAATGTATTAAGGATATAAGGATTATAAGGGATTGGGAGAAAGATTGGTTTAGTGTGTGTTCTTGGCAAAGTACTATGTGTGTTTGGTGAAAGGTTTTAGGATTAAGGGGCAAATTTAAAGTTATATATGTGTAGTCTATTTATGTCAACTAAAACAAAGTTTTAACAATAATAAAATGCATATTTAACAAGCAGTTGTTTGAACCCCTGCTCTAAACACTATATGTGTTTCATATAAACTTTGAGCAAAACACTATATGTGTTCCATATAAACTTTGGACGAAATTGTATTATGTTTACAATCGGATCAGGCCAAGTTTATGGTTCAGTGGGGCATAATCAATTTGTATCGAGTGGCGAAAACATAAATTTTTTAACCGGGCGCGAAATTTTTTTTAAAGCGTAGCAACTTTTTTTGGGTATAATATAGAGGTTTAGGGGTAAAAATATGGTTATTTTTGGGCAAAATGTGGAGATTTTGGGGTAAAATGTGGAGGTTTTGGGGCAAAAAAAATCCACCGGCGGCAAAATCGAAAAACCCAAAATTTTTACACTAAAAATTGCAAATCGACTGGGGGCATCTGCCCAATGCCCTATGTTGTTTCCGCCACTATTTGTAGCACAACAAATTGATAAGAAGGTATTTCTAGATACGTTAGTCTCCTACACCTATCGGTCAGTCGTTTTACATCTCCAACCTTTAACAAATCAAAACACGAGAATTAGACCACTGAAACATAGAACAAATCGTGCAACGCACGACTGGTTTCTCTTCTTCATTATCAAGGTTGATGATCTCTACTGGCTGTTGTGGTGCAGCTGGCTGAGCAGAGGATGCAGGTTGGGAAGATTGGCTGGTTTTCACCATACCATCCAGCCATAATCACAATCAAATTACACCACGTACTCGCAGCACCGAATATAATTCATTTTCATTCGGTACTGTGTAAACAAAACTTGATTAGACAACAATTTGTCTCGAATCCTTCTTTTTGTTTAATTCGACTTCGCATTCCAACAACGTTGATCGATAATAATGTTACCAACTTTAATTTGTCATGCCTGTTCAATTTTTTAAGACAACGCGTTGATTGCGAGGTATGATAGTTTGCATATTTTGATGAAAACAAGGAAAAATTTGTGTTACTTTAGCATAACAAAAAATGGTATGAAATAATCGAGAAAGCTATGGTACGCTCGGACAGAGATTTTCTATTATAAATTCCTTGCACACAATTACATGTTACATATTACCATAATGAAGTGTTCTTAATAAGTCTTGATGGGAGACTATTGAGATACACTACATAAAGCACGGGAGTTGATCCCTACCTTGACCTCTCCTATATATAGAGGTTTATGTATCACCTCATAAATCTAACACAACAACACATATGAATAACTTAATTCCATCACTAATGGATAGGTATCAAGTAGAAGATCAACATCATAACTTGTTCTTGTTCTTGTTCTTATGCAATCTACATCATCTCTCAATTCAAGTAAGCTTTATGTCTTAGTCTTTATATTGTTTTGAATTACATGATTATTATGATATGATTAACATAGACTACTAATATAAAAGGAGAAAGTAGCGCTAAAAAATATTATTGAAGAATTGTGAACCCGGTATTTCAATAATCATACTACTAAAGTAGTTGTACATTTGTTATTCGTAATTATGGAGTATATGTGAAATAGTGATATATCAAGTTGTCATCCACATTTGACTTTTGGGGATAACAACTATTCACAATATTTTTCTTTAAATGACAATTTTATTAGAGAACAACTAAGACTGTCTAGTTAAAAACCTTGCTAAAGAAAATCCAGTGTGGAAAAACTTTAGCTAAGTGAAAAAGACTACAGCATAGAGTTGACTCCCCCTCAAGTAGACATCTTCGTGTTATTACATCTTTTGAACATGCCTCATGCCAATATTGTGAACGTGTTTTCTGAAAGTAGCAGTTGGGAGTGCTTTGGTAAAAAGTTCAGCAGAGTTATTGCTGGATTGAACATATCACATTTCAATTTGGTTGTCATTAATGAGATCTTGAGTATATGAGAAGAGTCTAGGAGGTATAAGTTTCGTTCGGTCACCTTTAATATACCCTTCTTTCATCTGCGCTATGCAAGCTGCATTATCTTCATGGATAGTTGTTGAACTTTTATTCGGTTCTAGTCCACAAGAATCGGTAATGAGTTGTGTCATTGATCTCAACCAAACACATTTTCGAGTAGCTTCATGTAATGCAATAACTTCAGCATGATTTGAGGATGTAGCAACACGTTTTTGTTTCTGGGAGTTCCATGAAACTGTGGTACCTCCATTTAGGAATACATATCTAGATTGAGATTTAGCTTTATGTGGATCAGATAAATAACCTGCATCTGCATAACCAACTAAGTCTTGTTATGAATCGTTAGAATAAAATAATCCTAAATGAGTAGTTCCTCGAAGGTATTGAAAAATATATTTGATCCCATTTCAGTGTCTTTTGGTAGGAGCTGAGCTGAACCTTGCCAAAAAATTAACTGCAAAAGAAATATCAGGTAATTTGTAAGATACATAAGAGCTCCAATTGCACTAAGATATAGTAATTCTGGTCCAAGAATATCTTCATGATCTTCACAGGGATGAAATGGATAGTGATCTAACAACCATAGGAGTACTTAATTGTTTTGCCTTGTCCATATTGAAACGTTTTAAAATATTTTCGGTATAAGTTATTTGATGTACAAGTAAACCATTAGGCATATGCTCAATCTGTAAACCAAGGCAATTCTTGGTTATTCCGAAATCTATAATTTCAAATTCTTTCTTTAAAAGTTGAATGACTTCACTGATCTATTTATTTGTACATATGATGTTAAAATCATCGACATAGATAGCTATGATCACATATCCGGATATTTTTTTCTTAATGAAAACACAAGGGCAAATAAGGCTATTTGTATACCCTTTGCTTATCAAGTAATCACTTAATCTGTTATACCACATACGCCCCGATTGTTTTAACCCATATAAAGATCTTAGTAATTTAATAAAATAAATTTCCTTGGATTTTGCATTTGATGATTCTAATACCTTAAATCCTTAAGGTATATGTATATATATATATATATATATACATATATGTATATATATATATATATATACATATATGTACATATATGTATATATATATATATATATATATATATATATATATATATATATATATATATATATATATATATATATATATATATATATATATATGGGCGACCCTAAGGGGGAGCAACCCGCTCAACCACTCAGGGCCCATGTTTTCAGGGAACCTAAGGAATAAAACTCGTTAAACTCTGCATTTGTTTGAAAAATAAAGAAGAAAACAAGTTAAAATCATTACTACAAAAATCACCATTAAGACGTGTTAAAAAAAGCCTTTTAGACGTGTTTTCCAACACGTCTAGATGTGACATCACTAATTGGTCGATGTCAATTAAAGCGGTTTTCTTAAAACTCTCATTTAGACGTGTTCTATTAGTTGTAATAAGACGTATTCCGTTAGTTGTAATTAGATTTTTTCCGTTAGCTCAATTAGACGTGTTCCGTTAGTTCTATTAGACTTGTTCCATTGGTTAACCCTGGTTAAAATTTATAATATTTCAAGTAATATACCCGCTAAATTTTTTGCCACATAACACCTGCGAAATTTTTCGCCACCAGAAATGATTCAACTACAACTAGACGTGTTCAAAATTAAAAATCAATAAAACAAATCAAATTTACTAGAAAACCAAAGTAAATATATATATATATATATATATATATATATATATATATATATATATATATATATATATATATATATATATATATATATATATATATATATATATATATATTTATATCTTTAAAGTATTTACAAAACAATTACATGTACATAACTCTAAACTTAAAAAGAAAATATAATAATATAAGCTAGCTACTATATACGTCCTCCGATCTTGCTATCAGTATGTCCTCATGCCACCTTCATGCCTCTTGCCTTCATGCCTTCACTTCTACTATTTAGGTAAGAATTCACACTAATTTACAGGGTATCATCAAACATTTTATTTAAACATTATGTCTATATCTAATAAGGTCAAATGCTGCAAAATTCATATGGTTGTGAATTTATAAGAAATTGATAAAGTGAACTTATTTATAAAATCTACAAATAGCTGAAGTTGGCATAGTCTGAACACCATTTCGTTGATTATAAAACTGAATTTTGGTAGATAATTCATAATAATCAGTAACTAAATAAAACTATACCAATGATATAACATGTTGGTTTAACATTATGTCCAGTAGATGCAAGACAGTAAAAATCTGCAATGAAATCAAGTACCCGAAGGCAACGTAACAATAAACAAATAACTGTTGAAAACCAAAAAAGATAATTTATATCAAAAAATTTGAGAAATTGAAACTCCTACTAACTCATTTGAGAATAAGATGCAGAATCACCAGTTATGCTCCACAACATAGATTGTTTGCATTTTGTCTGGACGAAACAAAACTTGTTTGCAAATTCAGAACATCAATGTCAAAAACATTATAAGGTACCTTCATGGGCAACTTGTAAGCTTGATAAGTATGAGTAGCACATATATATCTACAAACAAAAAGACATTAACATGACAACATAACAAAGAAAAAACATAAATAAGAACTTACCATCAGTAAGCTCAATTCTTTCTGATTACCAACAATTGCTAGAGTGATATGTGAATACCACATGCCTTCAACATAGGCTCATCATGTAGTAGTCTTGTTCAGCTTCAACACCTTTTAAAATACACAAAATAAAGTGCCTACAATTGAGAGCAGGGCACAAAAGCATCAATGATGAACATCTCATCTCAGAGGCAACAATAAAAATTAAAAAATCATGAAAAAAATAACGAATAAGAAACATACCATCACCAACCGAAAATGCATCCATACACCAACATATATGCTACATGTGAAATTCAAAATCGACGACACTACAAACGTAAGCATCTAATTCGAACAACCAAAGTTAAAAGACAACATAAATAAAATAAAAACGTTACTTGAAAATAACTAGATTAACCAATTATGTTGACGTTGGCAAGTGTAGCAGCAAATGCCCAAAGCAAAGCGAAAATCTAACATCCAGTTCGAAATTAAATACAATAATAAACATGATATGCATAAAAACAAAGAACGATCGAAGGAAACATAGAATCAATCCCTGGATGAATACTCTCTTTGAAACCTCATAGGCAAAGAACAATCGCAGTAAAAAGAAGGTAAAAATATGTTTTCCTGCATTTAAAAGATAAAATACAGGCATCTCATTCTATTAAGAGTGAATTAGACCATTAAATTTCCTAAAAAGTAAAGTTCAATACTTTAATCAACGGGAACGTCAACAAAAAAATATGCAATATATATAAAGAAACGATGTTAGCAGAAAGGAAAACAATTACGTTCATTCAGGCATTTACACAAACACATGGTGTGCTACATAAAATATATATGCATTATAGAAACTCAACAGATGATGTATGTATCTCTTGGGAGGATAATTACCTGGAAATAGCACAAATGATCTTCTAAAGTAGTATCTGAAAAAAATTTGCAAAAATAATCGTAAATTAAAAGAACAACAATAGAGAAGGAGTGACAAATCGAACGAAATTGAAAAAAAGGCAACACGATCGGTCCTGGCTGTTTGATGTGTACCCCACCTCCAGCGCCACTTCATACCTACCATTTATTAGCGGTGGTTGTAACGACCCAATTTTTTCAACTTATAATTATATTTATTACTTTCACGAAACTGCGTATTTGTGCGTACTGAGTTATATTATATTCTGGGATATTTATTCATGTTAATTACTTTCGTTAATATCTTACAACGTGTTATTAAGTGCGTAATCACTTAACTTGATCCTCGAATGCTTTTACGACAGTTAGTGTCACTTGTCGTGTAAAACGAGTTATCTACTTTGTACACGTTAAACTTTTTTCATAATTGGAATATTATGACTACGTAATACTAATTGTTATTTTCTAATGATAATTACTTGGCTTATTGGTTGCTTAACTACGCTTAGTATTTTACTAATGCACACTAGTTAGTCTTAATGGACTTTTTACCTTAATGGACTTAGGCCTACCCTACTCTAGCTAATGGACTTTTATGTTAGCCCAATTTTAATGGATTTATGACCCATTAAGATATAAAATAAAAACCCATTAAGATAAGCCAACATATAACCACACTTTTGTACCATTCCTACACTTTGTTGCATGGGATCCCAACATACAAGCACCACCTTTGTACTACCACCATGCAAAAGCAAAATGGTCTCCCCCTTATCCCCCCAAACCATCGGCCACCACTACCCCCACCAACACTATAAATTCAAGCTTGATTCTTCATTTCACACTTCATTTCATTCTCATTTCACACACACTTTCTCTCTAATTCTCTCTCTAGTCTTTCTCACACTAAAAGCTTAAGAAATTGTAAGTTCTTGAATTTTTTCTTCTTCTCTTTTTCTTCTTAATCACGACATCATCATCATTATCATGAGATCAAGCTTTTTAGCTTTTTGATCTTGTTATATATTGTAGATTCAAACTTTGATTTGAATCTTTCAAGAACATAAAAGATTCAAGCTTTCTAGCTTTGAGTCTTCATTACTTTGTTGGATCTAAGTTTTAAAGCTTAAGATCACTTTATTTTATTAAAAGATCAAAACTTGTGTTTATGATCTTCATGAAACTTGAAGATCTAACTTTTTACTTTAAAGATATTCAAGAACATTAAAGATCTAAGCTTTCTAGCTTAGGGTGTTATTATTTTGTTTAGATCTAAGCTTTTTAGCTTATGATCTCATTACTTTTACTAGATCTTAGCTTTCTAGTTTATGGTCTCATTAATCTTGTAAAAATCCAAGCTTTCTAGCTTAGGGTTTCTTAACATTTGAGATCTAAGTTATTATTGTAGATCTCACTTACTTGGAACCTTTCTATGATTTTTATGGTTATAAAAATCAAGTCTTCATCATCTCATATGCTGAAGATGCATAAACTTGTACCGAAAGGACAAAGGTTGAAGCTTTATTGTGTTTATACAATAAAGAGAAAACTTTGATGTTCAAAACTTATAGAAAGTTAGCTTTTACTTTTAGTTGTGTGTTGATGGTTAAAACTTGGTCATAATAATGCTAAAACATCAAAGAGTTGTACACTTGAGGCTTATACTCATCAAGGATGAGAACCGTGATAAGCATCAAGCACCAAGAAAAACACTGGAGCACTTATTTCTGTTTTTGAGGGTCTGATCATACTCCTGGGCTTCTGGAAAGCTGATTTCCAGATAGTTCAGTTTGAGTAGATCACTCTTCGTTTAAGACTCGCCTAAATCCGATATACGGTTTAGGATTTATAGCCTTCCGAAAATCACTACGCCTTCGTTAGGACGTGCTGCAATTTCTGACATACTCGCGCTTGAACCATCGCCACGGTCAAACGACATCGAGTTAGGATCTGAAAATTGGACAGCGATAAGAGGACTCACAAACGGAGCCTTGGTCACTGGCCGCTCATCATTTCAGTTTGTATAGAAGTCGTAACGGCTGTCCGAATTCAGCCCTTTGTTTCGATCTCTTTTCTTGATTGAATACTTACTTTATCTTTTACGTATGATGATAATGATGATGCTTAAGACATAACTTACGTACTTTTAAACCTTTTGGGACGATTTACTGACTTAGCAACCATTGACTTAGGTTGAGGACCTTTTGAATCGACCAACTTACTTGTTTGGACCGACTTACTACTTGCTTACATTTTCGTATCGATTATACCGCACATTCACTGTAAGTTATAGCTCCCTTTTTACTTCAATTATTTTTGGGACTGAGAATACATGCGCTTTTTATGTTTTACTTACTAGACACAAGTACTTAAACTTTATATATGTGTGGGTGACACACGATCTCGAACTTGGAGCCGTTGTCTTCGCACTTAACTTGTGAAGACACTATCCTTATGGAACCAAAAGTACCGTTCTCACCGACCACAAAAGCCTCCAACACATTTTCGATTAAAAATAACTCAACATGAGACAACGACGGTGGATTGAATCTTTAAATGATTATGATTGTAAACTTCGCTACCATCTGGGTAAGGAAAATGTTGTAGCCAACGCCTTGAGCCAAAAGAAAAGAATTAAAACCTCTTTGTGTTCGAACTTTAAACGTGATTATCCACACCAACCTTACTAGTCAAATTCGTGTAACACAAAATGGAACTCAAATATGAAAATATTTCTAAGTGAACACCTGAAAGGCCTCCTCTCTCGACTACAAATCAAAGAAACTGAAATTCATTGTTTTGCCTGAAGAATTTGAGTACCTAATTATGGGCTCGATCAACCTTCTCATCACCACGTACCATGTTACATGACTCAGTCATTTTCTTTGCTACGATCTAAAAACTCTGAGAATATTGATAACACAATCCAAGGATACATTTTTCTTCATTGACTTATCATCCTTATGCTTCTAATATATGGTCAGCTACTACTCAACTCCGAAATATATAACTACGTGTACTATCTCGTTTCCACCAAGTCTCCAAATTTGACCACAAAATGCGCGATGTGACTATACCAAAATGAAAACTCCTCCTATCATTACGCTCATACTTCCGTTTAAGGAAATCTCATCATCCAGTCCCTCAATGGAGAGAGACTATTCACATTATACTAGTATTCGCCATGAGGGTGAATAGTCCTAACGAACGTTTTCAAAAATCGATAAGAAACTTGTCCCAACAAACGTTTTTCAGAAACTGACAAGATGGGAAAAACTTGTACAGCCATACATTATAGGAATTCTATCTCGACACGGTGTGCCATTATCATTTATTTAGGATCGAGATGCTCGTTTCACTTCTAGACTTACAAAAAGCCTTGAAACACGTTTAGACATGAGTACCGCGTATCATCTACAAACCGATGGACCAAGCAAACATACGATTCAAACCTTGGAAAAATATATTACGAACTTGTATTGTTGCCTTTAGCCGATTCCTCTTACAATGATAGTTATCATTCGAGTATTAACACCTCACCTTTCGAAGCTTTATATGGCCGCAAATGTCATTCTCTTAATTGTTGGGCCGAAGTAGGCGACAAGCAAACCACCGGACCCGAACTCATTCATGAAACAACCGAGAAAATTTATCCATATTCAAGAAAGACCCAAAACGACCCGTAGTCGTCGAAAGAGCTATGCTGATGTTAGACGTAAACCTCTCGAATCCCAAGTGGGTAAGCGAGAAATGTTAAAAGTCGCACCTTAGAAAGGTGTAATCTGTTTCGGGAAACGTAGAAAGCTAAATCCGCGAGATATTGATCCTTTTAAAATCTTGGAGCGTATTAGACCTGTTGCATACCGTTTAGATCTTCCGACCCAATTGAGTTCTGTTCATCCTACATTCCATGTATCAAATTTAAAGAAGTGTCTCGCTGAACAAGGACTTGTTATTCCTTTCGATGAGCTTACTATCGATGACAAACTCCACTTCATATGAGAACCGGTTGAAATTTTGGATCGTGAAACCAAACCCTAAGACAAAGTAAAACCCCGATTGTCAAAATTCGTTAGGATGCCAAAAGAGGACCCGAGTTTGCGTAGGAAAGACAAGATCAAATGAAAAGGAAGTGCCCTCACTTATTCGTAAAATCGGCAACGCAAAGTCTCGAGGAAGAAACAACGACTACTACTTCCAACTAAATTTCGGGACGAAATTTCTTTTAAGGTGTGGGTAATATAATAACCCGCCTTTTTCCGTTAATTTATTTTAACGCCGTATTTTTTTATATATATATATAATATCTTTCGTTATCTAAATTCGTACCCTCCGTTGATTAGCGCTTTAATATTCCCGTTATTTAATCATAACATCTCTCGCTCACTCTAGCGTATTTAAAATATTTCGTTCGGTTAATTTACGCACCCGCTTTAAAACTCGAGGGACTAAACTTGCCAAGGGACCAAACTAGTTGACTAGGTCAACTAGTCAATCCCTCCTCCTCCAGTCATTCATTTACCTCCCTTTTCTTTTGATACTTCCATTTTCTCTCAAACCTACTCATCAAAGATTCATCATCTATTCAAGATCTTGCAAGCCTCAACTCAAACAAATTGTAGTTTTGCAATCCTCTCTTCATCCTCTACGTTTTGATACTAATTTCATAACTTGGGGTAAGGTTTTTCTAAAACTCAAATTTCTCTAATTCGATTTATAAACTTGAAATGGTGTTAGTTAGTGTCTATGGCTCATTAGGTTGATGTATATGTAATTTGGTTGCTTGATTTGCTTGTATGAGTAACTAGCTTGAATATAAAAAATGGGTTAGTTTAATCTTTGATTTTGGTTGATTAAATGTAAAAGTTCATGTATTAAATGTGTTGAAATGTCCCGTTCATATTGATTATAAACGTTCCATATTAATTGATTTCGTCACGAAGTTTTGACATCTATATGAAACGTTTTTCAAAGACTGCATTCATTTTTAAAACAACCATAACCTTTATTTTATCTATAAAGGTTTAAAAAGCATTACGTAGATTATCAAATAATGATAATCTAAAATATACCGTTTACACACGACCATTACATAATGGTTTACAATAATAATATATTACATTAAAAATAAGTTTCTTGAATGCAGTTTTTACATAATATCATACAAGCATGGACTCCAAATCTTGTCCTTATTTTAGTATGCAACAGCGGAAGCTCTTAATAATCACCTGAGAATAAACATGCAGTTTTATAAATGTTTTACGAAATAGACACAAGTAAATGAAACTACATTATATGGGTGGATGATCGACGACGAATATGCCCCTTTTGATTGGTAACCTAAGAATTAGTAAACCGATCTACTAATTAACTCAAAACCTAAAGACAGATCTATTGGGCCTAACGAACCACATCCAAAGTACCGGATGCTTTAGTACTTCGATGTTGTTTTTATCATGTCCGAAGGATTTCCCGGAATGATAGGGGATATTCTTATATGCATCTTGTTAATATCGGTTACCGGGTGTTCACCATATGAATGATTTTTATCTCTATGTATGGGATGTATATTGAAATATGAAATCTTGTGGTCTATTATTATGATTTGATAATATATAGGTTAAACCTATAACTCACCAACATTTTTGTTGACGTTTTAAGCATGTTTATTCTCAGGTGATTATTAAGAGCTTCCGCTGTTGCATACTAAAATAAGGACAAGATTTGGAGTCCATGCTTGTATGATATTATGTAAAAACTGCATTCAAGAAACTTATTTTTAATGTAATATATTATTATTGTAAACCATTATGTAATGGTCATGTGTAAACGGTATATTTTAGATGATAATTATTTGATAATCTATGTAATGCTTTTTAAACCTTTATAGATAAAATAAAGGTTATGGTTGTTTTAAAAATGAATGCAGCCTTTGAAAAACGTCTCATATAGAGGTCAAAACCTCGCGACGAAATCAATTAATATGGAACGTTTATAATCTATATGAACTGGACATTTCAGTTGGTATCCGAGCGTTGGTCTTAGAGAACCAGAAAATTGCATTAGTGTTTCTTACCGAGTTTGTTAGGATGCATTAGTGAGTCTGGACTTCGACCGTGTTTTTCTTCAAAAACGATTGCTTAACATTTTTGTTGAAAACTATATATTATTAACATGTAAATATTATGTGATATATTAATCTCTTAACGTGTTTGATATTGTGTGATAGATGTCTACCTCTAGTACAAATCCCATTGATTCACTTAATAATAATGAAGAGTCGAATATATTTTGGGAAGATTCAAAAATTCCCGAAGAGGAACCGGAAGAGGAGGAACCGGAAGAGGAGGAACCAGAATAAGAGGAACCAGAAGAGGAGGAATCGGAAGAGGAGGAACCAAAAGAAGAGGTTCTGGAGGAAGAAATATTGATACCTATAGTAAATCGATTAAATAAAAGAAAATCCTCAACCAACGGACCAAAGTTAATAATGGTCAATGGTGTTTCCGCCGAAGAAGCAAAATATTGGGAAGATTACCAATTTTCCGATGAATCAGATCCCGATGAAGATTCCGATGATGTTATAGAAATTACCTCGACCCAATTTAATAAAGCGAAAGAAAATAATAAGGGAAAAGGTATAAAAATAGAGAAACCCGATTCCAACCCCGATGAACTTTATATGTATCGACAACATCCGTATTTCCTAAAATGTAACAATGACCCGGGAACCTCTAAACCACCAGGTTTCTCTAAAACATTGTGGAAAACGACGGCTCGTATTAGAGGAACACCATATATTCCTAGAAAATTAGGAAAACGAACCAAGTCCAAAGAAGAAGAAACCAGCGATTCAGATTAGAGGGTTGTAATCATGTTGTATATTATATGTATTGTAGTGTGCTTGTACTTTTATGTTCTAGGTAAAAAAAAATTGCTTGTATTGTTTGTTAATTATCTTTTACGAATCTAATCCTTGTCTATTTTATAGTATAAAAACAAAATGGACGTTAAGGGTAGACAACCGAATATTTTAGAAGACCTACCAGAGGATATGATTGAGGAAATCTTGTCTAGAGTCGGTCAGAATTCATCAGCACATTTAGTTATGGCGAAATTAACTTGTCAAACATTTGAAAGACTTTCCAGAAATGCCTTAGTTTATAAAAGGCTTTCCTTTGATAGGTGGGGTATATCATATCGGGAAGACCGTAAGTTACGCTGTGTTTTCTTTAAAGCATTAAATGCGGGGAACCCAAATGCAATTTTACGCTACAGGTTAAGAACCTATTTTGACTCAACATATCCCAACATAGGATTTTGTGAATTAGAAAGAGCTTCTAACATGCAACATAAAGAAGCATGTTATGCTTACGGGTTAGTGATGTTCGTTTCTTACCGAAGTGAGAAAAAGAACATCGGACTGCAGCTTTTAAATAAGACCTTCCCACAAGTGACGAATTCAGTAGTTGGGGTGACAAACAAGGTTTTTAGATTATTACAGGGCTGTTGGACATTACGAAACCCTCGTCCTTTTGACGACATTACAACATGCTGCCTAGCCAATGGTCATAACAGTTATTTTCCACAAGACCAACGATGGGAAGTCGTCTTAGTAAAACCAGAATGCATGACTTGTTTCTGGACTTATGAATTACGTGTCTTTTATTTCCTTTGCTGAATAACTTGCGTATTAACTAGGTTTATCTTCAAAACTATCCTGTATCAAAGTGTACTATATTTCATGTTATATGTAATATAGCGAAGTTGTAAGTTTGAAGAATATTTGTATGTGATATATTATTATAATCAGTTTTTCATATGGAATTGTAGTAGTTGAATTGTATATTAGCTACTAAGTATGAACTTAACGGGTAGGTAGTACCCGAATTTAAACTTATAAAATGCTAATATGAAGAAAAAGCTTTTATAAATGACTTCATATTATGCTACGAAATACTATTGACTACTCTGAATATTCTGTATGATTAACTCGATTCAATTGGCTATTTTGAAGGAAATGGCACCGACTACTCGACACACCATGAATATGAGCGAAGAGGAATTTCGTACCTTTCTTGCTGCAAACATAGCCGCTGTACAGGCTGCGCTACATACCAACAATAACTCTGAATCTAGCAATGCAGCTAACGGCGCGAGAAATCGTGTAGGATGGACCTACAAAGAATTTACTGCCTGCAAACCTTAACAATTTTGTTAGTACCATCCAACCGAATCCAATTTAATTGTTTACTTATTCAATTTCGAAATTTGATGGAACCGAAGGACCAATTGGATTGAAACGGTGGACCGAGAAAGTCGAAACGGTGTTTGCCATAAGTAAGTGTACTGAAGAGGACAAAGTTAAGTACGCTACGCATACCTTCACAGGTACTGCGTTAACATGGTGGAACCCCTATCTTGAACAGGTAGGACAAAATGATGCTTACGCACTACCGTGGTCGGCATTCAAGCAATTGATGAACGAGCAGTACCGTCCTAGAAACGAAGTCAATAAACTCAAGGCAGAACTTAGAGAGTTATGAACACAAGGGTTCGACGTTACCAAATATGAACGACGATTCACAGAGTTGTGCCTATTGTGTCCACGAGCATTCGAAGATGAAGAAGAGAAGATCGACGCGTTTGTAAAAGGGTTACCAGTAAGGATTCAAGAAGATGTGAGTTCACACGAGACCGCTTCTATACAGAAGGCAAGTCGAATGGCTTATAAACTCATAAATCAGATTGAGGGAAGAATTAAAGAGCAGGCAGCCGAAGAAGCCAACACAAAACAACTCAAGAGGAAGTGGGACGAAAACGGTGACAAGAGTCACCAGTACAACAACAACAACAATTATAACCACAATCGCAACAACTATCCCAACAACCGCAACGACAATCGTAACAATAACCGCAATCCTAACAATAACTACAACAAACATCCCAACAACAACAACAACAACCGTTTCAACAACAATAACAATCCCAACAACAACCTCAATAACAACAACGGCAACAAAAACCAAAAACAGCCATGTCATAGGTGTGAAGAAAATCATCAGGGGTTTTGCACGACATTTTGCAACAGGTGTAAAAGAAATGGTTATAGCGCGACAAAGTGTGAGGTCTACGGACCAAAGTTTAATAGAACCAAAGGAACAAATAATGTCGGAACAAGTAATGCCGAAACGAATAGTGTCGGAGCAAGTAATACCAACCCTGTTTGTTATAAATGTGGAAAACCGGGCCACATTATTAGAAATTTCCCGAATCAGGGAAATACTAATGGGCAGGGCCGTGGAAGAGTTTTCAATATTAATGCGGCAGAAGCATAGGAAGACCCGGAGCTTGTTACGGGTACTTTTCTTATTGATGATAAATCTGCTTTTGTTTTATTTGATTTGGGTGCGGATAGAAGCTATATGAGTAGAGAATTTTGTGCTAAATTAAGTTGCCCATTGACACCTTTGGATAATAAATTTTTACTCGAATTAGCAAATGGTAAATTAATTTCAGCAGATAATATATGTCGGGATAGTGAAATTAAACTGGGTGATGAAACGTTTTAGATTGATTTAATACCAATCGAGTTAGGGAGTTTTGATGTAATAATTGGCATGGACTGGTTGAAGAAGGTGAGAGTAGAGGTCGTTTGTTACAAAAACGCGATTCGCATTATGCGTAAAAAAGGAAAACCTTTAATGGTGTACGGAGAAAAGAACAACGTGAAATTAAATCTTATTAGTAGTTTGAAGGCGCAAAAACTAATAAGAAAAGGTTGTTACGACATTCTAGCACACATCGAGGAAGTTAAACCTGAAGAAAAGAACATCAGTGATGTTCCCGTCGCAAAATAATTTCCTGATGTATTTTCGAAAGAATTATCGGGATTACCCTCACATCGATCCGTTGAATTTCAAATAAACCTTGTACCAGTAGCTGCACCAATAGCTCGTGCTCCATACAGACTCACACCCAGCGAAATGAAAGAATTACAAAGTCAGTTACAGAAACTTTTAGAGCGTGGTTTCATTCGACCAAGCACATCACCATGGGGAGCTCCTGTTTTTTTTGTCAAGAAGAAAGATGGTACATTCAGGTTGTGTATCGACTACCGAGAGTTGAACAAACTTACCATCAAGAACCGCTACCCACTACCGAGAATCGATGACTTATTTGATCAACTACAAGGTTCGTCTATTTATTCGAAGATTGATTTACGTTCTGGGTATCATCAAATGCGGGTGAAGGAGGATGATATTTCAAAGACTGCTTTTAGGACGCGTTACGGTCATTATGAGTTTATGGTTATGCCGTTTGGATTGACGAACGCACCAGCTGTGTTCATGGACCTCATGAACCGAGTGTGTGGGCCATATCTTGACAAGTTTGTCATTGTTTTCATCGATGACATACTTATTTACTCGAAGAATGATCAAGAGCATGAAGAACATTTAAGAAAAGTGCTAGAGTTGCTGAGAAAAGAAAAACTGTACGGTAAGTTTTCAAAGTGTGCATTTTGGTTGGAAGAAGTTCAATTCCTCGGTCACATAGTGAACAAAGAAGGTATTCAGGTGGATCCAACAAAGATTGAAACCGGTGAGAAATGGGAAACCCCGAAAACTCCGAAGCATATACGCCAATTTTTAGGACTAGCTGGTTACTACAGAAGGTTCATCCAAGATTTTTCCAGAATAGCAAAACCCTTGACTGCATTAACACATAAAGGGAGGAAATTTGAATGAAAGGATGAACAAGAGAAAGCGTTTCAATTGTTAAAGAAAAAGTTAACTATGGCACCTATATTGTCATTACCTGAAGGGAATGATGATTTTGTGATATATTGTGACGCTTCAAAGTAGGGTCTCGGTTATGTATTAATGCAACGAACGAAGGTAATTGCTTATGCGTCTAGACAATTGAAGATTCACGAGCAAAATTATATGACGCATGATTTGGAATTAGGCACGGTTGTTTTTGCATTAAAGACTTGGAGGCACTACTTATATGGGGTCAAAAGTATTATATATACCGACCACAAAAGTCTTCAACATATATTTAATCAGAAACAACTGAACATGAGGCAGCGCAAGTGGATTGAATTGTTGAATGATTATGACTTTGAGATTCGTTACCACCCGGGGAAGGCGAATGTGGTACCAACGCTTTGAGTAGAAAGGACAGAGAACCCATTCGAGTAAAAGCTATGAATATAATGATTCACAATAACCTTACTACTCAAATAAAGGAGGCGCAATAAGGAGTTTTAAAAGAGGGAAATTTAAAGGATGAAATACCCAAAGGATCAGAGAAGCATCTTAATATTCGAGAAGACGGAACCCGGTATAGGGCTGAAAGGATTTGGGTACCAAAATTTGGAGATATGAGAGAAATGGTACTTAGAGAAGCTCATAAAACCAGATACTCAATACATCCTGGAACGGAGAAGATGTACAAGGATCTCAAGAAACATTTTTAGTGGCCAGGTATGAAAGCCGATGTTGCTAAATACGTAGGAGAATGTTTGACGTGTTCTAAGGTCAAAGCTGAGCATCAGAAACCATCAGGTCTACTTAAACAACTCGAAATCCCGGAATGGAAATGGGAAAATATTACCATGGATTTCATCACTAAATTGCCAAGGACTGCAAGTGGTTTTGATACTATTTGGGTAATAGTTGATCGTCTCACCAAATCAGCACACTTTCTGCCAATAAGAGAAGATGACAAGATGGAGAAGTTAGCACGACTGTATTTGAAGCAAGTCGTCTCCAGACATGGAATACCAATCTTTATTATCTCTGATAGGGATGGCAGATTTATTTCAAGATTCTGGCAGACATTACAGCAAGCATTAGGAACTCGTCTAGACATGAGTACTGCCTATCATCCACAAACTGATGGGCAGAGCAAAAGGATGATACAAACACTCGAAGACATGCTACGAGCATGTGTTATTGATTTCGGAAACAGTTGGGATTGACATCTACCGTTTGCAGAATTTTCCTACAACAACAGCTACCATTCAAGCATTGAGATGGCGCCGTTTGAAGCACTTTATGGTAGAAAGTGCAGGTCTCCGATTTGTTAGAGTGAAGTGGGGGATAGACAGATTACAGTTCCTGAGATAATACAAGAAACTACCGAGAAGATCATCCAAATTTAACAACGGTTGAAAACCGCCCAAAGTCGACAAAAGTGCTACGCCAACATTAAAAGAAAAGATATAGAATTTGAAATTGGAGAGATGGTCATGCTTAAGGTTGCACCTTAGAAAGGCGTTGTTCGATTTGGTAAACGAGGGAAAATAAATCCAAGGTATATAGGACCATTCAAGATTGTTGATCGTGTCGGACCAGTAGCTTACCGACTTTGATTACCACAACAACTCGCGGCTGTACATAACACTTTCCATGTCTCAAATTTGAAGAAATGTTTTGCTAAAGAAGATCTCAGTATTCCGTTAGACGAAATCCAAATCAACGAAAAACTTCAATTCGTCGAAGAACCCGTCGAAATAATGGATCGCGAGGTTAAAAGACTTAAGCAAAACAAGATACCAATTGTTAAAGTTCGATGGAATGCTCGTAGAGGACCCAAGTTCACCTGGGAATGAGAAGATCAGATGAAGAAGAAATACCCGCACTTATTTCCAGAAGATACGTCAACACCTCCAACTGCTTAAAATTTCGGGACGAAATTTATTTAACGGGTAGGTACTGTAGTGACCTGAACTTTTCCATGTTTATATATATTAAATGAAATTTTTATTTACATGATTAAGTGTTTCCAATATGTTAAGCAATCAAACTTGTTAAGACTTGATTAATTTAAATAGGTTTCATATAGACAATTGACCACCCAAGTTGACCGGTGATTCACGAACGTTAAAACTTGTAAAAACTATATGATGACATATATATGATTATATATATAGTTAACATGATATTATGATAAGTAAGTATCTCATTAGGTATTTTAACAATGAGTTATATACATAAAAATGAGACTATTGAATTTAAGAAACTCGAAAACGATATATATAACGATTATCGTTATATCAACGTCTTACTAAGTACATATGAATCATATTAAGATATTGATACACTTGGTTAATTATGTTAAATGATAAGTAAATATATCATTAAGTGTATTAACAATGAAATACATATGTAAAAATAAGACTACTAACTTAATGATTTCGAAACGAGACATATATGTAACGATTATCGTTGTAACGATATTTAACTGTATATATATCATACTAAGATATATTATATATCATAATATCATGATAATGTAACAATTTAACATCTCTTTAGATATAATAAACATTGGGTTAACAACATTTAACATGATCGTTAACTTGAAGGTTTCAAATCAACATTTACATGTAACGACTAACGATGACTTAACGACTCAGTTAAAATGTATATACATGTAGTGTTTTAATATGTATTCATACACTTTTGAAAGACTTCAAGACACTTATCAAAATACTTCTACTTAACAAAAATGCTTACAATTACATCCTCGTTCAGTTTCATCAACAATTCTACTCGTATGCACCCGTATTCGTACTAGTACAATACACAGCTTTTAGATGTATGTACTATTGGTATATATACTCCAATGATCAGCTCTTAGTAGCCCATTTGAGTCATCTAACACATGTGGGAACCATCATTTGGCAACTAGCATGAAATATCTCATAAAAGTACAAAAATATTAGTAATCATTCATGACTTATTTACATGTAAACAAAATTACACATCCTTTATATCTAATCCATATACCAACGACCAAAAACACCTACAAACACTTTCATTCTTCAATTTTCTTCATCTAATTGATCTCTCTCAAGTTCTATCTTCAAGTTCTAAGTGTTCTTCATAAATTCTATAAGTTCTAGTTTCATAAAATCAAGAATACTTCCAAGTTTGCTAGCTTACTTCTAATCTTGTAAAGTGATCATCCAACCTCAAGAAATCTTTCTTATTTACAGTAAGATATCTATATAATACAATGTAATACTCATACTCAAACTTTAATTCAATTTCTATAACTATAACAATCTTATTTCGAGTGGAAATCTTACTTGAACTTGTTTTCGTGTCATGATTCTGCTTCAAGAACTTTCAAGCCATCCAAGGATCCTTTAAAGCCAGAACTATTTGTCTCTTTTCCAGTAGGTTTATCCACAAAACTTGAGGTAGTAATGATGTTCATAACATCATTCGATTCATACATATAAAGCTATCTTATTCGAAGGTTTAAACTTGAAATCACTAGAACATAGTTTAGTTAATTCTAAACTTGTTCGCAAACAAAAGTTAATCATTCTAACTTGACTTTTAAAATCAACTAAACACATGTCATATATCTATATGATATGCTAACTTAATGATTTAAAACCTGGAAACACGAAAAACACCGTAAAACCGGACATACGCCGTCGTAGTAACACCGCGGGCTGTTTTGGGTTTGATAATTAAAAACTATGATAAACTTTGATTTAAAAGTTGTTCTTTTGGGAAAATGATTTTTCTTATGAACATGAAACTATATCCAAAAATCATGATTAAACTCAAAGTGGAAGTATATTTTTCAAAATGGTCATCAAGACGTCGTTCTTTCGACTGAAATGACTACCTCTTATAAAAACGACATGTAACTTATATTTCCAACTAAAAACGTATACTTTTTCTGTTTAGATTCATAAAATTTAGTTCAATATGAAACCATAGCAATTTGATTCACTCAAAACGGATTTAAAACGAAGAAGTTATGGGTAAAACAAGATTAGATATTTTTTGATTATTGTAGCTACGGGAAATATTGTAACAATTCTATACAAATCATATCCTAGCTAACTTATATTGTATTATACATATATTCTAATATATTATGTAATCTTGGGATACCATAGACACGTATGCAAATGTTTTGACACATCATATCGACCCATGTATATATATTATTTGGAACAACCATAGACACTCTATATGTAGTAATATTGGAGTTAGCTATACAGGGCTGAGGTTGATTCCAAAAATATATATACTTTGATTTGTGATCTAGCCTGAGATGTGTATACACTGGGTCGTGGATTGATTCAAGATAATATATATCGATTTATTTCTATACATCTAATTGTGGACAACTAGTTGTAGGTTACTAACGAGGATAACAGACTTAATAAACTTAAAACATTAAAATGTATTAAAAATGTTGTAAATATATTTTGAACATACTTTGATATATATGTACATATTTGTTATAGGTTCGTGAATCGACTAGTGGCCAAGTCTTACTTCCCGACGAAGTAAAAATATGTGAAAGTGAGTTATAGTCCCACTTTTAAAAACTAATATTTTGGGATGAGAATACATGCAGTTTTATAAATGTTTTACGAAATAGACACAAGTAAATGAAACTACATTATATGGGTGAATGATCGAAGCCGAATATGCCCATTTTGCTTGGTAACCTAAGAATTAGTAAACCGATCTACTAATTGACGCGAAACTTAAAGATAGATGTATTGGGCCTAACGAACCCCATCCAAAGTACCGGATGCTTTAGTACTTCGATGTTGTTTTTATCATGTCCGAAGGATTTCCCGGAATGACAGGGGATATTCTTATATGCATCTTGTGAATGTCGATTACCAGGTGTTAACCATATGAATGATTTTTATCTCTATGTATGGGATGTATATTGAAATATGAAATCTTGTGGTCTATTATTATGATTTGATAATATATAGGTTAAACCTATAACTCACCAACATTTTTGTTGACGTTTTAAGCATGTTTATTCTCAGGTGATTATTAAGAGCTTCCGCTGTTCCATACTAAAATAAGGACAAGATTTGGAGTCCATGCTTGTATGATATTATGTAAAAACTGCATTCAAGAAACTTATTTTTAATGTAATATATTATTATTGTAAACCATTATGTAATGGTCGTGTGTAAACGGTATATTTTAGATTATCATTATTTGATAATCTACGTAATGCTTTTTAAACCTTTATAGATAAAATAAAGGTTATGGTTGTTTTAAAAATGAATGCAGTCTTTGAAAAACGTCTCATATAGAGGTCAAAACCTCGCGACGAAATCAATTAATATGAAACATTTATAATCAATATGAACGGGACATTTCATGTGTTACTAGCATCATTAGCATCAATTTGATGTGTAGGTTGACTTGGAAAACTTCACTAACATGATTATTGATTTTGTGATTTTTGGTTAGGGTTTGATAGACTTAAATATGAACTTTTGATGCATTGAATGCTATCAAATGTTTTTGGTAAGTGTTTAGTTGCAATGTACGTTTAATTACCTTCGAAACAGCATATCGTATGTGTACATTGGATTCCCGAATCATGAAATGCATTTTATGAACTTGAAACTTAAATGATGAACTTTTAACGATCATTTGACGAGGATTTTATTATTGTAAATGATGGATTTGATTGATGATATGTGTTTGGTTGTATTCCTCGTTAAAGTATCTTTCCAACGATTTGTGGTTCATTATTTGTGAATTGGTAAATTTTGGTTCGAGACTTGAACCCTTGAAACAGCCCAGGAATCAGCCTAGGTACTTTGCCGCGGCGCGGCCAATCCTTGGCGCGGCGCGACGTTTGCCTGAAAAGTGGGTTGTTCCATTTTGCATTTTCACGTTTAATTCTAACTATGCTACGCACCTCCGATTAACATGTAACTTGCTCTAACATGCTCATATATGATTATATAACCCATAAAAATTGTACGAGACTCGAGCCAAACGTGTTGACTTTTGCGTTGACTTGACCAAAGTTGACTTTTATTCAAACTTAACCAATAATTTGTTTAATTGTTATAACTTTTCTCTTATACTTGATTCTTGATTGAAACTTGACAACTTGATTCACATGCTATAAAATCGAGTCGTAACGAGCCATATGACTAATTGAACACATTTCGACCGACCTTGTGTCTTACCTGGTATTGATACAACTTACATGTTTAGGTAAAGACTAAACAAATTTCATGCATACATTTACTTTGTGAAGTACCTTTATACTCGTGCACTCAAGGTGAGATAATAGTCCCACTTTTTCAACAACTTTTACTCTTTAAATCATGGGATGAAAAACATATACGGTTTATACTTTTATAGTTTGAACACAAGTACGGAAACAAACATTCCACATGCGAGTTAGAACAAAAAGCCTCAATTCAATTATCATTAGTTACACTTGTAGGGTGTAAACGTGAACTTATGTTGTGTGGCCATATGGGCATGACGATCTCTCATTCGGACGGTTCGCTACCGTTAGCGGATGAAATATATTTTCGGGTATAGTGTAGGTTCTTACACTATGATAACGGGGTACATATACAGTTAAGTCTTGATAATTGGGTGCTCGCGAATAAACAACCTCTTTGGAATGCAAACGATTTAGATAATCAACTTATACTAAATCTTGTCGTTCAAAAACAACGTTTACAAATACAACTATGATTTCACCAACGTTTTTCGTTGACAGTTTTCTATATGTTTGTCAGGTTTATACTTGGCTACTTAATACATGCTTCCGCACACTTTGATTACTTTCTTTGGGTCAAGCATACATGTATACGCTAGTGATAGCACTTTTGGATTCAAACTTAATGTTTACATGCATACGCTATCAATAGCATTCGTGATTTTCAACTTATATTATGTCGCAAGTTATTTCATTTGTACTTTACAACTTCTGTAAACTTAAACTCGTTGTGGAACCGTTTGGTAACTTAAAACTTTGCAAGTCATAAACGTTTCAAATGAATGCGACATAATTTTGGTCAAACGCGTCTCATTTAGGGACAATGGCCATATAACGGGACCTAAGTTGATAGCGCCGTCAATGGCGATTTTGTCTGGTCGTCACATGTGGTATCAGAGCATTAGTTGTAGGGATCTAGGATATGCATTAGTGTGTCTGACATGATCGTTAGGACGCATTAGTAAGTCTAGACTACAACCCGATAGTTAGCCATTGCATTCTGACATACATTTGCTATAGATAGCACTTACTTGACTACTTGTGCATTAATACTTGAAACTTTCTACGGTGAACTTCTTAATTGTACCTAACTCTCATGCGAATCCGTATTCTGCCATTTTCTGGTAACACACGTAAACTTAAAATTCATACGCGTAAGGATGACGCGACTTCATTCATTAAACTAATTTGGAAATTCTGTCTTCTCTCATATTTTTCGCCGCGTTCTAGGCTTATTATCTACTAGTGTGGTAAAACTTTCACAACCATTGCGGTCACTACTCACTACTGATATTATACTATGCTCCTCACTATATATCACTATTCGTTACTACTACCACTACTATTGATGAGTATCATTATTACTACCTATCACTACTGTTGTGTACTACTCGTTACCATGATTCATTACTCTCTTTACACCTAAGGATACCACTAATTGACTTTGAATGCTTTAACGTGAACAATCAGTTGTACATTTTTCGCGGGAAACACATTTTCAGGGATTGCACTAACTCTTTCGATTATATACAAGTCTTGTTAAAGACGTCGTTGCACCTTATTCCGTTAAAATCTTCATGATTACACAAACTTAACCATATGGAGAGGTTTTGGAATGGAGGTATGAATTAGCGAAATATAACGACACTTGATCGACGTGGTTATATTACGGTAAGTCATACCAAAGTCCCAATGGCTCAAAATGATGGTGGGCAAAGAATTCAAAATCTATCTAATACCTCTAGACCTAGAAAACTTCGATGTAATTTGGTATGGATTGGTTAGCCAAGATAAAATCCAACATTTCTTGTGATCTCAAAACCATTCGTATCCCTATCGAGGACGGTGAACCCTTGATCGATTGTAGCAAAACGAGTGCACCGGGCTCAACCTCATTTTGTGCCTTAACATTGAAGAATACCATCGTATGGGTTGTTTTACGATCCTAGCCCATGTTAAGAAAGTCGAGACCGATGAGAAGCATATCGATGATGTGCCAATTGTTAATGACTTTTCTATTGTAATTCCCGAAGAATTTCCGGGTCTTTTACCTCATCGACCGGTTGAATTACAAATCGATCTTATACCAGGAGCCGCACCCGTAGCACATGCACCGTATAGACTCGCTCCAACCGAAATGAAAGACTTACAAAGTCAACTCTAAGAACTACTTGACCGTGGTTTTATCTGACCTAGCCATCCACCATAGGGAGCTCCAATCCTATTCGTTAAGAAGAAAAATGGATCCCTACAAATGTGCATCGATTATCGTGAACTAAATAAATTACCGTTTGAGAACCGATATCCTCTTCCCCGTATCGATGACCTCTTGATCAATTACAAGGACCTCGTGTGTATTCCAAATTCGACCTCCATTCTGTTTATCATCAATTGAAGGTTAAGGGAGAAGATGTCTCCAAAACTGTTTTCCGAACTTGCTACGGTAGTGATGAATTTCTTGTAGTACTGTTCAGTTTAACTAATGCCTCGGCCATATTCATGGATCTTATGAATCGCGTATGCAAGCCTTATATAGACAAATCCATCATCGTATTCATCGAAGACATCTTAATCTACTCCAAAAGTGAAAAAGAACATGAAAAACACCTCCGACTCGTGCTTGAACTCTTGAGACAAGAACAACTTTATGTCAAATTCTCCAAGTGTGAATTTTTTTGGTTAAACGAAGTCCAATTTCTAGGCCATGTTGTTGGTGGTCAAAGTATTAAGTCGATCTCGCAAAAATTGAAGCTATACGTAATTAGGAAACTCCTACGACTGTGACTCATATTCGTAAATTTTTGGATCTCGCCGGTTATTACCGAAGATTCATTTCCGACTTTTCCCGTATTTGCTCGTCATTTAATCTCGTTAACTCACAAAGGAAAGAAATTCATTTGGTTCGCCGAACAATAGTAGGCATTTCAAATCTTAAAGAGGAAGTTAACCACCGCACCTATCTTATCTCTTTCCGAAGGCACTGATGATTTTGTTGCGTATTGTGACGCCTCCAAACAAGGTTTTGGATATGTGTTAATATAACGAAAGAAAGTTATCGCTTACACTTCTCGACAATTGGAATTTACGAACAAAACCATACGACACACGATCTCGAACTTGGAGCCGTTGTCTTGGCACTTAACTTGTGAAGACACTATCCTTATGGAACCAAAAGTACCGTTCTCACCGACCACAAAAGCCTCAAACAAATTTTCGATCAAAAATAACTCAACATGAGACAACGACGATGGATTGAAACTTTAAATGATTATGATTGTGAACTTCGTTACCATTCGGGTAAGGCAAATGTTGTATCCGACGCCTTGAGCCGAAAGGAAAGAATTAAAACCTCTCTGTGTCTGAACTTTAAACGTGATTATCCACACCAACCTTACTAGTTAAATTCATGTAGCGCAAAATGGAACTTAAATATGAAAATATTTCTAAGTGAAAACCTGAAAGGCCTCCTCTCTCAACTCGAAATCAAAGAAACTGAAATTCATTGTTTTGCCGAAAGAATTTGAGTACCTAATTATGGGCTCGATCAACCTTCTCATCACCACGTACCATGTTACATGACTCTGTCATTTTCTTTGCTACCATCTAAAAACTCTGAGAATATTGATAACACAATCCAAGGATACATTTTTCTTCATTGACTTATCGTCCTTATGCTTCTAATATATGGCCAGCTACTACTCAACTCCGAAATATATAACTAAGTGTACTATCTCGTTTCCACCAAGTCTCAACATTTGACCACAAGATGTGCGATGTGACTATACCAAAATGAAACTCCTCCTATCATTACGCTCATACTTTCGTTTAAGGAAATCTCATCATCTAATCCCTCAATGGAGAGAGACTCTTCACATTATACTAGTATTCGCCACGAGGGTGAATAGTCCTTACGAATGTTTTCAGAAACCGATAAGAAACTTGTCCCAACAAACGTTTTTTAGAAACTGACAAGATGGGAAAAACTTGTACAGCCATACATTATAGGAATTCTATCTTGTACAGCCATGCTCGTTTCACTTCTAGACTTATAAAAAGCCTTGGAAACACGTTTAGACATGAATACCACGTATCATCTACAAACCGACGGACCAAGCAAACGTACGATTCAAACCTTGGAAAATCATATTACGAACTTGTATTGTTGCCTTTAGTCGATTCCTCTTACAATGATAGTTATCATTCGAGTATTAACTCCACACCTTTCGAAGCTTTATATGGCCGCAAATATCGTTCTCCTAATTGTTGGGCCGAAGTAGGAGACAAGCAAACCACCGGACCCGAACTCATTCATGAAACAACCAAGAATATTTATCCATATTCAAGAAAGACCAAAAATGACCCGTAGTCGTCAAAAGAGCTATGCCGATGTTAGACGTAAACCTCTCGAATCCCAAGTGGGTAACCGCGAAATGTTAAAAGTCGAACCTTGGAAAGGTGTAATCCGTTTCGGGAAACGTAGAAAGCTAAATCCGCAGAATATTTGTCCTTTTGAAATCTTGGAGCGTATTGGACCCGTTGCATACCGTTTAGATCTTCCGCCCAATTGAGTTCTGTTCATCCTACATTCCATGTATCAAACTTAAAAAAATTTCTCGCGGAACAAGGACTTGTTATTCCTTTCGATGAGCTTACTATCGATGACAAACTCCACTTCATATGAGAACCGGTTGAAATTATGGATCGTGAAACCAAACCCTAAGACAATGTAAAACCCCGATTGCCAAAATTCATTGGGATGCCAAAAGAGGACCCCGAGTTTGCGTGGGAAAGACAAGATCAAATGAAAAGGAAGTTCCCTCACTTATTTGTAAAATCGGCAATTCAAAGTCTCGAGGAAGAAACAACGACTACTACTTCCAACTAAATTTCAGGACGAAATTTCTTTTATGGTGTGGGTAATGTAATAACCCGCCTTTTTTCGTTAATTTATTTTAACGTCGTCTTTATATATATATATATATATATATATATATATATATATATATATATATATATATATATATATATATATATATATATATATATATATATATAATATCTTTAGTTATCTAAATTCGTATCCTCCGTTGATTATTGTTTTAATATTCCCGTTATTTAATCATAACATTTCTCGCTCACTCAAGCGTATTTAAAATATTTCGTTCGGTTAATTCACGTACCCGCTTTAAAACTTGAGGGACTAAACTTGCCAAGGGACCAAACTAGTTGACTAGGTCAACTAATCAATCCCTCCTCCTCCACTCATTCATTCACCTCCCTTTTCTTTTGATACTTCCATTTTCTATCAAACTCACTCATCAAAGATTCATCATCTATTCAAAGATCTAGCAAGCCTCAACTCAAACAAATTGTACTTTTGGAATCCTCTCTTCATCCTCTACGTTTTGATACTAATTTCATAACTTGGGGTAAGGTTTTTCTAAAACTCAAATTTCTCTAATTCGATTTATAAACTTGAAATGGTGTTAGTTAGTGTCTATGGCTCATTAGGTTGATGTATATGTAATTTGGTTGCTTGATTTACTTGTATGAGTAACTAGCTTGAATATGAAAAATGGGTTAGTTTGATTTTGGTTGATTAAATGTTAAAGTTCATGTATTAAATGTGTTACTAGCATCATTAGCGTCAATTTGATGTGTAGGTTGACTTGGAAAACTTCACTAACATTATTATTGATTTTGTGATTTTTGGTTAGGGTTTGATAGGCTTAAATATGAACTTTTGATGCATTGAATTCTATGAAATGTTTTTGGTAAGTGTTTAGTTGCAATGCATATTTAATTACCTTCGAAACGGCATATCGTATGTGTACATTGGATTCCCGAATCATGAAATGCATTTTATGAACTTGAAACTTAAATGATGAACTTTTAACGATCATTCAACGAGGATTTGATTATTGTAAATGATGGATTTGATTGATGATATGTGTTTGGTTGTATTCCTCATTAAATTACCTTTCCAACCATGTAAGATATGTGTTTTGAATGTTTGCGGTTCATTATTTGTGAATTGGTGAATTTTGGTTCGAGACTTGAACACTTGAAACAGCCCAGGAATCAGCCCAGGTACTTTGCCGCGGCGTGGCCAATCCTTGGCACGGCGCGGCGTTTGCCTGAAAAGTGGGCTGTTCTATTTTGTGTTTTCACATTTAATTCTAACTATTCTACGCACCTCCGATTAACATGTAACTTGTTCTAACATGCTCATATATAATTATATAACTCAGAAAAAGTGTCCAAGACCCGACCCGAACGTGTTGACTTTTTTGTTGACTTTGACTTGACCAAAGTTAACTTTTATTCAAACTTAACCAATACTTTGTTTAATCGTTATAACCTTTTTCTTATTCTTGATTCTTACATGAAACTTGACAACTTGATTCACATGCTATAAAATCGAGTCGTAACGAGCCATAGGACTAACTGAACACATTTTGACCGACCTTGTGTCTTACCCGGTATTGATACAACTTACTTGATTAGTTCAAGACTAAACAACTTTCACGTACACGTTTACTTTGTGAAGTACCTTTATACTCGTGCACTCAAGGTGAGATCATAGTCCCACTTTTTCAATAACTTTTACTCTTTAAATCATGGGATGAGAAACATATAAGGTTTATACTTTTATACTTTGAACACAAGTACGGAAACAAACATTCCACATGCAAGTTAGAACAAAAAGACTCAATTCAATTATCATTAGTTACACTTGTAGGATGTAAACGTGAACTTATGTTGTGTGGCCATACGGGCTTGACGAGCCCTCATTCAGACGGTTCGCTACCGTTAGTGGATGAAATATATTTTTGGGTATAGTGTAGGATCTAACACTATGATAACGGGATTCGTATACAGTTAAGTCTTGATAATTGGGTGCTAATGTAAATGATTTAGATAATCAACTTTATACTAAATCTTGTGGTTCAAAAACAACGTTTACAAATACACCTATGATTTCACCAACGTTTTTCGTTGACAGTTTTCTATATGTTTTTCAGGTTCATACTTAGCTACATTATACATGCTTCCGCACACTTTGATTACTTGCTTGGGGTCAAGCATACATGCATGCGCTAGTGATAGCACCTTTGGATTGAAATTTAATGTTAACATGCATACGCTATCGATAGCATTCTGATGTTATGCGAGGGGTATATGAAATAGTATTAATTTTTACAAGGAAATACTATTAAATACGATACAATTTTACACAAGATATTTATTTATTTATAGAATGGATATACCTAAACCTTGCTACAACACTTATAGGCAGTGTACCTAATCCTACAGTAGTGTAGTTTTTAGTAAGTCCGGTTCGTTCCACAGGGAGACTTTAAACAAGCTTAACGCTATATTTTTAACTTATAATTGTAAAAATACAAAAATATATATAAGTAGTATTATTATTATAAAAGGGGGTTTTTACCGTTTAATGACTGGTTTGTCGATTTTAAAACTTAAGTCGCAGTTAAATCCTAATGTAAAACATTAAAAATAAATATAACTTAATTTAAAGCGGAAAGTAAATAACGATAATGAAATTGTGATAAATAAAAGTGCGATAAAATAAAATTGCGATAATTAAAGTGTACGATAATTAAAAGTGCAATTAAATATAATGACAGTAAATAAAAGTACGATAATTAAAAGTGCAATTAAATATGAAATATATAAATTATGCTTATTTAAACTTCCGTAATCATGATGTTTGACGTGTTGTTTTTAGTTTTATTACCATGGGTTAATTGTCCTTTGTCCTGGATTATTCAATATGTCCATACGGATTTGTCCATAATAGTCCATCAGTCATGATCATAAAGTGCGAGTGTCTTCGTCAAATTATTCTTATTCCCGAAGTCAAATATTCCAACTAATTGGGGATTCGATTTGTAACAAGGTCTTAATACTTTGTTTAATGAATACACCAGGTTATCGACTGCGTGTAAACCAAGGTTTTACTACTTTGTTAACAATTACACCAATTACCCTTGAATGTAATCCACCCCTGTTTCAACAAGTCTATAAACTATTAATCCAGTTCCGTGTCCGGTAAAATGAACAATTATTGGTATTTATAGATATCCCGCCCACTGTACCCAGTCAAGCGTATGTGGTTATATATAAATACGTCAAATTATAAGTTTATATATTAAATTAACGAGGTATCGTTTAGTTAATATAAAACCCATTAATAGCCCATAGTCTAATTTCCACAAGTGTCGTTCTTTTATCCAAACTCCAATTATGGTCCAAAGCCCAATTACCCAATTTTAATATTTTAGCCCAACATCATGATTACTTCATCTTAAATAAGCATAATAATAACTTAGCTATGAGACATTAAATTAAAAATAACATTAACCATAACTTACAGTGATTAAAAATAGCGTAGCGTTACACGGACAGAATTTCGACTTACACCCTTACAACATTCGCTAACATACCCTTATTATTGGAATTTAAAATTAAAATTAAAATTAAAATTAAAATATATATATATATATATATATATATATATATATATATATATATATATATATATATATATATATATTTTAATTATATATATATATATATATATATATATATATATCGTTGATAGATAGGAAGAGAAAAGGATGCATCAAACTGAGCCAAAACACGCGAAATTTATAGATGTGGCCTGCTACCTACTGCCATGCGATCGCATGGATTTTTGCCTTCCAGGCCATGCGATCGCATGGCCACTTTTTCCAGCTCACATGATTTGTTTCCTAGCTTTGCCGACGGTTTAATAAATAAATATAATATATAAATAATTTTAAGAATTATTTAAATATTATATTATATTTATGTGCATAGTTGACTTGTAATTTTTAGTCCGTTGCGTCGAGCGTTGAGAGTTGACTTTGGTCCCGGTTCCGGTTTTTCGAACGTCATTGCGTGTAATTTAATATCTTGTACTTTGCGTTTAGCGTCTTGTACTCTTGTAATTTTGAGACGTTTCTTATCAATAATTGGAACCACTTTGATTGTATTTTGTACTTTTGAGCTTTTTGGTCGTTTGCGTCTTCAATTCGTCGAATCTGTCTTTTGTCTTCACCTTTTATTATTTAAACGAATATCATTTGTAAATAGGACAATTGCAACTAAAAGCTTGTCTTTCTTGAGGGATAATGCTATGAAATATATGTTCATTTTTAGCATTATCAAATATTCCCACACTTGAGCGTTGCTTGTCCTCAAGCAATATAGTCTTGAAATAAAAATACAAGAATCACTTCTTTATTCTTCACACTTTGTACATCAGTGATTTCTATACGGCGGTATAAACAATGGTAGTAACGATGTGGTTTACAGTCCTACATGACTATAAAAATTTAGATCCTTTAAGGAAATTGGATCTTTATGAAAACATTTGATCTTTTGAAAATTCAATCTAGCTTTTACCCTAGATAAGTTTTCCGGAATAACCCTTCACTGGTGTTGCAAAATGTTTTTGTGGGTTTGGTGGGTTTCAGATTTGAAAATTTTAGCTCAAAACTTGTGGTTTTGTGTCACCCACTTGCTAACCTTGTATTTGAAAAGCAACACGTCCAGTATACTTGCTCCGTATATTACCTTTCGGTAAACTACCGTCCGGTTGTAAAGAAAAGCGTTGAACAAGCAACTGTTAAGGCAATGTCCCCTGACATGCTTTTAATTATGGTCTATAACGTGTCGGATGCAATTACTATCCTTTGTAGGAGCAATATTAAAGCTCACCCTATAGTTTTTCGGTCTGGCACAAGGTCATGTCTTTGACCATGCTATGCAACCACCGTTCTTACGGTTGACACCCGATTTGGTTCAGGTGACCTAATGAATTCCAGGTGAATTCCTAGGATTTTACGCTCAATGGTAATGAACACATTAAAAATGGGTTTTCAAAAAACAAATCGGTTTGTAATTTTGATCAAAATATTTTATCGTTCAAGCTCGAGTTTAGATATCATCGAATTTCATGAGTTTGTAATTCTCAATCTTTAAGGTCAATCTCAAGGATTAGTAATATCAGTCTTAAAAGCTGATTTTTTATCTTTTAAGGAGATTATCGTTTCTGGGGATCTGATTCATTAGTCTTATCAAGCTAATTTGCATGGTGCCCTCCCCATTTTACGAGACAGATCCTCTCATGGTTAGGATAAGTCTGACCACTTGGCGAACCTATTTGAAGCTGAGGTCCGTGGATTTCCTGCTGATTTTAGAGATGACTTTTCTAGATTTTTTGTCAACCTACAGCTGGTCTGGACGACAACTTCCTGACCTAAATCAAGAAGCACATGTCTTTTTCGGAAGACTTTACTTCCTTTTAATGATGGAATTGATTCATCGTGTAGCTCCATCTTTCTTTCAAATATATTACAGTAAATCGGGTGAAACTGATTAATTTAGTCTAAAGCAAAAGCATCTTCAGTTATTTATATTGTGATATATGTTCAAAATAACTTGGTAAATTTTTCCCACACTTGGCTTTTATTTTCCTTTCTTTGCCTTTTTATTGTCCTCTATTCTATTTTAAATGAATTCTAACTTTTTGGTTTGTTTCTCAATTTATGCCCTTTCCGAGGTAACAATACTTTCGGTGTTAACACCTAGTTTTATCGTTCATAAATATGTATAAACATGATTTTGAGTTCATTTAATTGAAAATTTTGAAAATTTTTACTAGAATTAGGTAGTCAGTATATAAGACTAGGGCTGTTCTTTATTATCAGAGAGCACTAGATTCTAATACAACTACTGCGTTACTAGTATTTCTAATGGTAACCAAGTGTTTAAATTTAAAATTTTAAAAATCCGAAAGAATATAACCCCTTCCCACACTTAAGATCTTGCAATGCCCTCATTTGCAAGAAATCGGTAACAATTTAAATTATTGAGGGTGATTAGCGTAGAAAAATGATTAAATTTTACCAAAGTTTCCAAACATATTGGCGTTTGTTTGTTGAATGATAAATGGTGCACATCATTTGTTCATTCCGTCTTGTTGTTACATCACATTTGTTTTTCGTTTTGTCGTCAAAATTAGTAGCTTTTGCTGAACTTAATGCCAGTCTCTGAAAATGCGCTGTTTTACCCTGTTGTGTACAATTGACAACATACATACATACAAATATAAACAAGCATGGTAATTTGAAATGAGACTTAAAATCCCACTTTTAAATCAAATATGAAATATTAGTACAAAATAATAAAAATATTAAACAATACATTAATGTATCACAATATCATATGTTTAAACATAAATAAACAGAAATAATAAAAAGATAAAATTCATAAAAATTACCAACAGGAACTATATCAATCTGGATAGGGGTTCCAGTTCATGTCGTCGTCCGAGTTCCATGCTTGGTGATAGGTGTACTGGTATGCCTGGTTAGGGTCATAGAGAGTAAATGGCGGTCTCATCTCGGGCTGGTGTGGAGGATAGTAAGCGGGTCAGGTCGGAACGTAGTGATCCTAAGGTGACAGCCGGCTCATAATCTGACGCTGATGATAGTCCCATCTATCATGCTGTCGTTTCCTGGAATGCCCGTAATCATTCCGGGCTTGCCACTGCTCCATCCGACGAAATCTCTCCGCTTTTGTCATTTCTACCTCATCTACACGTTGGTAGAAATCAGTCATAGCCTCCCGAGTGACATCCCTAATGTCATCCGCTTACTCCATCTCCTCATCAGAGCCTCTCTCTACCTGAGGATGACTACCTTCATAGGGTACTGCCTGGTTGCGTCTACTCTTTAATACCTTAGCACCCGCATAAACCCTCAATCCTAAAGGCTCAACCTGTTCTCTACATACCAAAAGTGGACCCCCTTGATCCCTATCTACACCTAAATACTCTCCAATGAGAGTAACAAAAATACCTCCTCCAATTATTCCCCCTTCCTGCATTCATTCCACCATCTTAGACAAATAAAAACCAACACAGTAAGGGATATTAACAAAGCCTCTTGGGTCTCGAATACACTTTAGGTAAAATAAATCATGTAAGGTCAATTTTTCCTTGTTGTGACCTCTCTGTGTAATCGAGTTAGCCAAAAATCTATGAATTATACGAAGCTCGGCTCTGTTAATATGTAAGTAGGTATGTGTTCCTGCCCGCCCAAAAACATTATAATCTAACATACGCCTCCAGACAGCGTTCGCGTCAAAATTCCTATCTACCCTTTCACCACGATAAATCAAATTCATACAATCGGGTAGTAGCAATTCAGCGGGCGTATATATCTGCAAAGCCCTGGCCATGTCCAGCATGGACATCCTGTACATCCTACGGCCTAGTATAAATCTAAGAAAACTTCTATCATCTAATCTATCTACATCTACATTTAATACTATAGTACTCATCAGCTCAACACACCATTCCTTATATACAGGCCTACGAATGGTGAATAAGCGTTCCCAATCGGTAAAAGAAGAACTGCCATACCTTTGAATCAGTAGCAGTCTAACACGGTCAGCTAGATGTACCATTTCCAAAGGATTCCAATCAATTACCCTAGGTACCTCTACATCTTTAATTACTAATTTGAATTTATTATTTTGATATGCCGGGTAATCTCTCCAGCTTCTATCGAATCTCAGATTAGGATGCAATGTATGTTCAGGAATCGTTGGTTATTCTACTGGCGGATGCATCAACTATGAATTCATTAACAAACTGTAGCGGATCATAATAAGGTACATGTTGATCAGGCTGATGTTGTTGTTCCTGTTGTGGTTCTTGTTCAGGTTCTGGCTCGTATTGCGGCTCATATTCTGGTTCAGGTTCTTGTTGTGGTTGTCTAGATGATGATGAAGCACCAGCAGTATCGGTTTTCTGCAAAACACATTAAACACAAAATTTGTGCATCCAAATATGCATTAGTGTTAGCAAAATAACAACTTGAAACAATTACAATAACATGTTAAATCAAAATTAAACTTATACACATTTTCACAATTTTAACAATTCTACACTTTTTCAAATAAGCATATATGAAAATGTATACAAAGTTCATAAGCATTCAACTCAAATAACATTTTAAAACATCCATTACTAACAATTAAACAAGTCTCAAATGGCAATTATATCAAATTAATCAAGTTCATGAATTTTAGACTTAACAAGTCCACTTTAATCTTCAAAAATCATGTTTAGGATCAATGTTTGGATCATTTAGCTACCTAAACATGTTACATTACTTAATTTAGCAATAATTCATGACAAAAATCGGCCGTAACCTGTTTATATCAAAAAGCCCCAAATTACTCAAGAACACAAACCCTAGATTTCTAAAAATTTTAAAATTTTTGGCTTCAAATCATGTTAAATAGCATCAATCTAGGTTATACATGCATAATATACTAACAATTTAACACTAATTACACTAGAAATTAACAAAATTGCATTAGGTAAAATATTGGTAATTATCACAAAAAATAGAAAATTTATGAGTTTAGGGGTGTAATTTTTACCTTTTTGTTGAAGAATCCGAACCTAGGCATGATTAGAGCAAGAAATTTGACGAATTACGGTGAAAAAATGGTGAAATTTGGTGAGGATTTGAGAGAGTTCGTGTGTATATGTGTATGTTTTGTGGAGACAAAGAACAGCTCGCTGGTTCTTTTGTTTCTGGCCTGGATTCCAGCTCCATGCAATCGCATGGAGTTGCAGTGCAAACCCCATGCGATCGCATGGGGTCCGGGTACAGTAACTTTTAGTTTTTTTTTATATAAAAAACTTATACTAATAAAACATATAATTAATTAAAAATTAAAATTTTATTTCTTTTTAGGATGAGGGCTTTTCGGAACGATGTCCTAGTTCGTCCCTAGACAAAATTTTAAAATTTGTCAATTTTAAGCGCAGTTTTAAAAGCAAAGGTTTTGGGGGGGGTTTTTAAATGTTTTTGGCATACTTTAATTCAATAAGATTAAAAATAATGATAATAAAAGTTCTCGTCCCTCCCTTGGGTAGAGCAATTTCGGTTCAACGACCTAGTTTTCAACTCACGACGAATTTTAAAAATCTAATTTTTTGACTTAGTGAAATAAAGTAAATTTTTGTTTTTAAATTCACACCAAACTTAAATTTAAAATGCATAAAATTAAAAATTCATATTATTATTAAAAATTCACACTAAACTTAAATTATATTTTTGTTTTTATACATACAAACTTATATTAAAAATATTAATTTTTCAAATATTTACAAATTTAAATATATTGATTTTAAAAAGTTTATAATATTAATTTAATATTTATATATTAATTTTAAAAACAAAGTAAAAAATAAAAAAAATTAATTAAAAATCTTTTTGGTCTTTTATCCCACTTTAATCAATCAAATATTATCAAAAATATACGCCCCTCTTTTCGGTAAAGTAATTTCGGTTCCATAACCTAGTTTAACTCATGATGAATTTTTGAAATATTTTGGTTTGATCGATTAAAGATATTTATACCTTAAGAATAAACGATAAATTTCGCAGTGATGTAATAAATTTTTGTATGATATCAATAATTTCGGTCGCAAAACCTAATTTTATTGAATACCAATTTAATACTTTATAGCGAACGATTTAGCGTTTATTATCAAAAGGTTAAAAATAATAAAAATTAAAATAAAAACTGTACATACTTACCTGTGAGATAGAATTCTCAGTGACCTGCTTTAGCCCACTCATAAGATAGTCGGACTAATTGGTTTTCCATAGCTACATAGGCGTAACCTCAAGCATTCAACATTTTTTCTTCGAAACATATGAACGGTCCTTCTCTGCACAAAGTAACGAACTCGGTATTGGAATATGTTTGATTCGTCGAGCATTTTCCTTCGTGTGACCATTTTCCGCATTTGTGACACCTTTCAAGGTGTCGTGCTCTTCTTTTCGCTGCGGATTTTGATTTTCCTTTACCAAAATGTAACTTATTATTTTTGTTCCTGGATTCTTTTCTTACTTCGTCACATCTGACTCTTATTACTGAAACTAAGTCACTCGGAAGTGTGTCATTATTACGTTTAGTGATCAAAGCGTGTAGCATTAGACCATGGTTCAGATCAAAGGAATTCTTCATCTCGTAAAATCTAAAAAAAATAAAAATTCAGAATGGGGGGAGAAGACTAGTTCTTTAGGGTCTGCTAAGGAAAGACCATTCGGGTTCTATTTTCGAGAACTACACGAAAACAGAATATCTAACTCTAACAGAAATACATATTACCCTAAAAAGATTCGATTCTCCCCACACTTAGTTAGATGTGGTGTTGAAATCGTGATTAACTTCGTTGTCAACTTCCATCGGACCATGTATGTAATGTTCAACTCTGTGACCATTAACTTTAAATTCAATCCCATTTGAATTTATTAACTCTATTGTTCCGTATGGGAAAACTCTTTTGACTATGAATGGTCCAGACCATCTTGATTTCAATTTTCTAGGAAATAGCTTGAATCGTGAATTGAAAAGAAGAACTCGGTCTCCTTCCTTAAATTCTTTTGAACTTCTAATTCTTTTATCATGCCATTTCTTCGTTCTTTCTTTATAGATTAACGAATTTTTGTATGCTTCATGTCTTAATTCTTCTAATTCGTTTAGTTGACTTAACCGTAGTCGTCCGGCTTCATGTAAATCAAGATTACATGTCTTCAAAGCCCAAAATGCTTTGTGTTCAATTTCTACTGGAAGATGACATGCTTTTCCGTAAACGAGTTTAAAATGTGTGGTTCCAATTGGAGTTTTATAGGCTGTTCTAAAAGCCCTGAGTGCATCCTCCAATTTAATGGACCATTCCTTTGGATTTGATCCTATGGTTTTCTCTAGAATACGTTTTAAAGCTCGGTTCGTATTTTCAACTTGTCCACTTGTTTGTGGATGATAAGCAGTGGAGATTTTATGAGTTACTCCATATCTTTTAAGAACTTTCTCAAGTTGATTGTTACAAAAATGAGTACCCCGATCACTTATTAAAGCTTTCGGTGTTCCAAACCTAGCAAAAAGACGTTTTAAAAAGTTGACTACAACTCGTGCATCATTAGTCGGGAGAGCTTGTGCTTCCGCCCATTTAGATACATAATCAATGGAAACGAGAATGTAGAGATTATTATGAGATTTTGGAAATGGACCCATAAAGTCAATACCCCAAATGTCGAATACTTCACATACCTGAATGACATTTTGTGGCATTTCATCACGTTGACTTATTTTTCCGGCCCTTTGACAAGCATCACAGGATTTGCAAAGAAGGAGTGCGTCTTTGAAAATTGTAGGCCAATAGAATCCAGCATCGTAAACTTTTCTTGCAGTGAGTTGAGGCCCATAATGCCCTCCTGTTGGTCCTGTGTGACAATGGTTTAAAATTTGACTAGCTTCATTTCAGAATATACATAGGCGTATTATTCCATCGGGACAACTTTTAAACAAATGTGGATCTTCCCAGAAATAGTGTTTTATATCACTAAAGAATTTCTTTCGTTTTTGGTACGACAACCCTTTTTCAAGGAATCCACATACTAATTAGTTTTCATAGTCTACAAACCATGGAATTTCATTATAATCTATCTTCAATAGATATTCATCAGGAAAGTTGTCTTGTTTTTCCGATTCATTTAGAACTTCTAATTCAGGATTTTCAAGACGAGAAAGATGATCAGCGGCGAGATTTTCTACTCCCTTTTTATCTCGGATTTCAATATCGAACTCTTGTAAGAGTAAAATCCAACGGATTAATCGTGGTTTAGCATCTTGTTTTGAAAATAGGTATCTAAGAGCAGAATGATCGGTATAGACCACCGTTTTAGCTAGAATGAGATATGATCGAAATTTGTCAAAAGCAAAGAAAATAGCAAGGAGTTCTTTTTCAGTAGTTGTGTAGTTTGTTTGTGCTCCTTGTAAAGTCTTACTAGCGTAATAAATAGGTTGAAATCATTTTTCAATCCTTTGTCCTAAAACGGTTCCCATTGCAAAATCACTTGCATCGCACATAAGTTCAAATGGTAGATTCCAATTCGGAGTTATCATGATCGGCGCATTAGTGAGTTTCTCTTTAAGAATATTAAAAGATTTGATGCATTCATCTAAAAAAATTAATGGAGCATCCTTTTCTAGGAGTTTATTCATAGGAGTGGCAATTTTAGAAAAATCTTTTATGAAACGTCGGTAAAAACTGGCATGCTCTAGAAAACTCCTAACTCCTCTAACATTGGTGGGATGCGGAAGTTTAGCAATTACATCTACTTTAGCTCTATCTACTTCAATTCCTTCCTTTGAAATTTTATGACCAAGAACGATGCTTCTTTAACCATGAAATGGCATTTCTCCCAATTAAGAACTAGATTTGATTGTTCGCATCTAATAAGCATTCGTTCAAGATTAACTAGACATGATTTAAAAGTATCACCGAAGACTGAAAAGTCATCCATGAAAACTTCCATGCATTCTTCTATCATGTCGTGAAAAATCGCCATCATGCACCTTTGAAAGGTTGCAGGGGCGTTGCAAAGTCCAAATGGCATGCGTTTGTAAGCAAAAGTACCATAAGGGCATGTAAATGTGGTTTTCTCTTGGTCCTCGGGTGCTATTGGAATTTGAAAATATCCGAAAAAACCATCAAGAAAACAATAGTAACTATTTCCGGCTAATCTTTCCAATATTTGATCAATGAAAGGTAAGGGAAAGTGATCTTTTCTGGTGGTGTCATTTAATTTTCTATAATCAATACAAACACGCCATCCTGTTACAGTCCTAGTAGGAATAAGCTCATTTTTCTCATTTGTGATGATAGTCATGCCACCTTTCTTAGGTACGCATTGAACTGGGCTTACCCATGGACTATCAAAAATTGGATAAATTAAACCTGCATCAAGCAGTTTAATAATTTATTTCTTAACAAAATCTTGCATATTAGGATTTAGTCTTCGTTGGCGTTGCATATACGTTTTATGACCTTCTTCCATAAGGATTTTATGTGTGCAATATGAAGGACTTATTCCTTTAATATCATGAATTTTCCATGCAATAACTGGTTTATGAGCTTTTAGCACAGAAATGAGTTGAGATTTTTCATTTTCAGTAAGAGAAGACGATATTATTACAGGTAATTCAGACTCACCATGTAAATAAGCATATTCCAAATGGTTTGGAAGTGGCTTTAACTCTAATGTCGGTGGTTCTTCTATCGATGATTTGTATCGATATCTGTCTTCTTCTTTTAGCATTTAAATTTCTTCTGTTGTTGGTTCATATCCATTAGCCATAAGTGTAGCTAACATTTCAGTTTCATCAATTGGTTCAGTTCCTTCTCCTAAAGAACATTCTCCTGTTCCTTGTAATTCTAGAAATTCTTCTAACAATTCTACATGTGAATCTATAGTTTGAATATAATAACATGTATCATCTGCAGATTGCGGTTGTTGCATGGCTCTATCCACTAAAAAGGTAACACTCTCGTCCTCTATACTTAGGGTCAGTTTCTTACCGAACACGTTTATTATTTCTTTAGCCGTGTTTAAGAATGGTCTTCCTAATATGAGAGGAACTCGAGAATCTTCTTCCATGTCCAGAATAACAAAATCTACTGGAAATACTAAAGTACCAACTTTAACTAGCTAGTTGTATGCTTATTTTTGTTGGTTTCAATTCTCCAAGGTCTAGTTTAGCGTATAGTGAATACGGCATTAGATTTATCTAGCACCTAACTCTGCCAATGCTTTTATTGAACTAAGACTTCCCAGAAAACATGGAATTGTGAAACTTCCTGGATCTGAAAGTTTTTCTGGTATCTTATTCAACAGTACTGCAGAACAATTAGCATTCATTGTAACAGCCGAGAGTTCTTCCATTTTCTTTCTATTAGTGATTAGATCTTTCAAGAATTTAGCATATCTAGGCATTCCTGAAATCACATCAATGAAAGGAAGATTTACATTTATCTATTTAAACATATCCAAGAATTTGGATTGCTCGGCTTCAAGTCTTTCTTTTCTCATTTTACTAGGGTAAGGAAGTGGTGGTTGGTATGGTTTAACATAAGGTTTAGCCTTAATTGTGTTATCTTCATTAGCCTTTTCAACTACCGGTTCTTTTTCCTTATCTTGCTCAGGTTGTGGTTCTTGTGGAGTAGAAATAGCTTCATCAGAAATTACTGGTATTTCAGGTGGTTTAAGTGTAATACCACTTCTTGTGGTAATAGTTTTAGCTGTTTCATTCCGGGGGTTGGCATTTGTATCACTAGGTAAAATTCCCGATTTTCTTTCACCTATCAACCTTGCTAGGTTGCTCACTTCTTGTTCCAAATTTTGAATCGAAGCTTGTTGATTTCTAAATGCTTGAGCATTTTGTTCATTGGTTTGTTTCTGAGATGTGAAAAACTGAGTTTGAGATTCAACTAGCTTTGATATCATGTCTTTTAAATTTGGTTTTTATCATCCGTTTGTGGTGGTTTATTTTGAAAAATAGGTCTTTGCTGATTGTAAATATTGTTAGATACTTGTTGATTGCTAGGACCTTGTTGGTTGTTGAATGGAACATTTCGGTTTTAATTCTGATTTTTATTGTAGATTGGTCTTGGCGGTTGATAATTATTCTGATAATTATTTCCAGGCCTTTGTTTTATATATGAAACATTCTCTCTTTGTTCCATTGTTAGTTCAATACTGAGACAATCTTTTGTTAAATGTGGTCCTCCACACTGCTCACAACTAATTCGTATTGAGTGAATATCTTTAGTCATCTTTTCCATTCGTCTCTCGACAGCATCTATCTTTGCAGAAATGGAATCGAAGTCATGGCTGAATCGGCTCTAGCTGCTTTAGATGATCTAACGATATCTTTTTCTTGGTGCCACTCATGTGAGTGAGAAGCAGTGTTATCAATAATTTTGTAAGCATCAGTTGCGGTTTTCTTCATAATGGAACCACCAGCTGCTATATCGATGTCTTTCCTTGTAGTGATGTCGCATCCTTGGTAGAATATTTGTACTATTTGACAGATGTCTAAACCATGTTGCGGACATCCTCTCAATAACTTTCCAAATCTTGTCCACGCCTCATACAGAGTTTCGTTTGGCTTTTGTGTGAACGTAACAATTTCTCCTTGAAGTCTCATGGCTTTAGATGCCGGAAAGAATTGTTTAAGAAAATTTTCAACTAAAACGTCTCATGTATCAATCGCCCATTCAGGTAACGATTCTAACCAATCTTTGGCTTCTCCCTTTAAAGTCTAGGGAAATAACATGAGATATATCTGTTCATCCTTCACTTCTCAGATTTTAAATAAAGTACAGATCCTATTAAAGGTTCGAAGATGTTCATTTGGATCTTCCTTCGGCACACCACTAAATTGGCATTGATTAGTTACCATGTGTAGGATTTTTCCTTTGATTTCATAATCTGGTGCATTAATGTCTGGTTGAGTAATTGCGTGACCTTGACCAGTGCGTTTAGCTCTCATTCGGTCTTCCATACTTAGAGGTTCCAGATTCTCCATGATTGAATTTGTTGAATCTGAATCACTAGAGGATTCTGATTTAATAGGTTGTTCCTTGACAATCTCCATTTGAATGATTGGTGGTTCTGGAGGAAAGATTAATGGTTCAGGATCTCTGAATTATCCCTGAATATCCTCCGGATTCTCAATTGTGAGGTCGGGTTCAAAAAATGGATTATCAGAAATTTGAGTTGGAGTACTTGGTCGACTGGATGATGATTCTAAAGAAAAATCAACGGCGACAATATTTGCTAGATGTCTTGATCGAGTTAAAGGTGGTGAACGTATAAAAGGTGGTGAACGTTTTGCTCGGTGCATTCACTGAATATCCTATTAGTTTTTAAAAAGAAAGAAAAATTATATAAGTTATTAAATTAATAGACTTTTCTGATTTTGCCCACATTTCGAATAGCCAATAGATGCAGCAGGTAGCCAGGACCCTTTAAATCGGAAGCCCACAACTCGCCACTAACAAATCCAACTATTACTACGAACCAGAAAATTTAGGACGTCTATCAATTTAACCACTTAAAATAATTTTTCGCTGAAATTTAAAAAAATTTTAAAGAAGAAAAAGAAAATTCTATGTCCTAAAACTAGAGCGTCGAAAAATAAGAAAGAAAAAGAGCGCGTTGAAAAATGTCGAAAAATAAAAGGTCGAAAAATAAGAAAATTGTAGCGCGTCGAAAATTAAAAAGGAACTAAAAACTAAGAATTAAAAGTTGCGTCTAAAAATATTAAAGCTTAGAGAAATACTTTATCCCAAAACGGCAATTACTTAAAAAGTACTAAAAACTTAAAACGGCGTCGCAAAATTCTAAAGCACTTAAATCTTAGTCTAAATAAAAAGCATTTAAGGGATTTTACGGCAAATCCTAAAAATCTAGAAATAAAAATAACTATGGCAAAAACTATGTCTTAAAACTAAATACGAGCGAAAAAATACAAATATTACGCTAAAAACAAATAAAAAGATACAAAATATAAAAATAAACTTAAAGTTGTAAAAAGTACAATTTTTATAAAAATATTATTTTTATATTATTTATTTTATAAAACTATTAATTTTTATATAATTCATAAAACTAAATAAACTAAATAATACAAATTAAATAATAAAACTAAAACTAAATAATTAATAACTAAACCCTAATTAGGGTTTATATTAATAATTAATATTAATTACAACCCTAATTCGATGGATCTGATGTACCGGGCCTGTCAAATCACTCCATGCGATCGCATGGAGTGCTAGTTAAGTTTTCATGCGGTCGCATGACCTGCAGATTCGGGCCAAATGCTGGGCTGCTACAGTAACGGGCCTCGAGTGTTTTTTTTCCTGTTTTAATTTTCTGTTTTATATTTATAAAATATTTAAATAAAACTTATATTTTTACAAACTAAAATAAAAATAAAGAAACTTTATAAAACTTCAATATTTAACAAACTCTTAAAAATACTTAAATTTTGTTTTTCTTTATATATATTTGAATATATTATTATTATTTTTTTTATAAACGTATATTTTTATAAGAAAAATAAAAATCTTTTTTTTTATATATTTAGCGTTGCGCTTTCGGTGTTTTAGCTTTCCTCGGTGGCGGCGCCAAAAATACTTGATGTTATGCGAGGGGTATATGAAAAAGTATTAATTTTTACAGGGAAATACTATTAAATACGATACAATTTTACACAAGATATTTATTTATTTATAGAATGGATATACCTAAACCTTGCTACAACACTTATAGGCAGTGTACCTAATCGTACAGTAGTGTAGTTTTTAGTAAGTCCGGTTCGTTCCACAGGGAGACTTTAAACAAGCTTAACGTTATATTTTTAACTTATAATTGTAAAAATATAAAAAAAATATATAAGTAGTATTATTATTATTATAAAAGGGAGTTTTTACCATTTAATGACTGGTTTGTCGATTTTAAAACTTAAGTTGCAGTTAAAACCTAATGTAAAATATTAAAAATAAATATAACTTAATTTAAAGCGCAAAGTAAATAACGATAATGAAATTGCGATAAATAAAAGTGTGGTAAAATAAAAAGTACGACAATTAAAAAGTACGATAATTAAAAGTGCAATTAAATACAATGACAATAAAATAAAAGTGCGAAAATTAAAAGTGCAATTAAATATGAAATAAAGAAATTATGCTTATTTAAACTTCCATAATCATGATGTTTGACGTGTTGATTTTAGTTTTATTACCATCGGTTAATTGTCCTTATCCTGGATTATTCAATATGTCCATACGGATTTTTCCATAATAGTCCATCAGTCATAAATATAAAGTGCGAAAGTCTTCGACAAATTATTCTTATTCCTGAAGTCAAATATTCCAACTAATTGGGGATTCGAATTGTAACAAGGTCTTAATACTTTGTTTAATGAATACACTAGGTTATCGACTGCGTGTAAACCAAGGTTTTACTACTTTGTTAACAATTACACCAATTACCCTTGAATGTAATCCACCCCTGTTTCAACAAGTCTATTAACTATTAATCCAGTTCCGTGTCCGGTAAAATGAACAATTATTGGTATTTATAGATATCCCGCCCACTGTACCCAGTCAAACGTATGTTGTTATATATAAATACGTCAAATTATAAGTCTATATATTAAATTAACGAGGTATCATTTAGTTAATATAAAACCCATTAATAGCCCATAGTCTAATTTTCACAAGTGTCGTTCTTTTATCCAAACTCCAATTATGGTCCAAAGCCCAATTACATAATTTTAATATTTTAGCCCAACATCATGATTACTTCTTCTTAAATAAGCATAATAATAACTTAGCTACGAGACATTAAATTAAAAATAACATTAACCATAACTTACAGTGATTAAAAATAGCGTAGCGTTACACGGACAGAATTTTGACTTACACCCTTACAACATTCGCTAACATACCCTTATTATTAGAATTTAAAATTAAAATTAAAATTATAATTAAATTATATATATATATATATATATATATATATATATATATATATATATATATATATATATATATATATATATATATATATATATATATATATATATATATATATATATATATATATATATATATCGTTGATAGATAGGAAGAGAAAAAGATGCATCAAACTGAGCCAAAACACGCGAAATTTATAGATGTGGCCTGCTACCTGCTGCCATGCGATCGCATGGATTTTTGCCTTCTAGGCCATGCGATCGCATGGCCACTTTTTCCAGCTCACATGATTTGTTTCCTAGCTTTGCCGACGGTTTAATAAATAAATATAATATATAAATAATTTTAAGAATTATTTAAATATTATATTATATTTATGTGCATAGTTGACTTGTAATTTTTAGTCCGTTACGTCGAGCGTTGAGAGTTGACTTTGGTCCCGGTTCCGGTTATTCGAACATCCTTGCGTATAATTTAATATCTTGTACTTTGCATTTCGCGTCTTGTACTCTTGTAATTTTGAGACGTTTCTTATCAATAATTGGAACCACTTTGATTGTATTTTGTACTTTTGAGCTTTTTGGTCGTTTGCGTCTTCAATTCGTCGAATCTGTCTTTTGTCTTCACCTTTTATTATTTAAACGAATATCACTTGTAAATAGGACAATTGCAACTAAAAGCTTGTCTTTCTTGAGGGATAATGCTATGAAATATATGTTCGTTTTTAGCATTATCACATTCGTGATTTTCAACTTATATAATGTCGCAAGTTATTTCATTTATACTTTATAACTTCTATAAACTTAAACTCGTTGTCGAACCGTTTGGTAACTTAAAACTTTGCAAGTCATACACGTTTCAAATGAATGCGACATAATTTTGGTCAAACGCGTCTCATTTAGGGACTATGACCACGTAACGGGACCTAAGTTGACGGCGCCGTCAATGGCAATTTTGTCGGGTCGTCACATGTGGTATCAGAGCGTTGGTTGTAGGGATCTAGGATATGCATTCTTGTGTCTGACATGATCGTTAGGACGCATTAGTAAGTCTAGACTACAACCCGATAGTTAGCCATTGCATTCTAACATACATTTGCTATAGATAGCACTTACTTGACTACTTATGCATTAATATTTGAAACTTTCTACGGTGAACTCCTTAATTGTACCTAACTCTCATGCGAATCCGTATTATGCCATTTTCTGGTAACACACGTAAAGTTAAGATTCATACGCGTAAGGATGAAACAAAAATTTGCGCAACCCCTGGACCTTCTACTACATTGCCATTTGAGTCAAGGATGGCATCAATGCAGCTTCTATTTAATCTCCCTTTCACCACTTTGTGGAAGTAGCTAGAGTTACTATCACCCGCAAGAAGCCACTCAATTTTCAATTTTTTCTTTAAAAGACTCTCCTCTTCTGATAGAATATCATTATATTTTTTAAGGGCAATACTAGCTTGTTCACGCAAACTAGAAGACCCTGGATCATCATCTACTTCCTTCTGCACTTTATCAAGTTCAGCTCTATATTTGATGACTTCCTTGTGAATATCACCATTACACCACATTAATTTACGCAAGGGTCTTTTTAGTAACCTCAATTTCTTGACCACCTAGAACATTTTGTGACCAAGGACCTCATGTTGTCAAATATCTTTCACAACATCTCGAAACTCAGAATGAGGTGTAATATAATTACTCATCTTAAATGGCTTCGACATTTTTTAAACAAGATGATGGGATTTTTAGCACCGCTGGACAATGATCTGAGATCCTGTATGGTTGAAAGATAACATACGAATTTGTAAAATCACTAATAAAAGGATCATTCGCCATAACTCTGTCAATTTTCTTCAAAATTCCCATAGAAGAATTAGGTGTTTGATTCCATGTATATTGAAAACCCGAGTGATTAACATCCGTCATGTTAATGTTATTAATACATTTACGAAACTATCTTTATAGCCAATGTACAACTGGATACTGCAGTTGTAGACTTTTCGACATCCAATGACACATTAAAGTCACCCAACATTACCCATGGGTGCGCACCATTCCAACCCTTATGTTTCTCCATGAAATGTCCCATTCTTATTGATTAAAAACGTTCCATATTAATTGATTTCGTTGCGAGGTTTTGACCTCTATATGAGACGTTTTTCAAAGACTGCATTCATTTTTAAAACAAACCATAACCTTTATTTCATCAATAAAGGTTTAAAAAGCTTTACGTAGATTATCAAATAATGATAATCTAAAATATCCTGTTTACACACGACCATTACATAATGGTTTACAATACAAATATGTTACAACAAAATAAGTTTCTTGAATGCAGTTTTTACACAATATCATACAAGCATGGACTCCAAATCTCGTCCTTATTTAAGTATGCGACAGCGGAAGCTCTTTATAATCACCTGAGAATAAACATGCTTAAAACGTCAACAAAAATGTTGGTGAGTTATAGGTTTAACCTATATATATCAAATCATAATAATAGACCACAAGATTTCATATTTCAATACACATCCCATACATAGAGATAAAAATCATTCATATGGTGAACACCTGGTAACCGACATTAACAAGATGCATATATAAGAATATCCCCATCATTCCGGGACACCCTTCGGATATGATATAAATTTCGAAGTACTAAAGCATCCGGTACTTTGGATGGGGCTTGTTGGGCCCAATAGATCTATCTTTAGGATTCGCGTCAATTAGGGTGTCTGTTCCCTAATTCTTAGATTACCAGACTTAATAAAAAAGGGCATATTCGATTTTGATAATTCAACCATAGAATGTAGTTTCACGTACTTGTGTCTATTTTGTAAATCATTTATAAAACCTGCATGTATTCTCATTCCAAAAATATTAGATTTTAAAAGTGGGACTATAACTCACTTTCACAGATTTTTACTTCGTCGGGAAGTAAGACTTGGCCACTGGTTGATTCACGAACCTATAACAATATATACATATATATCAAAGTATGTTCAAAATATATTTACAACACTTTTAATATATTTTGATGTTTTAAGTTTATTAAGTCAGCTGTCCTCGTTAGTAACCTACAACTAGTTGTCCACAGTTAGATGTACAGAAATAAATCGATAAATATTATCTTGAATCAATCCACGACCCAGTGTATACATATCTCAGTATTGATCACAACTCAAACTATATATATTTTGGAATCAACCTCAACCCTGTATAGCTAACTCCAACATTCACATATAGAGTGTCTATGGTTGTTCCGAAATATATATAGATGTGTCGACATGATAGGTCGAAACATTGTATACGTGTCTATGGTATCTCAAGATTACATAATATACAATACAAGTTGATTAAGTTATGGTTGGAATAGATTTGTTACCAATTTTCACGTAGCTAAAATGAGAAAAATTATCCAATCTTGTTTTACCCATAACTTCTTCATTTTAAATCCGTTTTGAGTGAATCAAATTGCTATGGTTTCATATTGAACTCTATTTTATGAATCTAAACAGAAAAAGTATTGGTTTATAGTCAGAAAAATAAGTTACAAGTCGTTTTTGTAAAGGTAGTCATTTCAGTCGAAAGAACGACGTCTAGATGACCATTTTAGAAAACATACTTCCACTTTGAGTTTAACCATAATTTTTGGATATAGTTTCATATTCATAATAAAAATCATTTTCTCAGAATAACAACTTTTAAATCAAAGTTTATCATAGTTTTTAATTAACTAACCCAAAACAGCCCGCGGTGTTACTACGACGGCGTAAATCCGGTTTTACGGTGTTTTTCGTGTTTCCAGGTTTTAAATCATTAAGTTAGCATATCATATAGATATAGAACATGTGTTTAGTTGATTTTAAAAGTCAAGTTAGAAGGATTAACTTTTGTTTGCGAACAAGTTTAGAATTAACTAAACTATGTTCTAGTGATTACGAGTTTAAAACTTCGAATAAGATAGTTTTATATATATGAATCGAATGATGTTATGAACATCATTACTACCTCAAGTTTAGTAGGTAAACCTACTGGAAGTGACAATAAATGATCTAGCTTCAAAGGATCTTGGATGGCTTGAAAGTTCTTGAAGTAGGATCATGACACAAAAACAAGTTCAAGTAAGATTTTTACTCGAATTAAGATAGTTTATAGTTATAGAAATTGAATCAAAGTTTGAATATGAATATTACCTTGAATAAGAAAGATAACCTACTGTATATAACAAAGGTTTCTTGATCTTAGATGATTACTTGGAATGGATTAGAAAGCTTGGAAGTAAATTAGTAAACTTGAAGGGATTTTTGAAGTGTTCTTGAAGTGTTCTTCCTATGATGATTATAGCTTGATTCTTGAAGTGATTTTTGATGAAGATGATGATTAACTACTGGAAAAATACGTTCATAATAGTGTGGGTGTGTTGAGAGAGAATTAGAAAGAGAATTGGAAGTGAAATGGAGTGAATGATGAGTGGTAATTGGTGAGTGGTGAGTGGGGTTAAAAGGAGTTCTAGTTAGTTGACTAGCTCATGGTAGAAGTTAAAATTGATTAGTCATACATGACATAATCAAGAGTGGAATCCCATGCTAGTTCCTATTGGTATATACCCATTGTAACTACGTTTTGAAGCTGTGTATAATACGGGTAAAAATACGACTAGAATTCTTGATGAAAGAAAAGAATGGGAAAGTAACTGTAACCATTTTCGTTAAGTATGAGTGTTTTGATATATGTTTTGAAGTCTTCCAAAAGTATTTTAATACATCTAAATACACTACATGTATATACATTTTAACTGAGTCGTTAAGTCATCGTTAGTCGTTACATGTAAGTGTTGTTTTGAAACCTTTAAGTTAACGATCTCAATTAATGTTGTTAACCCATTGTTTATTATATCTAATGAGATGTTAAATTATTATATTATCATGATATTATGATATATTAATATATCTTAATATGATATATATACATTTAACTGTCGTTACAACGATAATCGTTACATATATGTCTCGTTTCGAAATTCTTAAGTTAGTAGTCTTGTTTATATGTATATACCTCATTGTTAATATACTTATGGATATACTTACTTATCATAATCTCATGTTAACCATATGTATATCCATATATATATCGTCATGTCATTTTTACAAGTTTTAACGTTCGTGAATTGCCGGCCAACTTGGGTGATCAATTGTCTATATGAAACCTATTTCAATTAATCAAGTCTTAACAAGTTTGATTGCTTAACATGTTGGAAACATTTAATCATGTAAATATCAATCTCAATTAATATATATAAACATGGAAAAGTTCGGGTCACTACACTCCAGGTCATTCCAAAGAACCCGCCTTCTAATATAATAATTATCTGCATAGACAAAAGAAACATAAAACTTACGGTCATTATTGACCGTATTAACCATAGAGTGTACAACCTGATCAGTCATGGAAATAATCATTAACTGCACTACACCAGGGTCCCAACCAACAATAATACGAGTACCACTTTGACACAAGCTCGTGTTCGATATCCAGTACCACGATGGGAATACAAAATGACATATACCATTTAAACGAGTAATATTTACATGAGATTCAAGAATCGCATAGACACAAAGTTTATTGCTAACCACTACATCACGGACCTCTTTTTGCTTAGGGGAGAGGTTCATTTCCCTAATATTCCACGACGCAAGACTAATCATTGGAAATCATCCAAAACGGGAGTGCTTGCCCCCGTATATTTTCCTTCTGTAACAAAAGCTGTAGTTTCATCTGTATTGAGCTCGATATCACTATCTTCATCAACCAAATCATACCTCTTTTTTATTTGAACATTATCATCATCCACATTATCATCCAAAGAGTAAAAGGCATTACTTGTATGAACCACATTACTACTAGTACCAGCTCCTAAAACACCACCAGTTGCCTTCATCGAATTCACATGAGCCTTAGATGAAGGTATTTGCACACTATTAAAATCAGGTTTCAGCTTAGGCCGATAAACAAATTTTTGTTTTCCCCCACCCATCTGAACACCCCCTTGCGTATCACGCTTCTTGTTGCCATTGTTAAATTTTTTCTTATTGTTGTTGACCAACACGAAACCATCATCTACCTTTGTTTCCTTAACTGGTTCTACATAATCAATTTTGGACATTGTGAATCCTTGTGACCAAACACTTTGCAACATGAACAACGTGGCGGTTTCCACTCATACTCCAAACATATAACATCAGTTGTGAAGCCTTGACCATTCAGATTTGGAGTTGCCACTTTAAGTTCGTATTTAAGCTGAACCTCAGCCGCAACTTCAATCAAGGCTCTCGCTTTGGTCTACCCCATGCTTTCACACACATCGTACTTGTGTATGAATCCAACATCTTCGGAGTACCCACCTTAGAAGCAATTAAACTTATCCCATCAGCCGTATATCCAACTAAAGGGACATCATGGAGTTTAATCCATATAGGTGTAACGACCCGGCAAAATTGTCATTGACGGCGCCGTTAACTTAGGTCCCGTTGCGTGGTCATAGTCCCTATATGAGACGCGTTTGACCAAAATTATGTCGCATTCATTTGAAACGTGCATGACTTGCAAAGTTTTAAGTTACCAAACGGTTCGACAACAAGTTTAAGTTTACAAAAGTTATAAAGTATAAATGAAATAACTTGCGACATAACTAGTTTAAAATCACGGTTGCTATAAATAGCATAAGTATGTACGCTTTAAGTTTGAATCCAAAAGTGCTATCGCTAGCGTATGCATGCATGGTTGACCCCAAGCAAGTAATCAAAGTGTGCGGAAGCATGTATCAAGTAGCCAAGTATGAACCTGAGAAACATATAGAAAACTGTCATCGAAAAACGTTGGTGAAATCATACGTGTATTTGTAAACATTGTTTTTGAACCACAAGATTTTGTATTTCCATAACATTGATTATCCAAATCGTTTTCTTTCCAAAAGTATGTTCGCGAGCACCCAATTATCAATACTTAACTTTCCTTCCATAGAACCCCATCACAATAGTGTTAGAACATACACTGTTTCTCGAAAATATATTTCATCCGCACAACGGTAGTGAACTGTCCGAATGAGGGTTTGTCAAACCCGTATGGCCATACAACATAAGTTCTCCCTTACACCCGGTAAGTGTAACTAATGATAATCGAATTGAGGATTTTTGTTCAAACTCGTTGTGGAATGTTTGTTTCTTCGTACTTGTGTTCAATGTATAAAAGTAAGTAGTACAAGATATAACAAAGTATATGTTTCTCAGCCCACGATTTAAAAGAATAAAAGTTGTTGAAAAGGTGGGACTATGATCTCACCTCGAGTGCACGAGTATAAATGTACTTCACAAAGTAAACGTGTGCATGAAAGTTGTTTAGTCTTGACCTAAACAAGTAAGTTATATCAATTATCGGGTAAGACAAAAGGTCGATCGAAATGTGTTCAATTAGTCCTATGGCTCGTTACGACTCGATTATATAGCATGTGAATCACGTTGTCAAGTTTCATGCAAGAATCAAGTATAAAAGAAGATTAGAACGATTGCATAAGTATTTGGTTAAGTTTGACTAAAAGTCAAACTTTGGTCAAAGTCAACGAAAAAGTCAACGTGTTCGGGTCGGGTCTCGGACAATTTTTCTAAGCTTAGAATTCATATATAAGCATGTTGGCCAAGTTTCATGTCAATCGGAGTTGCGTAGCATAGTTAGAATTTTACGAAAATTGATAATTTTGGACAGCCCCATTTTCCCGCTTTAAGCCGCGCCGTGGCTAGAGGAGCAGCGCCGCGGCTTAACAATAGAAAAAAAAATGTTGGGTTGTTTCATGTATATGCTCGAACCAAACTTCAAACAAACATAACTTATGAACTGTAAACATTCAAAACACGTATCTTATATCGTTGGAAAGGTAATTTAACAAGGAATACAAATAAAGACATTTCCTTAAACAAAAAAATCATTTACAATAACCAAAATCTCGCCGAATGATCATTATTTAACGTTACAAGCTCAAAATTGCAAACGGTGATTCGGGAATCTAATTTACGCATACGATACGCCATTTCATAGGTAATTAAACATACATTGCAACTAAACACTTGCTAACAACATGTCATAGCATTCAATGTATCAAAAGTTCATCAAACCCTAACCAAAATCAAGAATTCAGTCATTTTGTAAATGGAGCTTTTCTAAATCAACCTACACATCAAAATGAAGCTAATGATGCTAGTAACACATTTAACATATGAACTTTAACATTTAAACAACATTTAATCATCCAAAATTCAAGATTAAGCACACCCATTTTTCATATTCAAGCTAGTTACTCAAAACAACAAATCGAGCAAACCAAACACATATTCATGTTAGACTTGAGCCATAGACACTAATTAACACCATTTCAAGTCAAAAACACTAAGAACATGAAATCTAGAGTTTTAGAAATGTTACCCAAACGAGATGAAATTGGTACCAAAATGTAGAGGATGGAGAGAGGATCCCGAATATGTAATTTGTCTTGATGTTTGCTTGCTAGATTGGATTTAGATGATGAATTAAGGATTTGGGTGTTTGAGTGTAAAAATGGAAGTATCAAGAATGGTGGGATGTGAATGAAATGAATGAGTGGTGGTGGTGGGGTTTGACTAGTTGACCTAGTCAACTAGTTTGGCCACTTTGCGACTTTGGTTCCTCGAGTTTGAAAGCGGGTGCGTCAATTAACTAAACAAATTATTTTTAAATACGCGAGAGTAAACGAGGAATGTTATAACCCAATAACAGAAATGTTAAGAATGTTAGTCAACGGAAGGTACGAATATAGATGACGAAAGATTATTTAAAAAAAAAAGACGGGCTTTAAAATGAATTAACGGAAAAATGCGGGATGTTACATTACCTACACCTTAAAAGAAATTTCATCCCAAAATTTAGTTGGAAGTAGTAGTCGTTGTTTATTCCTCGAAATCTTGCGTTGCCAATTCTACAAATGAGTGAAGGTACTTCCTTGGGCATTTCAACAAACTTTGACCGTCGGGATTTTACGTTATTTTAAAGTTCGATTTCACGATTCAAAATTTCAACCGGTTCTCCCAGGAAGGTAAGTTTGTCATCGATAGTAAGTTCATCAAAAGGAATAACAAGTTCTTGTTCGGTAAGACACTTCTTTAAGTTTGATACATGGAATGTAGGATGAACGGGATTTTGATTGAGTTGGGAGTTCGAAACGGTAAGCAACGGGTCCAATACGCTCCAAGATTTCAAAAGGATCAAAATATCGTGGATTTAGCATTCTACGTTTTCCGAAACGGATTACACCTTTCCGAGGTGCGACTTTTAATATTATGCGGTCACCCACTAGGAATTCGAGAGGCTTACGTCTAACATCGACACAGCGGCGATTACAGGTTGTCTTGGGTCTTTTTTGGATTTGAACGATCTTAACGGTTATTTCATGAATGAGTTCGGGTTCAGTGGTTTGCTTGTCACCTACTTCGGCCCAACAATTTGGAGAACGATATTTGCGGCCATATAACGTTTCGAAAAGGTGTGACATTAATACTCATATGATAACTATCGTTGTAAGAGAATTCGGCTAAAGGCAAATACTTTTCTCAAGTAAATTTGAAGTTGATAACACAAACTCGTATTATGGTTTCCAAGGTTTGAATCTTACATTTGTTTTGTTCGTCGGTTTGTGGATAATATGTGGTACTCATGAATAATTTTGTTCCCCAAGTTTCTTGTAAGGTACCTGAGATGACCCGGAAATTTCTGACCAAATTTAAACTTTAATCTTTATATTATTCCGACACGATAAGAAAAGTTTGTTAAGTTAAATCTCAAGAATTTTAAACTGTGTTCATACATTCATTATAACCTCGACCAAATTCCGACGATTCATGAACCGTTATATATAAATAGATATGTATATGTGTATATATATATATATATATATATATATATATATATATATATATATATATATATATATATATATTATAACTTGAGAATATTAATAAAGTATTAAACGTATAATACTTTACACGAACGTATTTGTTTCAATATGATTTTTGACGAAATTAAAAAAATATATATTAAATGATTGAATTATCAGAAACATTGAATTATGATTACAAGTCTCTGTTGAGAGGTCCACTATGATTTGAGAAAATGTATTCCTCTTAACGATATTCAGAATAATTTGTAAAGCTATTTATAAATAAAAACAAAAAGTGTCATTTACGAAAGTTAGACAAAAGTTAGTGGAGAATTGGTTTCCATAATATTCTATTAATCTATTTTCAAACGTACAAAGACGTTTTCAGTTTAAAAAAGAACTTTATTATTAAAACGTATATAACTTTTATAAATATCTAGAATCACTTTTGACAACTCATTACTTAACCAGTATAATAAATATAACGATATTTATATTTTATTTCATTAAATATATATAACGATTTAAATTAATATTATATATATTTATACGCGTATTATACATACATAGTTTTTATACTTTTACTATATACTTTAACTTTACCTTTACTTTACTTTACTTTAACTTTAATAATTCACTTTAATAATTCATTCTTTAATAATTCATTTTAATAATTCATACTTTAATAATTCACTTTAATAATTCATACTTTAATAATTCACTTTAATAATTCATACTTTAATAATTCACTTTAATAATTCATACTTTAATAATTCACTTTAATAATTCATACTTTAATAATTCACTTTAATAATTTATACTTTAATAATTTACTTTAATAATTCAAAAATCTATTATAAATAGAATTCAATAGGTTTCATTATTTCATAGAAACTTGAAAATATATTTCTCTAAACTCTCTCAATCGATTTATATATATATATATATATATTTGCTCTGTATTATTTCAAGATATTATTAGTATATATAAAATATTACGACGTAGTGCTATCCGAGTAATTTCAAAATAGTTTTTTTGAATGAGTCGAAGCTAAGAAAATTATGGGTTATAGCTATGGAGGTGATGGGTATGGTTCATGGGTATGCTCGTGAGGTCAATCTAGTGTTTATCATCTCCGTTGCGTCTACGTACTTTCCTGCAATATTGAATCTCAATATTGATACGTTCGTGAATCCGAGGCCAACCTTGCACTTGTTAAATGACGTTATATGTATTTTTACTACGAAATACAGTATTGTGAGTTTCATTTGCTCCCTTTTATATATATTTTTGGGACTGAGAATACATGCACTGTTTTTATAAATGTTTTACGAAATAGGCACAAGTACTAAAACTAATTCTACGTGGGTTTAAACCAGAAATATACCCTTAGCTTGGTAACATTAAACTACTTGTCTATGTACGGTAGGCGCGAATCCTAAAGATAGATCTATTGGGCCTGACAAACCCCATCCTGACTATGGGATGCTTTAGTACTTCGAGGTTATTTTAAACACACCTGATCTGGTGTACTTCAGAGGGTAAAACATGAACGTTAAGGCTTGTTACCGGGTGCCTACAACTTATAGAATACTTCTATACACTTGCGAGTGTACATATATTTATAAACGGAAATCTTGTGGTCTATTAATATATTAAAATGATTGTTATGATAAACCTATGAACTCACCAACCTTTTGGTTGACACTTTAAAGCATGTTTATTCTCAGGTATTAAAGAAATCTTCCGCTGTGCATTAGCTCATTTTAAGGATATTACTTGGAGTCATTCATGGCATATTTTAAAAGACGTTGCATTCGAGTCATTGAGTTCATCAAGATTATTATTAAGCCAATTATAGTCGGATGTATTATGAAATGGTGTGCATGCCGTCAACTTCCGTTGTAAAGAAAGTTTGTCTTTTAAAAACGAATGCAATGTTTGTAAAATGTATCATATAGAGGTCAAATACCTCGCAATGTAATCAACTATTGTGAATCGTTTATAATGTATATGAACGGGTCCTTTCAGTTGGTATCAGAGCGGTGGTCTTAGCGAACCAGGTCTGCATTAGTGTGTCTAACTGATAGTCGTTAGGATGCATTAGTGAGTCTGGACTTCGACCGTGTCTGCATGTCAAAAGTTTTGCTCATCATTTTTGTCGGAAATTACCTGCTTATCATTCTTAGTCTAGACACATCTTATTGCAATGATTGCATGAATAGTGTATAGACAAAATTCATATCTTAGCGTATCTGTTACTGTAAACTTTGCCTGACATATTCTGTAAATTCCTCCGTAATCTACGAAACCTTTTGCTCTATATAATTAGAATACCACCCGATAGCTAAAAAATCATTTCATATCGAAAAATTCTTTATTCAATCGTACGAAATGGAATTTGTCATTAGTTCAAGTCCCTCGGATTCCGAAATGGAATCCCACTCAAGTTCCGAAACCAGTGTGACCGGAATGGATCAACCAATTAGTCATCATCTATTCTGGATGAATTGGGGATGGGTTCATAGCCTCCTTAATCATTGGAGACAAGAAGAAGGTGATCCCTTCCATCCACCACATTGTCCTCTTGGCGAAGAACCTGAAGCACTTACCGGCGAACCTATCCGAAACACCATTTTCTCTCTTATTTCTAGAGTATCTCGTCACGATTACATACTACACCAAATTCTAGATTTTATTTATCCGCTCGTCCGAACCGACAATCACCCGGGTGTAATAGAAGAAGTTAACGAGCTTCGCGCTAGGGTAGTGGCTTTGGAGAATATGGTGCAAAGGTTACAAACACCAGCAGCAGCACCAGCAGCATAAACAGTACCACCATCAGCAACACCAACAGTACCATCACCACCACCAACAACAACATCCACATCCCATACCGCAACATCACAATCTGTATCTCAAACATCAACGTCATACGCCCTGTAAATATCCAAGAATATCAACAACAACAAACGATGAAGTATTAATTCATAAACTTCATTGAAGAGATATCTCTGCGGCAGTTATGTAATCTCCAAAATCTTAGAGATTATTTAATTCTGACCGTAAATCGGATGAGTGAACGGAGATGGTAGAGTAGAAACTTTGATCGAAAATGGTGTACGATTTACAAGCTAGAATTGTTTTACCAACAGCATCAACAGGACCGTAGCATCATCAACACAGTCAGTGCCGTCAGTATCGTCAGAATCAACAGCACCTTAACATCACAAACTCTGTCAGTTCAAGAATCATTGTGGACATCATTACGAATCAACAACAAATATATTGTATCAACGAGTTATGAAGTATTAACTCATTTCCAATCGAAAAATTTATATGTATATTTAATATGTATAAATTTTTAAACCATAATAAATCTTCCCGTACTAAGCTATTATGTGTGAATCTTAACTACTCAGTTAATTAATATTACAAATATGAAATGATGTACGTCCTTCGTCCGCAACTTAACCATCGTTAATTACAATCTCTGTCTCAATTCAATAAAAATCCAATTCATAATTAATCAAGTGTATTATTCGAATATATGTTTGATTTTACACTTTCTTCATCGATGTACTCGAAACTTTTCAAATAACATCATTCGTACCTTGCGAAGTTCACAAGAATTTCACGAAAACCAACAAATAACAAAGTAATGATTCATAATTTCAATATTATTGAAGAAATACTTATGCAATTTATAAAGTTTTAGGGATTACTCAATTCTAGTTCCAACCATAAAACAAATGAGTTTAATTTAATATTAACTCAATAATTAAATCTATATTACATCTAAAGAAAATATACACATATATTTTCATAAAGACTGTAATAAACTTCTTTTGTACAAAATATTAATTGTGAAATTTTTTTTAACGGGTAGGTAATACCCGAGAGATATATAAATTCACAATTAATATATAACTTTTTTCGAAACTGATTCAGCAATCATCAACTATACTCCCTACTTTCACAACAATATCCATTCTTTCATATAAATCAAAACAATCATACTCATTCAAATTCAATTACATATTCTGATTTTGAAATCGCATAATTCAATTCGAAATATAACCAGTATCATCACTCTTAGATTCCTATATCTTTTAAAGCTATACTTTGACTTCAAAACTGTGTTAGAACATCATATATATTAACGATTACAATATGTGCTCAAACCCTTCGAAATTCCTGAAGACACTTCAACTAAGGAACAATCGAGATGATGATCCAACCACATGTTACCCACAGTTATACACCTGAAAAACTCTCAAAACCCAAGTCATAGTTCGACACGTATCCGTGTTAGACCCTTTGGCATTTACTAGCTAAAATAACTTTTCAATTCCGTTTTAAAATAGACAGTTTTGTCACAGCTCCAGCAAGTCAACTTCGACTTCTCAATCAAAACAGTCTTATTATAACCTCGATAGATACGTTTCCCTTTCGCCAACGTTACCGGGGAATCGTTTATATTCACCACATTAGAAATAAACTTACCAACAACTTCACTGATCTTTGACTTTCCAAAAAAAAAATCATTATAATTATCGAAACCTTATCATATACTTATTCGTACCTTATAACAAGAATTGTCATACCAATTATTGAGAATCAGCAATCAGTATTTTGAAACCTCGCAGCATGTCTACATCAACAATTACATATACACACAACGTCTACCTCCAAGACTTACATTCTTTGAATGAGAAATTTCTGAAAAACACCCTAAACTGCGAACCAGTTCTCGAAATTTTGAAAAATGCTGATGAAGCAGCAAAAACTGTAAACGACCTTAACAGTAAAAAGTTGGATGATAAAGGATAGTATATTGGCAAAGCTCAGAAAAAGAGAAGCTTTGGAACTGGAAAACGGATTGAGCAAAGTATAAAGGAGGCTGTGGACAAATCACAAAGGATGAACCTGCCTTCAAAGAATCCAAATGATTCAGTACTTGCTGAAGTCATTAACCAATACCTTGCTCCTGACTCTAAACCCCTGCGGACAATATCCTTCATCATCCTCTGATATTAGACATTCTAAGATATTTTTATAATTATTCTTATCTGAAATTATTTACCTCTTCGCGCTATCTGTATTATATCATAAAAGAAACTATTTTAGTTTCTAAATTCTGAAACATTCGAGTTTAAAATAGGAATATTCTTGAAAAAGTGTTGGGAGCTGAAGCATGAGTTAGTATAATATAATGACACTTGATCAACGTGATTATATTACAGTAATTCATACTGAGTTTCTAAATGGAACATGATGATTCACAGATCATAACGTCATCATGTGCTATGTTACACGACTCTTATATTCTCTTTGATCTCTAAATATCAAGAAAATATTTCTTGATGATTCGGCCTTTTCCGAGGTATTCTGGTAATTTGACAAGTCAAGATCGTGCCATTACAATTTCCTTCCTAGAACATTAACAATGTTCATTCCGAAATTTATATCTGCGAATTCTGGACCATTACAAGCGGTGCTTAATCGCAAGAAGAAGAAACGAAAGGACAAAGCTCCGAACTAGAAATGGGAGTATAAATCATAGCAAATAGAAGAGAGCATTAACTGTGGATGACAATGATTATAGAAGAAGCAAGGTCTTTGAAATATAAGGGAAGATATAAAACCCAACAACAACCCAGAAATAACAAACTGCATATATCAATGCATATAGCAATATAAAGACATGGGAGAACTAAAAACACTATAAAACCAAGAGTATAGTAGAAGTAAATAGATTCTTCCTGAGGCAGATGAAAAAGAAGAGCGACAGATATGAAAGTGAGGAGTATATCAAGAATCAACACTGGATGAAGCATATTGACAAATACTTTAAAATATGAGTTGAGAAGGTGTGAGTTATAAGAAAACAAATGAGGTGGATTTATAGTGAAATATCCGACAGAGAAATCAAAATGGATTATCGCATTAATTCGAAGAGGATCATAATTTTCTTAATCACCGAATAATCAAATCCTATATAGATTACAAAGATTTTCTTTAATCCGGAGATCAACCGTGATGACGTCAAAAGATAAGACGAATCCCTATTTTCTCATTTCATTCATTTACGATAACTTCACTCACACGCTTCGAGTAATCGAATTATTTTATCCATTCTTCTTGAACATGATAAAACTCTATAATCGTTATAATAACATTCTCATTGTTAGTCATGACGACCTCTATCAAATTTCGGGGACGAAATTTCTTTAACGGGTAGGTACTGTGACGACCCGAAAATTTCTGACCAAATTTAAACTTTAATCTTTATATTATTCCGACACGATAAGAAAAGTTTGTTAAGTTAAATCTCAAGAATTTTAAACTGTGTTCATACATTCATTATAACCTCGACTAAATTCCGACGATTCATGAACCGTTATATATAAATAGATATGTATATGTATATATATATATATATATATATATATATATATATATATATATATATATATATATATATATATATATATATATATATATATATATTATAACTTGAGAATATTAATAAAGTATTAAACGTATAATACTTTACACGAACGTATTTGTTTCAATATGATTTTTGACGAAATTAAAAAAATATATATTAAATGATTGAATTATCAGAAACATTGAATTATGATTACAAGTCTCTGTTGAGAGGTCCACTATGATTTGAGAAAATCTATTCCTCTTAACGATATTCAGAATAATTTGTAAAGCTATTTATAAATAAAAACAAAAAGTGTCATTTACGAAAGTTAGACAAAAGTTAGTGGAGAATTGGTTTCCATAATATTCTATTAATCTATTTTCAAACGTACAAAGACGTTTTCAGTTTAAAAAAGAACTTTATTATTAAAACGTATATAACTTTTATAAATATCTAGAATCACTTTTGACAACTCATTACTTAACCAGTATAATAAATATAACGATATTTATATTTTATTTCATTAAATATATATAACGATTTAAATTAATATTATATATATTTATACGCGTATTATACGTACATAGTTTTTATACTTTTACTATACTTTAACTTTACCTTTACTTTACTTTTACTTTACTTTAACTTTAATAATTCACTTTAATAATTCATGCTTTAATAATTCACTTTAATAATTCATACTTTAATAATTCACTTTAATAATTCACTTTAATAATTCATACTTTAATAATTCACTTTAATAATTCATACTTTAATAATTCACTTTAATAATTCATACTTTAATAATTCACTTTAATAATTCATACTTTAATAATTCACTTTAATAATTCAAAAATCTATTATAAATAGAATTCAATAGGTTTCATTATTTCATAGAAACTTGAAAATATATTTCTCTAAACTCTCTCAATCGATTATATATATATATATATATATATATATATATATATATATATATATATATATATATATATATATTTGCTCTATATTATTTCAAGATATTATTAGTATATATAAAATATTACGACGAAGTGCTGTCCGAGTAATTTCAAAATAGTTTTTTTGAATGAGTCGAAGCTAAGAAAATTATGGGTTATAGCTATGGAGGTGATGGGTATGGTTCATGGGTATGCTCGTGAGGTCAATCTAGTGTTTATCATCTCCGTTGCGTCTACGTACTTTCCTGCAATATTGAATCTCAATATTGATACGTTCGTGAATCCGAGGCCAACCTTGCACTTGTTAAATGACGTTATATGTATTTTTACTACGAAATACAGTATTGTGAGTTTCATTTGCTCCCTTTTATATATATTTTTGGGACTGAGAATACATGCGCTGTTTTTATAAATGTTTTACGAAATAGGCACAAGTACTAAAACTAATTCTACGTGGGTTTAAACCAGAAATATACCCTTAGCTTGGTAACATTAAACTACTTGTCTATGTACGGTAGGCGCGAATCCTAAAGATAGATCTATTGGGCCTGACAAACCTCATCCTGACTATAGGATGCTTTAGTACTTCGAGGTTATTTTAAACACACCTGATCTGGTGTACTTCAGAGGGTAAAACATGAACGTTAAGGCTTGTTACCGGGTGCCTACAACTTATAGAATACTTTTATGCACTTGCGAGTGTACATATATTTATAAACGGAAATCTTGTGGTCTATTAATATATTAAAATGATTGTTATGATAAACCTATGAACTCACCAACCTTTTGGTTGACACTTTAAAGCATGTTTATTCATGGCATATTTTGAAAGACGTTGCATTTGAGTCATTGAGTTCATCAAGATTATTATTAAGCCAATTATAGTCGGATGTATTATGAAATGGTGTGCATGCCGTCAACTTTCGTTGTAAAGAAAGTTTGTCTTTTAAAAATGAATGCAATGTTTGTAAAATGTATCATATAGAGGTCAAATACCTCGCGATGTAATCAACTATTGTGAATCGTTTATAATGTATATGAACGGGTCCTTTCAGCACCCCAAGACCTAGAAGTGAAATGAGTATCTCAATCCGAAACGAGGTACATTTCTTAAGGTATATTCGAACAAGTTTGTTAGGACTTGAAAACGTTTGTTAGGACAAGTTTCTAATCGGTTTCTGAAAAATGTTCGTTAAGACTATTCACCCTCGTGGCGTATACTAGTATAACGTGAAGAGTATCTCTCTCCATTGAGAATTTAGAATAAATATTTCCTTATAAGGAAGTACAAGTGTAATACGAGAGAAGTTTCCGCCTCGATGTGAGAATTTCAAGCATATTTGTAGTTCGTCGATAAAACTGCGCGAAAACGAGATCGTGTACACGTGTAACATATGTTTGAAGTCGAAAGAATTTGTCATTCATTCGGAAGCATAAATATGGTTCGACAATAATCGAAGATGTGTCCCTGGTATGGTTGTTATCAATATTCTCGGAGTTTTCGGATATCCAACAAGAAAAATGAAGTCATGTACATGGCACATGGTGGTGATTAGGTTGATCGAGTCCAATCACCATCACGTATTACTAGAACTTTGGTATGACTTACCGTAATATAACCACGTTGATCGAGTGTCATTATATTACGCTAACTCATACCTCCATTCCCCCATCACTCCATAGATTCAAGTTCGTGTAATTGTGAAGATTTAAAATGAACAAAGTGTAACAACGTCTCAAACGTAACTCGTATTGGATAGAAAGAATTAGTGCAACTCTGAAGAAGCATTTCCCGAGGGAAGGGTATAAATGATTGTTCACGTCAATGCGGTTCAAGTCAAACAATAACGTCTTTAGGTGCAAAAAGAGTAACTAATTATGATAACGAGAAGTACGTAACCGTAGTGATAAGTAGTGATGACGATACTCATCAAAAGTAGTGGTGGTAACTTTGCAACACTTGTGGATAGTGAGCCGGGACGATGACGAATAACAACCGAGGAGACAGAGTTCCCGAACTAGTGTGACTAATGAAGTTGTCGTCATCCTTACGCGTATGAATCATGAATTTACGTGTGTTACCAGAAAGTGGCAGAGTACGAGTTCGTATGATGAAAGTTTGGTACCATTAAGGAGTTCACCTAAGAAAGTTCAAGTATAATGCACAAGTAGTCAAATAAGTGCTATCTATAGCAAATGCAAGTCAGAAAGCAATGGTTAACTATCCGGTTGTAGTCTAGATTCACTAATGTGTCCTAACGACTCTGTCAGACACACTAATGCATATCCTACTTCCCTACAACCAACGCTCTGATACCATCTGTAACGACCCGGCAAAATCGTCATTAACGGCGCCGTTAAATTAGGTCCCGTTGCGTGGTCATAGTCCCTATATGAGATGCGTTTGACCAAAATTATGTCGCATTCATTTGAAACGTGCATGACTTGTAAAGTTTTAAGTTACCAAACGGTTCGACAACAAGTTTAAGATTACAAAAGTTATAAAGTATAAATGAAATAACTTGCGACATAACTAGTTTAAAATGTTGCTATAAATAGCATAAGTATGTATGCTTTAAGTCTGAATCCAAAAGTGCTATCGCTAGTGTATGCATGCATGGTTGACCTCAAGCAAGTAACCAAAGTGTGCGGAAGCATGTATCAAGTAGCCAAGTATGAACCTGAGAAACATATAGAAAACTGTCAACGAAAAATGTTGGTGAAATCATAGGTGTATTTGTAAACGTTGTTTTTGAACCAAAAGATTTTGTATTTCCATAACGTTGATTATCCAAATCGTTTGCAGTCCAAAAGTATGTTCGCGAGCACCCAATTATCAAGACTTAACTTTCCTTCCATAGAACCCCATCACAATAGTGTTAGAACATACACCGTTTCTCGAAAATATATTTTATCCGCACAACGGTAGCGAACCGTCCGAATGAGGGTTTGTCAAACCCGTATGGCCATACAACATAAGTTCTCGCTTACACCCGGCAAGTATAGCTAATGATAATCGAATTGAGGATTTTTGTTCAAACTCGCTGTGGAATGTTGGTTTCTTCGTACTTGTGTTCAATGTATAAAAGTAAGTAGTACAAGATATAACAAAGTATATGTTTCTCAGCCCACGATTTAAAAGAATAAAAGTTGTTGAAAAGGTGGGACTATGATCTCACCTCGAGTGCACGAGTATAAATGTACTTCACAAAGTAAACGTGTGCATGAAAGTTGTTTAGTCTTGACCTAAACAAGTAAGTTATATCAATTACCAGGTAAGATACAAGGTCGGTCAAAATGTGTTCAATTAGTCCTATGGCTTGTTACGACTTGATTATATAGCATGTGAATCACGTTGTCAAGTTTCATGCAAGAATCAAGTATAAAAGAAGATTAGAATGATTGCATAAGTATTTGGTTAAGTTTGACTAAAAGTCAAACTTTGGTCAACGTCAACGAAAAAGTCAACGTGTTCGGGTCGGGTCTCGGACAATTTTTCTAAGCTTAGAAGTCATATATAAGCATGTTGGCCAAGTTTCATGTCAATCGGAGTTGCGTAGCATAGTTAGAATTTTACGAAAATTGATAATTTTGAACAGCCCCATTTTCACGCTTTAAGCTGCGCCGTGGCTAGAGGAGCCGTGCCGCGGCTTAACACCAGAAAAAAAATGCTGGGCTGTTTCATGTATATGCTCGAACTAAACTTCAAACAAACATAACTTATGAATCGTAAACATTCAAAACACGTATCTTATATCGTTGGAAAGGTAATTTAACAAGGAATACAACTAAACACATTTCCTTAAACAAAAACATAATTTACAATAACCAAAATCTCGCCGAATGATCATTATTTAACGTTTTAAGCTCAAAAATGCAAACGATGATTCGGGAATCCAATTTACGCATACGATACGCCATTTCAAAGGTAATTAAACATACATTACAACTAAATACTTACTAACAACATGTCATAGCATTCAATGTATCAAATGTTCATTTCAAAGTTCATCAAACCCTAACCAAAATCAAGAATTTAGTCATTTTGTAAATGGAGCTTTTCTAAATCAACCTACACATCAAAATGAAGCTAATGATGCTAGTATCACATTTAACACATGAACTTTAACATTTAAACAACATTTAATCATCCAAAATTCAAGATTAAGCACACCCATTTTTCATATTCAAGCTAGTTACTCAAAACCACAAATCGAGCAAACCAAACACATATTCATGTTAGATTTGAGCCATAGGCACTAATTAACACCATTTCAAGTCAAAAACACTAAGAACATGAAATCTAGAGTTTTAGAAATGTTACCCAAACGAGATGAAATTGGTACCAAAATGTAGAGGGTGAAGAGAGGATCACGAATATGTAATTTGTCTTGATGTTTTCTTGTTAGATTGGATTTAGATGATAAATTAAGGATTTGGGTGTTTGAGAGTAAAAATGGAAGTATCAAGAATGGTGGGAGGTGAATGAAATGAATGAGTGGTGGTGGTGTGATTTGACTAGTTGACCAAGTCAACTAGTTTGGCTCCTTTGCAACTTCGGTCCCTCGAGTTTGAAAGTCGGTGCGTGAATTAACCAAATGAATTATTTTTAAATACGCGAGAGTAAACGAGGAATGTTATAACCCAATAACGAAAATGTTAAGAATGTTAGTCAACAGAAGTTAAGAATTGTGACGACCCGGGAATTTCTGACCAAATTTAAACTTAATCTTTATATGTTTCCGACACGATAAACAAAGTCTGTACTGTTGAGTCTCAAAAAATTTGGAACAATTACATGAATGCATTTGCCCTTTTGACTACTCCCGACGATTCACGAACAACTGTGTAAATAATTATGTATATATATATATATATATATATATATATATATATATATATATATATATATATATTATATTTTGATTTAAATACAAAACCCTTTTATCAAATAGAATTAAGAATGTAAAATAATAAATAGAACAATTAAGTTATTAATAAAATGGAGATATACAAATAAGGATATAAATACAGTTAGATATATATAATTAGGCCGTTACATACAGATATATTAAGAATCAGTAATAATATCAATACTAGTGTTATTAATTCTGTTATTTTATATATATATATATATATATATATATATATATATATATTATTAATAATATTATTATTAATAATAATATAATTACTATTATTATTATTATTATTAATAAATTAATAATAATTAATAGTAATATTATGGTCATAAATTTTATAATTATTATTATCATTTATACTACTTGATATTATCATGGTTAACATAATTTTCATTAACATTACTTTTAAGAATTATCATTATTAATATTATTATTATTAATAAAAGAAAGAATTATTACTATAAATACATTTATAATTATTAATTACAAATACTGATTAAATATATAAAAAAAGAAATCAGAAAAAGGAATCACAGGCTGTTGAATATCACTATCGAACTGTATTATGTTTTGGTTTTTGTCTTTAATCTTGTACGAAGATCGAATAAAATCACAAATATATACAAATTCTGTTAGCTATTATTATCAGGTTTTGTTTTTTTATATTTTTTTCTTCACCTGAACGTAACCTTTGTACTTCTTGTCCACCATATGGGTTAAGGGTCGACTTCACAAATTAGAGGGAATGAATTTAACTATTAAACCCACGTACTCAATCACACAATATAATGTAACCTCTGCAAGTTACAATTAAAAACCCAATTTATTAAAAAAATGTGTTCGTCTCTGTTCATGTACATTTTTTTGTTTCATCAAATTTGTAACAATTTTAAAAATCTAATAATGTAATTATGTTATAAGTCTTTCATTTAATCTAACTGCAAGGTTTCAAGTTCCACTTTTTCATATTGAGTTCGAATTTACGAAGTCAAACTTGATTTTCAAATAGTCAACAACTTTGTTCATAATAAAATTCGAGTATAATTCATTGTTTTGGGTTCAATTGAGGTTACAGAATGTTTTTATGAAGGATTTGGAACGAAATTCATTTAAGAATTTTAAGCTAAAACGTTGTCAATTTAAAAATCAAAGATTGAGTTATTATCGTGTGTTTAATTTCTCTTCAGCTATATATTATTTTGTTTTATTTTCTGTTCGTTTAAAATAATTCAAAGCCAGTAAATCGTTTCTGTTTTATATTTGAATCCTAAAAAAAATTTTGTATTTAAGGTTTAAGATCAAATGGGTTCTGATTAATTTATGATACGAGGGAGAAGAAGGAACGGGAAAAACAGATAAGACGTGTTATTTATAAATGGGATCTGAATATTAATAGAAAAGTAAGCCAGCTCAGTTGGTTAGATGAGGTGTTGGGTGAGCGGGAGGTCACGGGTCCGAGCCTGGCTATGGGCATTTTAAAAAAAAAGGGGCTTTAAAGGTAGATTTCTTTTCTTATAATTATTATTATTAATTATTATCATTATTATTACTCTTGATATTATTATTATTATTATTATTATTATTATTATTATTATTATTATTATTATTATTATTATTATTATTATTTTTATTATTATTATTATTATTATTATTATTATTATTATTATTATTATTATTATTATTATTACTATTACTATGATTATTATTATTGTTGTTATTATTAGTATTATTGTGATTATTATTATTAATATCATAGTTATAAGAATTATAAGTATTACAAGTGTTATTATTATTATCATTAAAGGTTATGAATATTATGATTATTATTATTATTATTATTAGGTATTAGAATTATAATTATTATTAGTATTATTATTATTACGTATTATAAACATTAGTTATTAGTATTATTATTATTATTACTAACACAAGTATTAGTTACCCATTATTATTATTATTATCATAACCCTAGTTACAATTATGACTATTATTAACAAAAGTATTTTATTAAGATTACCATTAATAATAAGATTGTTATAATTATTATTATCAAAATAAGTATTATTATAAAGTAATAAGATTATTAATATTATCATTATTAATACCAAAAACTACTTTTTAAAACAGATAAATATTTGGTACATAAAATATACTTATTATATATACTAAAATTATATTAGAATTTCATAAAAAATATATATATCAAACCTATTAATATTAGTTACATAAATTCATACAAATAACAAAACTGTCAATTTTTAAATATAACATTTAAACAAGTACGTATGTAAATATGGATATATTAATATAACTATATGAAGATTAACCATTTTAAATATATACACAAATTAAATATACAAATTAAAGTTATAATAAATAAATTCGTCAGTTACGATTACATGTTTTAATATATATATACGAATGGTATAGGTTCGTGAATCCGAGGCCAACCCTGCATTGTTCAGTTTCGTCGTATGAATATTTTTACTACAAAATATTGTAGAGTGAGTTCATTTAATTCCCTTTTACTCTTTACATTTTTGGGACTGAGAATACATGCGCTACTTTTACAACTACTTTATTAAATGCTTTTGAAATACATTTTGAACTGCGAATACATAGACACAAGCAAAACATTCCTCGAATGAATTATGTGGACGTGATAATTTCCACCATTGAATTATGTGGACGTAATAATTGCCACAATTGATATGAATATTTTTCCCCTGATTATTATTGCTTGGTAACCTAAGAATTAGGGAACATCACTAATTTTGAGAATTAATGCACGCCTAATTGACGCGAATCCTAAAGGTAGCTACCGGGTTTAACACCCCCACCCAGAATGTTCACTAGACGGAAGGGCAAGTGGGCGTGGTGTTTAGTACTTCAAAGTTTATATGATTATTATACAGACGAGATGTTCTGTTTTGGGGATATTATTATGCGCATTATATGTTAAGGTTGGCTACCAAGCCAAGCTATGAATGCAATAAAAAGTGAATGTTATGTATCGAGAGAATGATTTTATACACATGTTATGTGTATGTTATTTTTGTGCACAAGATATGTGTACGGTTACTAAGATTTATGAAAGATGATTTCGTACACGAGAAAGGTGTACTGTATTTAAAAGATATCGCATGTACATTACAGGTGGGTATAGAATTCGGGCCCATTTATACCATGCAGGATTTAAATCTTGTGGTCTATCAAAATGATGAATTTTGATGTTTTATGATAAACCTATGAACTCACCAATCTTTTGGTTGACACTTGAAAGCATGTTTATTCTCAGGTATGAAAGAAATCTCCCGCTGTGCATTTGCTCATATTAGAGATATTACTTGGAGTCATTCATGACATATTTCAAAAGACGTTGCATTCAAGTCGTTGAGTTCATCAAGATTATTATTAAGTCAATTATAGTTAGAGGTATTATGAAATAGTATGCTTGCCGTCAACTTTCGATGTAAAGAAAGTTTGTTTTTTTTTAAAAAGAATGCAATGTTTGTAAAATGTATCATATAGAGGTCAATTACCTCGGGATGTAATCAACTATTATGAATTGTTTATATTGTATATGAATGGGGCATTTCAGTTGGTATCAGAGCGGTGGTCTTAGCGAACCAAGTCTTGCATTAGTATGTCTAACTGATAGTTGTTTAGATGCATTAGTGAGTCTGGACTTCGACCGTGTCTGCATGTCAAAAGTTTTGCTTATCATTTTGTGTCGAAAATTACCTGCTTATCATTCTTAGGGAATCACTTGCTTATCATCTTAAGTCTAGACACGTCTTACTGCATTTAGTGCATCGATAGTGTGTAGAAAAAATTCATATCTTAGCGTATCTGTTACTATAGACCTTTCCTGACAGCTTCTGTAGATTCCTCCGTAACTTATGGGATTTTAGTATCATATATGCATATGTAAATCATGTATTGTAGGGTACTAATCTACATCCTATAATCTATTTCATATCGAAAATCTTTCATCTGATCGTACTAGATGAATCCCTCAACCAGTTCGAATTCTTCGGATTTCGACAGCTATTCCGATATGGAGTTTCACTTAAGCTCTGAAAGCAGTGTCACCAGAATGAATCAACCAATTTATCTGATGGGTTCGTAGTCTACTTAATCAATGGAGATGCGAAGAAGGCGATCCCTTCCACCAACCAAATTCACCTCTTGGTGAAGAACCTGAAGCACTTACCGGCGAACCTGTCCGAAACACCATATTCACCCTCATTGCCAGGATTTCCCACAACGATTATATGATATCTCAAATTCTGAACCTTATTCATCCGCTCATTCCAACCGTCAATCATTCATGGGTAATAGAAGAAGTCAACGAACTTCGCGCTCGAGTAATTAATTTGGAGAATATGGTGCAAAACTTACCAGCTTCAGCAACATCACCGGCACCAAGTTTCAACATCACATACCTCAACATCTCATTATGTACCTCGAGTATAATCATCGTTCTACATGACGTTCTACATCATTTATCTTCGTTCGACATGGCGATTATGTAATCTCTAATGTTTTAGAGATTATGTACTCTAGTTCTAAACGTAAACCAAATGAGTTTAATATCATATTAACTCATTAAATCCATGATTACATCTGAAGAAAATATATACGTATATATGTTTTCATAAAGATTGTAATTAAAAAAAAAATTCTTTTGTACAAACTGTTAATGGTGAAAATATTTTAACGGGTAGGTAATATCCGAGGAATATTTAGATTTCACCTTAATAAGTTACACTGTACATTCGTCGAAGCTGATTCAACAGTCATTTACTATCCTACTTACAACCACAGATATACGTATCCGTTCACCGCAGAATAACCATTTTCATTCAATTTCATATTTGGATTTTGACCTATCAGAATCCAACAAATGGCATAATAAAGAAAACATATGACAAAATAAAATTTGTTAGAAACAGACAAATTAATTATGAGAAATTTTGTTAAGAATCCACGCTAACTGTTCCTAGCTAGCTGATTACATTTTATTTATCACAATTTAATTATCGCAGTTTATATTCTCGCAATTTTATTTGTCATCATTTAATTTCTGTTATTTATTTTACGCACTTTAAATATCTGGACACGTATACAAGGTTTTGACATATCATATCGACGCATCTATATATATTATTTAGAATAACCATAGACACTCTATATGCAGTAATGATGGAGTTAGCTATACAGGGTTGAGGTTGATTCTATAATAATATATATACTTTGAGTTGTGATCGAGTCTGAGACATGTACACGGGTCACGATACGTATTAATTAATTCGAATATTACATATTAAACTATATATGAATTATTGGACTGTTAACTGTGGACTATCGACTATGAACTAATAACATTGGACAATTAAAATGAATTAAAATATTGATTATAACATATGAAACTAAACATTTCTTCAAGTTTGCCACTTGATTTCATCTTAAACCTCGTTTGTATTTTGATGATTACAATTTGCGTTTAAACCTTTCATGATTCTCGAAAACTCCTCAATCGAGAGGATGAATCAACTGTATCTCATCTATGGAAGAAAAGATTGATGCATATAGTTAGACACCTGAAAACACTCGAAACCTGAGTAAACGTTTAACACGTAGCTGTACTAATTCCTTCATTACCCAAAATAATTTGGTAATCTCTTTCAAAGTATCAAATTTTGTCACAGCTCCAGCAAGTCAACTTCGAATTTTCGTTCAAAACAACCTTATTATAACCTTGATATATATGAGTGCTCTTTTATTGTTATCAGGGAACCTTTTATATTCCACCATATTACCAGCAGACGTACCAGCAACCTCGTTCCTTCTTAGCTTAAATCTCTCTGATAAATCATTATATTTATTCATTGAAACCCTATCATATACTCATCCGCATCTTGTAACGAGAACTGCCATACCCATTACCGGGAATCAGCAATCAGTACTTTGAAAACTCACAGCATATCTACATCAACAGTTATATGTATGACATTTATCTCTTAGAATTATGATCTTTCATTCTGAAATTCTGAAAAGCACTCAGTCTACAAATCAATACTCTGAATGTTGAAAAAGCTGAATGAAGCAGCAGAAACCGTAGACAACCGTAAATGACCTTAATCATCAGAAGTTTGATGATAAACAATAGTATGTTGGAAAAGCTTAGAAAAGTTGGAACCGGAAAACAGATTGAGCTAACCACGAAGGAGACCAAGGACAAATACAAGGACCATTCCCTATATTCAAAGAATCCAGGTAATTCTGGATCCGTTGAAATCTTTAGAGAATATCTTGCTCCGAAGTCATGTTAAAATCTTACGGAAAATTTTTCTTCATCAACCTTCGAACTTGGAAATTCCAAAATATCATCATAAATATCTTCGATATTTCTGAGGATATTTTCATAAATATTCTCGTCCGAAATTATATACCTCTTCGTGCTTCCTGTGTTTCATTATATTGGAAACTTCTGTAAAATCTAAGTTTAATTTATGAATGAATTCTGGAGAAATGTAAAGAAATTGATGCATGAATTAGTATAATATAATGACACTTGATCAACGTAATTATATTACAGTAAGTCATGCTGAGTTTCTAATGGAACGTGATGATTCACAGATCATAACGTCATCATGTGTCATGTTACATAACTCTTTCATTCTGCTTAACTTCTGAACATATCAAGAAAGTATATTCTTGATAGTTTTACTCTCAGTGATTCAGGTAATTTGATAAATCAAATCGTGCTATTACGTTCTTTCTTGTTTAGAACATTAAATTCATTCGAAATTCCATACTTACGAATTCTGGACCATTACTCGCTGTACTAGAGGTTGAGAAGGGAATAAAAAGGCAAAGAGCTCCAAAATATAAGAGAAAATATAAAGCCCAATAACAACGCGGAGGTTACAAACCGTGGATATTAATACAAATAGCAATATAAAGACACGGTAGAATTAAGAATAGTGTCAAGGTAATAGTAGGAGTAAACAGATTTTTCTGGTGGAAGATTGAAAAGAAGGATGACAGAAATGATAATTAGGAAAATATCAAGGATTAGAACTGGATTAAGCATTTTCAAAATCTTTTAGATGTATGAACTAAGAAAGAAAGAATAGGAATGGTGAGAATAATGGAACGGAAGAGTTTAATTTATAATGGAAATGTCAGACGGAGTAATCAAGGCAGATCACGGTATTTAATTATAGAGATCCTAATTTCCTTAATTACCGAAGAATCAAATCTCTTAGATTTCAAAGATTTTCTCTAAATCCCTTGAATTCTGGAATTTAAACGTGACAACCTCAAAAGTTAAGACGAGCTTTATTTTCTAGATTCACTCTTTAAGTGATAGCTTCATTCGTACGCTTCGAGTAATCAAATTATTTTATCCTTATTACTCAATAGTGAAAAAAAATTATTTATCAACTCATATGAGTCATGAAACCTACTTAATGTCAGTCATGACAATCCCAATCAAAATTCGGGACGAAATTTCTTTAACGGGTAGGTTCTGTGACGACCCGGGAATTTCCGACCAAATTTAAACTTAATCTTTATATGTTTTCGACACGATAAGCAAAGTCTGTACTGTTGAGTCTCGAAAACTTTGAAACAATTACATGAATGCGTTTGCCCTTTTGACTACTCCCGATGATTCACGAACAACTGTGTAAATAATTATATAGATATATATATATATATATATATATATATATATATATATATATATATATATATATATATATATATATATATATATTATATTTTGATTTAAATACAAAACCCTTTTATCAAATAGAATTAAGAATGTAAAATAATAAATAGAACAATTAAGTTACTAATAAAATGGAGATATACAAATAAGGATATAAATACAGTTAGATATATATAATTAGGCCGTTACATACAGATATATTAAGAATCAGCAATAATATCAATACTAGTGTTATTAATCTGTTATACATATATATATATATATATATATATATATATATATATATATATATATATGAAATTTGATGTATATTATTATTAAAAATATTATTATTATTAATAATATAATTACTATTATTATTATTATTATTATTAATAATTAATAATAATATTATGGTCATAAATTTTATAATTATTCTTATCATTTATACTACTTGATATTATCATGGTTAACATAATTATCATTAACATTACTATTAAGAATTATCATTATTAATATTATTATTATTAATAAAAGAAAGAATTATTACTATAAATACATTTATAATTATTAATTACAAATACTGATTAAATATATATAAAAAAGAGAAATCAGAAAAAGGAATCACAGGCTGTTGAATATCACTATCGAACTCTTTGTTAATATATTTAATGAGATACTTAAATATCATTTTAACATGTCATAAATATATATATCCAAATATATATTCTATTTAATGATTATCACAAATTATGACGTTCGTGAATCGTCATACAAACTGGGTGGTCAAACATTTGCATAAAATCCATTCCAAATATATATATCTTGACAAGTTTAATTGCTTAACATGTTAGAAACATTTAATAATGTAAATATTAATCTTATATATAGCGGAAAAATCCTGGTCGTTACATTACACACCCGTTAAATTAATTTTCGTCCCGAAATTTAGAATAGTACCTAGTTAACGTGCGATATCGGGAAACAAATGTGGGTACTTAAACTTCATTTGGTCTTCTCATTCCTAAGTAAATTCAGGTCCTCTACGAGTATTCCATCGAACCTTAACGATTGGTATCTTACTTTGTTTGAGTCGTTTGACCTCACGATCCATAATTTCGACAGGTTCTTCAACGAAATTTAGTTTCTCGTCAATTTTAATCTCGTCTAAAGGAATAATGAGATCTTCGGTAGCTAGGCATTTCTTTAGGTTTGAAACATGAAAGGTGTTGTGAATCTTTTCTAATTGTGGAGGTAGCTCAAGTCGATAGGCCACCGGCCCAATGCGTTTTTCAATTTTGAATGGCCCAATGTATCTTGGGCTCAATTTCTCCCGTTTTCTAAAACGAATAACACCTTTCCAAGGTGATACCTTAAGAATAACCATATCACCTTCCTCAAACTCTATAGGTTTTCTTCTAACATCTGCATAGCTCTTTTATCGACTCCGGGCTGTTTTCAATCGTTGCTGAATCTGAATGATTTTATCGGTGGTTTCTTGGATAATATCCAGACCTGTAATCTGTTTATCCCCCACATCACTCCAACAAATCAGAGACCTGCACTTCCTACCATAAAGTGCCTCGAATGGTGCCGCCTCAATACTAGAATGATAGCTGTTGTTGTAGGAAAACTCAGCTAACGGTAGATGTCGATCCCAACTGCTTCCAAAATCAATAACACATGCTCTTAGCATGTCTTCGAGTGTCTGAATTGTCCTTTCACTCTGCCCATCAGTTTGTGGATGATAAGCAGTACTTAAATCTAGACGAGTTCCCAACGCTTCGTGTAATGCCTGCCAGAATCTGGAAGTAAATCTACTATCACGATCAGAGATAATAGAGATTAGTATACCATGTCTAGAAACAACTTCTTTCAGGTATAATCGTGCTAATTTCTCTATACCATCCTCTTCTTTTATTGGCAGAAAGTGTGCTGACTTAATAAGACGATCGACTATTACCCAAATCATATCATAACCACCTGCGGTTCTCGGTAACTTAGCAATGAAATCCATGGTAATGTTTTCCCATTTCCATTCTAGGATTTCAGGTTGTTGGAGTAGGCCCAATGGTTTCTGATGTTTAGCTTTGACTTTAGAACAAGTCAAACATGCTCCTACATATGTGGCTATATCGGCCTTCATTCCTGGCCAAAAAAAGTTTCTCTTGAGGTCTTGGTACATTTTCCCCGCTCCGGGATGTATTGAATATCTGGTTTTATGTGCTTCATCTAGTACCACTTTCCTCAAATCTCCATTCTTTGGTACCCAAATTCTTTTAGCTAAATACCTGGTTCCATCTTCCCGAATATTAAGTTGTTTTTCTAATCCTTTGGGTATTTACCTTCTAAAAATTCCTTCCTTCAAAACCTCCTGTTGTGCCACTTTTATTCGAGTAGTAAGCTTAGTATGAATAATCATGTTCATAGCTTTTACTCGAATAGGTTCTCTTTCCTTTCAACTCAAGGCATTGGCTACCACATTCGCTTTCCCTGGGTGGTAACGGATTTCACAATCATAATCATTTAGCAGCTCAACCCATCTACGCTGCCTCATGTTTAGTTGCTTTTGATTTAAAATATGTTGGAGACTTTTGTGGTCGGTGTATATGATAAACTTGACTCCATATAGATAATGTCTCCACATCTTTAATGCAAAAACAACGGTGCCCAATTCCAGATCATGTGTGGTGTAGTTTTGTTCATGAATTTTGAGTTGTCGAGAAGCATATGCAATCACCTTCTTCTGTTGCATAAGAACACACCCAAAACCCATTCTTGATGCGTCACAGTAAATAACAAAATCTTCCATTCCATCAGGTAACGATAAAATAGGTGCCGTAGTCAACTTCTTTTTCAACAATTGGAAGGCACCCTCTTGTTCGGAAGTGCATTCATACTTCTTCCCCTTATGTGTCAAGGCAGTTAAAGGTTTGGCTACTCGGGAGAAATCTTGAATAAATCTCCTATAATAACCGGCTAAACCCAAAAATTGACGTATTTGCGTTGGAGTTTTCGGGGTTTCCTAATTTTTGATGGCTTCGATCTTGGCGGGATCAACTTTGATTGCATTACTACTGACTACGTGGCCAAGAAATTGTAATTCATTTAACCAAAAAGCACATTTAGAGAACTTAGCATAAAGTTGTTCTTTTCTTAACAACTCTAACACAAGTCTCAAGTGTTGTTCGTGTTCTTGGTTATTCTTCGAATAGATAAGGATGTCATCAATAAAGACAATATGAAAGGACCCGTCCTAATCCACCTGGACGAAGTCATCAACATTTGGTCCCATTGCGATGATCGGCTCCAAGTAATGTCCTTATATTGAGTAAATGCACAGCGGAACACTTAATTCATACCTGAGAATAAACATGCTTTAAAGTGTCAACCAAAAGGTTGGTGAGTTCATAGGTTTATCATAACAATCATTTCAATATGTTAATAGACCACAAGATTTCATAATCATAAACATAATACACTCGCAAGTGTATGTAAAGCATTCTAAGTGGTTGAGCACTTGGTAACCATACTTAACATTTAATCAACGTCGCATATTCCCTTTATTATGAAATCTCACTACACCGTACCAAGTGTAGTCACCAAAACGAAGTACTGTGCAACCGTTGAATACTGGTCGTCCAGTCCGGTTGGGGTTGTCAGGCCCGATAGATCTATCAACAGGATTCGCGTTTACAATATCCATGTAAATAGTAGTTACCAAGCTACAGGGAAATATGCCAGTGGTACAACTCAACGTAGAATATATTTTTAAGTACTTGTGTCTATTTTGTAATCATTTATAAAAGCAGCGCATGTATTCTCAGCCCAAAAATATATATTGCAAAAGCAATTAAAAAGGGAGCAAATGAAACTCACTTTTGCCTTGAAGGTATTTAATTCGACTTGGTCTCTGATAGATATCACGAACCTAACCATATATATAATATATCAACATATTTTCTTTTTAAGTAATCGTTACATACATACATATATATATATATATATATATATATATATATATATATATATATATATATATATATATATATATATATATATATATATATATACTTTTAATACTTTTAATATTTTCTTAGTCCGTAGTTAGCAGTCCGATGTTAGTGGTCCACAATTAGTTGCTTAAATAAAATAAATAAAGACCCATCGTATTCGTATTGATCAGAATTAATCTCGACCTATGGTACCATGTTGTCAAATGACGTGTTGCGTACATAAAGTACCGTATTGTCAAATGACGTGTTGCGTACAATCATGAGGTCTTATGATTAATCTTCTCGTGTTTTTTACAGGTGGTCCTGAAATATATAAAATCAAATCATAAGTAATTATATATAAAATATCATATTAATTAGAAAAGATATGATTAATTTACTTTTTCTCCAAATATTTTTGTAGCTAAACTATCTTCGGATACCCAATCTTGTTTTAGTCGTAGTTTCTTCATTACAACTCCGTTTTTGTTGATTCAACTTGCCACTTCCTTGGATCGAGTCAAATTTTAAAAATATGAACTGAAAATATCTTAGTTTGTATTCAAAATCATAGGTTATAGGTCAAACTTTGGTGAAACTTATGAAAGTGATCATTTTCCATCATAAAAACAACATTTAATGATCATTTTTCTAAAAATACTTACACTTTGAGCTAAACCACAAAATTTTTATGTGTTAACATATTCATAAGAAATATCATTTTTCCAGAACATGAACTTCCAATTCAAAGTTCAAGATGGTTTTTAATTATCCAACCCAAAACAGCCCCCGGTTGCACTCCGACGACGTAGATTTAGTTTTTAAGATGTTCTTTGTAAAACCAAGTTATATCTTGTTAGGTTAGCATATCATTATGATATATTACAGGTCTTGAAGTATTTTAAAAGTCAAGTTAGAAGGATCTATTTAGTTTGCGAACAAGTTTGAAATCATTCAAACTATGTTCTTGTTGTTAAAATTTTATACCACAAAATAAGATAGCTATATGAATATGAATTGAATAAGATTATGAAAAAGGTTACTACCTCAAGTTACTTGGTCAAAGTTACTGCAAAAGATAAGAAATAATCTTGGAATCAAAGAGTGGTGGAGTTAGATCAAAAGGTTGGAAGTAAACTTCTTCAAATGGGTGGTTATTTTGATATGTTCTTGAAAGAGTTTTCTTATGGTGTATAAGGCTTGTAATTGAAGCTAAATGATGGGGAAAATGCTTGGAGATGATCAAGTATGAAGTTAGGAGTATTTTGAGAGAGAAATGAGGGTATAGGTATGAGAAAATGGAGTGAAGAAATGGTGTTCATTTATAAAAACGTTTTTAGTTTATAAAGAAAGAAAAGGATTCCTAATTTTGTTTTCTTACTAATAATTCATACTACTTGACAAATTCTAGTTACCTCATATCTAGGGCAGTAATAATGTTGATTAGGATGTTGATTTGATGTGTATATACCAATAGTAAATACATATAGAAGCTGGGTATGATACGGGTACATATACCCTAGATATACGTATAGAAATCTTGAGGAAACGGAACGAGAATTCAAATATAGCTATCTTTTGTGAATATACTTATATTGTTTTATGTATTTAAGTCCTTAAAAAGTGATTAAATACATTATATATACGATACATGTATAAGCATTATAGATTATAAGTATATATATCAAAGAATGTTACGTATAGTTATCGTTTTGAAAACTTAAGTTAGTAGTTTCAAAATATACTTATAACTCATTGTCATTAGTACACAATGTGATGTTAAACCATCCTTAGATCATGTTAAATATATATAAATACATATATATACACAAACGTATAATTATCGTATGTTATATAGTTCGTGATATCATCGGTCATATTGGACGATCAAACGTTGTGTAAAACTCTTTTTTCAAAAACACAAGTCTCAACAATTTGGATTGCTTATCATGTTGGTATGGTTTAATTTATGTAAATATTAATCTCATAAGTATAATTTGGTCGGAAAATTTCTTTACAGTACCTACCCGTTAAAGAAATTTCGTCCCCGAAATTTGGTAGAGGTTGTTATGGATAACAATAAGAAGGTTTTCATGACAAATATAAGGTGATAATGGAGTTTTATCATCATTGAGTAATGTAGATAAAACGATTCGATTATGAGAAGAATATAAATGAGACTATCGTAAAAGAGTGAGATGAGTAAAATATATTCGTCTTAACCGATGACGTAGTTATGATTGATTTCCGGTATTTAAGGGATTTAAAGAGAATCTTACGTAATAAGATTTGGTTCTTTGGTGATTAAGGAAATCAGGATCTTCTTTGATTATATGCAATAATCTGTTTCGATTGCTCTGTCGGATATTTCACTATAAATTCACCCCTTCGTTTCCTTATTTTCCATGACTCACACCTTCTATTCTTTCTCCCTTGATTCTTACTTTAAAGCATTCATCAATATGCTCCATCCAGTCCTGATTCTTGATATACTCCTAACTTTTATATCTGTCATTCTTCTTTTTCATCTACCACCAGAAGAATCTATTTACTTCTACTATACTCTTGTGTTTATAGTGTTTCTAATTCTCCCGTGTCTCTATATTGCTATCTGCATCGATATACACGGTTTGTAATTTCGGGGTTATTATCGAAGTTTATATTCTTCATTATTTTTTGGAGCTTCATGCTTTCGTTTTCTTTTCCCGACTTCGAGTCAAGCGAGTAATGGTCCGGAATTCGTAGATATGAAATTCAGAATGAACATAGCTAATGCTCTAAGAAGAAAATGGTAATAGAACGATTTTGATTTGTTAAATTACCAGAATACCCTGGAGAAGACCGAGTCATCCAGAAAAATATTCTCTTGATATGTTTAAAGATTAGATAGAATGTAAGAGTCGTGTAAATGGCACATGATGACAGTACTGTGAATCATCATGCTTCATTAGAAACTCAGCATGACTTACTGTAATATAATGACGTTGATCAAGTGTCATTATATTATACTAATCCATGCTTCAGTTCCCAACACTACTTCAAAACATTCATATTTTAAACTCGAAGGTTTCAGAATTTAGAAACTAACACAGTTTCTTTTATGTTGCAGATATTACGGAGAGATAAATGATCTCAGATAAGAATAGTTGTGAAAATATCGCCAGAAAATATGGAGGATATTTATAATAGAACATACGAGAATATCTTAGAATTTCTAATATCAATGGATGATGAAGAAGATTTGTCTGTGAAGGTTTAGAATGAGAAATAAGATGTTTGCTAACGATTTCAGCAGGCACGGAATCATTTGGATTCTTTGAAGGCAAACTTATTCTTTGTGATTTGTCCACGGCTTTCTTCATAGTTTCACATAATCCACTTTTCGGTACTAAATTTTCTATCGAGCGTTCCTAACACTCCTTTCTTTATCATCAAACTTTTGGCCATTAAGATCATCTACAACATGCTGCTTCGTCAGCATTTTCAAAGTTAACTGATCTGGGTCATCGGTTATCAAACCGAGGTAGTTTCAGGAGAATTGTGTTTTTAGAATGATTAATCGTTGATGGTAATATTGTGGAATATAAAAGGTTCTCCAGTAACAATAAAGAGTACGCATATATATCGCAGTTATAATAAAGTTGTTTCAGATGAAAAGTCGGAGTTGACTTGCTGGAGCTGTGACAAAATTAGCTACTTTGGAAAGGGATTGCAAAACGATCTTCGGTAATAACAATGTCAAAGGAACTAGAACAGATACGTGTCAAACGTTTACTCAATTTCCGAGGGTTTTTCAGGTGCATAACTATATGAATCAATCTTTTCTTCCGTAGATGAAGTGCGGTTGGGTTATCCTCTCGATTGAGGTGTTTTTAAGAATCATGATAGATTTGAACGCTAATTGTAATCGTCAAGATACAATGAGGTTTAAGATGAAATCAAGTGGCAATCTTGAAGAAATGTTTAGTTTCATATGTTATAATCAATATTTTAATTCATTTTAATTGTCCAATGTCATTAGTCCACAGTCGATAGTCCATAGTAACAGTCCAATAATTCATATATAGTTTAATATATAATATACGAATTAATTAATACGTGTCGTGACTCGTATACCTCTCAGACTCGATCACAACTCAAACTATATATATTATTGTAGAATCAACCTCAACCCTGTATAGAGAACTCGATAATTACTGCATATAGAGTGTCTATGGTGATTCCAAATAATATATATAGATGCGTCGATATGATATTTCAAAACATTGTATACGTGTCCCGATATTTAAAGTGCTTAAAATAATTACAGAAATTAAATGACGATAAATAAAAGTGCGATAATTAAATTGCGATAAATAAACTGCTATAAATAAAATGTAATCAGTTAGCTAGGAACAGTTAGCTGGAACAGTTAGCGTGGATTCTTAACAAAATTTTTCATAGTTAATTTGTTTGTTTCTAACAGATTTTATTTTGTCATATGTTTTCTTCATATGCCACTTGTTAGATTCTGGGAAGTCAAAATCCAAATATGAAATTGAATGAAAATGGTTATTTTGCGGTGAACGAATACGTATATCGGTGGTTGTAAGTAGGATAATAAATGACTGTTGAATCAGCTTCGACGAATGTACAATGTAACTTATTAAGATGAAATCTAATTATTCCTCGGGTATTACCTACCCGTTAAAAAAAAATTTCACCATTAATATTTTGTACAAAAGAACTTTTAATTACAATCTTTATGAAAACATATATACATATATATTTTCTTCAGATGAAATCATGAATTTAATGAGTTAATATGATATTAATCTCATTTGCTTTTCGGTTTGAGCTAGAATAAGAAATCTCTAAAACTTTTTGAAACCGCATATTCTTCGCAGAATATCAATAAAGTTATGGATCAATACTTCATCGTTCATTATTGTTGGTACTCCTTGGTATCTATGGTGCGTATGATGTTGATGTTTGTGGGACAGATTATGATGTCGAGATGTGTGATGCGAATGTTGTTTGTTAGTGGTGATGATGGTATTGTTGATGTTATTGATGGTGGTGCTGATTATGATGCTGGTGCTGCTGCTGGTGTTTGCAACCTTTGCACCATGTTCTCCAAAGCCGTCACGCGAGCGCGAAGTTCGTTAACTTCTGCTAGTACACCGGGATGATTGGCGGTTGGAGCGAGTGAATGAACAAGATTTGTAATATGGTATAGTATATAATCGTGACGAGATACTCAAGAAATAAGAGAGAAAATGGTGTTTCGAATAGGTTCGCCGGTAAGTGCTTCAGGTTCGTCGCCAAGAGGGCAATTTGGTGGATGGAATGGATCACCTTCTTCTTGTCTCCAGTGATTTAGTATATTACGAACCCATCCCCAATTCATCCAGAATAGATGATGGGAAATTGGTTGATTCATTCCGGTGACGCTGCTTTCAGAGCCCGAATGGAAATCCATATCGGCATAACTGTCGGAATCTGAAGAATTCGAACTAGATGCGGAATCCATCTTGTATAATGGGGAAAATGAATTTTTGGTATGGAATAGATTATAGGAGTTAGATTTGGTACTCTTCAATACATAATTTACATATGTATATATAATACCAAAATCCCATAAATTACGGAGAATCTTTGAAAAGATATCAGTCAAAGTTCGCAATAACAGATATGCTAAGATAAGAATTCGTCTATACACTATCAATGCAGTAAATGCAGTAAAACGTGTCTAGACTTATGAATGATAAGCAGGTAATTTCCTAAGGATGATAAGCAGATGATTTCTGACTAGAAATGATAAGCAAAACTTTTGACATGTAGACACGGTCGAAGTCCAGACTCATTAATGCATCCTAACAACTACTAGTTAGACACACTAATGCGATGATCTGGTTCGCTACGACCACTGCTCTGATACCAACTGAAAGGACCCGTCCTAATCCACCTGGACGAAGTCATCAACATTTGGTCCCATTGCGATGATCGGCTCCAAGTAATGTCCTTATATTGAGTAAATGCACAGTGGAAGACTTAATTCATACCTGAGAATAAACATGCTTTAAAGTGTCAACCAAAAAGTTGGTGAGTTCATAGGTTTATCATAACAATCATTTCAATATGTTAATAGACCACAAGATTTCATAATCATAAACATAATACACTCGCAAGTGTATGTAAAGCATTCTAAGTGGTTGAGCACTTGGTAACCATACTTAACATTTAATCAACGTCGCATATTCCCTTTATTATGAAATCTCACTACACCGTACCAAGTGTAGTCACCAAAACAAAGTACTGTGCAACCGTTGAATACTGGTCGTCCAGTCCGGTTGGGGTTGTCAGGCCCGATAGATCTATCAACAGGATTCGCATTTACAATACCCATGTAAATAGTAGTTACCAAGCTACAGGGAAATATGCCAGTGGTACAACTCAACGTAGAATATATTTTTAAGTACTTGTGTCTATTTTGTAATCATTTATATAAGCAGCGCATGTATTCTCAGCCCAAAAATATATATTGCAAAAGCAATTAAAAAGGGAGCAAATGAAACTCACTCTTGCCTTGAAGGTATTTAATTCGACTTGGTCTCCGATAGATATCACGAACCTAACCATATATATAATATATCAACATATTTTCTTTTTAAGTAATCGTTACATATATATATATATATATATATATACTTTTAATGCAAACGTCGAATAATTACGTCGAAGCTTTCCAATTCCACCGGTATTAAATCAATTTCAAACGTTTCGCTAACTAAACTAATTTTTCAATTTCGGAAAATTTTATCAACCTTAATTAGTTTACCCTTTGCTACTTCAACTATACACTTTTTATGCAAAGGCGTTAACGGGCAATTTAATTTGGCACAAGATTCTCTACTCATATAACTTCTATCGGCACCCGAATCAAATAAAACATAAGCAGGTGTATTGTTGATAAGAAACATACCCGTAACAAGTTCCGAGTCTTCCTGTGCTTTCTCCCCATTAATGTTGAAAGCTCTCCCACGACCTTACCTATTTCCATTCTGGCACTGGTTTATGGTATGGCCCGGTTTTCCACATCCATAGAAAACAACACCGTTATTATTTGTTCTGGCATTATTTGCTCCTTTGTTTCTATTTGGTCCGTAGACTTCACACTTTGCTGCAATATGGCCATTCCTGTTGCACCTGGTACATAACTCTCTACAAAACCATTCCGGATGAAACATATCACACATTGGGCATATAGTTCTTTGCTTTTTGTTGTCGTCGTTGTTGTTGTTGTTGTTGTTGTTAGGGTTATTGTTGTTGAGACGGTTGTTGTTGTTATTGTTAGGATTGGGGTTGTTGTTGTTGTAGTTTTGGTTGCGGTTGTTGTTGTTGTAATTGTTATTGGAATGGTTGTTGCGGTTATTGTTGTGGTTGTTGTTGCGATTATTGTTGTTGTTGGGGTGGTTGCGATTGTTGTTGTAGTTTTTGTTTTGATTGTTGTTGTTGGACTGGTGACCCTGATCACTGCTTTCCTCCCACTTTCTCTTTTCCTGTTTCATTATGGCCTCCTCGGCCGCCTCTTTCTTTATCCTTCCAGTAATTTGGCCTATCAATTTGTGGGCTATACGACTCGCTTTCTGCATTGTTGCAGGGTCGTTAGCACCTACATGCTCTTGGATTCGTTCCGGCAACCCTTTTATGAACGCTTCAATTTTTGCCTCTTCATCCTCAAATAGTCCAGGACACATTAAAACCAGTTCGTTGAAACGTCGCTCGTAGGTAATGACGTCTAACCCTTGGGTTGTCAATGCTTTAAGCTCTTCCTTGAGCTTGTTGATTTCAGTTCTGGGACGGTACTCTTCCTTCATCATGTGCTTAAAGGTGGACCATGGAAGTGCGTAGGCGGTATTCTGTCCTACATAATCCATGTAGGTATTCCACCATGTCAAAGCAGTACCCCTGAAAGTATGTGTGACATACTTAACTTTATCCTCTTCTGCGCAGTTGCTGATTGCAAACACGGCTTCAACCTTCTCTGTCCACCGCTTTAGTCCTTCGGTTCCTTCAAACTCATTGGGTTTGTAGGCCATAAAAGCTTTGTAGGAACATCCTACCCGGTTGCCATTATTTCCTCCACTGCTGGAACCCGATTGGTTATTGTTGTTCATTGCATTCACCACTGCAGCCACATTTGCAGCGAAAGCTTGAAGTTCTTCTGTGTTCAATTGTTGTTGTCTAGTAGGTGGAGGAGCCATTTCCTTCAAAAATAGCCGAATGAGTTAATCATATAGAATTTTTAGAAGTAGCCAAAAAGTATTTTGTAGCTTAATATGAACTTATTATTATAAAAGTCTTTTCTTCATATTAGCGTTTTATAATTGTAATAATGTTCATACTTACCAGCTAACACACAAATTAACTACTAAAATTCTAATATGAAAAACTATGGTAAGTTATTACGTTACTACGTAATAATAAGTTGTAATAATAATAATAAACCTTCCATGCTTATTCTTATTATTATATAATCATAAGGAAAATTACATTGCGGATTTTCTTACAAACTTAAACACACAAAATAATACATATTTCACAATGCATGGAATACAGGATAGCTGCCGATGGTTCAAGAACGGCGAGATTTCTTAGATGTTGACGTTGTTTCTTTCTCAGCCAAACGTTTGGATTTTCGTTTGGATAGTTCTTTTTCCAATTCCTCCCAATTGGTTCTTTCGGCTAATTGTTTGGGAGCAAAACCAACAGTCGTTATACGAGCGGTCATTTTATAAACTGGTTTCTTAGGTGGTTCAGGTAGATGAACACAAATATTTTGGGTCATAATAGGTTCATTGGGTTTGGGATCGGGTATAACAGCCAAAGATTTTCCCAAATCACGTTGTGGTTTAGTAATTTCCACAACTTCTTCAGGATCCTCTTCTTCGGGTTCCTCTTCGGGATCTTCTTCTGTATCCTCTTCTGGAACCTCTACTGGCAATTGTGAATCTTCCCAATTTTCCCAACAATTTTCCACTTTAATGGTAGCACCAAAAGTTAACTTTTCCGTTGGTTCATAAATCGTATGCTTTGACTCACCCTCCGAATCACTTGATAAGTAAATGAAATCTGAATCACTAGAGATGCTTATATGATCGGATGAAGTCATCTATCACATAATATCAGGCATGTTAAGAGAATGATATATCTTATAATATTTATATGTTAATAATCTTATGTTTCCAACAATTATATTAAGCAATCATTTTTAAAACAATTACGGTCGAAGTCCAGACTCACTAATGCATCAAAAATCAGTTAGACACACTAATGAAAATTTTTCTGATTCTCTAAGACCAATGCTCGGATACCAACTGAAATGCCCCGTTCATATTAATTATAAACGTTTCATATTAATTGGTTTCTTTGCGAGGTTTTGACCTCTATATGAGACGTTTTTCAAATCTTGCATTCGTTTTTAAAAACAACCATAACCATTATTATTGAATAAAGGTCTTAATGACATAATTTAGATTATCTATCAAAGATAATCTCCTCAAATAAATAAGTTTTTACACAACCCATTACAATATGATCAAATATATTACAACAAATACTCCGAATGCAAGTCTAAACAATATAAACAATTATGCCGACTCCAAATCTTAACCTTGGGTTGGCATACGACACCGGAAGCGTTTTTAATATTCACCTGAGAATAAACATGCTTAAAACGTCAACAAAAATGTTGGTGAGTCATAGGTTTAATTTCTATATAATAATCATAATATTTAATAAGCCACAAGATTTCATTTAATTAAATGCGCAGGATCATTACAACTACAAAAATCATTCATACGATGAGTCGCCTGGTAACCGACCTTAACATAGAGCGCTTAAGATATCTGGAATCATACATTCCACTATTCAAATGTATGACAAGAATCCTTCGAAGTACTAAAACATTTCCACTATTCGAAAATGGGGGTGGTTGGTGCCCGTAGATCTACCTTTAGGATTCGCGTCAATTAGTTTTTTTCACTAATTCTTAGGCTACCAAGCATAATAATAATAAGTACAGATATCTGGTATAACAAAACAATCGTAGAATGTAGTTCCATGAACTTGTGCTTATTTTGTAAAACATTTATAAATTTTGCATGTATTCTCATCCCAAAATAATTTAGATAGTAAAAATGGGACAATAACTCACTTGTGATGATTTTCGAATAGATGGTGGTAAGACTTGGCCTTTGACAAATTCACGAACCTAATAATAATATTCTTGTGTCAAGATATATATATATATATATATATATATATATATATATATATATATATATATATATATATATATATATATATATATATAATTAATATTCCATACTTATGATACTTGTGATAATTTTAATTATCCATTGTAAGTAGTCCAACATTCGTAGTCCAATAGTCCAATAGTCCAACAGTATATATATATATATATATATATATATATATATATATATATATATATATATATATATATATATATATATATATATATATATATATATATAAATGTGTATATTGTGTTAGAATTCACTAACACTATAATATATTGTCTTAATATAATAAGACACATAATAGGTATATTGTCTGAAGCAATCCGCGACCCATTGTATACATGTCTCAGGCTCGATCACAATTCAAAGTATATAATATTTTGGAATCCACTTCGACCCACAGCTAACTCGAAATTACTGCCAATGGTGTCTTATAGTTCGTTCCAATAATATATATAGAAGAAATCAAAATGATATGTCAAAACGCTGTATGCGGATCCACGGTGATCAAGTCATATATATATGGTGCCTTACGATCTTTATTAAGACTATAATACATTGTCATAGAACTTAATCACGACTATTATAAATTGTATTTCCATAAGTTCGGGAACAAGACATGTATAAATACATGTAGAATACAAGGTAAGTTAGCTAGGATAAGGTTAGCATCCATTTTTATGAATCATGTCCGTAGCTAAAAATTAAGAAAAATATCCAATTTTGTTTTACCCATAATTTCTTCGTTATAAATCCGTTTTGAGTGATTCGAGTTGCCATGGTTTCGTATAGAACTCAACATTATTAATCATAACAGAAAAAGTATAGGTGGATAGTCGAAAATACAGCTTAGGTGTCAAATAAGAGAAGATAGTCATATCCATCGTAAGAACGACATCTTGATGACCCTTTTGAAAAAAAACATACTTTCACTTAGAGTTTAACCATGAATTTTGGATATATTTCATATCCATATAAAATAAGATTTTTTACCAAAGGAAATCTTTTAATTCAAAGTTTAAGATAGGTTTTTAAAATTAAACCCAAAACAGCCCCCGTTCGACTAAGACGGCGTATATTCGATTTTAAGGTGTTCTTCGTGTTTACAAGTTTTATATCCTTATGTTAGCTTGACATACTGTCATAATACATGTGTTGAAGTATTTTAAAAGTCAAGTTAGAAGGATTAAGTTTATTTGCGAACAAGTTTAGAATCAACTAAACTATGTTCTAGTTGTTGTACGTTATAAACTCATAATAAGATAGCTATATGAATATGAATCGAATAAGATTATGAATAAGGTGACTACCTTAATTAAATTGAACAAAGTTTCTGAGATAGAAGTGATGTTCTTGATCTTGGAAGAGTTGTTGGCTTGGTTTAAAAAGATTGGAGGTAATCTTCTTGATTTTGATGGTGTTCTTGAAGTGTTCTTGGAATGGTTTTCTTATAATGATTTAGGCTTGATTCTTGGAATGGTTTATGAAATATATGATGAAAGGTTGCTGAATTGGATGTGTTCTTTGAGTAGTGTGTGTTTTGAGATAAACGGAATGAAGATTAAAATGAAGTGAGGTGTTTTTATATACACATACATACATACATACATATAGATATAGATATAGATATGTGATGTGTATGTTTTTGTTTCTTGCATTTTAGTCATACAAGAGGTTAAATGTTTTATCCCCACATGTTTGCTACTGATTGAGGGTGGCTAAGGAGGATATTTTTGGTATTTCTTATTGGTATATACTCATAGTAATTAAGTATAGAAGCTGGGTATGATACGGGTATAAATACCGAATGAATACGAATAGAATTCTTGATGGAATTGAATGAGAATATAAGTATAGCTATCTTTGTTGAGTATAAGTATGTTAGTATATATGTTTAAGTCCTTCATAAGTGTATTAATACATATTAATACAATACATATACATATATTTTAATTTAGAAGTTACTACAACGTTAATCGTTATATATCTGTATATAGTCTTGAAGTCTTTAAGTTAGTAGTCTCATTTTATAAATATAACTCTTTGTTAATATATTTAATGAGATACTTGAATATCATTTTAACATGTCATAAATATATATATATCCAAATATATATTCTATTTAATGATTATCACAAATTATGACGTTCGTGAATCGTCATACAGACTGGGTGGTAAAACATTTGCATAAAATCCATTCCAAATATATATATCTTGACAAGTTTGATTGCTTAACATGTTAAAAACATTTAATAATGTAAATATTAATCTTATATATAGCGGAAAAATCCGATTCGTTACATACTGACATGGAAAAAGTTATTTTTCCTTGTTCAGATGTCGGATGCCCCGCCCACTATCATTCACTTGAAGAGCAACTCGGACTCATCGGTCTCCTCACCTACCGTTGTTGCTGACTCGATCCCGTCATCTACACCTTCCAGCGACTCCGGCGATTCATCCTCCGGAGCCAGTAGCCATGCGCCTGGCCCAGTGATCACCTCTGACGGAGCCGAGGACCTACAGGAGATTCCAGCTCCACTTGTCCCAGGACCCTCGGAGCCAGAGCACCATTCCGGTGGTGCTGTGATTCCCGCGGAACTTGGGGGAGGTCCGTTCCATAACGAGCATAATCATTGGTGTAGAAACCTTCCTGATGGACGTTTAGTGCCGATGTCACCTTTCAGATACTGACTGATGATGGCCGCCCGAGGAGAGCCACCCATGCAGCCACCCCCAGATGATTCCGATGACTCATCATCCGACGACTCATCTTCTGATGACTCCAGTGATGAGGATTCTGACGAGGATCCCGAGGAAGCACCCGTACAGCCACCCTCTACCCCGTCGAAGAAGCGGTATTGTTTCGACGCCACTGTGATTCCTGGGGTTAACGGAGGGAGATTGTCCGTTAAAGCACATGGACTGAGGACTAGAGTTACTGTCTGTAAGCGTCTTGTGCCGTATTCGGCTGATCCCTTCATCCGTAAGCCTTACCGTTATGCAGCATATACTTCTGGTGCTGTACCGTCTGCTCCACCAGCACCACCTGCACCATCAGCACCGCCTGCTCCATCAGCCTCTCCCTCTATCGAGGAACTGACGAGGGAGGTGGATATCCTCCGTGTCGGGTAGCTGAGCTCGAGGACCAGGTGTCCCACATGATGGAAATCCTTTACCCACCTTCACCATAGGGCTTTTGTATTAGATTTCTTTATGTAATCTCACTTGTAGTTTTATGTTTTACTTATGTATTGTGCGAATCTATGCTGATGTATGCAACTTATTATTAATTAATGGAACTTTGTGTTGTTTAATCCTTGTACGGTGTTCTATTTATGTTACTGTGTGATGACTTTGTGATATCTAAATCTATTTGTGTTACTTAATTAGCATGTGATGTGTTGATTCCATGTTGGTTACTATATACTGTATTATTACTATTTGAATACCGGATTTTGACTTGAGTCAAAAATTTTGTTTAGAACATCAATGGCAAACGGAAGATCAACGCCAACCGCAGCACATATAGAGGAAATGATCGTTGAACGTGTGGCCGCAGGTTTAGCAGAAAGGAACTCCCAAGCTCCACCAGTTAACCAGCCCATTCGTAATGGGTGCACATACAAAGAGTTTCAAAGCTGCAAGCCCCAAAACTTTAGTGGTACTGAGGGGCCGGTTGGTCTCACTAGGTGGTTTAAGAAATTAGAATCTGTGTTTCGTGTTAGTAACTGCTCAGAGACGGACAAAACCAAGTATGCCTCATGTACGCTGTCTTACGGCGCACTAACATGGTGGAACACACTGGCTCAAGTAAAGGGTATTGATGAGGCGTATGCCACTATGTGGGAGGAATTCAAGGGGGCCATGATTGAAGAATATTGCCCTAGGATCGAGATCCAGAAAATAGAGATTGAGTTTATGCAGTTGAATGTTGTGGGAAACGACCTCGATGGTTACAACCGTAGGTATCTAGAATTAGCCTTGATGTGTCCTACCATGGTTACCCCGGAGTTTAAGCGTATGGAATGGTACTTGTGGGGACTTCCTAAGTCCATTAAGGGAAATGTCACCTCGTCTAAGCCACCCAATGTCCCGGAAGCAATGCGCATGGCGCATACCTTAATGAACCAAATCATCATCGATGAACCGGAAAAGGCAAAATCTGAAGCGGGTAGTAGTGATAAGCGTAAGTAGGATAACAACAAGGGGAGAGCCTATGATCAAACCCCCGCCAAGAGGCACAATGATGGGAGGAACCCCAATCCAAACACCAACTCGAACCCCAACTACAAGGGTAGTCTGTCACAGTGCAAGAGGTGCTACAAGCACCATACCGGGTACTGTAATGTTGTCTGTGAAAAGTGCAAAAGGACCGGGCATATTGGCAAGGACTGCAAGATCACCACCATGACTGGGGAGCCAAACCCCAATGGACCGAGAAAGTGTTATGAACGTGGACAGACGGGCCACTACAGAAATGAGTGTCCCAACAAGCGAAAGGACGGCGGACCACCGCGTGACAGAGCTTTCAACGTTAATGCAAGGGATGCTTGTGAGAACCCCAACTTGGTGACAGGTATATTCACTATCAACAATCTATTAGCTTCTGTCCTATTTGATACTGGTGCCGATAGGAGTTATGTATGTAGACACTTTTGCTCTAAGATAAATTGGTCGTTAGTTCCTTTAAAGGAGAGTATGCTTGTAGAGGTAGCCAATGAAAAACTTGAGAAAGTTGACCAAATCAGCCAAGGAGCTATTATCAACATAGCTGCTGTAGATTTCGAGATTGACTTGATACCCATTAAGTTGGAAAGCTTTGATGTTATTGCTGGTATGGACCGGTTGACCAAGATAAGGGCTGACATTATCTGTGGAGATAAAGCTCTTCGTATACCCTACGGAGATGGTGAGCCACTGATTATTTACGGAGAGAGATGTAGCTCAAAACTAAATCTCATTAGTTGCATGAAAGCACAAAAGATCATGAAGAAAGGACGTCTTGCTGGTCTAGCACATGTAAAAACGTTAGAAACTGAGGTGAAGAGCGTGGATGACGTGCGAATTGTGAATGAATTTTCTGATGTCTTTCCAGAAGAATTGCCTGGATTTTCACCACCGAGAACAATGGAGTTTCAGATCGGTTTAGTGCCAGGAGCTGCACCTGTAGCTCGCGCACCTTATCGACTCGCACTTCCGAAATGCAAGAGTTGAAGAGTCAATTACAAGAACTGCTAGACCGTGGATTTATCCAACCAAGTTTCTCACCTTGGGGCGCACCTGTTTTATTTGTGAAGAAGAAGGACGGATCATTCCGCATATGTATCGACTACCGTGAACTCAACAAATTGATGATCAAGAATCGGTATCCTCTTCCCAGAATTGATGATCTTTTTGATCAACTACAAGGATTGAGCGTTTACTCTAATATCGATTTGTGATCTGGTTATCACCAGTTTAGGGTGAAAGAGATCGACGTGATGAAGACTACATTCAGAACTCGTTATGGTCATTATGACTTTCTCGTGATGCCATTCGATTAACCAACGCACCTGCTATATTTATGGACCTCATGAATCGTGTCTGCAAGCCATACCTGGATAAGTTCGTCATCGTCTTTATAGATGATATCCTCATCTACTCTAAAAGCGAAGAAGAACATGAGCAACATCTTCGTCTAGTGTTGGAACTCTTGAGACAAGAGCAACTTTACGCCAAATTCTCCAAGTGTGAATTTTGGTTGAAGGAAGTCCAATTTCTGGGTCACGTTGTGAGTGATCAAGGTATCAAAGTTGATCCCGCAAAGATTGAAGCTATCAACAAGTGGGAGACCCCCACTACTCTGACTCATATCCGCCAATTTGTAGGCCTCGCCAGTTACTACCGAAGATTTATTGAAGGTTTCTCTCTGATTGCACGTCCTTTGACTGCGCTGACTCACAAAGGGAAGAAGTTCATTTGGGAACCCAAACAGGAATAAGCATTTCAAACCTTGAAAAAGAAGTTAACCACCACACCTATCTTATCACTTCCTGAAGGGATTGACGATTTCGTCGTTTATTGCGATGCTTCGAAAAGTGGTTTTGGTTGTGTGCTGATGCAACGCACCAAGGTTATCGCTTACGCCTCCTGAAAACTGAAGATTCACGAACGAAATTACACAACACATGATCTCGAGCTTGGAGCCGTTGTCTTTGCATTAAAGTTGTGGAGACACTATCTTTATGGAACTAAGAGCACTATTTTCACCGATCATAAAAGCCTCCAACGCATCTTCAATCAGAAGCAACTGAATATGAGACATCATCGATGGATCGAGACACTAAACGACTATGATTATGAACTTCGTTATCACCCTGGCAAGGCCAATGTTGTAGCTGACGCTTTGAGCTGAAAGGAGAGGATGGCACCTCTTCGTGTCCGAGCCTTGAACATCACCATTCATTCGAACCTCAATAGCCAAATCCGAGCAGCCCAAGATGAGGCTCTCAAGGAGGAGAATATATCTCATGAATACTTGAACATTCTCATCTCTCGATTCGAAGTTAAGGAAACTGGATTCCGATGCTATGCCGGAAGTATTTGGGTACCTCGTTATGGAGATCTACAGAACCTTATACTCGATGAAGCCCACAAGTCGAGATATTCAATTCATCCCGGAGCAGGTAAAATGTACCACGATCTTAAGGAACAGTATTGGTGGCCTAATCTTAAGAAAGATGTTACAACTTATGTTGGTAAGTTTTTGACTTGTTCGAAAGTTAAGGCCAAACATCAGAAGCCTTCTGGGTTACTTCAACAACCGGAAATCCCACAATGGAAGTGGGAAAGGATAACAATGAATTTCATTACGAAGTTACCAAAGACGGTGGGCGGGTACGATACCATCTGGGTTATCGTTGACCGTCTTACCAAATCTGCACACTTCTTAGCCATGAAGGAAACTGATACGATGGAGAGACTCGCTCAACTATACATCAAAGAGGTTGTATCTCGTCATGGTGTACCCTTATCGATCATTTCAGATAGCGATCCCCGTTTTGCTTCCAGATTTTGGCGTTCTTTGCAAGAAGTCTTGGGAACTCTTCTCGACATGAGTACTGTGTATCACCCGCAGAGCGACGGACAAAGCGAGCACACGATTCATACTTTAGATGACATGTTGCGTGCATGTGTCATTGATTTTGGAAAGGCCTGGGAAAGGCATTTACCGCTAGCCGAGTTCTCTTACAACAACAGTTATCATTCGAGTATTAATGCCGCACCTTTTGAAGTATTGTATGGCCGCAAGTGCCGATCTCCTATTTATTGGGTTGAAGTAGGTGAAACTCAAATCACCGGACCCGAGATAGTCCATGAAACAACTGAGAAGATTGTCCAAATTCAAGCGAGACTTAAGACAGCCCGTGATCGTCAAAAGAGTTATGCCGACCTTAAAGGTAAAGACTTCGAATTCAACGTAGGTGACCGTGTAATGTTGAAGGTCGCGCCTTGGAAAGGTGTGATCCGTTTTGGAAAACGCGAAAAGTTAAACCCGCGATACATTGGTCCTTTTGAAATCTTGGAGCGTGTTGGACCCGTTGCTTACCGTTTGGATCTTTCAATTCAATTGAGCTCAGTTCATCCTACCTTTCATGTATCAAATTTGAAGAAGTGTCTTGCTAAACCGGAACATGTCATACCATTGGAGGAACTTATGATTGACGACAAACTCCACTTCGTGGAAGAGCCTGTTGAAATTATGGACCGTGAGGTCAAAACTTTGAAACAAAAAAAGATCCCGATCGTTCGAGTACAGTGGAATGCCAAACGAGGACCTGAGTTTACCTGGGAATGAGAGGATCAAATGATGCAGAAGTATCCACACCTTTTCTCGACTCCTCCATCTACCTCAGCTTAAAATTTTGAGACGAAATTTTCTTTAACAGGTGGGTAATGTAACGACCCTGGTTTTTCCAACTTATACTTATTAATATTTATTATTAATACTTGTGTTTTAATAAATGTATTGTATTACATTTACTTGTTATCGTGATTGACTTTACATGTCCCGACTCGTCTTTGTGACACACGAACTTTTTACGAATAATTTTTCGGATATTATTTACATTCATGATTAATTTTTATTAATCATTTTTAATTAACTAAGGTTACTAGTTAATTACTTGGGCTTTTAGTTAGTTTATTGATTACTTGGACTTGGGCTTGTGTTAATGGACTTAGAAGCCCACCCTACTTATCTTAATGGACTATTAAGGAGCCCAACATTATGCTAATGACTTGTTAAGCTTAGTACAAGATTAATTAAGTGAATGGAATCTAGTTACTTACACATTTACACCTTATTCCCATGCCATTTAACTTTAATACCATTTCAAGCTAACACCATTCTCCCATGTAAGAAAGTAGATTTAGACCCTTCTCCTTTGAGCCTTGTGACCGTCGGCCTTGTGTAGGTGGGAGGGTGGTTTTGTTTTCAAAATTTGTTACTTATTCATTTGTATTACTTCACTTTTTCACACACACTCTTACTTGCAACTTTTTTTCTCTCTTTTCTGTCCTTTCTTGTAAGTAACAAGGCGTCATTTTTCTCTTCTTTTTCTTGTTTAAAACCGAAACATAAACATGTATAATCATCATCATTACTTTTTCTTTGTTTGTTAATTACTTACTTGTAGTTGTTTGTTGTTGTTAAAGATCAAGTTTTCTAACTTGTATCTTCATGAAATCTTGTTACTTCCATCTTTATTTGATGAATTCAAGAACAAGGAATCTAAACTTTCTAGTTTATGGTTCTACACTTAAATGTTTTCAAGATTTAAAGTTCATAAGTTTCATATTCATACTTGTGTTCATGTTTGTAGACTTAAATCCTAAGATTCAAACTTTGATTTGAATCTTCCTAAGTATGAAACAAAACATGAACATAATACTTGTACTTTAGTTTATTTCCTTCTTTTGTAAGTACTTTAAAGTTTGTGATGTTGTTATTTTGGTCAAGTGTTACTAGTTAATCTTGATCTCATTTTTCTTGAACCAAAGTTAACTTTGTAAGTTCAAGAACATGGAAGTATAACTTTCTAGTTATAACTTCATATACTTATATTGGATCTAAGTTTCTATAGCTTATGGTCTTCTAATTTTGTTGTAAACAAGAGCTTATGAGCTTACATACACTTTTCAAGATGAAAATCTAAGTTTCATAACTTATGGTTTCATTAAAGTAAAGATCCAAGTATTATAACTTAGGATCTAACTTAAGAACTTTAGATCTAGACTTTTGGGTCTAGGATCTTCAAGATCTAACTAAGAACTATGTTCTACAACTTAATATCTTGTTTATTTAGTTTACTTTCAAGTTTGTAGCTTAATATTACTAGTAGAACTCATGTAGGTGTCGGATCTAAGAACTTGATGTAACTTTGGTTCATCAAACTACATACAACTCTTAAGTGAGTTGTGCAACTTATCTTAGACTTACACTAGTGTTATGATGGTCATACCTTGGTTAATATGATGTAAACCCATCAACAAGTTGTACACTTTAAGCTATACGCATCAAGGATGAGAACCGTGATAAGCATCAAGCACCAAGAACCCACCAGAACACCTTTAGCTACTGTTTCTGGAACTGATCAGACTACCTGGGCTACTATAAAGTTGATTTACATTTAGTTCGGTTTGAGTAGATGATTTTCCGTTTAGACCTCGTCTTAATCTGAGTTACGGTTTAGGATCTATGGCCTCCCGAAAGTCACTACACCCTATTAACGTTGTGCTGAAATTTCTGACCTACTCGCACTTAAACCGTGACCACGGTCAAACGAAGACGAGTTTGGTTCTGGAAATTGGTCAGTACCTAGGGGACACATATATGGAGCCATGGCCACTGGTCTCACCCCATTTTAGTTTGTTTAGAGGTCGTGGCGACTGAACGAAGTCATCCCTTGTTTCAAACCCTAGCCTTGACTTAAAACTTACTTTACACTTTTTGTTTAATGATGGATGATGATGATACTTAAGACCTAATTTACATAATTTTAAACCTTTGGGAACGATTTACTGACTTAGTAACTTTTGACTTAAGTTGAGGACCTTTCGGACCAACCACTTGCTTACTATTCCCGCGTATCGACTTTTACTACTTTCCACTGTGAGTTATAGCATCCCTTTTTACTTTAACTATTTTGGGAACTGAGAATACATGCGCATTTTATGTTTTACATACTAGACATGAGTACTTAAACTTTATATATGTGTAGGTTATACAACGGCATAAACTTTCCCCTTAGCTCGGTAACATTTAGTCATTGGTCTTTGAACCGGTGAACGCGAATCTTAGATATGGATCCATAGGGTTTGCCCCACTCGGGCTAGTTGCGCTAGCATTTAATGGGTGTTTAATACTTCGTAAACATACCCACTCGCCAAGTGTACTTTTAAGGGGTGATAAACGTTAAGTTAGTTACCAAGTGCCCACGGTTAAACATATACTTTTCATACTGTTTTGAAACGCTGTTGAAGCACTGAAATCTCGTGGCCTACCTTACATTACTGTTATACTTAAAATATAGCTCACCAACCTTTGTGTTGATGTTTTTAAGCATGTTTTTCTCAGGTGCTTAAGGTTTGCTTGCTTCCGCTGTAGTTGTCATGCTTTGTAGACTCTCGCTGCGCTTATTAGAGATGTCACCGTATGAAACGTTTATTTTCCATTCAAACAATATTACTTTTTAACAATGTAATTGTAACGACCTATGGGTCACGTACTATTATTGCTTGCTATTCGTAGAAGCATACTTTCAGATGTTAAACATTTGACGTTGGTTAAAACGTTACCTTTATTCATGAATGCAAACTTCTTTTGAAACAGCATATAGTATTTGACCTTGTAATGATCCTGTTGTTGATGATTCGTACACGATGGTTTTGTACGGGGCATCACAATATAGAGGGAGTACGAGATAGATAGAAGTGAAGAATGAATCACAAAACAGAAATTGTTCGAATTTATAGCACTTGGCCTGTCCCAACCCTCCATGCGATCGCATGGGTCTGAGGCACAATGGCCATGCGATCGCATGGCCTCTTTTTCCAGGTCAGATTCGTTTTATCGTGTAGCTTGTCGACATATTTTTATATTAATATATAATATATATAATTTATATAATTAATTATATATTATATTAAATTCACGAGCATAGTTGACTTGTAATTTTCGTTTCGATAAGTCGTACGTCGTCACTCGACTTATGTCCCGGTTCTGATTTTTCAAACGTCCTTTCGTATACTGAGAAAACTTGTACTTTACGTTTCGTGAATCATACCTTTGTCAAAATATAGTCTTAAATTATCCATAAACTATACCACTCGAGATATAACTTATACATTTGAGTGTTTTGGTCATTTACTTTTATAAATCATCGTCTTGCTATTTGTTAATATATATATATATATATAATATATATATTTTCATTTTGAAATAGTGTTTTACTGTAGCAAAGTTACTGTAGCAAATAGTGATTTTAGAAAACACTGTAGCTTTTCGGGTACTGTAGCAATTCGAAAATACTGTAGCAAATTAGTGTTTTACTGATTCATTTTAAACGTTTTAGTTAACTTATCTAAATATCAATCGAATCAATAATCGAATGTTACTATCGTTTACTAAAGAACTTGAAATCATATATATATATATATATATATATATATATATATATATATATATATATATATATATATATATATATATATATATATATATATATATATATATATATATATATATATATATGCACATTAAGTTATATATATATATTATTCGTGAATCTTCGAGAACAGTCAAAGAATAATTGATTACATGAATATAGTTCCAAAACTTTGAGACTCAACATTACAGACTTTGCTTATCGTGTCGAAAACATTAAATCATTTAAAGATAAAGTTTAAATTTGGTCAGAAATTTCCCGGTCGTCACAACGGGATTACATGTTTGAGTGTTTTATGGACCGATTTACATCACAATAGCAACATTGGGTATCGTTTAACTTAAAACAATAGCAAATAATCATTAAAACATACTGCAATTTAACAAAATTCGACTTATAAACCCCTAGGGTTTCTACACATTCAAACAACAAATTAACCTACTAAACATTGATGAAATTGTACCTATTTGGTGGCGCTGAGGTCGGCTTAATATGCTTAACAAACGTTGCGATGGAAAGCTCGATTGGTGAAGATCGATTTTAGAGAGAAAAAATGAAGTGGGTGCACAAGTGTGAGCTCCTGTGCTCAGCACCCTCTATTTATACTCTCGTGCTCAACTGTACGGTTGAGCACACGGTTCACCATTAACCGCACATCCCAGAGTCACTCGTGCGTGTGACTCAGAAGTTAAATGGAAGAATCTAGAATAGGGTCATCCGTACGGTTAACCTCAATCGTGTGGTTACTCGTACGGTTTACACATCAATCGTGCGAGTGAGCCTCTTAGGCAATTTCAAATTTTCACTAACTTAGAATTTTGACTCGTTTGACAATCTTAGAGCTAACTAGCACTTTCAAATTGAGTCATAAATCACTAATCCATCAAGTAATGATCATTAACACTTAGGCAGATGAAAAAATCCTAACCAAAATGAGGTTATTACTCTAAACATTATGTTTCACATGAGTAAGTCCTACAGTGTAATGTCATCTTAAGTTCACTAACACCTTAAATCATTTAAAGTCCTTCAAACAATCACAAGCTCTACAAAATTCTATCATATGGATTTGGTGGCCAAAAAATAACTTAATCTTGACAAGGTTCTTTCAGATGTCATTGTGCATTCAGAGGATAATCAAAAAATAAAGAGAAGATAAAATCTTTATAAGTTTTCTGAAATATAATGTCATACAACTAAAAATATGCAAAGAAAAGACATTATATCATGAAATGCAATAACATGCAAACCAAAATCTTTTTGTTGTTTTACAGTTTTCAAAGCGAATTATCTAACAGACAGATAAGCAAAAACATTCAATCCACATTCTTTTTGTGAGCAAATTGATTAATAATTTTAAAAATGGATCAGAACTGACATATTAAATCAACTTCTGTTGTTCATTCCTAATTATTCAGTGTATGTCTATTATCATGCAATTACTGATATCAATCCTCATTAAACATGAACATATTCATTCCGGACACTTTGACAATCATGTTGGCATTAATTGCTTGATCATTATAGAGCAATGATTTTTGAGATCACACTAAGTTCATTAATCCTTGATTCTTTCATCACTTATGATTATGAGTTTTTATTAGGTTGTCAATTCATTACGCGTAACTTTCCGTTATCTCTATCTATGTACTTCAATTAAATTGAATAGGATGGTTCTCACGGCATTTTGAATAACCCTGTCAGCCTTTGGCTTCTACCAATGTGTTGACAATCTTCAATCTAGTTGGTCGGCAGATCTTAGAATATATTGGATTATCCGAATAGGCGCATTATTTACCGCGGGGATTGGTCTACAGTTAAAGCAGACTTGCCTGACGACCAGTCGTCACACAAAATAAATCTCAAGGCCCTTAACTTCTTTATGCTCAAGTTGACATGGAAAATGGAATCGAAAGATAAACTTTCATATATATATTATTATTTAGAGTATATCTAGGTAAGTATCTTTCCTACTTTCAGTCTTAATAGGTATAACTCTAAATTGCAGATGACAAGAATCTTGATAGTTCAGTGTGAACGTCGTGATTAAATAATTCAAGATGCGCGGGGCGTCACACTAAGAATGATCTGAGTTCTTTATGAGCATATCACGAATCAACATTTCTCATTCTTTCAACTTTCAGGACTTTGCCATCTTGATACGCCAATTATTTTTGACTTTGATTTTCTTTTGATATTTATTTTTCATCATATCATTGTCTTTTGATATATTGATTTTGAGCTGCATCATGAATGGATTTTCCATATTTATGCTTGAACTCATGTTTCTTTGTTGTGTACTCAGATCACTCGAAGGTGTTCTCCCTTAAATGCTTGAACGGTCCGCAATAAGGAATTATACTTTTCGGCCTTAAGCGAGAAGGGACACTTACTTCGACATAAACTAATTTTCTCTGATATTTTCGGGGTTTAGTTTCGATTATTAAGTCTTAGGCCCGTGACAATGTGGTATGCACCAGCCAAACAGATAATCCTCAACTTTAAATCCACCCCCAACCTTTTCTAGTGATTATCAATTATGATAGGGGATACCCTCAACCGACTGTTGAGTTCCTCAACAATTATCATTAGATACAGTTTCAGAGATAATTATGTGAATACCTTCAAACGCTACAGATCGTCCATGACATCTGAATCTTAGATGATCGTTATTCTTATTATGATTGTCTAATGCCAAGAATTCATAAGTCACATCTATCAGTACATCACACAATAGATAAACATAAACGTTCAAATCAGTCCTTACTAATCAAATATATCAATTCTCAGTACAGTAATTTCTTCATCTCCCACAAATTAATCAAAACAGGCTCATTTTCGGAATTTTCAACTTCTTAGGGTTTTCTGATGAGGCATTTTACACTTTTTAGGTATTTTCTGTTGAAACATATACTCCCCCTAAAATACTAAAACATAAAATCTTTTTGTCTTTTAGCATTTTAAACAAAAGAAACAGAAAATAGCTACAGACTGGCATGCAATCTTGAAAGAAATCATGCAAGGAAATGCAGACAGAAAGTAAAAATATGCAGTACAGATAATAAGAAACTAAAATCTATATGTCATGCATCCTACATACAAAGTCTAAAAGTTTGATTAAACCTCACAATCAACATCCAAAATTACTTTGTCTCGATCAACAATGCCATTCATCTCTAATAGTTGCAAGAACCTAGGTTTATCAAAAACCTTAGTAAAAAGGTCAGCCCTCTGGTCCTTAGTACCTATTCTCTTAACCTCAATTATCCTTTTCTCATGGTAATCCCTAAGAAAATAATATTTAACACCTATGTGTTTAGTCTTAGAATGTTGCACAGGATTCTTAGTAATTGCAATAGCAGCAGTATTATCAATATAAAGAGGAGAGAAAGAGATTCTTAGTCCGTAATCGCGAAGTTGTTGTTAAATCCAAACAACTTGCGAATAGCAACTTGCAGCATTAATATATTCAGCTTCACACATGGAAAGTGCAACTGCAGTTTGTTTCTTACATTGCCAGGTCACCAGCCTTTCACTAGAAATTGACATCCTCCTGATGTAGATTTGTTATTGATTTTGCAACCTGCATAGTCTGAATCACTGTATGCTACAAGATCAAACTTGTCTTCATTCAAATACCAGATGCCGAGATTTGGAGAGTGTAACAGATAACGTAGAATTCTTTTGGTAGCTGTAAGATGAACAATATTAGGATTAACTTGATAACAAGCACACAGACATGTTGCGAACATAATATTCGGCCTAGATGCAGTTAGATACATGAGCAATCCGATGATTGCTCGATAGTATGTAGGATCAATAGGCTCCCCTTCACAGTCTAACGAAATACCATGATTCACAGCTAGCGGGGTTGACACGGGACGTTCTTGAGTCATACTGAAACGTTCGAGTATATCATTTACATACTTTTCCTGATGAAGAAAAATTTCATTATCAGTCTGTTCGACTTGTAAACTAAGAAAGTAGTGTAAGAGACCCAATTTGCTCATTTCGAATTCGTCCTTCATCACCTGCTCAAACTCATCGACGAGTTCCTGCTTGGTAGAACCTAAAATAATGTCGTCTACATAAATTTGAACTAAGATAATATCATCATCTTTAACTTTCGTGAATAGAGTACAATCTACCGTGCCCATTTGATAACCTTTTTTAATCAGATAACTTGACAGACATCCATACCAAGCACGTGGAGCTTGATGTAAACCATATAGGGCTCTCCGTAAATGGTAAACTTTGTCAGGATGAAGATGATCTTCAAAACCCGGTGGTTGACTGACATATACTCTTTCATTAAGCTTGCCATAAAGAAATGCACTCTTTACATCCATTTGAAACACTTTAAACTTTATAAATGATGCAAAAGTCAAGAAAATGCGAATAGCTACCAATCTGGCAACAGGAGCAAAAACTTCATCATAATCGAATTCAGGATCTTGCTGATAACCTTTAGCGACTAATCTTGCTTTGTTACGGATAACATTACCATCTTCGTCAAACTTGCACTTCCAAACCCATTTGAGATCAATTAGTTTAGCTCCATGCGACTTAGTAACTAGCTTCCAAATATCTAAACGATTGAATTGCTGAATTTCTTCTTGCATAGCCATGACCCAATCAACATGCTTCAAGGCTTCTTTTATTGTCTTTGGCACTATTATAGAAATATGACATGAGTACTCGTAGTATGCAGCAGCAGCTATCATATGAGTATCAACTTGAACATCAAACTGAACTTGCCTTCTTGTCCTAACACATGCATTTGGATCTCCAATAATATTCTCTCTAGGATGAGCAGCTATAGTTCTGGGAACTGGTTGTGCAGGAACAGGTATCTCATGATGTAGATTCGTAGTATCACAAATATCTTCAGGATTGTCGGAACTCTCACTTGAAATATCAGATCCGCAGGTATCGTACACTGGATCAACATCTTGATCTGAATCTTGAACTGGCTCATTGACTGTTGGTAATGGAGTTGGAATTGGAGTAGGTGTAGACACTTCTGGTTCATTCTGTATGTTAAACAGCATTTGTAACTCTACTTCATTCTCCGTCTGATCTGGAGCAAGATTGAATGATTCAATCAACTCATCATAGTTATAAATCCAAGGATGACTCTTAGGAGCACTCTTCGTTTGATTCCTTTGGACGTCAACTTCAGACCATTCTTCAACACATCTTGTTACATTGTTGAAAACTCGCTTGTTAGGAGAACTATATCCAAGAAATACTCCAGTAACCACTTTAGAATCAAACTTACTTACTGGTTTTCTTTTCAAGATAGTACACGGTGCACCAAATGGTTCTAGATGCTTCAAAGATGGTTTTCTCCCATGCAATAACTCATAGAAATTTTACCCAGTTGTTTAACAGTCAGAACTCGATTCATAGTATAACAAGCATTAGCAACAGCTTCACTCCAAAAATGAACAGGTAACGATGAATCTGCCAGCATTGTTCTAGCTATCTCGATCAATACCCTATTCTTTCTTTCAACAACACCATTCATCTGAGGAGCGTATGCAGAACTGAACTGCATATTGATACCTTTTTCAATACAAAAACCTGCAAGATACTGATTCTTGAATTCTGTACCGTTGTCGTAACGAATCTTTCTTACCTTTAGATTAAAACCTGTCTCTAATCGATTGATTAGCACTTTCAAATTCTCAAAAGTATCGGACTTCTCTTTCAAAAACATTACCCAAGAAAATCTTGAATAATCATCAGTTACAACCAGACAATACTTATTTCCATCAATACTTTCAAAATGAATTGGACCAAAAAGATCCATATGTAACAATTCAAGTGGAGCATAGATTGGATTATACTTCACCAGCTTATGAGCTTTCTTGCTCTACTTACCCTTCTTAAACGGAACACATGTTCCTGGAATCTGAAAAGATCGAAGATCAACACCTTCTATAAGATTGTTGTGGACAAGGTGATTCATTTTCCAAAAACTTAAATGACCCATGCGTTTGTGTCATGTAATAGAATCTTGTTCAATCGCTTTAGAAACAAAAGCTTGATGATGTTCAGCAGTTGAAGTAGCAACATTCATACCTAGCATGTATAAATTAGCTTGTCTAGGAGCCTTCATCAAAATCATTTCTGGAGGAATCACAAATTCTGGCTTCAAAATGTAGCTAAACTCGTCATCAAATGCTACCTTGAAAGATTTTTCACAGATTTGTGAAACCGATAATACATTGTTTGCAAGCTCTAGACAATAGTTCACTTTTTCGAAACTAAATTTCTTATTCTTCAATAAACCTTGAGCTGAAATGTGACCTCCTTTATCTCCGAAAAATGCAACATAACCTCCTTTAATTGGGTGTACATCCGAAAGAAGAGATAGCTGTCCAGTCATATGTCTCGAAGCACTGCTATCCACTATCCAGGTATTGTTTGTAGGCACCCTTGTTCCCTGCATATCACATTAAGAATATTAGTTGATAATGGGAACCCACGCCCGGACGGCAGTAGGTTGTCCATTAACACCCATAGCTTGAAATTCCATCCATTTCCCGTTTGAGTCCGATGAAATCTCATCATTTGAAACCATAAACTTAGACAGTTTAGAAGTAGCAATATTGCTCTTCTGGTTTTCACATTTTGCTCATCTTCGGAGCGACTCATTTGTGGTCTGTTACGAGAACAGTATTTTCGATGACTAGCTTTTTGTGAGGGTGATCGTGCCTTTGGTTCAAAAGGTTTTTCTTGATTACGAAACCCTTTCACATTTTCCTTAAAACTTCTCTTTGGAATTTTACTTTTCACATGTGACACAGATCTATTTAAATTCTTTCTCTTAGGATCTCCATAAACAACATTTGTCTTAAACCTCTTATCATGACGTTCATTACTTACTGGTGAGTTTGTTCTATGAGCATAAGATGATCTAAAATTATCATGTGACAAGTCAATCTTATGTCTAGTGGAATGAACTCTTCTAGGACAATAAGCAGCAATGTGTCCAAAGACAGCACAATTAAAACATTGTCGAAACTCTCCGTGTCCTCTAAATTCATACACGTTATTAGAGTTTGAAGATGAAGGATCTTGTTTTCTTACGAACACAGGAGAATCATTTGGTTTATCTTTTGAAACAGGCTTAGGGGCAATAGGAGGAATAGGTCTGTCAGCAAATCTAGGATTTCTTAAAATTTTAACAGGACCTTTTGGTGTTCTAACCCTACTTATCTTAGAGTTATCTCCTAAAACAGTTTCCTATCTTCCTCATGATATAGAGCACCTTCAGCAGTATCATCATAAGTTGTATTCTTAGTTGAACTACATTTTTTATTCTTTTCAACGTAATCTTCATAACTAGGAAGAATACAGTCTTCTGGTTAACCATCAACTACGTTTGCATTAACAAATGTGTTCTGAAAAGGAGGAGATGCAGACTTATATCCAATACCCTTGCCCTTGGTGTCATTAATTTCCACCATTAATGCATTCCACTGTGACGCACTTGGCCAACATTTCATTTTAATTGAAATTGCTTCTAAATCAGCTTTAACGCATTCATTTTCATTCTTTAGTTCATTAATTGTGTCAACACGCTTAATTAAGGCTTGATTTATATCAAAGTTATAACACTTAAGATCATGAAGTTGTTTTTTATAAACTTTGATCTGCTCTTTCAACTCGTTTTCAACCTTAGTGGTTACATGGTCTGCGTGCCATTTTTCTTTCATCTCCGCATAAGCCTTTGTTAAATTATCTATGGTTATTTTAGATTCAGCGCATTTAACACATTCATTATCAGTAGATAGATCAGAAGATACCTGTTCAGCGTTATTTGATGAAGAAGTCTCAGCCATAAATACAAAGTAATTTGTCTTCTTTTTATCATCGAGCTCATCTTCTGATTCTGATGAATCTGTAAGAAACTCTGATGTATCAGCATCTTTTCCCAAATGAATCTGTTCAAGTCTGTCCCAAATATCCTTAGCTTTTGTTAACCCGGTGACCTTCTCAAGATCACTTTTTGATAAGCACATCTTTATTAAATCTACTGCTTTCTTGTTCAGTCCATCAAAATCAGTTTGATTAAGTCCAGTATGATCATCTTTAACTTCAACTTCTGAATCTGAAATTTCATCTGAATCATTATCTTCTAAATTTACACTCTCAGGATCTGAACCTTCACCCATGAGAACTAACATTTCTAACTCTTCGGCAACCATTCTACCTCATTCCTCTAGTTCCTTGTCAGCATCAACTAATGTTTCTTCACTTTGATCAGCTTCTAGACTGTCTTCAAACACTGAGGTATCACTATATCTATCCTTCCAACTGTTGTAGTGGTAGTCCTCTGACGATGTTGGTGAAACACTTCCAGATTTAGGTGTACGAGGAACTGAATCACGTGCCTTCTTGAATTTGTCTTTAACCAGTTTCTGAATCTTCTCTTTCCGAATGGTTCGAGACAACTCTTCAGCTCTTTCAACACGAGCAGTCAGCTTCTCAATTAAATTTCGATTTAAGACACAGTCCTTTTCAGTTTCAGTAATCTTCGCTATGTTAGCTTTAGGTTGTTGATCATCTACATTCAATTTGATAGACCAATCATCATCATCTCCATGAATGACAACCAAAGCTTTGTTAGGAGTCTCAGCTGTTTCAGGTTCATTTACTTTATCAGTAATGTAAATCTCACGCTTAGTTATTTGACTCTGAGAACTGTAGTTCTGATTCTTGAACGGATTACGATTACCCTGCTTCTTCTGTTTTAAACACTGTCTTGAAAAATGACCTAATTCTCCACAGTTGTAACAATTAACAGTATTCATATCAAATCCCAGTTTTGTATCTTTGGTCATACTAATCGGTTTTCCAGTTCGCCCTTCGTAATCTCTTGCTCTTCTCATAAGATTTGCCATACCCCACATAATATCCATCTTTTCTGCTTCATCTTTATCAAGTTGATGATAATCTTCAGTTGTTAGATGAATGTTACCCACACGACCATCAAGATAACTATCATAGGAATTAACAAGGCTTGATAGTAAAGCTATATCTTTGCTAATCCTTTCTTTCCCAGCTGTCCTTATGTTCTCGATCTTAAGTGCAGATAGAACATCTGATGCAGTCGGTGTAGATGACTCTGTAGTATTGGAAGTAGGCTGTGATTGAGTATTGAGAGAACATGGTGAAACTTGTGGTGGATACGAAGGTTATTGAATAGGTGTACTGCTAACATTCAAAACATACATATTCTGATTGTTTTGTAGCAAAAGCTGTTTGAAACGGTGCATGAGCTGATTTTGGTGGTGTATAACCATTTGGACAATACATTTTGGTGTCTTGAACTTGTTTAGACCTCTTAACTTTGTTTAACAACTCTAACTCTTCTTCTTGAAGTCTTGCGATAAACGAGTTCACTGTAGCAGTAGAAAGTTCCCCACTTGTTTTCATAGTTAGTACCAAACCATTCAATTCTACTGGTAATGCTCCAGCGAGACACGTCACTTTATCATTTTCAGCAATGGTTACATCGTGCTTGTGTAGTTCAGCTAGCAAATGACGTTATCTTTCAACCAATTCCGTAATAGATTCTCCGACTTGCCAGTGAAAATGATCAAACTCAGCTTTCAACTCTAAACCTTTTCTAGTTCTGTAAGATGTATTTCCTTCATTGAAAGTACGAAGTGCTTCCCATATCTTGAATGAGTTATCATGACACAGAAATTGATGGAAAATCGGACCATCAAGAGCAAGTTACAGTACATCTTCTTCTCCAAGTTATATTCTTCACGTTCTTCCGAAGGCATATTATGCAATGTATACAATTCATTTGTAACAGGTAAACGTGGCCATTGAAATTCAGTTTCAATGTACTTCCAAAGCTTCGTGTCTTGACCATCAGACCATCTCAAGCGTGACTATCTCAAACGTACGTGTCACAACCGTACGAGTGACTATCTCAAATGTACGTGTCACAACCTCAAGCGTACGTGTCACTACTTAATCGTACGTGTCATAACTCAAACAAAAGAACCAATCACTAAGTCTCAGACGTGTGAGTAAGGATCAACCATGTGATTACTCGTACGTGTCACAGTCAACCGTATGATCACTCGTGTGATCAGACTGTAGTCACTTAACCTAACAAGGTTATGCTAAATCGTGCGTGTGAGTTCACGAGTGATGTCAATCGCTCAGTCAACCGCGCGAGTGAGCAAATTTCGCTGCCCCACTCGTGTGGGTTGCTGTTCAACCTAATTCACTCAAGAACCCTAGAAATTGATGTTAGACCTCAATTTCTTCGTCCACAAGCTGGATTAGCACTAAACTAACATAAACACACTCTCTAATCACAATTACACACGAAAAATGATTCCTTTTTAATCAAAATCACTCTAAACTCAAAAACCCAAAATAATAAACTCTTTAATCATCAAAAATCACTAGATGATGTTGAAATCACAACCAACGCTCTGATACCAATGATGAAACATGAGTAGGTACTTCAAAATCAACAGGTTTAATTCACACAAAGGCGGAATTAATTAAGTCAAACCACAACAATGGATGTGTGATTAGATTAATGCCTAGAGCTATTATTCACCTCTTGAGTGATTTGGGTTGAGAGAGAATCGGATAAGGCTACCAGATCTAAGTGATGTGTGTGTAATGAGAGGCTTAACCTAAAATGAAGAACATAACACTTATATACCCCTGTTGTTGAGTCAACCGTGCGAGTCAGCCGTCACTCGTACGAGTGGACTACCTCGGCCGTACGGGTGATCACTCACTCGTGTATGTATACTCATATTAGATTTGTGACTCAACTCAGCTCAACCGTGCGTATTAGCTTGTCAGACGTACGAGTGAGCCTTCACTCGTACATCTAACTGAGTCTAAAATAGTCAAACATCCTTTTCGCGTTCTTGCCGTACCTGTAACCACATATAAACACAGATAGGATAATAACAAGCGATCATGGTAGCCCATAAACTGAAGTACTAATCACAAACGTATGATAGATGTCTAGGGACTTACAGAAAGTCAACAGTAGTTTTGAACTATAGGAAAAGCAAGTCGTTTACCAATGAAATACCCATAAAGGGTGTTACCATATCTATCCATTGCTTCCCGAACCGACTCCAAAGGAAGCATCACATCTACATCACCAGCTAATTCACTTGACTGCTCAAGAAATCTAAAGTTAACAGTTTATTTTTCAATTGAACCTACAACAGCTTTTACATACGATCCACTTGGCTTAGAATTCTCTTCCTGCTCAGCTTGGTCAGGGTTAGACTGTTTTTTATTTTCATCTTGATTTTACACCCCTAAATCTTGGTTATTACCCTTCACACCACATACGGATTCTTTCCTCTAAAGCCTCCTGAACCCTTGCACCACCCACATCGTTCATCGTATGATTATCCTGAGTAATAGGATTAAGAGTTGGAAACACATACATATTCTTATTCATCGTTGAATCATCTGATTCAGATGGGTTAGATTGTTCATCTTGCTTTTGATTATCTTGCTTGTCTTCAGAAATTTCAACACTTCGATTCGTCAAAACCCTAGTAGCTGTCTCTTGCGTTTTTTTCCTTCGTAACTCCACCCGACTTCTTCCCCATCGATCAACCGGTCTTGATCGGAGCCAATAATGATTGATAACAACGTTAATGATTACCGGAAGTAGGACATTTTTGTGAGAAGAAAATATCATCGTTAGTGCATAATTTGTATGTTATTGTCTTCTAAATATTTGTACGGTGAAGGATCTTTGAAAACAAATTGGAGGAGCTATTGTATAAAATTACTCAAATAGTTCTCAAAGTGTTTGTGCTCTTGTATAAAATTTACTACGTTTATGTCATAACAAGTATTCATACTTTCATTTAGGTTTGTTCTAGCTTAAGTGTTTATGTCGTACTATGTTTTATTTTTCACCTCGTTCTAGGTACGTAAATTTTCGGGACCGATCCTAAAACAACGTATAATTAACTTATCAACTAGCATTTTAAACCTCCATATAGGATTATTAATTCATAGGAGCATTTTTTTAGCGCCTCACACAGAGCCCCAGAAAACTCAGGACTGGTCCTGATATATATATATATATATATATATATATATATATATATATATATATATATATATATATATATATATATATATATATATATATATATATATATATAGATCAAACGCTAAGTGGGATAAGGGGATAAGTGATTTTGTGATTTATATATCTTTAGTTCTACAGCTCCGATTTAAAAAAAAAATTGCTGGTATCTATTTTCATTGTGTAGATTCAGAAAAAAATAATTTTTTTAACTAGATCGTTAAGATGTATCTGATGCATGTTATCCGCTGCTTGATGCATGTTAACTGCTTTTCATGCATCTAATGCATCTTAACAAAAAACAAAGAAAAAATGATTTTGATTAAAAAAACAGTGTTTAGGGTTTAGTAATTAGGATTTAGAAATTAGGGTTTAGGGTTTAGAAATTAGGGTTTTAGAACGAGCTTTTAATATAAAATGTTTATAGTTTAGGGTTTAGGGTTTAGGGTTTACGTTAGGGTTTAGGGTTGAGGGTTTACGGAGTAAACCCGAAAACCCTAAACCCTAACCCCTAACCCCTAAACTCTAAATCGGGCTAAATCCTCAAAAAAACTCAAAAAAATCTCAAAACACGTTAACATACATCACATGCATTTTAAGCTCCCGTTAACTTTTTTTTTTTTTTTTTTGTGAATCTACACAATGTCAGTTAATAACGGAATTTTTTTTTTAAAACTGAAGCTCTAATGTAAAAGATATAAAAATCTCATTTTACTTACCCCTATATATATATATATATATATATATATATATATATGGGCAGGATTAATGGGGAAGTAACCAATCGGGGAGAAGCGGAGGGAAGCAAAAAAAAATTATTTTTTTTCGTTTTTTTGAATTTTTTTTTTGCAGGCATCAAGATCAAACGAAAATATGAACATTTAGAAAAGACACTTCGTGATGAATGTTATTATTTAGGCGGGAAAACGATCGACAAAAATAACATTCAAGATAATATTGTTCGTGAAGAATGTTAACTTTTTTTTTCTTCATGTTTTGTGAAGTAAAATTTAGCCCGATTTAGAGTTTAGGGTTTAGGATTTTGGGTTTTGGGTTTTGGGTTTATTCCATAAACCCAAAACACCAAACCCTAAACCCTAAACCCTAAACTCTAAACCGTTCGTGTTAAAAACTCAATCTAAATCCTAAATCTAAACTCTAAATCTAAACCCGAAACCCTAAATTTCTAAACCCTAATATCTAAACCCTAATATCTAAACCCTATATCTATAACCTCAACATACGCTCGAAAAACACGATAATTGTTATATATTAGTTCTTCGAGCGTTTTTTCGCCAAAATAGAAACATTTATCACAAAGTGTCTTTATTAAATGTTCATATTTTCATCCAATCTATAATGTTCGTGAACAAAGTTTTTTCAAAAAACGAAAAAAAAAAAGATTTTGCTTCCCCCCGTTTCCCCCTGATTGGTTACTTCCCTCTTGATCCTACCACTATATATATATATATATATATATATATATATATATATATATATATATATATATATATATATATATATATATATATATATATATATATATATATATATATATATATATAGGGGCAGGATCAATGGGGAAGTAACCAATCGGGGGGAAGCGATATTTTTTTTCTTCGTTTTTTTGAATTTTTTTTCCCGGCATCAAGATTACACGAAAATATGAACATTTAGAAGAGACACTTCGTGATGAATGTTATTATTTTGGCGGGAAAACGATCGACAAAAATAACATTCAAGATAATATTGTTCGTGAAGAATATGAACGTTTTTTTTTCTTCATGTTTTGTGAAGTAAAATTTAGCCCGATTTAGAGTTTAGGGTTTAGGGTTTAGGGTTTGGTGTTTATGGAATCAACCCAAAACACCAAACCCTAAACCCTAAACCGTTCGTGTTAAAAACTCAATCTAAATCCTAAATCTAAACCCTAAATCTAAACCTTAAACCCTAAATTTCTAAACCCTAATATCTAAACCCTATAAACCTTAATATCTAAACCCTAATATTTAAACCCCAATAGCTAAACCTCAAAATACGCTCGAAAAACACGATAATTATTATATATTACTTCTTCGAGCGTTTTTCCGCCAAAATAAAAACATTTATCACAAAGTGTCTCTACTAAATGTTCATATTTTCATCTCATCTATAATGTTCGTGAACAAAGTTTTTTCAAAAAACGAAAAAAAAAAAGTTTTTGCTTTCCTCCGCTTCCCCCCGAATGGTTACTTCCCTCTTGATCCTACCACTATATATATATATATATATATATATATATATATATATATATATATATATATATATATATATATATATATATATGAATTAGATTTCTTGGTTGCACTCGCTTTTGTTTTTCTTGTAATTTTTTCTTAACTTCGCTTGCTGAGTGTTTTTAATGTAATTTTGCCGTTTTAAAAAATAATAATAACTAGTTTACGAACCCTCGCTTCGCGCCGGGGGTTCGGTTTTCAATGTATTTTAGTGCGTTTAGTTTGTAAAATTATTTCGTGGCTAACGATGATGTCGTTGAAGCGCAACTCGAGTCGAACTAAAAGGTATAACCCGTGAAAGATTTAAATGTTATTTTAAATTAACAATATATGTGCTATGTGCATCTCCGCGTTTCGCTATGGAATTGTTGACTTTTAAAAATTTAACGCAAAATCAACGTGTATGAAAAGTAACTCAAATATTTAGCGTTTTTAAAAAAGATTCCATTTTGCGTATAGTTATTGACATTGTGTTCCTAAAATTATTTCGAGTTTAACGATGGTGTCGAAAAATTTAACTCGTTGCGAGCGAGAAGATATGACCCGTTGAATATTTGGGTGGAGTTTAGTTAAGATTTTTTTATGAAAATAGTTATTTAACATTTTACTCCCCTGTTTGGGAGGCGATTTTAATTTTTGAACAAAGTTTGGGGGTTTTTTTGGAAAAAGGAAAAAAAGTGAAAACAAAAAAAAATAAAAAAAGGTGAAAGGACGAAATATATTATATAATATTATTATAGTTATAATAACGGGGAGGCGAGTCGGGTCGGGTCGGGGTAAGGGGGTAGGGTTGGGGGGTGTTTTGTATTTTCTCGAGGGTGTGGGGTTTTTTTTTAGGAAAATTGGGGAGGGGTCGATTCGTACTTTGGATAAAGTTTGGGGTCCTTAGTGTGAGATTGAGATAGTCCAAATAGTAGTATTGGGGAGGGGGCCGATTCGTACGTTGGATAAAGTTTGGGGGCCTTAGTGTGAGATTGAGATAGTCAAAATAGTACTATTCATTTGGACTATCTCAATTATATCTTACTAGATGTGGAGCCCTCGCTTCGCGCCGGGGGCTCCGTTTTGAATGCGAGTTAAAAAAAAAAGTCTTGATCTATTTTGTAAAAAAGAAATTTTTTCGACATCTAACATTGAAGGGTTGTTCCTTTTGTGAAAGTTGCCTCTTTTAGCGTTCTGGTTTTATTTAAAAAAAAAGTTAGTAAAGTGGGGGTTCGATTTGTATTTTAATAAAAGTTAGGGGGTTAAGTTTGTGAAATTTAAAAAAAATATACGTATAAAGTGGGAGTTCGATTTCTATTTTAATAAAAGTTAGAGGGTTAAGTTTGTGAAAATTGAGTATTAGTAAAAAAAAAAGTTAGTAAAGTGGGGGTTCGATTTGTATTTTAATAAAAGTTAGGGGGTTAAGTTTGTGAAATTTGGGAAAAAATATACGTATAAAGTGGGGGTGCGATTTGTATTTTAATAAGAGTGTAAAGTGGGGTGCGATTTGTATTTTAATAAAAGTTGGGGGTTAAGTTTGCGAAAAGTGGAAAAAGGAATAGTACTATTTATTTGGCCTTTGCCTTTTAGATATAGGTATATAATAACAGTGAAATGTTCAGGGATACAGATACATGAAATAAAAGACTAGTAGACTAGTAATTGCAAGCACACTTTAGTGGAAAGGATAATACCAAATTACATAATCAAAGCTACAAATACACACGAAGTAGTACATTTTATTTGGAAAGGATAATAACAAGCACATAATTTAAACTACAAGTACACACGAAGTAGTACATTTTATTTGGAAAGGAAAGAACATAAGTAGTACGTCTATTTATATATGACGTACGTACTTGAACTCATGATGCATCTCACACCAAGTATCTTATTCATCAGACCAAGTAATTTGGACCTTTCCATATTCGGGACTACTCTCTGAAATTTGAAGGTCCGCCCAAACTCCACTTGATGCATCCACAATGTCATTAGCACAACCCCCATTTGAGTCACACTCATCAACCACCTTTGCTCGCGTACTTCTACCTTTGTAATATATATTTATATGTTTTAAGCACCTATTCCCGTTATTGTACCACCTAGTGGACAACGCCACAATATTGTACTTATTTAAGTGGTACTGACCGTCACACTCAGATGGACCCCCTCCATCTCCACCTTCCTCAAAGCTGTTAAGAGTCATAGTCGCCCTTACATTCGAAAGGAGCGAATGTTTGTATGTAGTATCACTCGCATCGTGGCTTAAAGTGGCATTTTCACCATGAGCCTTAGTGTACGAAGTGAGTAAGTTGATTGTTAAAGAGAACACCAAGAGATAAATGATTTTGGATTGTTTCATATTTTTTTTTTTTTTAGTTTATGGTGATTTGATGGTGTGAAAAAATTGATTTGGGAACGGGAATTATATAGTGAAGGGATTTTTGTCGTGCATGGATAATACAGTATAATGTTACGTTGACGAAGAAATGCAATTTACATTTTTCTCTTAGTCTTTGTTTTGGGATTAGTGGTGGAGCGCCACGTTCAATATTATGGGGTCAGATGACCCATTCAAATCATACTGTTTTAGTCCATTGAACTCATAAATTTGAATGTAAATATCTTAAAAGTAGTAAGTGCCCCCATTCATTCATTCATTTATCAACACATTACTGTAGTTTACTGTTCTCTGATGTTATTAATTATTAAATTATTAATATTAATATTAACATTAATATTAATATTAATTATTAATATTAATATTAATATAATTATTAGTTATTAATTACTCCCTCCGTCCCATCTTAAGAGTTCACTGTTAACTTTTCAAAATCTTTCTTTGTTAACTTTGACCATAAATATTTTTATTTGTGTTACATAATATTTGATGAAAATTATATGGAATGAAAACACATTGAAAACTCAACTCATTCATATAATTTCCATCAAATATTACATAGTACAAATAAAATATTTACGGTCAAAGTTGATAAAGAAAGACTTTGAAAAGTCAACAGTAGACATGTAGTGACCCGAACTTTTCCATGTTTATATATATTAATTGAGATTGATATTTACATGATTAAATGTTTCCAACATGTTAAGCAATCAAACTTGTTAAGACTTGATTAATTGAAATATGTTTCATATAGACAATTGACCACCCAAGTTGACCGGTGATTCACGAACGTTAAAACTTGTAAAAACTATACGATGACATATATATGGTTATATATATAGTTAACATGTTTTTATTATAAGTATGTATCTCATTAGGTATTTTAACAATGAGTTATATACATAAAAATGAGACTATTAATTTAAGAAACTCGAAAACGATATATATAACGATTATCGTTATAACAACGTCTTACTAGGTACATATGAATCATATTAAGATATTGATACACTTGGTTAATTATGTTAAATGATAAGTAAATATATTATTAAGTGTATTAACAATGAAATACATATGTAAAAATAAGACTACTAACTTAATGATTTCGAAACGAGACATATATGTAACGATTATCGTTGTAACGACATTTAACTGTATATACATCATGCTAAGATATATTATATATCATAATATCATGATAATATAATAATTTAACATCTCATTTGTTATAATAAACAATGGGTTAACAACATTCAACAAGATCGTTAACCTAAAGGTTTCAAAACAACATTTACATGTAACGACTAACGATGACTTAACGACTCAGTTAAAATGTATATACATGTAGTGTTTTAATATGTATTCATACACTTTTGAAAGACTTCAAGACACTTATCAAAATACTTCTACTTAACAAAAATGCTTACAATTACATCCTCGTTCAGTTTCATCAACAATTCTACTCGTATGCACCCGTATTCGTACTCGTACAATACACAGCTTTTAGATGTATGTACTATTGGTATATACACTCCAATGATCAGCTCTTAGCAGCCCATGTGAGTCAACTAACACATGTGGGAACCATCATTTGGCAACTAGCATGAAATATCTCATAAAATTACAAAAATATGAGTAATCATTCATGACTTATTTACATGAAAACAAAATTACATATCCTTTATATCTAATCCATACACCAACGACCAAAAACACCTACAAACACTTTCATTCTTCAATTTTCTTCATCTAATTGATCTCTCTCAAGTTCTATCTTCAAGTTCTAAGTGTTCTTCATATATTTTACAAGTTCTAGTTACATAAAATCAAGAATACTTTCAAGTTTGCTAGCTCACTTCCAATCTTGTAAGGTGATCATCCAACCTCAAGAAATATTTGTTTCTTACAGTAGGTTATCATTCTAATACAAGGTAATAATCATATTCAAACTTTGGTTCAATTTCTATAACTATAACAATCTTATTTCAAGTGATGATCTTACTTGAACTTTTTTTCGTGTCATGATTCTGCTTCAAGAACTTCGAGCCATCCAAGGATCCGTTGAAGCTAGATCCATTTTTTTCTTTTTCAGTAGGTTTATCCAAGGAACTTAAGGTAGTAATGATGTTCATAACATCATTCGATTCATACATATAAAGCTATCTTATTCGAAGGTTTAAACTTGTAATCACTAGAACATAGTTTAGTTAATTCTAAACTTGTTCGCAAACAAAAGTTAATCCTTCTAACTTGACTTTTAAAATCAACTAAACACATGTTCTATATCTATATGATATGCTAACTTAATGATTTAAAACCTGGAAACACGAAAAACACCGTAAAATCGGATTTACGCCGTCGTAGTAACACCGCGGGCTGTTTTGGGTTAGTTAATTAAAAACTATGATAAACTTTGATTTAAAAGTTGTTATTCTGAGAAAATGATTTTTTTATGAACATGAAACTATATCCCAATATTTTACCCATGAAACTATGATAAACTATTAAACAAAACGTTTCCACAAGTGACGGAGTCGGTAATTGGGGTAAGAAATGAGGTTTTTAGATTATTACGGGCTGTTGGACATTAAAATGAAGAAGTTATGGGTAAAACAAGATTGGATAATTTTTCTCATTTTAGCTACGTGAAAATTGGTAACAAATCTATTCCAACCATAACTTAATCAACTTGTATTGTATATTATGTAATCTTGAGATACCATAGACACGTGTACAATGTTTCGACCTATCATGTCGACACATCTATATATATTTCGGAACAACCATAGACACTCTATATGTGAATGTTGGAGTTAGCTATACAGGGTTGAGGTTGATTCCAAAATATATATAGTTTGAGTTGTGATCAATACTGAGATACGTATACACTGGGTCGTGGATTGATTCAAGATAATATTTATCGATTTATTTCTGTACATCTAATTGTGGACAACTAGTTGTAGGTTACTAACGAGGACAGCTGACTTAATAAACTTAAAACATCAAAATATATTAAAAGTGTTGTAAATATATTTTGAACATACTTTGATATATATGTATATATTGTTATAGGTTCGTGAATCAACCAGTGGCCAAGTCTTACTTCCCGACGAAGTAAAAATCTGTGAAAGTGAGTTATAGTCCCACTTTTAAAATCTAATATTTTTGGGATGAGAATACATGCACGTTTTATAAATGATTTACAAAATAGACACAAGTACGTGAAACTACATTCTATGGTTGAATTATCGAAATTGAATATGCCCCTTTTTATTAAGTCTGGTAATCTAAGAATTAGGGAACAGACACCCTAATTGACGCGAATCCTAAAGATAGATCTATCGGGCCCAACAAGCCCCATCCAAAGTACCGGATGCTTTAGTACTTCGAAATTTATATCATATCCGAAGGGTGTCCCGGAATGATGGGGATATTCTTATATATGCATCTTGTTAATGTCGGTTACCAGGTGTTCACCATATGAATGACTTTTATCTCTATGTATGGGATGTGTATTGAAATATGAAATCTTGTGGTCTATTATTATGATTTGATATATATAGGTTAAACCTATAACTCACCAACATTTTTGTTGACGTTTTAAGCATGTTTATTCTCAGGTGATTATTAAGAGCTTCCGCTGTCGCATACTTAAATAAGAACGAGATTTGGAGTCCATGTTTGTATGATATTGCGTAAAAACTGCATTCAAGAAACTTATTTTGTTGTAACATATTTGTATTGTAAACCATTATGTAATGGTCGTGTGTAAACAGGATATTTTAGGTTATCATTATTTGATAATCTACGTAAAGCTTTTTAAACCTTTATTGATGAAATAAAGGTTATGGTTTGTTTTAAAATGAATGCAGTCTTTGAAAAACGTCTCATATAGAGGTCAAAACCTCGCAATGAAATCAATTAATATGGAACGTTTTTAATCAATAAGAACGGGACATTTCAAGACACTTAAGATGGGACAGAGGGAGTATTAGTTACTCCGTATTAATTATTATAACTATATACTAAATCCGATGAGCATGTGTACTATTCACGATGGCAAACATGTAAATACCCTCAACTTCAGGGGTATTTTTCTAATATTTATTTATTTTTTATTTTTTAATTTTTTTTAAACTTTTCCTTAATATTTTTTTACAACTATTCCCACTTCTTTTTTCATTCATTTAATTTAAACGTTTTATTAACAAATAGTTAACCGTTTTAATAATGTTAAATTAATCGACCGTTAAACCGATTAAAACACTTATGTAGCGAAGCTATTTTTTTTTTATAGGTGTAACATTTTTCCATTTCCTTTTTTGCTTACTTTTTCTTTTATTTATTTATATTACCTTTTAGTTACTCGATCATTAACCGTTTTTCAAACGTCAAATTAACCAGTCGTTACCCGAATAAACTCATCCTGCAGCAAAGCGCGGGTTTTTTTATCCTCGTTAGAAAACATACATGAAAAGAAATTACTTCCAAACATTGTATATGGTCCCTCCGAGGAAAAAATTGAATGGGGTGAATTGTGACATTGTGTTCGGACCTCGTTAATGATTTCTAACTGTCGTTATGAAAAAGATATAACTTGCACAGTTAGAGATATTACTACAATTATATTTGTTTTATTTATGAAAACGAGTTAGCCCTTATACTACTATATTACTACAATTACTAAAATTATATTTGTTTTATTTATGAAAACGAGTTAGCCCTTATACTACTATTTTCAGTCATATACGATTAAATGTGATTCAAGATTTTGTACAATAATAGATTTTGTACAATAATATACTTTTTAGAATAAGGTAAATGGCTAAAAATTGATAGTGTAAGGAGGTATTTGCCTTAGCGGATAGAAGTTGATTATAAAATTATACATTTTCAAAACGTAAATAATTAGTTAATAGTGTGTCTGAAAAATTCAACTTTAAGATCAAATAATTGCTATTTGAGATACTTAAAACGTGATAAAAAAAACAGGTCACTGATTATTTGATATTTGATTATCTGATTCTTTCCTTTTTTTGCATATTTTTCTTTCTAATTGTTTGTTAAATTATCATATAGTTGAATTTACCAAACACTTACAAAACTGTATTAGATTATTGCATTATCAAGCAGCATAATCAAATTCGAACATTATTAATGTAAACACGTTTTGCTATATCTGATAACATAATTATTTATACTATATATTAAACATCTACAATGATGATGTCATCTTTTTTTGTTTTTTTTTTTTTTTTTTTTTTTGAAAGATCAACTTTTTATTATAATATGAAATTTACAATGAGTACCACTATATCGGATAGATACAGATACAATTGTAAACACGAAGCTAAGAAACATGAAAAATACAATGAGCTAATATACAAAAATTGCAGGACACGAGTGGCACGAAGGTATAGTGGGAAGACTAAGAATTTCAGGAAAAACCCTTTAACCTGTTTCGATATCAAAGCTGCGATGGTCAATTGACGACTCAAGCTGAGAAGAAAACGAATCACAGTGCTGGGAACTTCAGCCAAAGCAACTCGTATCAACTCATTTGGTCACAACTATGACTTAGATAGAGTTAAAGGGATAAAAAAAAACCTGAATTAGCCAATCCCCGCTTTTGGTGTCGGGTTAACATCGAATACTCTTGGGTTGGTAATCCATTGTAACCAATTTAGATTAAGCTTATTACCACGGCAATTAACCCACTCGAAACTATTAGCTTGAATATCCGAAATAATTTTAGGAAAACTTGAAACGTCTTAGCCAAAGACAATATCATTGCGGCTTTTCCAAATGTGGTAGCCAGTAATCCAAATAATAGCTTGCCAAATAACCGTTGAAGATTTAATATTGTGGTTTTTTGCTAAAGCTAAATCCGAAAGGGTTGACACGTTTATATCATCAATTTTCCACCAACTACTAATGCGGTTCCAAATATCTTTTGCTTTGCTACAATGTATAAGATGGTGCTCAAGCATTTCAATGTTATCATCACATGCCGGGCATCTCGTGGAGTGTAGGTCTATGCCACGAATATCAAGTTCGGATCTAACAGGGAGACGATATTTTTTTTTTTTTTGCACGCCATATGAAGATCCCTATTTTTTGGGGAAATTACTTGTTAACCTTTGTGGGTATTGGGCTTGGGGAGTTAGCAGTTTCCAACTCAGTTAATAGATGTACCAGGGACATTACTGAATAGGAGTTGTTAGAGCTAAATTTCCATGTCCATTTATCCTCGTTTTCGCCCGAAAAGGAAAAGTATTTAATCTGTTCTTCGATATTTTCGAGTTCATTTTCGGCCCGCCATTTGGGTTGGCTGACCCAGGCCCAATTAAAAATAGTAGATGCATCAGTCTTCGAGATTCTGGAGTCAACAGTTGCGGACTTTTCTTTTTTCAGCCTATATAGCTTCGGGTACTTAGATTTAAGTGTCACAAAATCACACCATTTATCATCCCAGAATGATGTCGTTTCTCCGTTTCCTAAAACCTTAACAAACGCATTAGTGATGTCACACCCCTAATTTGTTTAGGGTGTGTTCGACATTTATAATATTGAAACAAGTTCTACCGGAAAATCTCTTTAAATTTGACTCGGGTATTGGTGTAAAACAACCCAACCCACCAATTTTCCCATATAAGCTTTTAATGACCCGAACCCAAAGTTAGTTGATTTTGTTATTGAGAAATTTCCACCACCATTTGATCATAAGGCCAAAAGTTTTATATTTTAAAGAACCAACATTTAACCTGCCTGAGTCATAAGGTAATAAAATTTGTTTCCATTTCACCCATGCCATTTTTTGACAATCCGATGACCCGCCCCAAAAGAAATCACGACGCAAACCTTCAAGCTCGTTGACGACACAAGACGGGGCCTTAAAGTAAGTCTACCTCAAAGGAAATTGTTTTCGCTTTCCAAGTGGCTAATATTTTTTTGAATTTATCGAATATAGGTTGCCAATGTTGGTGTTGTTTAAGACTAACCCCTATTGAAAGTCCAAGGTAAGAGCATGGGAAGCTACCTTCTTTGCACCCGAACCACTTTGCAAGGAGATTCAATTCCGTTTTTGAGGTACAAATACCATAAACACAACTTCTGCTAAGATTGATTTTTAATCCCGAGAGCTCTTCAAAACATTTAAGTATTTTTAATGTGTTTCTAACCTCAAATATATTCCACTTGCCAATAATGATTGTATCATCCGCGTATTGCAAATGAGATACAATAAATTTATCGGCACCGATTTCAACACCCTTTATTACATTTTATTTGATGGAAAAATTTAAAAGATAGTTTAAGCCATCGCTTGCAAGAATGAAAAGAAACGAGGAATGAGGATCCCCTTGTCTAACACCCCTTTTTGGGAAGAATTGTTCACATGATGATCCATTTAAAAGGACGGAAATAGAAGTAGATGTTAGACAAGATACGATCCATTTTGTAACGACCCATCAAAATCGCTATTGACGCGGTACGTTATTCATTGATTTCACAGTGAGGTTTTGACCTATATATGATACGTTTTGATAAAAAAATTGCATTCATTAAATAAACAACTTTCTAAATATAGAAAGTTATAAACATGTGGGCGAGTGCTTAAGTATAAGCAAACCCCCAAAGTATATAAGTTTTAATAATACAGGTTGACATTACAGCCAAATTATTTATTACACAACATAGTTTTGTTTCGAATGCAATAAAGTTTAAACAAAACATGAAAGACTCCATGCAGTCAACAAGCACACCATAGCGGAATCAGTCTAAGGACCTGAGAATAAAACATGCTAAAAAGGTCAACACGAATGTTGGTGAGTTATAGGTTTAATTGCACGAGCCATAAGTATATAAAGATGGACCACAAGATTTCATCAAAAGTTTATCAATAGATTTTACGTAACAGAGGACCCTGGTAACTAAACTTAATGCTATAATAATAATAATTACCCTATTCGTTTTAATACACGCAAACCAACGTGTCGTAAACTCAAATAACATACGCCCGTTAAAAGGCTAGCGCTACTAGCTCGGACGGGGATGTCAAGCCCTATGGATCCATATACAATTATTCGCGCCCATCAGTTCACATCCGATGTACTGGCAGCTACTAGTTACCAAAGCTAAGGGATTTTCGGTTTAAACTCAGTGTAAAATTAAATAAGTAAATACTTGTGTCCATTACGTATAAAATAAAGTGCATGTATTCTCAGCCCAAAAATATTTAAAGCATTTAAAAATGGGAATCTATAAACTAACAATACAATATTTGGAAAATAAGTATAGCGGTAGTGTAAAAATTACACGGTCGACTCCGGATTCACGAACCTAGATCAACAATATATATATCAAGATATATAACAACAAATAATAAAACAAGTTTATATAACATATATAATACTTTTACTCGTTTTTCATTAGAAATTAATTGTTAGTAGTTATATAATAAGTGTGTGTGTATATATATATATATATATATATATATATATATATATATATACATATATATATATACATATATATTTCAGGTTCGCGTAGTTAGATTCGGTTAAGTGTATCTCATAGTGTATTTATCATCTATAGGTGAACTGGGCACCCTTGTATAATAACCCACATTTTTCCACACTGTAATGACTAAAATACCCTTAAGGTTTCATTGTTGTTTCGTACATTATTATTAGGGTTGTTATTCGGACATAATAAATGAAGTAATTAATACTCGTAAAGTAAACCCTAACCCTAATACTCGTAGTAAATGAACTATAATTAATTAAATGATTGTATTTATTATCTTAACCCTAACCCTAATATCTAATATTATTATTATTATTATTAATATTATTGTTATTCTTCTTTTTATTATTATTACTATTATAAATGTAAAAATATGTATGTAAATATAAAATTATGTATGCATATATAAAATGATTAAGTTAAGGGTATTAATCATAAAAGTTGTAAAATAAATATTTATAAGTATATATGTCGAATTATATAAATATATATAAATTAGATAAATAAAATAAATATAAATAAATAAAAGAAAATGCAAGAAATTCTAGATTGTTCCATTTAATTAAAAAAATAAATATATATATATATATATATATATATATATATATATATATATATATATATATATATATATATATATGGGAGTCGACCGAATAAAAGGAAAAAAATAATAAATTAATTAAATTACAAAATTATTTTTCTTTGGCTCCAAGTAATTGAAAAACTATATAAAGACATCCACCCCCATTATTTTTCATCACAAATTTTGGGAGCAATTCACAAACCCTAAAAATTTATTTGTAAGTTTTTTTTTCTCTTTCTCTTTTCTTTTCTTTCGATTTTTTTTCTTTCTTTTCTTTTTTTTTTTGGCCGAATGAAAAACAACAACAATAATATTTTTTTTATTTTACAAGCTTAGATAAATTGAACTTTTTACATGATAATTATTACCATGATGAATGGGTTTTATAAAAATTTATTTTTCAGAAAATTAATTCGTTTCTGTATTTTTTTTATTTTTGTTTGTATTTCTATTCGACCGATACATAAATAAATATATAATAAATATATATAGAGTTTATTAATTATACATTATGCATGATAAATACTAATAAGTAATATAAGATCTAAGAAAAATAATTTTACTGATTAATAATATGATTTTATATTTTATTTAATTAAAAACACTTTGTTAAGTGTATATATATATATATATATATATATATATATATATATATATATATATATATATATATATATATATATATATATATATATATATATATATATATATATACACGATATATATAATTGTTTATAAAAAAATAGGAAAAAGGCTACAAAAATTATATAATTATTTTTATAGTAAAGTATAGTATTAAACTTAATTATTTAGGTCGGTACATATTTTATAAAAATTAAATTCGAAATTATATAAATTAATATTGCTTTTATTAACCAAAATCATTAAAAATTGAAATAAATAGCAAAAAAATATAATAAATAAATATTTACTGATAAAAACTCTTATTATTAATATTCTAAGTTAAAACATATTTTTATATATTATTATGATCAATATAGCAATTATTTTCATTATATTATGTATTTGATGTATGTATATATATGTATGTATTTTAGAATTAAATTATTTAAACACATAAAAATACTAAAATTTTTTTAAACAATATATTTAGTTACTAAAAGTTATTAGATTCGAAAATTTAATTTATATATTATTATAGGTATTTAATCTATATTTACTTATTATTCGACTATTATTAAAGTAAATAAAAAGATAGTAATTTTGTAAAACATCAAAAATAATAATAAACTTTTAGAAACTGTTTAGAATAGTCTAGGGACTTTTAAAAATAGTTTTTGTAATTATTATAATATTATTTATAATTAAAAACGAATTATCTATTAATTAGTCTTATAAAAGGAATAAAATTCTTAATAAAAATATAGAATAATAATAAAAATATATATAAAATTTTTCTAAGTTTAATAAAATTGTAGGAATCTGTAAAAAATATAAAATTATATTTTTGGGTTGAATTTATATTTATTCCATAATTAAGTTTGTATTAGGTGTAAACTTAGATAAATAAGGAAATAAATATATAAATAAATATTAAATAAGATAAAATCTTATCTAAATTTTTTATATGATTATCTTATCTATTTTGATTAGTAGAAAAATAAGGAATATTATTCTTAATATAATTTGGATATTTACTTGATTTAAAAGTAATTAGAGATAATAAGATAATTATAGATTATAAACAAATAAATATAACAATTATATTTAATTATTAATAGTATACTTTAGTTATTATATAATAATTAAAAGTTTATAATATTAATTATAGTAATATATTATGAATACATTATAAATAAATAATTATAGGATAATAATTAATACTTTCATTATAAGTATGAATTAAATAATTATTGGGTCATTAATAAATATAATATAATAACATAGATTGTGACTTAAACTTAATGTGAAGGTTATAGTCGAAAGATAACGTGCACTATATACGAACCTCACCGCTACGTATGGCCTAGGGTGGTCCTTGTTGCCTTATGGGAACCGCTTGTGGATCTCGAATGCCAAGACTTAGATTCTGGTCAAGAGTCTTGGGCGCCTGGTAACAAAAGATCATCAGAGTGACTTGTATGATAGCAACGGGGTTTGGGTAAAGGTGTACAACATCTTGCTAAAGATTGTAACCCGAACTTTCTATAATTCGAAAGTTACTATGAATGGAAACTTTCCATAAATAGTAACCTTCCGAAAATGGAAATTCTTTTAGAAAACCATCATCATTAGTATAGTTATTATACTTATGTCTATTAGGAAATATCTGATCATACATTCTATCTCTAGGTTGAGATCTCGATCACGTCCATTCCGTTCAATTCATTCTTTTGTGGAATAACTCTTCTGTGGTACTAAGGTGATCTCATAGCCCCGCTTTTACATATTTTATTGAATTTTATAAATCTTGGGGTGAGAAACATGCTTACTTTTAAATGATTTTACAATTTAGACACAACTGCCTAAACTTTTTGATATGCAATTTCGTGAGACTTTTGTTAACTTGTATTGATTGTATCATTACATGCAAATCCCTGCCATAAAATTGTTAATTGCTGGAATTAAAATGTTACAAGCTTAATTATTGTGAGTAGGCCTATTGAGAGTGACGTCTCTACCCATTGACCTATCATCAAGGGGGTACAAAATAATGATTACCGACACCCGTACAGTGTCAAGGGTGAATGTTTAGCTCGATATTATAACTCATGGTATATTGAATATTTTGATGTTTTGAAATAAATCTTGTGGTCTAAACTTATTGATTATTAAACCTATGATGTTCACTCAACCATTGTGTTGACATTTTAAGTGAAACGACCCGTCCAAATCCATATGGACGAATACAATAACATTTGGTCCCATTGCGAGGTATTGACCTCTATATGATACGTTTTACGAACATTGCATTCGTTTTTAAAAGACAACTTTCATTACAATGATAATTGACAAATATGTATACCATTTCACAATATCTCTAAACTATAAATGACTTAATCTATCATTTATTTAATAACAATCTTTATGAACTCGTATGACTCGAATGCAATGTCTTTTGAAATATGCCATGAATGACTCCAAGTAATATCTTTAAATTGAGCAAATGCACAGCGAAAGATTTCTTTAATACCTGAGAATAAACATGCTTAAAAGTGTCAACCAAAAGGTTGGTGAGTTCATTAGTTTATCATAATCAATCATTTCCATAATCTTTATAGACCACAAGATTTCATTTTCATAAACAATCATACACTCGCAAGTGTAAAAAAAAATCATTTATATGGTGAACACCTGGTAACCGACATTAACACAAATGCATCTAGAATATCCCCATCATTCTGGGACTCTCATCGAACATGATAAATCAAAGTACTAAAGCATCTGTAACCCGAATGGGGCTTGTTGGGCCCAATAGATCTATCTTTAGGATTCGCGTCAATTAGTGGCAATTTAATAATCCAACCATAGAATGTAGTTTATGTACTTGTGTTTATTTCATCAAACATTTATAAAAGTAGCGCATGTATTCTCAGTCCCAAAAATATATATTGTAAAAGCATTTAAAAAGGGGGCAAATGAAACTCACAATACTGTATTTCGTAGCAATAATTCATATGATGGCACTGAACAAATGCAGGGTTGGCCTCAGATTCACGAACCTATATTAAATATTTATATTTATATGTTGGTCAATATCTGTCTAACAATTTAGGTCAAGTCGTAGTGTATCACAATCCTAATGCTCGAGACCGACATGCAAAAGTCAACAAAAGTCAACTTGACCGAAAATGACTTCCAAAATCTATACATGTTTATTGTATAACTTAAATATAGTCGTTTTATATATTTAATTATATTTATCAGATTTTATTAGAGTAAATAATACAAGTAATTTATTAATAAATAAAAAATTATATTAAAATTTATATATGATAAAATTATACTTTTATATATCTCAAATAATAAAATTTATAAAGTTCACTTAATATCATAAGAATATAGTGGTATGTATTATTAATGTAATTATATTACGTGTGGTACATATATCTTTGTTTCACATATTTATTTGATAAAATAATATTGATAATAATAATAATGAGTCAAAGTTGTATTATTTTGTAATAATAATAATAATAATTATTATTATTCTACTAATAATAATAATAACAATATTTATATTTACTAATGATGATATTAATTATAATAAAATGATAATTCTAATCATGATAATTTTAATAATAACGATACTTTTTAATATTAACTGTAATAATAATAATAAAATAATAATTCTATTCAAAATGATAATTTTTAATAATAATAATACTAAAATGATAATAATAATGATATTTTATAATAACAATGATATTTCTATTAAAAATGATAATTTTAATAAAAATGATAGTTTTAATATTAATGATACTTTTAATAATAATAATAATGATAAAAATAAAAAATTAAATGATAGTTTTGATAAAAATATTAATTTTTAGTAATAAAGATAATTTTAGTAATAACATCAACTAATAACAATTATAATAACCGTTTTAATAATAATACTAAAATTAATGATAATTCAGTTGACCATATCTTTTAAACCGTTAATCGAAACCATACGATTTCTAAATGAAAAGTTATTACTTTTTTGCCCGTTTTCCAACGACATGCATATTATATACCTTATCTCAGTAGCATATGTATCAAATTCGTGATTTATCATAAACTATTTAACGATGAAATTAAGCATACAAGCAAGTATAATTATATATACTCGAGCACTAGTCAGGGATACACTATTAATATATAAAAGATAAGATTTGAATACTCACGTATCAATATTGTGATTCAATATTACAGGAAAAGTACGCGGACGAAACGAAAATGATAAACACTAGGTTGACCTTTGATTCACAATCATAACCCCTGAGCAATACCTATAAACTCCTTAGTCATAACTCATAATTTCCTTAGCTCTATCCCGCTCAAAAAACCCATTTTGAAATAACTCGCTCATGACCTCGTCGTAATATTTTATGTAATAATAATACTAATAATAACGCTCCTTAATACTTACTAATACTAATAGTAATAAGATTAATAATAATAATCTTTAATATTAATAATAATAATAATAAAATTAATAATATATATAAATCTATATTTATACGAAGGATGAGAGGAATGAATCACAGAAATGGAGAAAACGTTCGATTTATAGGAAATTTGCCTCACCTACCACTCATGAGATCGCATGAGGTTTGTGAAGAGAACTCATGCGATCGCATGAGATCTATTTCCAGCTCATTTTGCTTCAATCAAACTGCCGACACCCTTTTAATATATTATATATATTTATATATATTTAATTTATATAATTAAATGAATATTATATTATATTCTCGTGCATAGTTGGTTTGTACTTTTAGTTCTGATGACTTGTACGTTGACGCCCAGCTAATGTCCCAGTTCCAGTTTTTCGAACGTCCTTTCGTACGCTTAGAAAACTTGTACTTTACTTTTCGCGACGTGTACCTTTATCAATAACAAGACTCAAATTAATGAAAAACTATCCCACTCGAAGTGTAACTTATTCATTTGAGTGTTTAGGTCATTTGCTTCTTTAAATCATCATTTCGCTATATATACATATATATAATATTATTTTAAATCAAAATGTTTTATATCAAGGTTAATATTATATTTTCTCATTTTGTAATATATATATATATATATATATATATATATATATATATATATATATATATATATATATATATATATATATATATATATACATTTGGAATATAAATTTGTATATATTATATATAATTGAAATATAATATTTAGTTTTTCAAAACTGATTATATTTTAAAGTTCATTATATAATTTAAAATCTTTTCGAAATTATTATTTAGTAATACTTTTACCTTCTTGAAACAATAAAAATATATTTGTTAGATTATAATACAAAGCTTTAATTAAGTTCTTCCAAATTCACAAACAAATTATCTTATAACACATTTTAATAATAAAGTTCTTTTTAAACTGAAAACGTTTTAGTACGTTTGAAACTAAATCAAATAAATATGATAAATTTGTTTTCCAAAACTAAATATATTTAAGAATCATTTTGCTAAGAGGTTAAAATATTGAAAATCGTTATATCATAAAACGTTTTAAAAAAGTAAAATTATATATACTCATAATAGGTTTCAAGTTTTTAAATTGCAGTTTGTTGTTGAAGCGTGTGATAAAGTCCAAAGGTTAAATAAACGTATGAAATCATCTTAAAGTAAAATGTTGATTTACTTAACTTGTCGATATCTAACATCTAGGTTATTTACACTCTACGTTCTTACTTTCACATTAAATAAAATGAAAGCTAAAATAGTTATCTTGTCAAAGTCAAGAGGAAAATATTGTAAAGCGTAAATTGGAAATCAAACAGGAATCCCCACTAACCCTTGTCTAGTTCCCGTTAGTTGACACATTTATTCTTACTTGTAAATCACTTTAACATTTTTCAAATGTTGTTGAAAAGAACAGATTTCTTAAATCACAGTGGACCTCACAACAGAGACCCGTAATCATATCACAATGTATCTGATAATTCATTCATTAGATATTATCTTTTAATTCGTCGATAAATATATTAAAACAAATACGTTCATGTAAAGTATTATACATCTAATACTTTATTAACATTTTCAATTAACATAACTATATATTATATATTCATATCTATATACACATAAATGTTCGTGAATCGTCGAGCACAGTCAAAGGGTAATTGATTATATAAAAGTAGTACAAAAATTTTAAGATTCAACTTTACAGACTTTGCTTATCGTGTCGAAATCATATAAAGATTAAGTTTAAATTTGGTCGGAAATTTTCGGGTCGTCACAGTACCTACCAGTTAAAGAAATTTCGTCCCGAAATTTGATTGGGATCGTCATGGCTGACAATAAGTATGTTTTCATGACTCATACGAGTTGGAAATTAGGGTTTTATCATCAATGAGTAATATGGATAAAACAATTTGTTTATGTGAAGAGTACGTGTGAAGTTATCACAAAAGAGTGAAATGAGTAAATGCAGATTTGTCTTAACCGGTGACGTAGTCACGGTTGATTTTCAGAATTCAAGGATTTTAGAGGAAATCTTCGTAATAAGATTTGGTTCTTCGATAATTAAGAAAATTAGGATCTTCTTTGGTTAAATGCAATAATCTATTTTGATTGGTCTATCAGATATTTCACTATAAATCCACTCCCTTCGTTTCCTTATTTCCACAGCTCACACCTTCTATTATTTCTCCCTCAATTCATACTTTAAAGGATTCGTCAATATGCTCCATCCAGTTCTAATTCTGGATATATTCCTGACCTTTGTATTTGTCGTTCTTCTTTTTCATCTACCACCGGAGAAATTTATTTACTTTTACTATTACCTTGGGGTTATAGTGTTTTTAATTTTCCCGTGTCTTTACGTTGCAATACGTATTGATATACACGGTTTGTAATTTATGTGTTGTCGTCGGGCTTTATATTTTTCCCTTGTATTTCAGAGTCTCTGCTTCTGTATTTTTATAATCATTGATATCCATAGTCAATGCTCTCTCCTATTTGCTGCGATTTATACTCCCATTTCTATTTCGGAGCTTCATGCGTTTGTTTTCTCTTCTTGCCATTAAGCACAACAAGTAATGGTCCAGAATTCGTAGGTATGAAATTTAGAATGAGCATAACTAATGTTCTGAGAGAGAAATCGTAATAGCATGATCTTGATTGGTTAAATTACCAGAATTCAAGAGAAAAGATAGAACTATCAGGAAAATATGTTCTCGATATGTTTGGAGATTAGGTAGAATGTAAGAGTCGTGTAACATGGCACATGATGATGTTATGGTCTGTGAATCATCACGTTCCATTAGAAACTTAGCATGACTTACTGTAATTTAATCACGTTTATCAAGTGTCATTATATTGTACTAACTCATGCTTCAGTTCCCAACACTACTTCAAAAACATTCATATTTTAAATTCGAATTTTTCAGAATTTAGAAACTAAAACAGTTTCTTTTATGATATAACACAGATAGCGTGAAGAAATGAATAATTTTGGATAAGAATAGTTATGAAAATATCTTCTGAAATATCGAGGATATTTATAATGAAAGATACGATGATATCTTAGAATTTCTAATATCAAAGGATGATGAAGAAGATTTGTCCGTAAAGGTTTAGAGTCAGGAGCAAGGTATTCGCTAATGACTTCAGCAGATACTGAATCATCTGGATTCTTTAAAGGCGGGCTTAGTCTCTGTGATTTGTCCACAGCCTTCTTCATAGTTTGATCAATCCGTTTTCCAGTTCCAAACCTTCTCTTTTTCTGAGCTTTGCCAACACACTAATATTTATCATTAAACTTTTAGCTGTTAAGGTTGTCTACAGCTTTTGCTGCTTCATTAAGCTTTTTCAAATTTTAGAGTATTGATTCATAAACTGGTGTTTTTCAGAATTTCAGAATTGAAGATCATAATTAGAGGAGATAAATGTTATATGTATACATATAACTGTTAATGTAGAAACGCTGTTAGATTCGAAATACTGATTGATGATTCCGAGAATTTGGTATGGCAATTATTGTTATATGATAGAGTTTCAATGAATAAATATAGTGGTTTTTCGAAGATATTTAAGTCAAAGGGTAATGAAGTTGATGGTACGTTTATCGTTAATATGGTTGAATGTAAAAGGTTCTCCGGTAACGACGACGAAAAGGGCCTACGTATATATCAAGGTTACAATAAGGTTAATCCGAATAAAAAGTCAAAGTTGATTTGTTGGAGGTGTGACAAAATTAGCTACTTTGGAAAGGGATTGCAAAGTGATTTTCGGTAATAACAACGCCAATGAATCACAGATTCGTGTTAAACTTCTACTTAGGTTCCGGGAGTTTTCCAAGTGCATGACTATATGCATAAGTCCTTCTTTTCGTAGATAACGTGTGGTTTGATCATCCTCTCGATTGTTTCTTAATTGAGGGGTTTTCAAGAATCATGAAGGATTTGAACGTAGATTGTAATCGTCAATATACCTATGATGAAATCGTCGTGAGTCTTGAATGATTCTAATATCTTTCTAAGTGTTATGAATAAAAGTGATGTTCTAGCATAGTTTTGAAGTCAAATTATAGCTTTGAAAGATGTAGGAATCTAAGAGTGATGTCTCCTGTTAAATCTTGACATGGATTCTGATCTGTCAAAATCAGAATATGCAATCGAATTTGGATGAAAATGGTCGTTCTGGTTTCTGTGACAGAAAGTAGTGAGTATAGTTGATGATTTGCTGAATTAGAATCGAAGAATGTAACATACTAATTGTGAATTTATATATCTCTCGGGTATTACCTACCCGTTAAAAGTTTCACAAGTAATATTTTGTACCAGAGATTTTTTTTATTACAGTCTTTATGAAAATATATGTACATTTTCTTCAAATGTAATACAGATTTAATGAGTTAATATTAAATTAAACTCATTTGATTTTCGACTGGAACTAGAAATGAATAATCTCTAAAACTTTAGAAATTACGTAATCTTTGCAGAGTGGATGAAATTATGAATCAATGCATCGTTATTCATTTTTATTGATATTTCCTCAGTGAATGATGTTGGTGCTCATGGAATTCTTGTGAACTTCGCAAGATATGAATGATGTTTTCTAGAAAGTTTCGAGTACATCAAAAATGAAGGTGTAAAATCAAACATATAATTTAATAATACACTTGGTTTATTATGAAATGGAATTCATTGTTTTGAAACAGAGATTGTAGTTAACGATTGTTAAATCATTAACGAAGGATGTACATCATAGCATATTAGTAACATGAATTAAGCGAGTAGTACCTACCAGTTAAGATTCACACGTAATAGCTTAGTACGAAAAGATTTATTATGGTTTCAAAATTTATATATATGATATATATATAAATTCTTCAGAGGGAATGAGTTAATACTTCATAACTCGTTGATACAATATACTCGTTGTTGATTTGTGATGATGTGCGTGGTGATTATGGAACTGGAGGAGATTATGATGCTGCAGGTGCTGCTGGTGCTGGTAATGCTGACGGTACTGCTGGTGTTCGTAATGCTGATGGTACTGTTGGTGTTAGTTGTATAACAAGTCTAGCCTGTAAATCACGCACTATTTCTGACAGGGTTTTTACTCTACCCTCTATCATTTCTATCCATCCACTCATCTGATTCGATAGATTTTGATTATTAACTCGTAGTTCCCTAACTTCTTCTAATATTCCCACTTGATTGGCATTCGGAAGTAGAGGTCGTATATTTTCTGAGACTGTAGTAATGTGACTGATAATGCTAAAAACGAACATATATTTCATAGCATTATTCCTCAAGAAAGACAAGCTTTTAGTTGCAATTGTTCTATTTACAAGTAATATTCGTTTAAATAATAAAAGGTGAAGACAAAAGACAGATTCGACGAATTGAAGACGCAAACGACCAAAAAGCTCAAAAGTACAAAATACAATCAAAGAGGTTCCAATTATTAATAATAAACGTCTCGAAATTACAAGAGTACAAGATTCAAAACGCAAAGTACAAGATATTAAATTGTACGCAAGGACGTTCGAAAATCCGGAACCGGGACATGAGTCAACTCTCAACGCCCGACGCAACGGACTAAAAATTACAAGTCAACTATGCACATAAATATAATATAATATATAATTAATTCTTAAAATTAATATATATATTATATTATATTTAAAAAAACGTCGGCAAATTAAAAGACAAAATGGTGTGAGCTGGTTTTACAAACTCCGCGACTTGCGGAGTTTGAAGGCCAAAAATTACGCGACTCGCGGAGCCCCAATTTCAAAAACTGCCTATAAAAGCAAACGCAGTTTGATCGTATAAAATATCCAAAATCTATCTCTCTCCCAATATATACGTAAATATATATATATATATATATATATATATATATATATATATATAATTTATATTTTAATTTTAATTTTAATTTTAAATCCTAATAATAAGGGTATGTTAGCGAATGTTGTAAGGGTGTAAGTCGAAATTATGTCCGTGTAACGCTACGCTATTTTTAATCATTGTAAGTTATGTTTATATTATTTTCATTAATGTCTCGTAGCTAAGTTATTATTATGCTTATTTAATACCGAAGTAATCATGATGTTGGGCTAAAAATACTAAAATTAGTTAATTGGGCTTTGTACCATAATTGGGGTTTGGATAAAATAACGACACTTGTGGAAATTAGACTATGGGCTATTAATGGGTTTTATATTAACTAAACAATACCTTGTTAATTTAATAAACAAACTTATAATTCGACGTATTTATATATAACCACACACGCTTGACTGGGTACGGTGGGTGGGATATCTATAAATACCAATAATTATTCATTTTACCGGACACGGAACTGCTGGATTAATAGTTAATAGACTTGTTAAAACAGGGGTGAATTACATTCAAGGGTAATTGGTGTAATTGTTAACAAAGTAGTAAAACCTTGGTTTACACGCAGTCGATAACCTAGTGTATTTATTAAACAAAGTATTAAAATCTTGTTACAATTCGAATCCCCAATTAGTTGGAATATTTGACTTCGGGAATAAGAATAATTTGACGAAGGATTTCGCTCTTTATATTTATGACTGATGGACTATTATGGACAAATCCGTATGGACATATTAAATAATCCAGGACAAAGAATAATTAACCCATGAGAATAAAACTAAAATCAACACGTCAAACATCATGATTACGGAAGTTTAAATAAGCATAATTCTTTTATTTCATATTTAATTTCCTTTATTTTATATTTAATTGCACTTCTAATTATCGTACTTTTATTTTATCGCAATTTTATTTTATCGCACTTTTATTTATTGCAATTTCATTATCATTATTTATTTTACGCTTTAAATTAAGTCTTTTATTTATTTAATATTTTACATTAGGTTTTAACTGCGACTAAAGTTTTAAAATAGACAAACCGGTCATTAAACGGTAAAAACACCCCTTTATAATAATAATATTACTTATATATATTTGTATTTTTATAAAAGAAAACTAATATAGCGTTAAGCTTTGTTTAAAAGATTTCCTGTGGAACGAACCGGACTTACTAAAAACTACACTACTGTACGATTATGTACACTGCCTATAAGTGTTGTAGCATGGTTTAAGTATATCCATTCTATAAATAAATAAATATCTTGTGTAAAATTGTATCGTATTTAATAGTATTTCCTTGTAAAATTTAATAGTATTTTATACCCCTTAGCTTTAACATCAAGTATTTTTGGCGCCGCTGCTGGGGAACTTAAAATCTAGCTTAAAAGCCGGAAGCGCAACACTAATATAAAAAAAATATACATATAAATCTAGTTTTAAGATTTTTATTTATAAAATTATAAAGTATTTCTATTTTTATTTTAGTTTTTAAAAAAAACATAAGTTTTTATTTAATTAATATAAATATTTTATATAAATACGAAAAACAGAAAAATAAAAAAAAATATATATATAAATAAAAAACTGACCTGTCGAAATTTGAACCTGGTGCACGTGAACCTGTAACCTCCGCGACCCGCGGAGATATTGAACCGGGCCAACCGCGACTCGCGGAGCTGCCCTGACAGGCCAGACCAGAACCCTAATCTCGCATTTAATACGGAGTAATTAATTAATTATTATTATTTAAACCCTAACTAGGGTATTATTAGTATAATATTTAGTTTTAATTTTCTTATTTTATTTAGTTTTAATTTGTTTAATTAATATAAAATTAATAGTTTTATAAAATAAATAATATAAAAATAATATTTTTATAAAAATTGTATTTTTTTTACAAATTTCAGTATATTTTTATATTTTGTTCCTTTTTAATTGTTTTAGCGTAACTTTTGTAATTTTCGCTCGTATTTAGTTTTAGATGTAGTTTTTTCCATAGTTATTTTTATTTTTAGATTTTTAGGCTTTGCCGTAAAATTTCTTAAGTGCTTTCTCTTTAGACTAAGATTTAGGTGCTTTAGAATTTTGCGACGCCATTTTTATATTTTAGTACCGTTTTAAGTTATTGCCATTTGGGATATAGTTTTCCTTGTAAGTTTTAAATATTTTTAGACGCCTTTTATTTCTTAGTTTTTAGTGCCTTTTTAAGTTTCAACGCGCTACTTTCTTACTTTCATTTTTCGACGCCTTTTACCTATGTATCAATTATCACTTCAATTAGTAATCTCAATTTGCAATTTTAATTTTAAGTTAGTGATAGTAATAAGGTTGGGTTAGTCGAGTGTTTTAAAGTTTTTATAAGTCACTATTTTTCTTTCTTATTTTTCGACGCCTTTTATTTTTCAATTCTTTTCTTTTTCGACCTTTTTCGACGCGCTCTTTTTCTTTCTTATTTCTCGCAATACTAGTTTTAGGACATAGATTTTTATTCTACTTCTTATCTAAATTTCTTAAAATTACGAAAATTTATTTCAAGTGGTTAAATTGATAGACATCAAAATTTTCTGGTTCGTAGTAATAGTTGGGTTTGTACGTGGATCGGGTTATTGGAGCCAAACAGTACTCAATTATATTGAGACCAAACGAATCCTGCCCCTTTGCTGCATCTTTTGACTATTCGAAACGTGGGCAAAATCAGAAAAGTCTATTAATTGGATAACTTATATAATTTTTCTTTCCTTTTAAAAACTAATAGGATATTCATTGAATGCACCGAGCAAGACGTTCACCACCTGTAACTCGATTAAGACATATAGCTAATATTAACGCCGTTGATTTTTCTTTAGAATCGTCATCCAGTCGACCAAGTACTCCAATTCAAATTTCCGATAATCCATTTTTTGAACCCGACCTCACAATTGAGAATCCGGAGAATATTCAGGGACAATTCATAGATCCTGAACCATTAATTTTTCCTCCGGAACCACCAATCATTCAAACAGAGATTGTTGAGGAACGAACCATTAAATCAGAATCCTCTAGTGATTCAGATTCAACAAATTCAATTATGGAAGTAACAGAACCTTTAAGTATGGAAGACCGAATGCGAGCTAAACGCACTGGCCAAGGTCACGCAATTACTCATCCAGACATTAATGCGCCAGATTATGAAATCAAAGGACAAATTCTACACATGGTGACTAATCAATGCCAATTTAGTGGTGCGCCGAAGGAAGATCCAAATGAACATCTTCGTACCTTTAATAGGATCTGCACACTATTTAAAATAAGAGAAGTGGAGGATGAACAGATATATCTCATGTTATTTCCCTGGACATTAAAGGGAGAAGCCAAAGATTG